>NC_140339.1:8872793-10072793 GCF_963514085.1 Chelon labrosus
TTCTCTTCTGATCCGTTCATATTTCTTTTCCTTTAACGCGAGTTTTCCGTAAAATCTCATAAATCTCTTTCTTGCTTTCTTACATTATTATCTTGTCACTGAAATATGAACTGGACCCACATTCCTTTGATAATGGAAGTAATATAACAGTAGAAGTAACCAAAACTCATCTTAACATTGTATAAGATAAGAAAGTCTCAGTTACTGTAAATGGCTTGTTTGAGATGTAAGGGTTGTTGGCAGAAGGGACAAAGGTCAAGAGGTCTCCAATCAGGGAATGAGAGAATCTGGGGGAGAGGCAGAGGGCTGAAGTGACCGGCGTTGATTGGAGTGGTTGTTTTGACAGTAAGACAGCCACTCCCCATTTGTCTTGGAGCCCTCTCTGCATCATGAGCGTGACCTGGGTGGGAGTCGATGGTGAGGGTGAAATGCTGAGCGCTGGAGAGCAAAGGTTTGGGGGTGTTTCGGAGGGAGCCAGAGACAGCTCCCTGTCTTTGACACCGAGAAACGTTTGACTTGACTATGCTGCAGCGCTTCCTTCTGTCAGATGCGGAGAATAATTACAGGTACCCACATCCCAGTACGCTACCCAGAGGATTAGTTTGACATTTAGAATTCACTTTCTTGGTATGAGATTAATGGAAAGATATCACTCTTGTGTCCGGGTGATAAGTATGCAGCTGCAACGGAGGGTGACCAGATAACATACACCGCTCATGGTGTAATGCAATAAATAAGATACAGTAAAGATGAATGAACACCAATGATTATAGGTGTATTAATGACTGCAAAGAAAGTTTAAGATTATAAACCAATGATGCATGTTTTTTACACAGTATGGACCTTGGGCGGGCACTAACTCTACAGGTTTCATTAAAATGTAAGAAAAAGCATTTCTTCTTGAGAAAATCAGTACCAAAGTAGGGTAAAAATAAATGGTTTTAAATGGAATAAACAATATAACGTTCATTCATTCACTGTAACCGCTTGTCCTCTGAGGGGTCAGGGGGAGGCCAGGCAGGTACACCCTGGACAGGTCGCCAGTCCATTGCAGGACTAACACAGAGAGACAGACAAACATTCACACTCACATGTACGGCCAATTTAGAATCTAACGAGCACGTCTTTGCATGGTGGATTCAAACCCACAACCTTCTTACTGTGAGGCATCAGTGCTAATCACCACACCACTGTACCAAATACAACATAACTTAATAATTTCTTAGCCTAATCTAATCTTGCTGTTTTCCCTTTTTTTTAAGCTTTTCAATCAGATTCACTGAAACTCCATTTTACCCTTCTCACGTATTATTTCCATTGACCATACATGAAGATTATCAGACTTTCCAGGAGGGACGTCTCCCGCCGGTCGGCTTAGTGTGGGTGGCACCAAACGTCGCCAGCTTGGCAGTGCTTAACTCCTGGCTAATTCGAAAACGGGTCAAGAGGTGGAGTTCGAGTGGAGTCGAGACGGGCAGGTGACCGAAACGGCATCCAGCTCTCACTTATTCAACGCAGCCATGTCCTAAATTCTGAATAACTTTATGCTTCGGTATAATAGGTTGGTGAGTTAAAAAAATTTACCCAATTATTACTTCTGTTAAAGGGTAGCTACTGTTTTTTTACAACCTGGACCTTATTTCTGGCATAAAATACGATTGTTTACTAACCCATATAACTTATGTGTAATCTGTAGTCCTTCGGGAGATATTTAGATCTGCGTGTATCCATATAGTGGGAGTGACTGGGGCACCGAAACACAGCCTCTAAATAACGCATTATGTGCCGCAAAACTCATTAATTTCACCAATATTTTGTTATGATACGCTAGTGTTATTCCCCGTTGACAAAATATTGGTGAAATGAACGAGTTTCGCGGCAGATAATGCGTTATTTAAAGGCTGCGTTTCGGTGCCCCAGTCACTCCCACTATATGGATATACGCAGATCTAAATATCTCCAAAGGACTACAAATTACACAAAGGTTATTTGGGTGAGTAAACGATAGTATTTTATGCCAGAAATAAGGTCCAGGTTGTAAAAAACAGTAGTTCCCCTTTAAGCTGGACATTTAAACATGAAAGTCTGTGTGGACTGAGTCAGTTTTGGAATCAACCTCGAGTGGCCATTCAGCAAACTAGCCTTTTACATTTATCCGACAGCTAATCAGAACATTATACACATGCAGCCTCTGGATGTGAGTGTTTTGAATCTCAGACTCTGCAACTTTAAGAAACTTTTCACCCACAGATTGAAATCCAGGCATTGTGTTATAAATTTAATGCCTCACAGTTCAAATTAAAATTACTCAAGCAATGCCACTTATCTGTTACTGACTATCTCCGCATGAGTTGCAGAAGACATTGTGCAGCTCTGTTCGAGTATTCTTGAGACTATTAAATTGGCCGGTTTGTGTAAAATAGGCAGAGTGGCCTTTAAGGCTCTTGTAATATTGAGCAAATACTTTGAGGATCACAGTGCAGACACCACTGAAGACACACTCACACAGTAGTGACGTCAGAGCTCGGGCCGTTGCAGGGCTGTTACTCGAGAAAGCTCCAAGTCATCAACAGACGTAGTGTGAGAGAAAGCTGATGCCAAGCAGAGCAGGGTTGCCCTGTGCTCCTCCTCGACACAGGGGAGGTGTCATTTACAGTAAGACGCCACCTCCCCCCCTCTCCTCACCCCACCCACCTCTGTGTCTCACCCCATCTTTCTCCTCAGCTAATCTCCTCACCGTTAGGAGCTGAGCGTGGGCTTCATTTTAGGGAATGTTTACTCCTCTGGTCTGAAATGGCTGAACCAAGAAGACAGAAAAAGCAAGACTGAAACAGAGGTTGGATAAACATTTTCAGAGCGTAGCCTGGTTGTTTGTGTGGAGAATATTCCTCAGACGATAAGAGTTTGTTGCTTAATAATAACACAGGTCACTTTCTGTAATTTTCCTGTTTTTTTTTGTTTACATACTAAAATCTGCATCAAAATACTCTTTCACCAACTCATCTTCCTCCCGATGTGTTTCACATATCCCAGGGCAGCTTTAATAGCTTAGATTGAGGTTGTCTCTCACTGTGCTGTGAGCGGTAAGTGTAGCAAGACTTTCTCACACTGTGTGTTGTCTTTGGCTCCGGCAGCCACGGTTCATTTCCTTTTGTCTTCTGCAGCACAACCGCTGCCAATATTCATGTGAAATATTTCAAGAAAATGAGCTGCAGCAGAAACGAGTCTCCCCATCTCCCTCCTCCTCCTCCTCTCTCACGCTCTCTCTCCCTCACACACACACACACACGCTTTACACATGTGTGTAATGGGATTACATGTGATTTGGGAGTTTGGCCTCTGGTGCTTTTTTTTTTTTTTTTATGCTGTGAGGATAATGTAATGATGGAATTCTATCAACTGTTCGGGCTTGGCCGTCTATTATCACACATGGTCTCCTTCACCGACACACACTGCACATATTTAGTGGAGTGCTGCAGCTCAAACTCAAACATAACCACAAAATAACTCAGAAGATTCCCTTTTCGTCTCCAGATGGATAATGTTCCTTACTCTGTGAACTAATTTCCCCCAAAAAATTGTTTCCCCAGAAGAGCAAAATAGATTTTTTTTTTTTGGGTCATAGAAAATTGTAATTGGTCTCTTTCATGGTGATAATTTCTCCTTTAAGCATCAGCCATGAGGAGGAGGTGGAGAGGAGGAACACTTGAGTTGACAATATGAGTCATCTCTGAGTGTCCTGGGAGCAGAGTTTAATCGCTGGTGTACTCAACCTGGATGTTTTTGGCCACACTCCGTGTTTGGCCTCACTCCTGACTGAAAAAAAAAAAAAAAAAAAAAAAGAGGATATTTAATCTGAACGCCCTCCATGGAGGGAGAAAAGTAAAGAGAAATCCCCTCAACTCTAGATCCTCAATACAATACAATCCCTATTAGGAGCTTATCTTAATGGGGCAGCCTTGAGTCTGTCTGGACAAAAACTTGGTGCTCTTACATTCGTGGAAAATGAGGGGTAAGGGAGGACCGTTCAGTTGATTGCAATCTGCAGGCCTACCACTAGATGTCATTAAATCCCACACACTGGTCCTTTAAAAAAAAAAAAAGCGTCCCCTATATCTTCACTGTAGGACAAATCTCCATGTGGCATCTCCATAGCTGCTGTGGGCTTAGAGACTATGTAATCTCTATATAACCTTAGCCATAGACACATCAGTAGCCTGTTTATTTTATTTTATTTTATTTTATTTTATTTTATGAACAGGGGAAATCACCAGGATTGTAAAATGCATTGTTATTTAGTGTAATGTCTGTGCATTCAAATTTTTTAATATTTAGTAGTTTTGATCAGGACTGAAGCTGATTAACAGATTTAAGCAAAAAAAGTTGAAAAAAAATATTTATCTGATATATTGTTACAGCAGTCAAAGTTAGTGGCTGTTTTCAGCCACCAATAGTATGAAAGGGTAGTACATTTGCCCACAGTGTATTATTGACCTATTGAAAATTTTGAGATCATATTTTCAAAATTGATGTAAAATTAAGGTTCCTCGCCAAAAATCATTCCATTTGCTGCAATAGAGTGAAAGTTATGGTCAAATTAAGAGCAAAAAGTGACTCCAAGTGGCTGTTTTCATCCCCAACGGTACACAAGGGTTAAGATAAAAGAAATATTAGATCGCAAAATGCTGAACTATTTTATAAATGAAGCCAAATTATGAGGTAATGGTTTGTTTACACTTCCCTAGCAAGTACATAATGTATTTTACAGTTTATAATACATTTTCATTCTTAGTGTGTTTGATTAAACTATATGTTCAGTGTGTGATACTGAACGGTAATATGATATCCGGTGTTCAGAGCGCGTCTGAATACACACCGCTTCGTTCAGGGCCTGTCCCCTGCGGGGCACACTGGATAGTATCCAGGCTGGTCTAGCTGCCTACTTATCTCCACTCCACATGTGATTTATGCAGAGTCGGTGTCCCCCTACACAAATCTGACCATCTTAGGGATGGAAAAACATTCCCTGTTGAGTTTTCCCGCCAGTGGTCTGCTGCCATCATCTGTAATGGACACTTTGCAGATTTAGAGACCCATAAACACACTCTATGCAAATAGACACAAGGAGAAATATAACACACTACTCCAATTATTAATGTGATTCCTTTATGCTGGGGCTTCAGTTCAAATATACACACATTCTCTGTGATGTGGAGAACAGAGGGAAAGGTGAGGGGGATGACAGAGAAAAGGTTTTCAACAAAGATTAACAAATAGAAGAAGAACAGAAAACAAAGAGCTTAAGCCTTAGACCCCATATAGACCCCACTACTGTATGTATAAAAGGACAAAATAAGACTTTACTGTACCGCTGCGCTATCAGCTTTGCGAGGCTGATTGTAGGCGCACCGATGCTATCAGCTACTCACTGACATCCTCACAATAACAAGACCACAATGATAGAGATAACATCCTCATATGGGCAGCATGTCTATCATCACAGACAGTTGTATTATCACGCCAGCATTAGCTGTTTAGCTATCTGAGTAGCCGAGAGTGATGTGATTGCAAAATGTATCTTTATTTACGCAGGTGTTTTATCAAAATATTCGACATACAGGAATTTTAGCCTCATTATGGAGCAACAGGAGTGTTATAGTTCATGTGGAGGGACACATCTGTTGAAATCTGGTGCCAATCCATCTAGAAAATGTTGAGATAGTGAAAGATTTAACCTATGATTTATTTTCTGGGCACAAATATTAAATTCAAGCTTATTTAGTTATTCATCTCTCAACCTCCTGCACAGAATAAGAATAAGAATAATCCTTCCCATTTTGCACACTTTAGTTCAATTGCACATTGAAAGAAATTGACAAGGTACAGACATGACTATATTATACCAAACAAATTCCTTACATGCAAATGTAATTCAATTTGTTTGCATAAAAAGACATTCACACACACAAAAAAAGGAATGCACATGTATTATTCTTGCATGGCGTCTGTTGGGATCAGCTATGAACAACAAAACTATAATAACAGAAGTGCAGATGCATCGATGGCGATGCACAAAAGATTATGTTGACGCCCATTTGTTGGAAAGTTCAAGAAGTCAAGGTGATAAAACACTGAGTATGATTTTTGATGCGCTGGAGAAGTCACGTCGTCACCAAAACCGCAAACAGATAACCAGCATGAGAAAAGATTCTCTGAAACATCCATCCTGGTGAATCCAAGCCTCTGCTGAATATCCAAGGGGAGAATTGCGAGCTGCCGGCCAAGGCATGAGGGAACGGCAGAGGAATGGAAAGCACAAAGAGACCACTGGAGAAAAAGTCGTCTTTTGAAGTTGGCCAACAAAACAGTTTTGATTCAAGTCTCCCACATCTGTCTGCTGCCTCGTGCAAGAATCCTGGAATCCCCCACCCACTCATCATCACCGTGTCACACACACACACAAATTCAGACTCGATTCCAATCCACCAGCATAGAGCATGAAAACAAACATTTTCTAGGAAGCTCTTCAGCCAAGTGGCAGATAAGCAAGGCCGCTAACCGAACATGATCATGCACGCACATGCACACACGCGGCTGGAGCAGCAGCTAATGACATGAACTGACATTGACCTAGTTTCCAGCAGTGGAACGATAAAGAGAGAGTGAAAGGATGAAGATGTGGAAGAGGTAAAGAAACTCCAGGGCATGTCAGTGTGTGACTGTGCATGTGTGTGTGTGTTTCCACTCAGAAAGGCCTTCCAACAGTCAACACACTCATCATAACTTCAGAGACGAGCTGTCATGCTAAGCGGGGTAGAGGGCTGAAGCCTGAGAGCAGAAGGAGGTAAACTCTCAAGTGGAGCTCGGCTGAGGAGTGAGGTGATCATTGTGGGGGTTACACACACACACACACACTCATCTATTCTGCACCGACTCCAGCCAACAGCAACTCACTGTATACTCATTTAACAGAGACTCTTGGCTCGCTCCTCGGCAGCACGCCCTCACTGGTTCTCGACTTGTGGAAACAGGAAACAGAACCAGGCACTAAAACCCATTGGGCTGTCTGTTTGTGTGCATTTGTTTGCAAACCTCACATGACTCCAGAGTCTCCTCCTTTGGGCCGTCTCTGGAGAAACATACATGTGGGTTTTGGCATGGCAGTGAATGCTGCAACACGGCCCAGTCAGTGGCCAAGTCTTTCTTTATTTCCTTCCAGATCTGAACTCTGTTTGACTCTGATAACATTGAAACAAGGAACAATTTCATGCTCTCGTACTCTGGGCACTTTTTTATGACTTTAATTGTTCCATTAAGGCGCTCCGGGGTCTGGGAATGCTTCGTCATATGCACAGTGTGTGTGTGTGCTTAAAGTTATTGCCCTCAGGCTCATCAGCAGTTAAGTTTATTCTGCAAAGGCATTCAAAGAGTTCAGGCTTTTTTAATGTTCTGCATCTGAAGCCAAAGAACCTGCAGATTATACTGTATGTTTATCATTTCCTGTTTTGGTATGCTGTCATTTTAATGCCCGGGTTCAAAGAATACACAGAATTGCACACACAACTCTACTGTAATTGTGTGCTGCAGTCTTTTTGCCATCTTAAAGGCTCTAATAATTAACCTCAGTGTCTAACCGTGGAAGTGGAAGGAGGAGCTCGTGTGCAATAACATCGGGATATATTACTGGCGCAGATTACTTTATCAGTGGTGTTTTTAATTAGATTGTCATAAAATGATTTAAAACTGGACACAGTGGTGATTGGGTGGAAGCTACGGGACATTATTCACTGGGTTTAATCATCAGCTGAAGTGATTATAAAAGTTATACAGCGGCTATGGACACTGCATATTGGACTTCAACTATCAATTACTTCACCAGCAAAGACCGCACCTTAACTGGAGCAAGAAAGTTTATTAACTGGCAGAAAATTGATAGAGGGATGAGAGGGGTCAGAGGGATGGGATGAACGACGCTGAATGTGGAGGTGGGAGATGGTGTGGAGGAGAAAATAGAGGGATGTAAGGGGGCAATGAGTAAGAGGCGATAGATGCACCTTTATAGGTATGCAGGGGAAACAGAATAGAGGTGTGGTCTTGTTCCTGAACCTAACCGAACCACAAATAAGTAAAAATTTTATTTTATTGTGGATTATTATAACTGCTATTTTCTTGATTAACACAAAATGATCCTTCTAAGACATGTAGGTTTCACTTATAACTGAGCTGATTATAAAACAACAGAACAAATCATTTTACCATGTTCGCTTTTTAAAAGATTCCTCAGGGATTAATCAGTTACCTGAACAGTTGCTGATTCATTTCTGCTCTGTAAAGTTTTAAATGTTCTTTTTTTTTACTAGGAACTCGGGATGCTTTTATTTTTCTAGTTATCCACTGAGACCATTATGTGTTCTTAGAAGTGATTTCATTTTATGAACATATAGTACAGGTATAACCTCCACAGAGCCAATTTTAAGAGGGGACACGGTTTAAATATACGACTGTTTTTTACAACCTGGACCTTATTTCTGGCATAAAATACGATCGTTTACTCACCCATATAACTTTTGTGTAACATGCAGTCGTTCGGGAGATAATTAGATCGGCGTATATCAATATAGTGGGAGTGACTGGGGCACCGAAACACAGCCGCTAAATAACGCATTATCTGCAGCGAAACTCTTTCATTTCACCAATATTTTGCTATGATACGCTAGTGCTATTCCCCGTTGAGTCTGGCGTTACTTGTTATCTATTCGTGGACGTGCAGCGGTTTGTTGTTCTTTGGCCAGCTGTTCCTCTCTCTGCCTCCGCATCCTCCTTCCAACAAGCTCCTCATCCGTATACTCTGGCTCAAAACGGTAAGGACGTCCATCATAAACAAAGTCGTCCATCATAAACAAAGTCATCGTCCACAACCTCAGAATTGGAAAAATATTCAGCCATGTTGCAAAAAACTAGTAGTAGCAAGGTAAACAGGGCGCTCAGAGAATTCATCATCCAGGTCAGAGGTTAGTAGGTCAATCTACAGACCCCAGATGATGATAACAGGTAACTCCGGACTCAACGGGGAATAGCACTAGCGTATGATAACAAAATATTCGTGAAATTAACAAGTTTCGCGGCAGATAATTTGTTATTCAGAGGCTGCGTTTCGGTGCCCCAGTCACTCCCACTATATGGATATACGCAGATCTAAATATCTCCCGAAGGAATGCAAATTACACAAAAGCTATATAGGTGAGTAAACGATTGTATTTTATGCCAGAAATAAGGTCCAGGTCCAAAAAAAATAAACAGTAGTTCCCTTTTAAGGGTTGTTTCTGTTGAATATCAACAGTAGTTGCATTTCCTCTGTCTTGCACAAGAATCTGTATTTTTTTTCCAGATGATCTATACTAGTTCATGGGTGTGACAGCCAGTGGCTGATTGCTTTCTCATGGACAATTTATGCCAAACGTGCTTTGTACAGCAACACCACACAGGTTGCCAGCTGCTGGAGTTACATTAATGTGAGGCCAGAGTTCAAACAGTGACCTCAGAGCGGTGACAACATGCGTCCATCAGCAGACCCCACAAATGTAAGAGAACGGCATCACACACACTAGGTCATTGTTGTTATTGGTGAGTTGTTCTGGGTGAGGTCCTATGACTCAGAGGAAATCCATCGGGGATGTAATAGAAGCAGGAAAAGCGGGTGGAAAAATTACTTAATTTCACACTTATGACAGCTCCCATATTAACAGATGACATCTGATGAGACGCCTTCAGTCTGTTTACTGACTGAATGAAATAATCCAATTTAACATAGAAAGAGCAAAGACAGTGTGCTGCTCTTTTTCACACCACATAAGCTGGGAATTGTGGGAACTTAACAAGAATGTGAGCTCTGCGATAACATCTGACAGGATTATCTGAACAAAAAGGCTTCGAGTGTTATTTTTCTAGAGATACCCTATCGGCGTTTATCTCTTTTTTGTATCAGTCCTCAGCAGAGTTGCTTCTTTCCCCATCAGCTGCCAGCTGTTCCACAATCTCAGCCTAACAAACTGCGCCGAGGGTGATTAATGTGGGCGAAACCCTCCGAGCCTCTCTCAGAGGACGAAGAGGGCCACAGCCCCAAAAAAAACAGCCAGCCGCATACTTTGAGCGCACAGTCATCTTTTACTTCACCGAAAATCTACAAGTGACAGGGTGCTGTAAACCGAGGGAGAAGTGTTGCAGCAATTATTATAGGCTGTTTACTGCCAGCCATTTTCACCGCTGTCTCTGAAAACACATCTGGTTCAAGAATAGCTAAATGACCTTAAAAAATTCAGGTTGTTCCTGTTGTTTAAAGGTTTTTGTCAATTTTCATCTTGTTAAACTTGTTAAATATACAATTATGGAGAAATGTCGTTTTAGAAATGTTGCCAGATGGGAATATGATCAATGAAGAAAACATGGAGTTTGTTACAAGCTGAAGGGGAATGAGCTCTTGCAAGGAGTGATAGCGCCATCGTGTGGCTGGAATAATGCAGGCAGTGACAAAGTGTTGTGGGCTCAAATACAGAAAAATAAGTGATTTTTTTTTTTTTTTTTTTTAAAGAAATAAATAAAATGTCAGCACGAGATATAAAGAAACAGAAAACCATCCTTACGGCTGAATACAGCTTTTCTGACAATCGCATGATGAATTAACTTTTGACAGATGTGTCAAAACTAAATTTAAATCCAGAAAAATATGCTAATTTTGCAAATAAGTTAGGTTTTGGTTCTTTGTTTAATAATCAAACATTAGCACAAGGTCTCTTAGAGTTATACTTACTCTACGATACAGAAGGAGTAATAATGATTTCATAAAATCCCTGCTAAAATATGAATTTGCTTCCAAGCTGCATGAATTGAGTGGGTGGAGTCTCAGTAGTGAATCAACATCTTTTGCCACATTAATAAAATAGAGCAAAACAACCATCAAATCAAACATCTCCTCCTCTTCTTCGTGCAGCACATTTCTCTGAGCAGCTCTGATGGATGGGCTCTGATGGAACACTATTTTCCCATCATATCGATGCTGCAAGTATAAAGGTTTTTTTCTTTTCATTGTTGCCCAACTAAGTCAGCTTTATTCTGTGTATTCATCTCATTACAGAGCATAAAAATAACAGTTATATTTTAACATTTTTCTTTTACTTGTTACTTGCTCTGTTCAATGATCAAATTAAATCTAGAACCTACTTATGTTATTTATTTATCTCTGTGGGTTCATTTCATTTGATGAATAGCTTCTTCTGGTTTTTGTGGCCATAAAGTGATTAGAGTGAATTCTTGGATGTATGCAGATAGTTTGTAATAATTAATTCATTCATTCATTCATTTATCTTCTGTAAGGGTCGCGGGGTCTGCTGGAGCCTATCCCAGCTGTCATCGGGCGAGAGGCTGGACAGGTCTCCAGTCTATCGCAGGGCTAACACAGAGAGACAGACAACCATTCACACTCACATTCACACCTACAGCCAATTTATAATCACCAATTAACCTAATGAGCATGTCTTTGGAGGGTGGTACCTGGAGAGAACCCACGCAGACACAAGGAGAACATGCAAACTCCACACAGAAAGGCCCAGCTGGCCCTTGGATTTGAACCCAGGACCTACTCCCTGTGGTAACATCAGTGCTAACCACCTCGCCACTGTGCCGCCCGTTTGTAATAATATTTTTTTTTAAATTAAGGTTGTATTTTTTTGTGGTTAGAGGCTTAACAAGAAAGAAATTACAAAGTTTCATTGTTCCTTTTGGAAAAGTAATGAATACGTATGAGGACACAAATATTATTTTTTATTTTCATATGAGAGACAAAAGACTGGCGACCTGTCCAGTCTGTACCCCACCTCTCACCCGATGACAACTGGGATAGGCTCCAGCAGACCCCACGACCCTTCACAGGAACAAGTGGTTACAGAGGATGAATGAATGAGAGATAAACTTCAAGTTGTTTAGATTATCAAGAGGATTTAAATCCCATATTTAGGATTTAGAGTAATAAACAAGATTAAATTTTATTTTTTAAAGATGGAAAAATGAAGACAAAACACAACAACAAGATTTAGCTTGTAAAAAAACTATTTGGAAATTCAAGGCTAGTGCTTAGACACGGAGTAAACATGAGCAAACTCATGTCCTGTAAACAAACTTATTGAGTTGTGGGGAGAATTTGTTCATGGGATACTGACACTGTGGTCCTTTTGGAACTTTAAACTTTAAAAGTTGTTAAGACTTGGTTTTAGGATGGTTAGCGTAGGGTCCTGGGGAATGCATGTCAGCGGAAAGTCCTGTCTGAGATAGAAATATGAGTTTGTTTGTGTGTTTGTGTGTGTTCTGTAGACCAGGAGATGTTTGCAACACAGGAGAGACACGGTGCACGCAAGAGTGACTGGAGAATTTACTCATTTTAGAAAAAAATCAGATGACACTAAATTATTATATCCAGTGAACAGCATTTACATTCTGTAAAGAACAAACAATACAATGTTGTCCAAGCACGTTGTTTGTAAAATTCACTGGAGATGATTTCCAGCGTGTTGACTCTCAGGTAGACAAAATTGTCGAAAGGTTTAAAATTGTGCCTCAGCTCAAAAAAAAAACTTAAAACAACGCTCATGTCTCATATACACATTCATGTGTACAGTCTATGAATGTGTGCGTGTTAGTGTGTCTGCAGGATCGGCTGCTTCAGACACAGCTCGCTGCTTCCAGAAACGATGGGCATCTGGTTCTCCATGTGGAATCGCACCAGGTGACCGACACTCAGAAACACTTGATCACGGGTCCGGACCTGACAACGCACACACACAACAGGCATAAACATTAAAAGGCCTTCTCCTCCCCTCATGCATGTGCATTTGAAATCCACCCCCGGCAAACCCTCACCTGTCCATGCGGATCGACGAGCAGCAGGTGCCGCACAGTGGCTCCCTCCATACCGCTGAGTACATACTGACCAGAGGCAGAGCTGCTCTCTCTGACCAGGAAATCCCCGCTACAGGTGAGAAGGGACTCGGCCTGCTCTCTTCCTAACCTGGAATAAACACACAGTTACAGAGAAAATGAGAAAAATTTAAGTCATAGAAAAAAGTTTCAATGATGTTGAAAACATACCTGCCGTGGAACCAGCCTTCTTCTTGGATCAGGTCCTGGACCTGGGCCTCAGAGAGAGGAGTGGATTCTTCAGGGCTGACCTCAGACTGCACTGAGCCTGATGGAGATAAAATACATGAAATAAATAACAGCACACACGGTGAGTTCCTCCAACTTGCATCAATATAAAACCAGGATGATATCATTGTTTGTTGTTCTACTCGTTGCATGACATTTTAAATAGGATAAAGTTTATATCATTATTAAAATCTAATGTACTGAATGTTTAAGACTCTACAGCTTTAAAGAGTCGAAGGAGTTCAGATGCAACGGCTGGACCTGCTATCACACATGGAAGTAAGCTTTCTGGTGGCACGGTTTCTACTTCTACAGCTCTCACTGTTTTAAGAATATATATAACATTTAAAGATGCAGCACTACGTAGCAGTGATAAAGTAGCAGTTTAGCGCTACCCTTGGGTTCCCAGTTTTAGTTTAAACTAACATTACAATTTGTGTGTTAGGTCATTTGCAGCGAATACTGTGTAGATTATAAATCTGGTTTGCTAGACTAAATAAACAGAAGAATGTGCGTCAAAATGTGCTTAGGGAATCAAAAGTAAAAGTGCTTGTTGTGCAACGTGTCCCATTTCAGAATCACGCAACTTTGGCCGGGCGACTGTTCATGATTTTCACCTGCAGGTGGAGCTGGAGCTTCTTCTGTGATGGAGCAGTTCTCGTACAGCGACAGAGGACGAGACAAACAGACCTGCAACAGAACTAGATGAGTCATTCACACAAGACTAGTGTGTGTGTGAGTGGGTGTTTGTGTGTGCATTCAGGTGCAGTGATGGCCTAAAGGTTAGCGATGACAGGAAAGCCACGGACTCAATTCCCAGACCGGGACAATGATGCCGGGAAATGAATGAGACACGCTGAGGAGCATCACTTATTACTAACCATTGACCCTTGAGCAGGACACTTAAGAGGATAAAATTACACCATATAGGGCAGATCAAAGTTGAAATTGAGTAAAAATAAACCAACCCTGGATAAAGAGAGGCCTGTCCGTGTCGGACTTCGTTTCAAAAGCTCTTTCTTTTTGAAATAAAAGCAAGTTCTTGTCTTTTTTCGTTTTTAGTGTGTGTCAAGTACCATAATTCATATTTCAGGAATGAAATACAATGCCACACATTGTAGGCAATCAAAAATGTGTGGAGCAATTAACCAAATTATCCAACGCATGATCCAAATTTGTAGTTCCTGGAACTTTCAACCATTTCCTATGGGCTTCCCGTGTGGCTGGGCTTGCTCAGTTGCTGTCACTATATGATTCAGTATAGAAAAATATGTTTATATATGGGCGGCACAGTGGTGTGAGGTGTTAGCACTGACAAGCAGTTACAGAAAATGAAGTTATGTCTTTATTATAGTTCATGTTTTGATGCGACAACAAGTGAAAGATCTCTGAGCAAATGAATATGTTGAGGGAGGCCATGAGATGTGGTTCATAGGATTTGGAAACAACTATTCCTATCTCTATTTCTATTTCTATATATATCTCACCTTTTGTGTGTCTACGTCCTGTTTGCGCTCCTCCTTGGTGATTCTCTGGTCCTCTATTCCTCCGTGCGGTGGCGTCTTTCCTGGGACCACATTGTAGTAGTTCGGGTGTTCGCTGACTTCACCTTCCTGCTTGGACCTTTGGTCTGTTATTGTCTCCTCCGGGCACCATTTGTGACAAAGCCTCACTGCTGACCTGCATACGGAAATGTACATGGCGGTCAGATGTTGAGGTCGTGTGGGTATTTTGCTGCTACGTGTCCCACAGACAATATTACGACCTGGGGCAGGTGGAAAGGAGAGGAGGTGTTTGGCTGAGAAGCTGGCGGAAGCGAGTCTCAAAGGCCTGACCGATGCTGTCGATAACCTCACCGGCCTGACCAGGGGGACACTCCAGGATGTGACAGGCTACCACAGAGAGAGAAAGGGAATGAGAAATGATTTTTCTGCAATAATCGCATTAATTTGCATGCATTTACACAACAAACCTAGAAATACCGGTTGAAGGCCAACTCATTGTAATGATAAATTACATAATTGTCCCTAACCTCTGTGATTGACGAGGTCCTTGGCAACGTAAGCGATGTAATCTGCCATGTCCTGTAAACAAATTGAGAGAAAATGACAAGGTAAGACTTCAGTTCATAAGATCAAATCAGTTCATAGGATTTAGGGAAATCTAGTTATGAAGTTTCAGAGCGCAACCAAATGAATAACCTTCCTTAACCCTGAAAATATGAAAGAGACAGTGTTTGGCTGACTGCTGTAGAAACATGTATCTGTTCCCTGCATAGATACTTCTTTTGTATAGATAATTATGTTTTTTGACATAGACAGTTCACCTAGAACAGACCAGGCACCCCCACCCCATAGCAATGACACTCCTTGATGGCAGGAGCCATCCCCAGCACTCACACACAAAAACAGTTTAGGAACAACTCAAAAAAACAGCACAAGGTGTTGACCTGGCCTCCAAATTCACTAGATCCCAAAGTGATCACGTATCCATGGCATGATCCACAGAGGCCCCTCCCCTCAACCCATAGGACCCCAAGGCCCCCACAAACAACAATTTGTTACCAGACACCACAGGACACCCTCAGAAGGCCCATGTCTATTCTCTGATGAGGCACAACTGTTTTGGAGGTACAAGGGAGACCTACACAATCTTAGGAAGGTGGTCATAATGTTATGTCTGATCGGTGTATACGAACTTTAACAGCAGTAAAAGTGGATAAGGATTATAAAGTCCGACTAGTGTCCATTACACAGCAGTATCTGGCAAACACTAGCCGACATTAGCCACCGTGAAGTAAACAACAGTTCACAGGGGGAGATTGAGTCTTTGACTGTAAAGCAGGTTTGAAGCTCTCTGCGGTGGCTCTGGCCATCGCCATCTTGGTATTGCCTAACTCCGCCTAACTCCCGGCTAAGTCATGAATCGTGAAAGGACTGGAACTGAGGAGGGCGAGCGATGCTGAGGCAAACAGCTAATGATCTGTAAGGACCCCCACTAACGGAGTGGTCATGAAAGGGTTAAATCAGCTATAGAGACGAAAACAGCTTATTCTACAAGGCTGTAAACAGGTTTATTTCTGCTGCAGTGACATTTTTACTTGAAGGTCTAAAGGAACTGTATTTGTTATTCATGTCATTTGTTTGTCATGGATCATTTTAGCACAGTAACAATAGTCTGTCCTTTGACTCTGAGCTGAGAAACAAATGCCGCAGTTGGATCAAGGTCCCTGATATACCATGACCTGGATGACATGCTACATGGGTATTAATAAACCCCTGACAGCGCCGGATCAGTTTTAACCTGCACATCTGTTGGACTACGATCTATAATCTGCATTTGGCTCCATCACTTCGCTTGGTGGCAGCACATGACATCAGTGAAAACACGGCACGGCAGAGCAGCGGTCATCCGTGTGTGTTGTCTGTTTGATTAATTTCACTCCCCCGTCAGTCTTACACTGATACAAGAGCAGAGTCAGCTGAACATGTGTCACCATAAAGCTTCTGGGGCAGACTGATTTTAATTCTCTTCGCTATCTGAAGCGAGCCAAGCCAACTGAGCCGAGGCTTAGGGACCACTACAAGATTATTTAGCTAATTAATTCAACAGGGAGCTATAATCCCATCCATAGTTTCGCTGGTGTTTTCTCTAATCTTTACACAGAGCAGTATTAAATACTACAGTGTGCACACACAGTTTGTGTTCACTCTTAGTTTAGAAAATGTGAGTTCATGGCTTCTGTTAGTGGAGCAGTTAGCGGGGTTTGACCTACACTGACATGTCCTGCAGGCTGTTCACAAATTAACATAACTGCATTGATTTTTACACGCATCATAGACATTGGGGTTATAGGACATTTTCACTCAGCGCGAACAACTCCAATTTTATCATATGGCAACAGCGTGGAGGGAAAGAGAACCGAACTAGATAAGAGTAATTAGTCTGAAACACAATAGAGGTGAGGTGTAAAGACGATGAAAGCACATGTCAGCTTTGAAAGGAGTGTTAAGTCCATAACGTGTCGCATATATCAACGCAGATGAAGAATTAGACGGAGACAAATTAGGTGTAATATACAGGAAGGTCATTAAAAAGCTATAGAACTGGTCACATGATTAGTCACAACAGGAAACAACCAATCAGAGGTCAGAATTCGTCCGACGTCTGTCACCTTTATTATAATATTTTATCCCAATGATATGCTGCTTAAACCTAATCCATTAAATCCTTTAATTTATATAAATTGAAAGCAAAAATCTCAGCCTATTGTTTTTAATTTTTATTTAAAATTTCCACCCGAAAAAACGTTCAAATTCAATCAGTAGCAGCTCCACAGCTGTAGGGTCGAACTGAACAACCCCGGAGCTAATATTTTGTTATACAATAAGTCTCATAGTCCCGATCAGCAGGCCAAACTGAGGTCAGAAGTAGAGACAAAAATTATTGCATTAAAATTAAATAACAGCTGTGCAAATAAATATTAAACTCCATATCTATCCAATTTGATGCAGCGGAAACCAAGAGTTTCAAGCTCGGGGTTCTGCAAAGTGTCCAAAATGTGTCCGTGCTAAAGTTTGACGTAGTTAACTACTGCAGTTAAAAGTGGGGATTTTTGTCTTTCACTTTTAACGGCTCAATAATCACAGACCCTTCTCTTGCACCACCACAAGTAAAATCAAGAAATAATTCAATCCGCCGTGGACGGCACCAAACCAAGCAGTAATCAAACTAAATGAAATTACTCGCTGTGTTCTGTGTGCGTGTTTGCGACCATGCTTCCCTGTTTGTGTCCCTATCTGACTGTGAACGTGTTTGTGCATGTGAAATCTTTGAGTATATGAACGTACTGGGTCTCCTCCAGAGGCAAATGAAATGGCCTGCATGGGGTGGTGGGCAATCTTCTGTTGGAAGAGAAAGAGGGTAGGGGGAGGGAAAGAAAAGGCAGGGAAGGTATTGACTTGGTGATCCAGATGTGTGGCAGTGGTAATAGTGTGTGGTTGAGCGTGTTGAAGCTGTCACCTGTAAGGAGGAGGCAGCGATCACTGTCACGCTGTCTGTGGAGACAGCGAGGATGACCCTGCTCCCAGAAAACTGCAGGTTGATTTGACCCAGAACTGCAGACGGTCCCTTGCATACAGACTGATGATGACAGGGATCGTTGTTATTCCAGTTGTGCTTCCGTTGATTGCATTAGTGTGTGTGTGTGTGTGTGTGTGTGAGCGTGTGTGTGTGCCTTACCCTTTTATTTTTCACTGCTGTTTTGGCGGATGTCCTCTCACACAGTCTGCTGATGGCCTCTCTGCACACACACGCACACACACAAACCGATTATAAACACATTCGCCGAGCACAGAGGTACCTTTGTAAATATGTGACCCATTGTGTTCTCCAAACATTTGACTTGCATGTGAGACCATGAGAGGAAGTGTGTTTACGAGAGCTTACGGTGAAATGAAACATGCTGTAATATTAAATTCTAAAGTAGCGCTGCACGCTGGAGGAAAGACACTGGGGCATTTGTACTTCTATTATATGCTTCTTTATGTTTGCACTTTATTTCAGAGGAAATATTGAAGTTTTTAATCAATAAATCTTTTTGACAGCGTTAGTTACTAGTTACGTTTTAACTATAGTTTTATAATGGAGCCTCCCTGCCTAAGTATGTCACACAACTGTATTTGTATAATCTGACAAAAACAAATCTGCGCTTAAATCTTTATATATATTAATATTATACACAGACCAAAACAGTTGTGTCTCATCAGAGAATGGACATGGGCCTTCTGAGGGTGTCCTGTGGTGTCTGATAACACAATGTTGTTAGTGGGGTGCTATGGGGTGACCCAAAGGGGAGGAACCTCTGTGGATCATCCCACAGATATTTGATCAGCTTGGGATCTAGAGAATTTGGAGGCCAGGTTTCTAAACTGTTTTTGTGTGTGTGCCTGTGTCAGGCTGCATCCTGCTGGGCATGGCTTCTCCCTTCAGTGTCATTGCTATGGGGTGGGGGTGCCTGGTCTGGTCTAGGTGGGTGCTACATGTCTAAGTAACATCCACATGAATGCCAGGTCCAAAGGTTTGCCAGCAGAACATTGAATTGTCACAAGATGGTCAATGTTATTTACTTCTCCTGTCAGTGGTTTTAATTTTGTGGCTGATCTGTGCAGAGCAACATGATCTATTTTGAAAATCGGCACTTATGATTTCACTACTTACATTTTGAAGGTGGTTAAACTTACATTAGCGGCATTACTACTTTCACCACCACTGAGTATTAAATGTACACGTCTGTACTTTTACACAGTAAAACTTAATATCTTCATATTAACTTCTTTTGAACATTGAAATCAGTGGGAGGGTCGTTTTCATAGAGCAGACGCTTCTGTCCGCCCTCCCAAACACACAAGTTATATGACTTTCTAGGAAGTGGTGCTGTCTTCAACAAAAACCTTTTCTTCCCCTTCAAATACACTGTAAGTAATGGGTTGAGGTCTCTCCCCCTCCCTCTCTTTTAATAAGACTATGAGAGATCATTAGGAGGAAATTCACCTAATTGGATTTTCTGCAACAGCGTTGTTGAGAACAGAGGTTGCTATGTACGTCTGCGTTTTGGCATCCAGCAGCAGAATGGTAATATCAAATGATGAGGAGAAAGCCCCGGTTTATGAAACATTATACATTTAATTTGATTTCCCTCTTTGAAATACTTTTAAATAAGTTACACATGTCTAGCTTGGCAAAAAAAAAAAAAAAAAAAAAGATGCGTTGAGTGAATGCAGGTTACTTTTTGTCTTCGGTGCACATGTAGGACTATGTCATTTGTGATATGTTTTCTTAAAGTTTCTATATGCTGTATGTGTATTTGTGCTTCTGTCTGTGTTTATGTGCTTCTTTCATATGCAGTGAGCCGGTGTGTGTGTGTGTGTGTGTGTGTGTGTGTGTGTGTGTATGTTTGTGTGCTGATACAAGGAAGACCTCCTACCTCGTGACTTGCATTCTCGTATCAAAGTTGAGCGTTCTCATGGACTGTGTCACCTCCACGCTACCAATGTACTGGAAAATAACAGCAAAACACCAGTTATTCATTGATTTTAGTCTAAAATAACGCAAATAGGGAAACATAGGAAAGGTGTGAAGTGGCCTCGGACAGAGTGCTGATGTCGGCAAAGTGGCCTTGAAAAGAAAGGAAACCAGTCGTGAACAGGAACTGGTTTCCTCCGACTAGTTTCCTCTCTTTTCATTTGATCTAATTACTACAGTTTAAAAAAGAAAGGAAGGAAAATCCCTCTATAGCGGAGCTGTAAAATTTGAGGACCTATGCATTATACAGATTATAGTAGGTATTTACTTTTAGCTGTTTCACCCAAAAAAAAACAAAAAAAAAAACATCTGGAAACACATTGTACTGCACTGTTAAATAAGCTGAATCATCATTTTGCTGAGCTGTTCACAGACTCGGTTGTGATTTGCAGCCTCCGCGGCGTTCCACATGCTCGTATATTAGATCCTCTCATATTCTATTTCCTATCAGACAAATGATATAATATGGGCAGGGCAGATTTATCAGACGGGACACAGAGACACGGGGTTGGACACGATCAACAGTCTAAGCTGATTAGCAGATGGCTGATGGTTTCAACTGGACTTAAAACAACTGATTTAAAAAAAATTCTTTTATTTCCTTTATTCTTGACTGTTTTGCAGTCTTTGGCAAATGATTGCAGCTCACACAACTCTTGTAGAGTCTTAACATTAACATGTAAACAATGAGTAAAAGCGCCTAAAGTCTTGGTATAAGCTTTAAGAAGGTGTGCTAAACTGTAATATGCTAGCAGTGAGAATGCTAATAGGCTAAATATAATGTTCACTCCACTAGCTCAGGCCCGGTGTTGATGTGACGTATTTGGTTGTGAAGATGTGCAGAGCATCTAACGCAGCCAGGCAACATTTAGGCCATGTGCTCGGATACACTTCGGCCAGTCGCACTTCCATTGGCCACGACTTTCAGCAGAGCAGACCCTATAGGCTGGAGACAGGGTGAGTAAGTCCATTGATAAAACCAGACTTAAATCAATACGCGCACACGCGGGTGGGGTGGGTGGGCGGAAGTGTAAGCGTGTATGTGTGCGCTTGTTTATGGAGGGCGAGCGGACAGTCAGTTCTCATTTCCATCAGTGGTCAGCTCACAGGCCCTGCTCCTAATCACCCATGCGGACACACCTCTGGTTCTAGGACAGCATGGGCTCTGCTGATACCGGATACGTTCACACACACACACACAAGCACACACACACACACACATGCCGAGCTGATGTAGAGAGGAGCAGAGAGCCAGGATGAGTCACTACTGCCTACACAGGAAGCTCTATCTGAGAGGGAGGGGGGAGGAGGAGGGGGGGGGGGTGAACGTATGAAAGTGAGTGTGATGGTGTGGATAGAGCAGAGGGAGAGTGTGTCCTATGTGCGTGTTTCCTCTCTCCGCATGTGTCTGTTTGTTTTGGGACTGGCAGGAATTAAACGGCGCAGCTCAACTCTCTGTTGGGACCCTGGAAATGTGTAGGTTAGCCGCTCTTTCCTGCCTAAGAAGTGTAAAAGTAAGAGAACGTGAAGCTCATGAAGTTCAGTCGAGAAAGGAGAGTCCATCACCCCTTGTTGAATTCTGCTACGTGACAATTAAAATGTTTGTAATATAGCAAGACATATGCGGGGAGAGGTACCTTGATATCGTGGTGAACCACTCTGTTTGCCGTCCCCGCCACTGCACAGACATCTACTGCAGAGGAAGTGGTCGAACAGCACACACCGTCTCTGTGTCGTGAGCAAGGAGGACATCCAGGGGTCCAGGGGAGGCTCGCCATCCGATGCAAGGTGATGGGTCTTTTTGTGCATAGCAGGGCAGGGTGGATCAGGCTTTGGCCAGCGGACAGGGGCACATTGGGGGAATGGTGGCTACAAAATCTCTCATTACATCCTGAACCCCACTCCGGGGTTCTGGACAAGGGTCTGTCAGAGTGTCCACCGTTAATGGTTCTGTCCCTGGTTGTGTTCGCCTGCCCCGTCAGGGCTTGCAGGGAGATGGGACGCTGCAGTCGGATGTTGGCCACGCGGGGGATGACGTCCCTCAAGGTGGATGTCCCGGGATCCAGCTGAGCGGAGTCAGAGTCTAGGCAAATCTCCCTCTTCAGAGACAGCTTTCTTTGGGGATGATCCTCAAGTGACGTCAGGGAGTCGTTGCGCAGACGACTGTATTTAGTGCGCTTCAGCATACTTGTAAAAGATGAGAGACACTGTGTTACAATCACACATGCGGCGCAGTGATTTATACGGTTGTTAATTCTGTTAGGGCTACAAAAGTGACCTGCCTGGTAAGAGTCCTCTATGTGTTTTGAACCTGGGTAAGGTTTGCTCTCTCATAATCAGGGAGCTGGAAGTAAAAAAAAAGGAAAAACCGGCTAGGAATTTAAGTCACAATTGCCACACACTGAAGACTACACAGTGACACCAGATATTGTTAATCAGACGATCTATAGAAAACAATCTTTGCCATTTGTTAGCTGTGTCCTTATTTATTATTTGAGGGGATACCTGCTACAGCATTACATTAGATTGAACTCACCAGCGTGTGACCGGGGTTGTCCTGTGTGGTCTAAAGTCCAGACTGCTCCGCTCTAGTCACGCTGAGTACAGTCCCATCCTACTGACCCGTACACTTTCTCAGTCAGTTGCCAGGCTTCCAGCTCTGCTTCACCTCCACACCAACTTTCCTCCCCTCTGTCTTTTTCCTCTCCTTCCCGAGCCACGGCAGAACGGTGCAGCTTTTATGAATGAACTTTCTTCTCTTTTTTCTTTTTTTCTTTTTTATGAATGAGAGGCTCTCGCTCACTTCCGTTATCTCTATGATGGTGCATGCAGATGAATGTGTGAATGGAGCAGAGGAGAGATTGACAGACGGCCCCTAACGCTCTCTTTCCCCTCCCTCACCCATAAACTACCGTCCAATCACGGGCGGGCAGGGTGACTCATGCTGTACACACACACACACACATATACGCACGGTTATACACTGAGGCAGAGCCAATAGAGTGCATGAGTTCCCTATTCCTCTCCTCTAACATCAGCTGCAGCTCAGAGATGCTGTTAAAGTGCGTTATTAATCCATTACTAGTTTAGCTTGCTCCCTTAAATATGCTCTCTCCTAATTTAGGAAAATGGGATTTTAAATCATACACACTTTGTAGTGTAGAGATCTACATACATCACAATGCATATATTATTCAAATGACCTGACACGCAAGAGGAAGGGGATTTTACTGAAACATTTGCATTTCCGCTTGATTTAGATCAGAACAAGAAACCGGCTGACGACTAAGGAGTGTTTTACATACCGGACTTAATCCTGATTTAAAGATCACGGTCTTTCAACAACAAAAAAAAAAGAGGGCAGACGGCAAGAGCACTTCCACTCTTATGGTGGAACTACACGACAAATCGATGAATTCAAAGGGTTAATAACTTAATTGCAGATGGCTTGCATACTGTAAGTTGGATGTGACAATAAAGAGGTGTTTAGAAATGTTCAGCAGAGCTCTGTCCCTTCCTAGTGGTTGTTCATTAAAACTACAGTCTAGGCCTGCAATCAACAATTCATATAACCATAATTTGCTTACCATTTTATTAATTAATCATGTTTCTTCTATGAAATACAGTAAAAAAAAAAAAAAAAGCCTATATTATGTCTTACAGTTTGTTTCAATAATCCAAAACTATTAGTGAAATAGTTTCATAGTTCAGGGAGAAGGTCCGGCATCCTCTTCTTGAAAGCTGACTCAAACGATGAATCATTTATCAGACTAGTAGTAAATCAGTTTTCAGCGGATGCGCTTGGGCTCTGCGTCGGCCGCGCACACGCTGACGCAACAGCGGACAGAGAAGGAGGCATCAGTCAAAAGATTTTACTTAAACAGCTTTTTAATGATGTTAATCATCAGTCCATATAGGTTAAGAGTGATAACAGGATTATGGGGAAAACAGCCTCTAACAACGTTGCTAGTGATGTACAGTCTGGAGGAGACGCTCTTAAATATCCATATAAAGACAAAGAACACGCTGAAAAAAGTACTTCATTGAACCGTTATTTTTTTTTCTGTTTTGTTTTAGGTTGTTTTTTTTGTTGTTCACATTAGTTACAAGACCTTTACCAGTACTGTATTTACATAGTGCAAAAAAAAAAAAAAAAAAATACACACTTGTTGTCATTTAACATACTTCAAACACGTTGATGGAAGTCATAGAAACAATAAGAGCCTACACACAGCGTACCTTTAATCACACCAGAAATACTTTCATGATCCCCAGTGTGATGTTCAGCACACTCGTCATCTCCCAATCTCGGGGCTTCACATTGCATACAGCCCGACGTACTGCACTCAAACACTGCATCATTATCCACGGGCTGACATCTCACCATGATTATTAACTATCAAATACCGTTATCAAATTGGATTCCAACTGTTAAAATGTTAGAAGTATCAAATGGCTTTTTTTTTTTTATATTTTTTTTTTTAAGGACAGGATGATTGTTTTCATTTCCCCTCCAGTACAATTCAAAATCTCTTTTGTACACTTGTATTTACAAAGGTATGTGCATGACTTTGTGGGTGACTCAGGGCCACTGACGGAGCCTCGAATTGATACCGACTGGCTGGCGGAGAAACTCTCTAAAATGATTCTTTTAAATCATCTTTCACTTGATTTTCGGGGTGTTTTTCTGAACTTCATGAGTACCAGTGGACAACTACTTATCTTTATAATGTTGTAAACTACACACATAGGCCTCAGTGCTTTGCTATCTAGGAAGTACTGCCAAGTTCTGCGTCAGAACAGTTTATTTACCAAAACGTTAGGTACATATCCTTCTAGATGGATCTTGGTCATGGCGATAGAGCTGTTCAAATGGTGCTTGGAGGACTGGTGAGAGACGGCGCGAGAGCCCAGAGGACAAACACTAGAGAGAAACAAAACAGGAACACTTTTTTGTTTTGTTTTTATATGAAGCACAGACAGCATCTGGGAACTCAAGACAACTCCATTCAGATGATAACAACCCCAACTAGTTTCACACCGGGCAAGATCCATTATGACAAACCATTACATGTTGTAGTAGAACCACCTAGACAAGGTTATATTCACAAAGCGCGTTTTGCTTCTTAGAAGTTAAGTCATTTGAATCATCTGAATACAGAATGAGACACTTAGTATTTTATAAAACACTCTCTGAAGACCAACGGGTGGGGGGTGGTTTTGGTACAAAGACAGAACCCCTGACACTTTAATATTCTGTGATGAAAGCTAAATACCAACCAAGCAGTTATTTAAAAAAATGCACCTCTCTCCTTCCCTCGTGGAGCAGCGAGGTGAAAGTCAACACACATACACACGTTATTTACAAAGGTAAAGCCAATGAACACAGCAAAATGAACGCAGACACCGTGTCTGTAAAACACACACACATGCGCACGCACACACACACACACGCACACAAGCACACAAATACTTGCAGAGCTGTAAACCTTCGGCGCTCTGATTAACGTAAGATGGGAGCTGAAAGGTTCCAACCTTCTCCTATGTGAACAACACCTTTTAGCACTCGTCACTTGCTCCCACAGACTCTAGAAGAGTTCAGCTTCGGAGGAGGAAAAAAATCAAAAGCTTCCCTCTGAATTCAAGTGTTGCAGGTTATGGGCTGAAGAAGTGAGGGCATCCTTTTAAATGACAAGGTTAATGTTGGCGTCGCCGATTCCATCGGACCGTGTTAGCCGTCGTCTGCGGAGCCTGCGTGTTTTTAAGTTGGTCAATTTCTCTGTAATGCGTTGTTAATAGTCTGTGTGTAGAAGGTGGTGGGTTGGTTGGATACCTGAGATTATGTCTGGTGTCAGGGGTTAAAGACTAAAGAGGAAGGCTGCTGGTTGCTGTGAGGGGGGATGTGTGAAAGCAACAGAGGGAAGAGGGAATGAATGCAGGTCTGAAGAGAAGGGGGAGGATTTCAACCGGTGACTTTCTTAGCCTCCACTTGTTCTTTGCCCTCCGTCCTTGTCTCCGTGATGTCCACTGTATCAAGGTCCTCCTCGTCCTCACTCTGCCGTCTCTCCTCCTCGTCCTCTTCCTCGTCCTCTTCCTCCTCCTCCTCCTCCTCCTCCTCCGTACTTTCTTGGTTCTTTCCCAGATGCAGGTTTTCCAGGGTCTTGGACACCCAGGATTCAATGCGGCTGCTCAGGCTAGGCACCTCCACAGAAATAGGCTCAGGAGTATAGTCCTCCTCCTCCTCATCCTCTTCCTCTTCTTCTTCCAGCATCCCCGGGACCAGGGTGGACGTGGTGGAGGTGATGGAGGAGTTCAGCGGCCCCCTGCAGCTTCCGTCCAGCGAGCCCGTCTCTGTGCTCTGTTGAGAGGCCAACTCCAATCGGTCGTCGACTCGGACCTCGTCTCTCTCGCCGCCGCCCTGTGTCAGGGGCACCGCCCTGGACGGAGGAGCAGTGGAGCTGGGGGGGACAGCATTGGTGCTGGGGACTGCCAGGGTCTCATTTTCTCTCTGGGTGGCTGTGGAAGGCGCAGGGCGACTCGGTTCAGTCTCCACGGGCTCCAGGGCATCTGAATTCTCCATCATACTCCTCCAATTGGTCTCTGAAGACGAAATACAACGGTTATACTTCGTTTTCTCAAAGGAGCAGGACTACAGACGATGATGGAAAGTAAATCAGTACATTTACATGCTACGAAAACATAGGTGAAGCAGCTTCACCATGAGAAGTTTAATTTAAATTGTTGCTCGAAAAAAAATCATCTAATATTTTTAATGTTCGTCTCTTTTTTCTAGAGGTACAACAAATACAACAGGTACTTTTTTAGATTGAGGATAAAAAAAAAAAAATAGTAAGATGTATTAGATACTAATCAGAGAGCACGGAAGGACTGAGCTTACCATACTCCTTTTCATTGACCTCTGAGATGGGCTCAGAGAAGATGGAACAAAAGGAGATGGCTGAGGCAGCAGAGTGGTTGCGAGAATGGCCCATGTGGTGTGGGACCTTCTTGTCATTTTTCAGAGCCTCTTCTGCCTGCTCCTGCTCCAGAGCTGACACCATGTCCTTGTAGGCCTTCCGAGCCTCTTCTGTTAGAGATACTAAATGGTTGAAGAGTCCCTGAAGGAGGTGGAGAGATTTAATTTAGTCGATGACAGATAAAAAAAAACAAAAAAAAAACTAATGCTTCTAGATGCGTCTGTTAGAGGTACTTATAGTGTCTTTACTGCTCTATATTGACAATTACTGACTTTCAATTTGTTTATTCATTGATCCATTGTTAAGACAGACTACAGGGACACTGTAAAGCCTTAACATACATTTATTAAAATCAATTGACTTTAGAGGGATGTGCTTTACCTCAGCTCCGGAGTAGTTGAAAATCCCCACAACACTAACAGGCACCAGCTTGTTAACGCAGCGTCCGAGAGCTTTTCTACCCAAGGCAAACACAAACGGGATCTCCTGCTCCCGAGCCATGGCAATTACGTTGTATAAAGCTTCATCCAAACCACCTACAATGAAGAAGACAATTGGTAACTGAAATGCATCAAATCTGAGATGATAAATTAACAAAAGGTTGAAGAATACGAGTGAATGAAGCTGAACACACTGCAGTGTACAAAAACATGCTATTTCGGTGGCATCTATTGGTCTGGTAATATCTTCTAATAATAAGGGATTGTGACTTTTTTTTTTCTACTGAAGATAAATGTTAGCAGAGAGAGTGATCAAACATGTACTAATGCCGGAGACCTTATTGCAACGTTTACCTTTGGCCTGGATCTTCTCACAGTTGGGAGAGATGATGACACACTTAATCTTATGCAGCTTCATGTGCTTGGTGACCTCTCTGAGACCCATCACCAGGCGACGTTTGGATTTGGCCTTGGTCGGATCTTTCTGGTAGACTCGCTCCTGGAAGCGAACCAGTTCCTGCAAGAGCAGAGTCACGCTCTCGTCGATCTCCTTGCTCAGCACTTGGTTACAGTACCTGCAGACGGAGGAAAAGAAAAAATATATATATTTCCACCACAAATCATGCTGTCACACATTAGAGGCTTTAGATCTTAAATAAATCGTTTATTAAATGAGGACCTTGATGGTGTCACCTTGGGATTTTAAAAATAATGATGGCCGCTTTTCACTAGCTTGTGATATTTTACAGACCAAACAATTACTTGAAAAATAACCGTCAGAGCAGTCTGTGAGGCAAATAACCGTTAACTGAAGCCCTACAAGGCTCAAAATTACTCTTACTCTAAATTTACATAGCTGTTAATGACTACTAGCGTGTGTTTAAATTCCTGTCTTCAGTGTTTATGTTATTACACTTTACTATTGTCTGACCCTTTCCTGAACTGCGACAGGCCCTGCATGCTGTGAAAGCGCCGGGCCACCAGAAAGCATGCACACTCCCGGCAGCTTTGGGGTGTTAAGAATCAGTCGGAAAGTCGACACAGTGTGGTCTGAGGAACAAGTGTCCTGGCGATCACAGCTGAGGGGAGGAGCTTGGCTACAGAGGCCTTCTGGAGGCTTTAAATGCAAAATCTGTTAGAGAGTGGTAGGCTGACACAATAGGCCTACAGCAGACGGCACAGAGGGACAAAGATCTGTTTGTGACAACTGGCATACATTTTTGCTGAGAAAGGACAATGTGCTAGACATCTGTGCCATACTCTACAATTCTTTATTGTACAGTTCCGCCTTAAAAAACACCCGTTAGCTTTGGGAGTATGCTTCTCACAGCCAAGGCTCTGTGACTTCTGAGTGGGATAAATATTTGCTTTACTAAATTTTTTATTTTTTTTTTACCACACTGTGCATTTTTTCACACATTCCAGGGCCAGGGAATCCTACTAAATATCTGCTCATCTGTCATTGTTGTGTTTTTCCCCTCCATGTGGGTTAAGAGCATGTACTTACTCTCTGAAACGTCGGCTGTGGATCTTGGTGATGGCATTAGAGGCCATGGGACTCCCAATGCCAGAGCTGGCAGGAGAACCCTGGGACACCGGGGTGATGCTATACGGAGAGTTCTGACTCGCCGGGGAAAGGGATGCATCACTGGGCACGCTCAGACCATTCTCTGCGATACAGACAGCAGATCAATAATAAAAATTAGAAACTGAAGTTCTTAAGAAGCGTGGGTACAAGTTCAGCGTGTTCACTTATTAATAATGAACTGTCCTTACCTTCCTGTGAGGCAGGCTCTCGTGCAAGATCATCAGTAAAATTTAGACACTCGTCCCCGTGCTCCTCATGGCCTGCAGACTCTTGTTCTAGACTCGGCTTGCCTTTCTTCCCTTCACGTTCCTTCAAGATAATCTAGAATAAAAACAACATCAAAGACAAGTTCGTTTAGGAGATCATATGTCTCTTTTGTATAGAATGTATCCAGGGTAAATAATACATTACTCACAATACTATCAAATCATTAAATTTAATTTCAAAACATCAACCTTTTTGAGGGCCGTTGGCCGTTTGACTTTAGGGATCTCTCTCTCCTTCCCTCTCTTGATACGGGGTGCAGTGGAATCCAGGGCATTGTGTGAAGCTGAGTATTGTTGCTGATTACCCTTCAACATGGACGGCACGCTTGTAGAGCCTGTGCTGTGGAATGGAGTAGTTGTTCCAACTGGAAAGAAAGAAAAGAAAGTTAGCAAGCAGGCAGATTGGCACTGTAAGCAGAACCTCAAAAAGAAGAGTATTTAGTTGAAGTAACACAAACTGTCAATTTGTATTCATTTTAAAAGCAGCTTGTTGATGTCTGAGTTAATGAATACCTGTAAAAGACAGTGGCTTGGTATTGTTGAGTTGCCTGGCCTTCATAGCCTGCTGCTGTTTCTCCAAAGCTGCCAGCATGTCTCCCAGGTCGAGCTCAACAGAGGTTTTACTCTTCTTCCCTGCTGCTTTGGTGAATGCTTCCTGCAGGGCGAGGAAAGAAGAAGAATATGTATCATAAACGGGCTAATGATGAGGACCAGAAGGTTGTGTTTTTAATCTAAAAAAATCACCAGCAGATTTATACCTGTAGTTTCTTCTGCTCCATGCTGATTTCAGAGTACTCCTGTGCAGTGGCTAAGGCAGCAGCCAGAGCCTTCTTCCTCTGGCTCTTGGCCCTCTTGGGAACAGAAGTTGTAATGGGGATAGGTGTCTGCACAATGTTGATGGGGGAGTTTTCTGGTAGGTTATCCAGCTACGCGTAGAGACACACACAAAAAAAAAACATTTAGTAGGGTTGTAAACATCACTTAATGAGTGAGTAATTTTATTGCAAAATGTACACAGCCACCAATGTGAAACAAATTCTGAATGAAATTAGAAAAATGTGAACAATGAAAATGCAGCTGTCAGACAGAAATTTTTCCAAAATACTTTGTGTCTTTCCCTCTGTACTTTCTTCAGCCTGTGTGTCTTACAGAGTTTATCTGACCTGCACCTCTTCTGCTGTCAACATTTCATCACATACTGATCCAAGTATCCACAACAAACACAGACAGAAACAAATAAATCATGTCCGATGTGAAGTAGTAAGTTGCAGGGAGGAACAGTCAATACACGTAAAGCTACCAGCTGGTGCTAGAACCAAGATTCTTCTGGGAAAAAGCAAAACTGTACTGACAGGGATCGATGACTGCCTTTATTTAACTACGTGGGAATGCAAAGACTGAGGAATAAGTAAGTAATTACCTACCATAAAATCTTGAATCAAATCTACATTCAATGTGTTTTGAATTTCAGCGTGCAAATTGGACTGTGTATCTAGACATGCATCAAATCATTTGACGGAGAGAAAGGTACCCAACTATTAATAACAAGGACAGCCTTCAAAGACAGTTTTCTCTCTTACCAGGTTTTTGGGCAGTTTAGGTTGCGTGTGCGTCTGCACTGCAGTGGATTCTGGTTTGTTGCTGCGTTGAACAGCACCTCCAGTAGTGAGATCTGGGAACTCATCTTCATCCTAGCAAATACACATTTAAAAAAAAAAAATAAAAACATGTAAATTCAGTAAAATGAATAAATCATGAGTTTGATGATAACAGTGCTGCACTGGGAATACATTACAATGAAAATGTCAAGAAAGCAGCTCTCACCTCGAAGTAGAGGGGCTCTGGAGTGAGATCTGTGGCAGTGGCCGCTGCTGGCTGTGGTCGTTGCTCTGTCTGGTTGGGCGGGATACGCCCTGAGTAGCCACTGTGGAAATCCTGAATGATAATGAACACACAGGTGAGACAGTATCACTAGCATTCAGTTAGTTCTTAACCTGTGTATTTAGGCAGGAAATACAGCAAAAACTAGGAAGTTAATTCACACATTCAGTCAGTATGCAGTACCACAATTGTAGTATGTAGTATACTACATTTTTCTAATTTCTGACATGTAAGGCATTACTTGTATGTAAGGCAACACCAAAGTTGTTCAGGAGACAACTTTGAGTCAATGTCCGCTTAAGTGAGACAACTTTACCTGCGAGAAGTTTCTCTGCTCAGGATTCTTCCGCTGGTCTGCTCTGTGAAACTGGCCGTTTCTGTCCCCCCAGCTCTTCGGGGTAGCCTGAGACGCTACATTTACCCAGGTACCTGCGCAAAAATTGGAAATAAAATGAAATACAATAATATTGCAGAGCTTTTCTCGCTTAGTAGAAAAATATTGTCTTAAGGTGCATAATAAATGTGGCTATGGAAAAACGGTGTGAAGATGAGTAAGACGATTTTAACACTTCACTCAAAAAGAGGTGGGTAGCGTAAAACTTACCTGTCATTACACCAGCCTCCACTCCCTAAGAACACAGAAAACAGAAAAATGTTAGAGAATATAGGCACTGGTATTTGCTCTGTACCTTGAGATACATCATACGTGTTATTTCCGGTACATCTATGGAATCTCATTTTCTTGGCTTGTTTTGTCTTTGCCTCTGACAGACAGCTGATAACAAAAACAAGATAGCTGGGATATGATGTGGTTCAGTGACTCAAGGACAGTTTGTTAACTTGGAACGTCTTGTAAGCATCCTGCTACGAAGGCACTGACGTGAACACTTTCAGAAATGTGAATCAAAACAAGTGATAGGGTTGTGATTCAAACTACACCAACGAAACTACAATCTGACAATTGGCAAACACATTTCCCTACGTCTTTTCTGGTACATTTGCTCAAAAAGGCATAAGCTTATGCAGCTTTAAATTTCAGCCCTTAACCACTTCCACCAAGCCCACTATTTTATTCCCTCTTGTAACCAAATTTCACGACGTATTTTGTGTCATTCATGCATCACATTCCTGAAGCTGTAGATGCTTCATCTTTTTCTGTGCCTTTAAAATCTATCTATGGAGTACTGTCACTTCACAGATTGAAATCCTCTATATAACTGTATGTCTGCTGGATCTGGAGCAGATGACAATAAAGTCTACATACCATAGGTGCTGCTGTATTCTCTGCCGCTCGTTGTGTTACCCCGGTCGCCTGGTTGTGCTTGGGGCTACAGTAACCGCTGTCGCTGTCTATGTCCGCCTCACTGGCGCCCTGCTCGTTGTAGATTTCAGCAGGGTGGGAAGCCCGTCTTCGCTTTGTTCGGTTCTTCCACAGCAGGGGACTGACCCGCTCAGCAGCACACCGCCCCGACACCTCACCTGGGAAATCTGAGAAAGATGTAAAATTAAAAAGGTGGAATAAAAATTCTGTCATAATCATGACTAAGCAACATAAATACTCTAGATGAATTAATGGAGACTTGCTGAACCAACTTTACTTTGACAGACTGTATGATATGTTTATCATCACGTCTTAATAAAACAACGGGTGAACAGCAAAACAATTCAGCAGCAAGCCATGGACATTTTGGTCATGTGCTTTCAGAAGCCCTCATTGGTGAGACCATGAGCTGCACACATGTTAACTTATCCAACAGGAAACCCTGCATTCCAGTTCTGACAGAAGTTAAGCACAAGCATCATCAACCTGTAAGACCAGATGCTCCTATTACCAGAACTGTGTCCCGTTTCCTCACTGACAGGAAAAAGTGTTGTTTTCAAAATTAGCTAACTTTAATAAAGTCTGGAATGTGTAAAGCTTTCTTTCAGCCACAGGACAGAAGAAAATCATTGATGTTGGACAAATTCAGCTTGAGAACCTCGCCACTACTAACAAGCTTCTAAAGCTTTATGGTGAGATACGTTTTTGTAATGTTGAGAAATAGTGTATAAAGGTCTGCATGGTGAGATTTAAGTCCACTTTTAGTTATTGTAGCTGCGTTCTTACCCGTCTGCTGTGCCGCGTCCACCAACATGACAGTTTTGGTCCTACCATCAGGCCCTAAGGTGCACACCTCCTTCTGCACAGCCACACTTCTGGTTGGAGGCCGGCGACCCCTTGGAGGCTGGCACACACCCAAATGTTGCTGTAGGAGAAAGAAAAAAAGGCAGGGCGTAATCATTAAAAAGATCGAGGAAGAATACAAATTACACATTGCGTCAGCGTGACAGAATCGCAGGAATCTTATTTACCTTTGGGAGAACACTGGATCGAACCATGCCTCTCCCCCTCTGATTGGCCATTCCATATGCAGGCCCCAGAGGCAGAGATCTTTCACCGACATCTGCCGAGACAGGATTGACCACTCCAGCTTGTACGGGACCTGCATAGGCTCCAGGGAACGGCTGGTAGAAGCCCATCACAGGTGGGCATGGAGCAGGCATAATCTGGTAGTAAGCGTAGTCATTTGATACAGGAGGCTGGGGGGAAGACAAGATGGGGTAGGCCAGGTATGGACCACCAGGGGTAGGGTTAGGCTGCTGCCAGCGCAGCTCCCCTCCATTATACATAGGATGTTGCCTGTGAAGCAGCAAAGAAGCAAGAAGTTAGATTATTTCTAATATTCAACCAAAAAGAACTAAAACCAGAGATACTCCAAGCAACTTCTATAATTTTTGGACTTTGTAATCTTGGTGTAAAACCTCTCTGTTTATATTTTCTCTTAACATGATGCAGTGTCAGAAGGGCTCAAGTGCCCTACATATTATAAGAGAGGTTTTATTTAGCAAGAGAGCAGCTCGGGACAGAAGTCGAAACATGTAATGCTGCAGGGTTGTGCATGATGGTTGGTTTGTTAGGGAGTATGTACATGGTATGCACAAATGCTGATAAGGATCCAGATTACATTTTCACAGTCACCCCACTATAGCGGGCATTTCCTTGCATTCAAATAGCGGGGAAGGAAACAAAGGAACGGATGTGTGCAGGATACAGCAGATCACTCTGGACAAAGAAAGAGTCGCTGGAAACGCAGACTGTTCTTCCGTGTAAACTCCGTAAAACTGGGGAGGTTTCCATTCATAATTACGTAGCGTTACAGTACAGAGCAATCTCGAGGCTCCGACTCAATACACTGTTTAGAATCTGATCATGATCTTTTTTTTTTTGTGAAGCACAACATAAGGAACACAGTGTTCTCTTCTGATTATAATAACAGTGCAGAGTTACTCCAAAAATAGAAGTAGTAGTCCAGAAAAGAGAACATTGTTCTTGGGCTGTTCAAAACTCACCAGACCTCTAAAAAGCAATATTTCAAAGTTGACAACACTTGATGATTATCATGAAGCATACTGGTTTCATGAGCTCATGGTAAAAAGGGGTTGCAGCGAGGGACTTTTCAGTTTCGTCCATTTCAAAATGTCCCCTGCCGTGACAGAGTAACAGTACCTGTTGGGTTGGTTCTCCTGGACGAAAGGGTAGCAGGTGATGAGGTAGCTGGGTATGGGAGTGGTTTCCACCCCTCCACTGCCTCCTCCTATCCCTCCACCTCCACCCCCACCTCCTCCTCCTCCTCCTCCTCCTCCTCCTCCTCCGCCCGCCTCGCCCGATAAACTCATACTGACTAGGGATCCTTCAAGACCTTTCTTCTGCGGGATGAACGGTTCCACTTCAGGTGACAGCTTCACATCCTGCACAGAAACAAATGAGCGGCAATTACTGTCACACTGTGAACAACGGCAGCCAATTACTTGACGCATATATGACGCATTTGAGAGAGACGCAGGTCTAAGGACATATCAGCTTGGCACATTCTTGGCTTGTTGTCATTAAGCTCACTGTTTGCCTTCTCTATGTCTGCATCTAAATGGTACAACTGATTATATTAGATTTTGTTATTATTGCCTACCCCAAGCTATCAAATGGAGATAGTTGAAGGGTGTGCGCAACAAGCCATATCAACACAGTCATGAAAACCCATCTGATTTGATTTTACTGCTTGCATATAAAGTTTGGGAAGACTGCTAAGGTATTTTTCCAGTCTTTCACTCTTAAGAAAACACTGTTGAAAGTGTAACTCTGTGAGATGATCCATGTCCAGGGCTTTTTTGTTTTTGGTTTAATAACTTGAGCAGAGCCAGTGTCTAACGGAGACAGAGAAAGCGATGTACATAGACCACTCTCGCTTTCTTTGTGGTAATCATAGTTGAACAATGCATTTCCTGGTACAGTCGCAGCAGGTTTAAAGTCTTACAACAACCGGCGTCAGTAAAGTTCAAAAAGTGACATAACACACAGCTGTCAGAGTCTGTAAACAAGGGATGCAACATAAGGAAAAAACGGCTAATATAGAAAACGACCAGCTTTTTAACAATATGGTCTAGAAGAAGAAGAAGAAGTTTGGAGTTTGGTTTAGTGGGTATTTATGAACCCTTTATAATGTTAAGTGTGCACATACATATTCAGAGCTGATGCTTGCTTGTGTTGTTTATTTTCCTCAAAGTAGCCGAGAGCACCAAGGAACAAATACTGGACCTTATGACGAGACATGTATAGCAGGCTCATTTGTCAACTTAAGGACTTTTAGTTTGGGACCACTTCTAAACTCTCACGCAAAAACTGAAAAACAGCAAGACGGAAGTTTGGTACATGATATGCCACGTAGTCTTCCAACATAGGGCTGTCAAAATGAACGCGTTAACGCGGATTAATTCCATCATCGTGGTTAATCTGATTTAAAAAATTTAATGCAATTAACCCGTCTGCAGCGCAGAATGACTCTGAACGTCTCTGGCAACGCATTTCGGGCAGTTTGTCCAAGTAGAGTTACCGTCACGCGTGCGCAAATGGGCAGTTGATCCTGTACTGACAGGCAGCAGAACAAACAAAGACTGAAGACGCTAAACAGCACATTATCTTTATTGGTTGCTTCTGAAATCAGTGTAAAGCAGCAGAGTTGTAGCCCTACATCATCCCTATATTTACATGACACTGCACATCACAATGGTTATACCTTGAGGAAGAAAAGTAACCAGGTGATAAATAACCTTTGAATGTCACTGTGGCATGAAGTAGCAGACTACTTCGGCAACAAAAGGCCATTTTACATGCACAAATTATACCTAAAAGCAAAATAAATCAACCATTGAAGCAATTAAGTTAATACAATTTGGCATTTTATAACAGACAAAGGCATGATAATGGCCTATTCAAGTCATATATGCACTAACTCAATGTTTTCTTCAGGTCAGTCAGTGGTTTTATGTGTCACCAAATTTATGGTGCAAAACACAACGAGTTGTTGTAATGTAGGTAATGAGACAAGTGGCCACAGAAAAAGGCACATTGGAACAAACGCTTTGAACTGAAACATACAAGTAATTCCAAATTCAATCAGAAGCTTAAATCAATTGTTCTGTAAAGACAGAAAGCCAAGTGGGAAGTAGTGTTGCTTTCGTCAACGGAAACTATGACTAAATATTGTCGTCAACGAACCTTTATCACGTGACTAAAACGAGACGAGACGTAACGTAAATGCTGGTCATGCGACGATGACTATAATTAAATGTATAATGCAATATCGTTGACGAATAAAAACGAGACTAAATGTGGTTTACAAAATAAAAACTATGCTAAAATGTCTCTCCATTTTCTTTGACCAAAACGAGACGAGAGACGAAATGTTACAACGTTATTTTGTCTTGTTTAGTCGCGTTATTATTATTATTTTGTAGTTTTTCTGTTTCCTGTGTCCAGAGAGCCCGTTTCTCTCGCAGGCGACGTCACTTCCTCAAGCTCCACTCGCGGCATTAGTTAGAAGTAGCGTGACAGAGAAAGGGAACGATGGCCGGCCAGCCGGGGGTCTTTGGTAGAAGAAGAAGAGAAGACATTTGGAAAAACTTTAAATACATCGAAGTGGAAAATAAAACCGAATGTCTTGTGGTGAAAGATAGGGAGATAAGATAATAAGAACCTTGTTTGAAATAGGTTTGGCTAAAAGAAAATTTTGGTTTTGTCTATACTACAAGGTACTTATACTATATTGACTGGGTTAAATAGAATTGCATTACTAAAAAGAGACTAAAATACAATTTTCGTCGACTAAAACTAGACGAACATAGTCATGGATAATTCTGACTAAAATAAGACTAAAATGCTCAGACTTTTAGTTGACTGAAACTTGACTAGACTAAAAAGAGTATGAACATGACTAAAACTAGTAAAAACTAAAATGACAGCTTGACACAAAGACTAGACTAAAACTAAAATTAAAACAGGCCGCCAAAAACAACACTAGTGGGAAGGCTATGCTTGGTGGTGTACTCTTTGTGTATTAGAAAGACTTTCCACATTGCTCTACACACTTTTACCTCCAAAGTCCTTAAGTCTTTGCATAGTGAAGAAACTAAAATTATCCATTGCTACAGAATCGATCAAATTTAGTCCCAAACCTCCAAATAAATAAATAATAATGATAAAAAAAAATATATATATAGCACCCTTCTTTGTTTCCAATTTCTAAAACTGAAGGAGCTGAGGGATCCTTACTTCAAAACGTGGTGACAATGGTCTAATTTGCTATTTTGCAAATGATGAGAAGGGGTGACAGGGTTCAGGGTACAAAGACGCGCCCTCCCTTCTCTGAATCTCTGGCGGGACGTATGAATAGAGTATCAGTGAAGCAGTGGATGTCACACAAACAGCTATTGTCTCCCACTGCTACTGTTGGTGGGTGGCTCTCTCACTTTTTCCTTAGGTAATCTTTAGATCCGATCCCATCTAAAGATGCATGTTTAATGTGTAACCCTGCTCAGCTGGTTCAGTAGCTATGGCTGTGAAAACAGGGTTAGTAGTAGTAAGCCTCCATGGTCAGACTGATACGTCCACAAGGATTTGGAACTACATTAGCAGGTCTGAACTTGTGTTATAGTACAGTATAGCTGATAGGGTGTTGTTATAGGATTAAGTTTGAGAGGATAAAGTAGGAACAGTACTACAAGATAAGCTAATTATCCGTCAGGCCATGGCATGGAGGTGTCGGCGCACTCGTGGTGAATCTTGAACTCCAGCTATTTAAAATGCAAGGGAAGTCAAAGAGGGTTGTTACATCTCTTGACTCTGCCATGGGCGTCTTTGTATATCTGTGCGTTAGCGAGATGGTGAGTGAGAATAGCTGCAATTGTGATAGAAAAAAAAAAGGCAGTGAGGTCAGACCCAGATGTGCATCCATTGGTGATGACAGAACTGGGATTAGACTGGGGTCCACTGATCTCACAAGCCTCTGTTTGTGTAAGCATCTATTCCCACACCAGTTGCTTTTCACATACACTAATCAGACAGAATCTGAGTTTGTCCCGAAAAGCAGGGCGGGATGTGTAGAAAGTGGCATGTGCATTGAAGCGTTTAACAGGTTACACATTAATGAGGGCAGAAACTGATTACACATTGTCAGCTGCGAGGCAGGAAAGCTGACATTTGGCTCGAGAAAATAACACCGTTGTTTTAGGTAACCGGTTCAAGCACTGGGCAGAGAAAAAAAAAAAAAAGCACCAGGAAACCAAACCCTACCAAACAAAACTTTCTGCATAGCTGACAGTCTCACTGGAATGACATACATGCAGAAGAACCAGACATTCCTCTAGTGACGATCTACGAAACCTCTCCGCCTCCTGACGATAACAACACTCATGCACACATTCCTCCCTGATCGAAAGCTTTCGATGAAGTCTGATTCTCCAAATTGTGGCACAAAAATAAATAAAAAAATCACAAAATCAAACGCACTGCCACAGTTTACCTGCCGCTCAGCTGACGCTCTGATTAAAATGACAGACGCCGTCAAATGACAGCTGAGATGTTTAAGTTAGCTTCAGCTAGCTAGCCGGGCTAACGTTTAACCGAGGCTGTCTTTTATTTGGACTCAGCTCAGCTTAAAATTAATCCAAATCATTTTGACAGTTTCACCAAAAACACAAGCAGTGAAATAAAAGAAAATAAATGCCTTAAACGCTACCTTTTTTCTTTTTTCTTTTTTTAAAAAAAGGCGTTAGTAACCGTTAGCTGGTTTAACGTTAGCATGCTAGCCAAATAGGATAACTGCCATTCTTGCTCTGTTCTATGACCAACACAAAAAAAATATCGCGGTGTTGTTGTGGATAATGGCCGAAACAGCTCATTTAAACCACCAATAAGCTACACTACTATTTGTAAATACAATAACGGAATAGCCGGATTATGAATAACATTTAAAAAAAAAAAAAGAAAAAAAAGCGTCCGATTTTGGGCCTCGGCATTGTAAACTAACGTTATGTCCCATATCCACAGGCTAAAGCGTTAGCCAAAAAAAAAAAAAAAATCCCAACAACAACAACAACAGAATTAAAAACGTTAAAATAAACTGTACCTTATTGTCACTAGCGTCCATGTCAGTCACCGACGCCGCCACGGACAGTCATTGACCACAATGTGGACGTCAGGATGCGGGTCTTTTTAATTTCTTCATTGTAAAAAAACAATCACTAAAGGTTTAGACTGACTCACACCCAGTTCAACTAACTAGAGCCCACCGTTAACTGTTGCTGGACGCTGCTGCGTCAGCTAGCTGCGCTCTCCACAGACTAGCTAGTAGCTGTGTGCCTGGACTGGAGGAGGCGAGGAGCAGAGGAGCAGAGACTGCTGTCACTGTGGAAATGGGAGTCACCTGGAACGGAAGCCGCCGAGGCCCAGAAAAGTTTGCAGTGCGTCATGAGCGCACACAAATAACTCCTCTGAGAGAGATTACAATCAAGTAAAACACATACAGTCACACTCGCCAGTTCATTAGGTACACTAGGGAAGACGAAGACATTATATTGTAACAGTCCGCCATTAAATCTTAGCTGCATGAAGGCCATAGCATTCAGCATTTGTTTAAAATAAGTTGGACAAAGCTGTTGACTCATTTGAGTTTACATTTTGGAGGCTGTGGTTTGTAGTAGTATTCTATTGTGTTATACCAAGACGTGTTTCTATTATTTTGACAATCCAGTATTAGTCAGTGGGTTAGGCTACATTCTTCAACACGGTCATACGGTTGAAATACCACATTTCAGTGGTAATGAGGATTTAGTGCAGGACTCTTACATTAGACTGTATTAGTTTTCACAAATGTACCTTACACTAAAATGTATTCTAACCCTAAATATATTTATATAATATATAATGTATTTTGTAAATGTCTTATATAGGCCATATCCCACGTGCATTACTTGTATTATATATGTATTTTTATATTGTCTTCCTTGTTGTGGCTTCCACTGTGGGTCTGAGAGAAACACTATTTCAATCATCTGTGTTTACCGTACATATAGCAGAGCTGACAATCACTTTGACCTGTTGAGTGAGTGTCTCATTTAAAAACATTTATTTCTAAGGCAGCTGAATCCTTTTAGTGCAGAGAGAAATCCTTTTATTACCACCAGGCAACAGTATACATTAAAATACTGTGTACACACTTTCATACACATTTGGACTCTTTTTGTATTTTTTCTTTTTTTTTTTTTCAAACAACCGAAGCGTTTGTGTGTTGCACATGGAAGGATCTGCCAATCAAGTACATGAAAAACAAAAATAAGTGTGATTTCCTCTCATCGGGACAAAACAACACACTTTGAACACGTTCTTGGAGCCTTCTTGAAATCGATGCATTCCCAAAACCTGTGCGGTGCATCTTTGTCTCAGAGGATATACTTGAAGAAGCACAGTAGCATACTTTGATGGATGTATTCAAACATGCCATTTTCCTTGTCTCTTGATTTTACATGCCATCATGTGAGCTTGCTAACAATGGCTTGGTTGAGAGAGTTCAGCTGATTTGTCCATTTGTCTAAAGCCGTGTAGCGAGCCCCTCCTCTTTTCTGGTAGTCCAGTTCTAAGAGCTGGTTGACCTGGTCAATTCGTCCATGGATTGTGCTATGAAATAAACGAAAGCAAAAAAATTATTAAACTCAGTGAGGGCGAATTTTAAGACGTAGTTCAGTCAGGTTCCCAATTCAATGCTTTTCAGTTACTAGTCTTCCTATAGATCTGTTCATTAGCATTATGCAGTAAAGACAAAAAGGGAATAGGAGGCATTATTAAAAGTGAAATCACAAAAGTTAGTTTTCTTAAAAATAGCAGATTGTAGAAAAAAATATGAATACTTTTGCCTATTTCCACTTTCTTGTGCAAGAGAAAGTGCAAAAGAAGTTACTGTAATCTGTTGATTCCGTTTCCTACCAGTTCAATTACGTCAGTAAACCAGTCGAGCTGGGATATGAGGCCGTAAATAGCAGATCACAATAACAATGTGACCATCAATTGAGTGCAAGATACAACAGAAACTACTAATCCCCAACACCTGACGTACTTAAAGGCCTAAGGATGCAAACTATGAGGAACTATAACTACTTACAGGAAGGAAGCTATTTTTTTGTTCAAAATGCAAAAGAGGGAGTGACATACTTGTCCAAGATGCACTGCACCAGCAAACTCTCCACGTCGCACACGTCGATGTTCAGCTCCTGAAACACATGGGAAAAGAAGAAACGACTCACTGTCACGTCTGTAAATACAGTATCTGTGTCAGCTGAGATTTAATTTAAAAGAAATTCAATACACTGCAAATATTTGATAAGATATGTTGCAATCTAGATTAATAATCTAACAATTATGTTCATCATTCTTTTATAATAATCAATAAACTGTGTTGATGCTAGATCTGTTTTATTTACTTTGCTAAATCAGATTTTGTGTAACACCTGCGTCCACAGAATTAATTATGTTTGTGCTTTTACTCCAATTATACCATTTACACAGATATGCTGGGTATGCTTTTCAGTTGGCAGTTAAAAGTGTAAATAATACTTTTCAAATTGTCCACATAGATAGACATCAACATCTGTGTATAGCACACGTTTTGACCACATGATCTTACCTTGGAAATGAAAGGGATGTGTATTCTCGTGTACGGTTTGATGAGTTTGATAAGTACTTGAGTTCTAATGTTCCTCAGGAGCTCTGCAACACAGCAACACATAATCAGCTACACTTAAAAATCACTGGTTTTCCAACACATGAAGAATGAAGTCACGTTTACTACTCACCCTCTATGTGCTCTCTAATAAATGGGTCGTCCATTATGTTACTGTGATTTGTTTTCAAGATTTTCTCAAATTCAGTGATGTCATTGTTCTGGTAGGCGCTGAAAGGCAAAACAGTCACTGTTATTTTTCATGATATACATTGTCTCTCCGTGACCCATACAAAAAACTCTCATCCTGATCCCGTCAAACACATTTCAAAATATTACACTTTCATGTCAACACTATTCTTTTTACAGTTTTGGGTGTGTTTTCTTAGTTTCTTGTTTAATGTAACAAAATGTTTAAATATATGTGCATGGGACCTAAGCAATTAGAGACAGAGACTGTTATTTATGTCAATACAAGGACAAAAGAGAGCAAACACGGAAGCAGCAGACGAGCAAAAGTTGACAAATTACAAATGCATATTTTCTTTTTAAATAAATGCACCCTTACCTTACTAAGTTTGTCATCGCTAGGATCTCCGGGTCATTTTTGTATGGTTTGGCCTTTGGAAAAAGTATGAGAAGTTAAAGTCCTGAAACTTAAGTAAATATTCACTGATTAAACTCAAAAAATTCTTTTAGGAAATCCTTCTGACTACACATATTTGAACTGTGCTTTATCAAAAATTCAAACTGTACAAAATTATGTGGAAACCTGCTGGTCTGTGTCGTTTTTTATTTTTCTGCTTTATATTCTTACGTGTGCTTTCACACCTACACTTATATTTTATTGTTACAACGTTATGTTTAACCTTTACTTATTCTGCCGAGCCCTTAACACAATCACAAAAAGTTTTGTGACATCATACAAAGACCTATTCACCCGACAGTTTCTTTCAAAGACTCGTCATTGAACTGCTTGGTTACATAATATATTGTATATTGGTAGAGAAGTCTTATCGGCCTGTGGATAATGTGTCAACATTGCTCCAGGAAGCAATTGCAAGTGGACTTGCTCCTTGTTTCAAAACAACAAACAGGGTGTGAAAGCACCCTTAGATACTAATACACTAGATAAAAGCACATACGTACTTATAACCGTAACAATAACTGTCATACCTCTTGAGAGTCAAAGGGGTTTATTCCTGACTTCATCAGCATGTTTGCTAAGACCAGGTACTTCAGGCATGTCGTCCTTCTTGGGCTTCCAGACTCATCGTAGTTTTTAAAGGCCTCAAAGAAGTCTGTGTGAGCTTTCTCAAACTCACCCTCCCTCAGATGCATCTTCCCACCACACTCTGGCCAAAACCAAACGAGCACAGGTCATTCAGCAAACAGTTCTGACAATACGAAGTGTGACAGTCACACGCAAAACTAAGTTCTGCAAATGAATGAGCTGCACTATCATACCTCTGATAACTCCCATTATGAGCGGGTGAGGAATGGCAGATTTAATATGAAGTGACTGCTCATACAAGGCTTTCAGTTTCTTGTTATTTTTTTGTGCTGTGTACATCTGGATCTCCAGAGCATAGATCTCCAACAGTTGTGTGCCTTTCTTCAAGTCATCCTCTCCATCATCTGTCTATAGTTGACATAAAATTAAATAACCAATTATTTAATAGTGACTTCAGTCAAAAAAATACTTCTAATACTTATAAAATACTTATTAAAAGGAAGAATTACTTGACATGATTGGTGGAGTTGCCTGAGGATCTTCTGCAGTTTCCCATATTCTTCTCTCTCCAAATACAGCTTCCCCAACTGTGGAAAATAAACAAAAAACATATCTGTGCATCTGTTTTACTGGGAATTGATTATGTAAGACAATCTGGAATCAGTTAAGTTTTTTTTGTATACCTTTGTGTTAGTTTTAAACCACAGTCTGTCATTTTTTGCATCTTTCAAAGCCTCCAACGTAGTTTCGTAGAACTCCTGCAGCAAGTCCATCTAGCAACACAGGCAGTGCATGTCAGTAAGACGCAGCTTAAAACACCCGGCACTGCAAGTTTCACCTCATGCTATTTGTCCATACCTGTTTGGAGGTAGAGATATAGTCCAGTATGGAGTTGATGGACTTCTCTGAGTAGTTCCTGGTGACAGCACTTCTGATGTATGTGAGGAGCTGCTTGTACCTGTTCATCATCTCTGGAAAGTTGGTCTACACGGGTGAGAAATACAGAAATCCGCTCTTAAATAAGCCATATCAAGTGGGAAGTAAACAAATGGTGTATGATAAAGTGATACATAGCATACCAGCTTGAAGTTGATTTTGATCATCTGTTTGAGTGCTTTGAACCCCCATTCACCTTTCTCTCCTTCTAGTTCCAATACCTGACCACAAAAAAACAAATAAAAAAAAAATCAAGAGATGATGACAAATACTGCGCTTTCTAATAACACACACTCGAAGAACAACAGAGAACAGATTGTTTTCATGGAGAACGACTCCACCTTCTGGAAACTGCTAAGTGCTGCTTTGGGATCGTCCTCCTTCAAGGCTTTGGAGTTGTAGTACTGGTTCTCCAGGTCCACGTTTGGCTCCGAATTACTATCTTCTGAGTATTCCTAAATGTAAGCACATACACATGTCAAAGTCCAATTCACAAAACCCAGTTCAAACTTAAAAGTTTAACAGAAACTCGCAGCTCGCTAACACAAAGCTAAGCATATTATTCTGCAAATACGAGCTAACGTAAAGTTAGCCAATGTCACAGACGCTAACTAGCCCGTTGGTTTGCCCGTTGGTTAATTTAGACGGCAACCGAGCCCATACACATAAGGCTAGCCATCCGATGTGTTTGGTGATTATTACTATTAGCCGCATGCATAGTAGCTACAAGCCAGCTAGGAAGCTAACGTTATTCATCCGCTGTCAGCTTGATATTAGCCAACATGCTAACTAAACAGCTAACGTTAGCTAGCGCGTACAGTCGCTACTCCACTATTAGCGCTCTACGGACAAACGGCTGAAAGTCACAAGCAAACTAAGTGATTGCATTCGCAAATACCAGGTCGTAATCTTCTTCATCGTCGCACATAAAATCGTCCTCCATGTCAGACATCTTGGTGATATTCCTTATTCTTGGTCGGAGACAGACAGCAGCCTTGGCCTGTGGTGTGTTTTGCAGCGGTGAGGTGGTGGAGTCCGGGCGGTGAGAAGACGCAGGGACGTATTTCCGTCCATAGATGGCGCTGTTGGACCGCGTCTGGTGCACGAATACCATTACACTGTAGAGAAAGGGTTTAGGAGCTGCAGCCCTCTGGATGTGTGGACATGGCATGGCTGTAAAATGGATTATTTTTAACAATGTACTGGAGTACCATAATATGCATTATTTTTTTATTTTTTTTACTAATTTAACATTTATGAATGTCTCAGTAGTGTTACCTTCATGATTCAAACATCAGCTTTGAACGCATTAATTGTTTTTTTAGTTTACAACATAAAATACAACCAATGAATCCACCAACAACACTAAAAATCTTTATTTAGCATTAAATATGCTACCATTGTCCACTGTGCTGCATAATAAGAACAGAATACATAATACAGAATACATAATTGTATTTTGTATCTTGCTCTGTTTCTGTTTTTTTGCACCTTAAAATGTCTGTTCTTGCACGTTAAGCTGCTCGCCTGTGCCTTAAATTGCCCCCCGGGGACAAATAAAGTTTTCTGAACTGAATCTGAATCTGAGTCTTACATTTTGATGATGCGTCTGTATTTTTTATTTATTTTTTTAAATTGATTTTAAATGTTCAATATAGATTTTATAATAACACCATTACTTCAAACTCTATTTTAGAAATATATACTGTAGGTAGAAATAGTTACACACAAATAGGTAGAAATATATAGCTGGGGAAGATGACGATGTAAAGTTCTAAACATATTCTTATGCATATTTACTAGTGAAGGCAGTATTCATGGCTCTTATTTTATCAGCAAAATGTAATCCAAGTAAGCAAAACAAGTACTAATTTTGTTACATTATTCTTGATGCACAACATTTAATTACATGTGATTCTAGCTGATCATATTTTACAAGGTGATTATATGTTTTGCATGTTTTTTTTAAAAACTGTAGTAACTAGAATATCTGTTCAATAAAGAAAGGTATTAGTCACTGTGACATGTACTATACGTATAAAGTAGCAGAAATAGTAAAAGCACAAAGACCTGCACAGTGTACTTGTACTTGACAAGTAAACATACGTAATTCCAAAATTTCATCAGACTTCCATCAGATTAATGTCAACTGGATTTCGTGACTCCTCAAAATTCGTGGCTGCCGCACGGAGAAACCGCTGGCAGCGCCGCATCCCTCTCCAGCCTCTCTGCCTCACTCCAGGGGGCGGTCATTCCAAACCCTGTGCGAGACTTTATGACTAAGAGAGATTAAGTTCCTGTTCCGAAAATTTACGCAACCCGCTTGTGTGTCATCAAGTTATGTGTCATAAGTTTATTTTAAAAAAAAAAGTCATGAGTGTGGGCGAAAAACTCCAGTCCATCATCCTACACAGTCAGTTTGGCAATAATATTTATAATATCCAGACATGAATCACTAACACCAATACTAGAGGGAAGAACGTATTTGAAGCCATATAACTTTTAAAGCATTAAGAATGTCCTGAGTAATATTATATGTGTGAGTGTGTGTGTATAAATGTGTCATAGAGACTACTCCATCCTTAGTCATATTATTTGCAATATTATCTTTAGAGTTCTTGCATTTTGTATTTTTTATATATATAATATCATGCTTCAGCTGTCTACTGGTTTCACATAAAAGCAAAATTATTGTTATTCCTCTGGTCTGGTGACTTTTGTGTGAAGTGTGAGTTCATTGTAGTGACTGGATACAGTCTGTGCACACCCATTTGTTGCATGCGTGAGTTGCATCATTCTAGCTGCAGTTGTGTGTGTGTGTGTGTAGTGTCTGTCAGCATTTCATTAATTGCACTGGGTTAGCATCAACACAAAGGCTTAAAGAATAAGCAGCGCTCTTCTGCTGGAATCAACAATGCCAGAAACGCTGCTGGCCTGAGACAAAAGACACATGGGTGCTAATACACCCTGATTTGTCATCACAACGCCCACACAGCCTCCCAAATTATATAGCATTAGGCTTCTTCACATACCTGAAATACACCGTTATCACCACAGACTGACTGATGTCTTACCAGACTGACAATCTCTATGGAGACCATTTTCCAACTGTATTTAAAGGGTAAAAAAAGATCTTATAGTCTAAGTTACAATCAGTCTACATCTCAGGAACCAAAGTGCCAAGGAGTATTTGTTATCTGACTGAGTCAAGGGGATGGTGTGATAAACACAAGTTCACCATGTTTAACCTTGCAGTGTAAATCTACTAACCTTATTTAGAGCTCCAAAAGTGTGGTATCAAGCCTTGTAAACACTTCAGAACAGACTTTCTTCTTTCGGATAATTGTTGACGATTCGCTTGATGAAATTAGCACAGTGATATTATTCTCTTGGCGTTAATGTATACACTGGGCTTTATAAGCCGTTTAATTTTTGGTTGCCAAAAACAGTTTTATGCTGAACCTAACAACCTTAACAGAGTTCATATAATCTAGTTTCTGACAGTTCATTAAACATGAGACAAGAATCTTCCATATATCTCCAGCATGGCATCTGATACCAAAAGCCTGTGCATCTCTCTCAGCAGGCGGCCTCCTTGTATACTCTGCACAATGGCTCTCACACTAGAGCGCTCACAGGAGGGTGCCTACCCTTGCTTTCCTGCGGCCAGCTCCCTTGTAGATCATTACTCATACATTAACACAAATGCACACGCAGTCACACCCACAGAACCTGCAGACTTGCCAACCTTGTAGAAAATATCCTTAGGCTATCATAGCTGCTCTCGCTTCCCCACTTGTGCAAGATGCGTGACTAGCCAGTTTGTTTTTCTCTTTTTTTTTGTTGCTGTTTTCATTTTTACAAGGTATGTAGAAGCGTGTCTCAATTTTATGCAACAACTTCCATCATGTGGGGCTGTATTTTCAGATGAAATCCAAGTTCCAAAGGCTGTAACAAGCCCTGCAGCCGAGTCCACACGCACCCCTTCTGCATCACACGCTAGCATATTGTGGTATGTGCTTGGAGTGGGGTATGTGGGTTTGCGTTTGAGAGCGCTGGAATATCTGGGGAGTTTGTGTGTCTTATGCATGTACAGAGGTTAGAAATATACATAAGTAGTAAATACTTTCATTCCAATTTGAGGACGGCTCGTGATATGAGACAGTACTGAAGACAAACCAATGCCCATGGTGGGACTGGACTTCTGGGCAGTTTTAGACAAAACTGAGCCTGACAGGATTTAATTAGACTGAACTCATCTGGGCCACATATGTAGGTTTGGGTTTAGTACCCAACATGTTGATAGTGGTTTAAATTAAACCTTTGCAGTAAATGTGCTGGACTATTTCTTGCCCAGTTGCACTGGGATAACAACATCAATTTACAGCAAATATGTGTGTTTTTATTATCTTAAGCTCCCCCTTTAGAGGTGACTCCGCAACCAGCAATCAACAAAATTACAACAAATGAGTGTCTTATTGACATTTAAAATGCTCAGTTACTACTTTTGTAAAAGCAAAGGAAGTTGTTAAATGTTTATTGTTTTTTCATTACTGCAAACATACCACAAAGTCAAGCCAGTTAAAGTTTTCCATGCAGCAACAGAGAGCAACAGAATATCCCACCCACACTCACTGATGTGACTTTCACCCCAGCAGTGAGATGGCAGACTAACAGCTCAAAGCTGCCCTGTTTTCATTATTCTCTTCTGCAAATGAAAATAAAAACAGATGTGGCTCAAAAGCTGGACCAGCTTGTAGGTCGGGTCCTGGATGCAGAGTGCACAGTGGGACTTTGTAAAATACCCATCTCTTTTCGTCTTCTCCTTTGTCCTCCTCTGTTGACTTCAAGTCCTCTCTTTCCCTTTTTTTGCACTCAATCCTGTGACTTTAGTTTAGAAAATCTAACCAGGAGATGGGGTATATTTAGACACCCTTACATATTTTAAATGCCAAGGCTGTGGTTGTGGGATTGGAGGTTTCCAACTTCATATTTATGCAAAGCAACACAATCCCATTTAGTAGAATTGTGACAGAAGAGGCATGACCCTTCAGATGTTTTTATTAACGTTTGTCAGTGTCAGTTCATTAGGCGGGCCACATGCTGGTATATACAGAATCTGCGCATAACAATGATCTTAACTTCTGTTGCCACAGTGCTAAATCATCAGAGCAAGCTGAGTGATTTATGCCCTTATCTGACAGCCAAGCACAGACTGTGAAAGTGCTTGGCTGAAGTGGAGTAATGAAACTATTGTCCTACTGAAAGGTTTGAATGTCTTGAACTTCCAAATACAGTAAATATAGAAATACGACACCTATTTATGGAAAATCAATACATCCGCAATGTACATTACTTTAGCTTGTGTAACAGTCTGTTTATCTCCTTCTGTTTTGTACCAAGACAACAGGTTTAGGAAGATATAATACAACTAGTTTGTAGGAGCGTTTTGTTTCAGTGAAACGACACAGATATGTACTGTATATGCTTTCTAGTGTCTTTCAATAATTTGAGTTTGATTAGTTGAATTTGAGATTTGTGGGATAAATGCCTTAAATAAGACTAAATGGCACCAGCACTATTACTAAAGTAAACACAACTATATATTGCTAATATTTGAATTAAGATCAGCAATTAAATGCCTCTCCCAAATCAACTTACCATAGCTAGATTCAATCAGAATATATATCCACCAGACATTGTTTTTGTACTTAAACCTGAATATTGAAAATGTTCTTCTGAGCAGGAAAGAAATAAATGTTCTCAGAAAAGGCTACGCAACAGAGAGCCCAGACATTTTGTTGACAAGAACTTTCCTTTTGGAGAAAAGCCACAGCTCCCAATTGCATGCTGAAACAATACAATAAACAATGCAATAACACAGATTGTGTGTTATTAGTGACTGAATGCACTCTATATGGCACAGAGCGTGTTGGAGACTTGCGTGTCTGAGTTGTTGTCACTCCGGTATTCTGTGTGTAACTCCTGTATCAGATAAAAGCACTCACATTCATCATTAGGATCTACTTTGTTTATTTCTCTACTGAGCTGCCCATATTGTGAGCTGAGACTGGCGGTCTATGGTGAGGGAGGCATGTGACATTTTCCAGTCAGTCACAAATAGTAACTTTCCATTGCATGGAGACCGGGTCCTTGCTGAGAGATAACTTTGAAGGATCTTATCTCTGTCTGAGTGGCCTTAGTATTAAATGGCAACAATTTACAGTTCCAGGAAAGTCAAAGGGCATTTACATCTTAATCATCGAGTGGATTGATGGCCATTTATTGGCTCTAGACATGTCTATGTATGAGTATAACTGACTGACTGTTGGTGCACACATGTTAGTTGATAGGCAAAACAAGTGTTTGGATGTCAGTTGTGTCCTGTTGCACAACGTCCCCAGAGACGGATGATCCACTGTGATCTTCCATTTCCCACACTTGATGAAATCACTGCTCGAACAAGATAAAGTGCTGCAGCAGAGGTGACACACAGAGCAGTCAACACTCAGGCCACTACGTGAGTTAAGCCAATATTAATTCACAGAAATAATTCTAATTGTCACAGATTACCGTAAACAGCGACGTTTAACAAGGAGCCAGATCAAAACCACATTTGTTTTCCCCTGTGCAGGCAGTGCATGCATAAACTACCACAGATGATGGTGTGGTTAACAACGTTTAAGCAATTCAATAAGGAACAAAAGGACAAATAGCAGTTCAGCATTTGGCGTTTTTCTTCTTCTGTTTAAGCCAGGGTCTGCTGAACCAGAATGAAGGCTGAAGGACAGACAAAAGCCTGGATAGTGGCACGAGTTGAAGCGAGAACAGAGCTGGAGCTGGGACCAAGGCACAGGGTGGAGCTGAGGCTGGAGCTAGTGTTTAGGAGACTAAGGCCAGCGCTGCATCAGATGACACTTTGCGTGCAGACATTTTTATGAACTCAAACAGAGTTGCCAAAATATTTCATATTTATGAGCGCAAGATTCGTGCTAAGTATAATAAAACAAATGTTATTACACATATCGCAATCTATTACTGTTTTAGTTGAGGCATATGGGTCAGGTTTAGCCGTGACCACAGTAAAGGCTGGCTGCCTGCCAATGCTTCTGATTGTAGACTCTTAAGCCTGTAAAGGGGAAACAGCCAAACTTTCCCCCTGGAGCAAGCTCACGGGCTTAATACACAACATACAACACAATACAATCAGTCTATATCATTCACAGTGTTGTCTGCACGTAAACTGTCTATGTTATGTTGAAGTCTGCTAACCACATATTTACACAGAAGCAACGGGCTATGGCATAGTGTGTATATACGTTCTCAAAATACCATGGAAGTGACCAAACCTGCGAGGTTTCAGCCAGAGAAAAATAAATAAATTGCATTTTCTGTGATTGCATTTAGATTTTTTTGGTCTATCGTGACCCACGGAAAGAAGGGTCGAGCACCAGAGCAGAGTAACCTAATATAGAAATGCAGCGTTTTACAATCTGTAAAGAGTTAGCAGGCGGCGGAGGAGAGGGTTTACAAATGGTTCTGGGCACATTTCCCACGAAGGCGGGAATTCCATCCCGCTTCACCAATCTGGAGATGTTTACCTACAAAATGTGGAAGCATGATACAGTGTCTGTGTGTCAGTGTCAGCGTGTGTGTATGTGTGTGTGGGCAAAGGAGACCCTCGGCTCTCGTGACTCTGGCTGGGGATAGGAGCAGGGGGTGGGGGAGATAGTATCAGGCCTTGATTTCTGTGGTTATGATGACATCCAGATAATAACACGCACACGCACACACACACACGCACACACACACACGCGTCCAGACATCTCTTCTGCACCGAGCCCGCCACCACTGGCCTCTCACACACATGTGCACACACAGAAACATAGACACACACACACCAAAGCCTGAAAATTACAGCTTAGCATGCAAGCGTTGAGCAGATGGGTTGCCTAATGACTGTTGTGTACAGTGTAGAGGGAGTATGCTGCTTTCCCATTACACGTCCCCCTTACAACTCACTAGACCCCAAAGCACAGGTCTGGCTTTCATTTACTTTACGTCTTAACTGGCACTAGCATAACACATGCAAGTTGCAGGTGGTCAGAGAAGAAAAGGTATGAAAACATATTGGAGACTTCTCTGCACTTGCTTTTTTTTTTGCTAGAGGGGAGGGGGAAGATCATCATTTGTCAAATGTGATGTGAAGTTTGTATTTATGAGACTAAATTACTCAGTTACAAATGACTGTATAGAACATTATCTACTTGAGTCCTTTGATTTTTGTATCTTTTTGTTCTCTAATGCAGCATAACGGGAAGAAAGTCTATTACTGTCCATAAAGTGTCCATAAAACAGCAATTGCTTTAAAAGAGTTTGCTTTAAATGACATCAGTGTGTTAGCGTGAGAGTCAGAGGTAGACTGCTGAGGATCTGTCATGATTGCTGTCAGGGGATGATTGCTTAAAGATGATCTCATTTAATGATCTAATATTTTAAAAAGATATAGCCCTCCTCTCCTATCATTAAAGGGGGGGTAATTTACCTCTTAAAATCAACCTGGGCTTCTTTCCTTCTCCTCAGAGAACACTTGGATTGAAATCAGAGGATTTCCAGAAATATAATCAATTAAAGTGGAAACATTGCGAAACAATCCATTTATCAGAATTAGAGCTAACACGGTGAGACAACTCTAAATTTCCAGTGACTGGTTTTAAACTGCATGATTTGCTCTTTGAACCAGACTAAGGCTATATTCAAAATGTTTGTACAAATTGCTTATTTTCATATGTATTATGCATTTAGGCAAACATACTTTTACACTGACTCTATCTTCAGTTTATAAACAGGAATAAGTGACTCAAAATCTGTACCTCTGATACAGGAATTATACTGGTGAAATCCTTGTCTTTGTTTGTTTTATCTGTGATACAGACTGAAGCTACAAATTACAGAATAAAGAAATGTTTACGGTTCTTCAGCCAAGTGATCAACTGACATGGTCACAATGACACCATATGACCTGCTCCTAGATGCAGTCACATAAACAGGCAGATAAACCCATTTATGGAGCCAGTTACATATAGTCAATGAGCCAACCCAACTGCAACACACATGAAAGAAGCACGCATCAGGTCACACTCACAGACCTACATTAACACACGCCTATCTTTGTTACTAGCCCCTTTTAAAAGGCATCAGTCAGCAGCTCACTCGGAGCCATGGAGAGAGCAATTGATGTTCTCTTCATGTGCGTGACCCCTCTTTATGCATGCTCAGTGGATGCGTGTGGAAGAGACAAAAGGGGGGAAAGGCCTGTCTGCAGGCTTGTCTATGCGTAATCCGTTATTGCATGCAAGAGATGGTGTGTCAGACAACCATGAAGGTAACTTCAGATGGACAAACGGCCGTTCTGAATTACATCACTTTGTGAGGATGCCATTGTTTCTGTGAAACCCAACACATTCACATGAATGACATGGCAAGCCAGCTGTAATTGAGATGTCTATAGAGGAAGGCGTGCTGAACTTCTGTTAGTCTCAATTTCTCCCCTTCTCGCACGATATCTCATCCATGATACCGCCCTTCCCCACTCTCTTCTCTCCCCCTCCATCTTCATCCCCATCACTCTGTCTCGCTGTGAGGCACAGCACTGTGTTATCCTATACAGTCTGCACTTTTGACCAACTGTCCTGGATAATGGTTTTCAGATTCTTCAAGGTGGCCTGAATCTGTGCCAGAGCTGAAAATGGAAAGCAAACATGAGTCCGCCACCCTCTGTTCCTACTTAGCTCCAATGTAAGCTGATTATTCAGGTTCTTAGAAAAAACTGTCATGCTTTTCATGTGCGTCTCCCATCCCTCTGTGACTGCACAGACAGAGTATGAGGTTTTTTTTTTTACTGCCTTCATGTAGGAAAGTCTGCTATGGAGGACCCAGTCTTTAATTTTAGAGAGAGGGACATACTCCAAGACATGTGCTGACATCCTTGTGAAACCTCTACATGTGTTCCGCTGTACACCTTGTGTACACCATCAGTACACAAGGTGTTGTCCATAATCTTACATTCTGCTTTAACAAGCTTTGCTTGCATCCCACATGGCCTCTGTGTGTGGTTTTTCCTGACCACATAACTATGTTTACTCTCCCACCCTCCATTTGCTCTAGTCATGCATTTGCTGTGGTTTTTGATCTGCCCAGGGTTTGTCTGGAAATCCACAATTCCTCCATAGTATTAGTACTGGACAACTGAACAAGTGAAATTAAATATTATAATGGCATGCTCATATCCTTCACTGCTTTGCAGTTTGCTATGTAAACTGCCAATGACTCAATCAGATTAATGACATATTATTCCTGTGAGGTCCACAGAAGAGGCTATTTTTTATGAATCGGAGGTCTGGCCAAAGTCTGAGATCTCAGGCTTGTTGATGACTCCTCTAGCGGGGATTTAAAACACCAGCAAACAAGCAAACATACAGTATAGAACAAAGATTTATATTTAAAGACTATGTAGTTGGTTTATTTTGTTGTTGATTAGCAACTATCTCTTTCACTGTTTAAAATACAGTTTTGTATTCAGTCTTAGTTATTGTTGAGTTATTGCCTCATGATTTTGTTTTATTACCGCTTTATGCATGTATTATATCTATAGCTTACTGTTGACAAGGACATGAGGGGAAAAAGAGATACTGGGAATGATTTACAACAAAGGTCCCCTCAGTTAGATATGAATCAGGTAGGTTAATGTCAGCACTTTAACCCTTTTGCCACCAGGACACACCTGCACCATATTATTTATGTGGATTGACCTTTCAGGGAACTGTCCAGGAATTAACACACAATACATCAACACTGAGCTGACAATAGCAAATTTAGTCACCAGTGAGAGGAGTGCCAATGCTAAAATCTACTTAGTAAATTACACTGATGATTCAATTTCACAGCTCTCACAACTAGATACTGCCGTTGTCTTCTTCAAACTGAATTTGCACATTGTGTCAATGAACACCCTTGGGGCAAGTGTATGTGCATTCTCCTGCACTTACATCTTCATTCAGCGCTTTAAAGGGAGCTCTTATGGAGCACCATGCCCTCAGTTTATGCAGATCACAACTGCAAGACCACATTCAGGGAAAAGGCAAGCCACACTGTCTGTTTCCAGAACATTCAAAGAACCATAGTGAGTTGGATTCAACGGCTTTCTTAAACAGTTGCAGACTTTGCAACTTTGCATCACTGTAATATTGGCCCCTGAGGCACACTCGTCTAAAGTACAGATGAGTGCTGTGACCACATAGAAATCACACAGCACGGACTATATTGATGAGCTTTGAAACAAATTCATGCACGCATTCCAAGTTATAGGATCACTCAGTCTGTAAACCGGGGTGTTTTTAATCTTCACAAACAGAACCAGTGTGTCCAATTCCTGAGTAAGGAGCTGAAGAGAAAGAATACAGCTCTCTGGGCTTGCACAAGTTGTGTAATTTTAAGAAAAAAACAGAAAAGAGAAAGAGACAGCACTCTGGATCATCCACAGTGCACTTACTGAAGTCTTTTACGCTTTCTAATCTAAACTAAACTTTGAAAATATAAAATTTCAGTTTTATATGTGAAAAAACAATGCATGCGTAATTAATGTTTTTCACTTTAAGTAAGTGTTTTCCCTACTTAATTTGCGCGTCGGCCCTTAGTGTATGTTTTTGTGGGGTTTAAATATTTCACCATGTGAACCCCCCTTGGTCCCCCACCATACACATCTTTCCACACTTCAACTACTCCCAGCTATGTAGGTGTGAGGAGTGTGTCCTAGTGTGACGGGAACAGGGCAGGCGTTCATGCAGTCTTAAGGTGATGAGGCCAGTAAATCTGCACTGAGGGGTGGTCTCTGAGGCTGCCCCAGCCTTGGCAGGACCCCTGGTCCCAAATTGAAAGCAGACGTGTTTGGAGTTCATTCTCTGAGTTACTACTGTTCAATTGTGATTTACAAGAGTGTGTGAGATATGGAAATCTCTCACGCAACTCAAGATATGGACTGAGTGAAAGCACATTGTGAAACAGGGCCCTCCGCCCTGTGGGAAGGACTAATCTGTAAACTCATGCTATCCCTCCATTTGGCCAGGGCTGTTTATTCAGTGTTTTCATCCCTTTAGCCAGTGCCTTCTCAAATAGGGCAAAATGTCCTCTTTGGCTAATGGAAAAAGCATGCCAGCAATATAGAAAATTCTACTAGGGGTGCATGGTTAGGGGTGCAAGGTTAAGCCTTGATCTACACTTTCACTTACACCAGTCACTAAAATTACATTAAATCCAACAACTATTGTCCCTATTAAACTCGAAGCTTGTCACAAGGTATATTATAGTTGAAGGCAACTCTACACTTGAAATTCATTCAGTCTTATTTTAATTCTCATTATATTCATTCGTTATTCATTATATTTTATCCAGCTCGGTTCAAACAGATGGGTTCTCAACTGAACTGATTTCAAGTGATGGACTATTAGAAAACAACACCTGAGTTGCACCTGTCCTGATTGACATGACCAATAAACGTGGTTCAAAACAAAACAAGCACACTGGAACCAATGCATTTCACTGTACAGGATGCATGTTTTCCAGGTTTTTGCAATGCTGACTCAAATAAACAATAACAGTGACAAATAAACCATTTCTACACAACTTGCAACAAAACCTCAACCATGTTTTCTGTAGTAGCAAGACTCCTTTTCATACAACTGAAAAATTGCATCAAATTAGCTTTCATCAAGTACTTTTCAGTTTTACATTACATGATTATTATGTAGTTTCCTGGAAAAACTGAGAAAAAAAACCTTGCATGTGTAGTTCATCTGCACTAATTTGGTCACTGGTTTGAAACTGGTACGAAAATGTTATCTGTTTTCACTGTGCGTGCATTGTTGCTAAGCACAATGGCAGTTAAGTAAATGTTTCAAGTGCTTTTTATGACTAAATCCCTGCAACAGATGTCACAGGTAAACAGAAACACATGTTCCCCTTGCAGGTTTAGGAGTTTGTTTTGTTCAAGCAGATGACAGCAGCACACCTTTCGTTATAATCCAGGCCAATTCAGGACATAAGTGTTCACAAAAGTTGTTTCCTCTGGCCTGTAGCCTGGTCTCTTGCATGCATGTGGCCTCAGATGGGTCTCTGTTGGACCCACATACACACAAACGCATATCCCCATAGACCAGACTCTTTCCTCCAGACAACACCTGCTCCTCACACGAAAAACTCCCAATCTTTCATCTCTGTCTCACTGCAAACCCCTCCCATTGTACTTTCCTGGTGATCGAGGACTTTAATGAAACACAAAGAAACCCCGACCTGTAACCTTGCTAAAATAAAGTCAAGACAGTATCTCTGAGGAGTCAGTGCTAAATAAAAAAAAAATTTCAATAAAATTGTGCATGGAATTACAGACAAAATAAACTGGGAAAAGCCAAGGTGATGCCATAATATAGCTTATCACCTAATAAGCTGGCGAACTCAAGCCCAATCATAGGAGGTTGACAGAGAGACACTTCCTGGTGAGTTCGCTGCTATCAGGAATTCACAGAGGTAATGTGCTCAGCTGCTGTTCTCTGCTCTGTTTCTCCCACCTCCACCATTAAAAAGACATCCATTCTTACAATGAGACAGAGAGGGAGGCACGACAGAGGCACTGTTATCTTAACGCCACAGAAAGCAGTGCTTCACTTGTCAAAAACAAAACCACGTGCATACATCACATGAACTTAGACAAGCCTCAGCATGTTCACACAGATTCACTCACATCAGGATGCATAGATGATTCGGCTAAGCAAACACAGAAATGATAAATAACTTGTGTATTCAAATAAACATGTAAAAACCACAGAGATTATGTTCACTGGTGAAAGCAATAGATGTAAACATGATAAAAGATTTTTGTTTCGCTCCGGGGTTATTTTCAGAAATTGTTGCGTATAAACTCTTAGCTGTGTGTGTGTGACAAGCGTGTGCATGCACTCATATATCCGTGCCTTTTGTAATGAGGGTTATGAAAATAAAGCACAAAATACTGGCTCTCATTAACTTCTGTCATAACACATGACACAGACATTCCTCTCAGAATCCAATGAACAGTTGAGTGACTCAGTGTTATGGTTATGGCTCCACTAAAGCCAGTAGCTATGAGAAGATTAAGGAGGACTTCAGATGCATCCAAAACAAGCTCTGCCCCAGGAGGAATTTTATTTGGCCTTTCATTGGAGGGAGATTGATTCTGATCATGAGTCTTTTTGTCTGCGTATTGTTTTGACCAATTACCACTGTCAATACAAAAGTAAAGGACAGCTGATTAGTGTGTGTATCTGCCTTGTGACCAGCTGAAGGTGTCTTCTTACTGCTAGCCTCTATTGCTGTCTTGTGTTTGTAACAACTTGAAACAACACTAACTCAAGGGATTCGCTCTCTTTGTTTATGTGTGAAATTTAATTTATTCAATTAATAATATTTCTAAGTGAATTCACATTTTATGATTTCCAATAACACACCTGTATTGCCCTGTTCGAATCGTACACTGTAGGGTGAAATTGTACGTGGAAAATGCAATATTGTGTGTACAAAGTGGCGTACACTGCACACTCTTGAAGCTGATTCTAATCAACTATTTGTCCAGTAAAACTAGCACACAGGTAATGAGACACTGTTTATAGACACCTTTACACTGTACAATGACAGCTATGTACATTTATTGCATATTACTCTGTATGAGATGTCAATTGATATTCACTTACTTGTCTGTTCATTAGGTACACTACTGAAAAATAATGGTCATGGTGTTCAGCATTTGTTTAAAATAACCGAGAGAGCTGTTGATTCGACTGAAAACACACTTCGGAGGCTGTGGTTTGTAGTACTATTGAATTGTACTGTGTTGTACCGACTTATGTTTCTACTATTTTGACAATCATTTAATTCAGGAGGCTAGGATAAATAACATAAACATTTTCGCGTTTAATTCAATCCAGTTCATCAGTACCACAAACTACATCCTCCAAAAAGATCATACAGTTGAATTACTACCTTTCTGATGCTGTTTTGACATAATCTGAAAATTATAGTCATGAACAGTCATGAAGCTAAGATTTAGTGCTGGACTGTTATATTAGAATGCTAGAATGCATTTGCTTTCACTAGCGTACCTAATCAAACTGGCAGAATAAATAGTAAATTGTACATATTTTTCTTGTTTCTCCATTGTTTTTACAATTTCTTCTTAAGTGTCAAAAGTCACACAAGCCAGTCTGTGTCATTTCATGTCATATTATCATTGTTTGGCCATTGGTAGATGTGGATTCACTCACTCACTCACTCACTCACACAGTGTAAAGAAGTTTCAATGTAGTACTATGGCTGAAAATGTGATTCTTGAGATGTCATTCTTTTTCCACAGTGCAAAGAGCCTGGCATTGATTCTGTTTTATGGGACTAAAACATTTGGGGAGCTCTTGTCAATAGAGCTCAGCCAGTGTGGACTCAGATGACAACATACAGCTCAGAACAATAGAAAGTTAGCCAGGGCCCGACATGAACACTTCGCAAAGAGTTCAGGTGACATCGGTAATGTTCTGTTGCCACCACTTTTGGGCAAAACTTAAATGCAAAGTATTTTTTACCATTTGTAATGCTATGGAGCCATTTTTTTATGAGTAGTCCACATGTAATCTCATCTGAGCACAAAAAGGAAAACACACATGTATGTATTTTTGCCAAGGATTTATACTTCTCCACTGAACTATAGGTGGCTATAATGCATCAAGAAGCATGTCACAGAGTCAGTTGAAAGCAGGAAAGAAGGAAACTGGAAAAAATACAAATAAGTAGAGACGTGAAATAAGGCAGGTTTTAAAAAAATTGGTTTTCTAACTGTTTTATAGGGAAGCAAAAGGCTTCAAAACATTTGTTGACATTACATGGTATTCAATGACATTTTCACCACTGATAGTAAAGCACAAAAAACTTTTTTTCACACCAATTTTGTTTTCTGGTTTTACAATGGTAAAATAATTATATCCTATATAAATATGAATAAATATATGAATAGATGCTTTAAGGACAAGACTCTCTCTCCTCTCCATGTGTGTAAAAGTGTTGACAATGTCAGGCTGTCGTGCTAATTCCAATTTGCCAAAAAACAAAACACAAGCCAACATTTGCTTTACTGATAACAGCCTGATAAAACCCCAGTGACGAAGCCCCACAAGAACTCTCTGTAAAACTGTTTTGTCCCCGCAGCACGGCAACCACCAGCCAGTGCAGATTCATGCCAGGTTCATTAAGTGCCTCGTTTAGCTCAATGAAGCCTCATGCATGGTTTTTTTTGTTTTTTTATGGAGTTAATATGCTTGGTGTGTTTGAACCTCACATGTTATTATCATTGCATCCTGCTGTTTGAAACCCCCCACGCATTTTTTTTTTATTTTTTTTTTTTTTATGATGAAACTGGAATGTAAAGTGCTGGACCTTGATGAGCCATGGCATTTTATTAGCACACCCTTCTTTGAAAATGTGTTGTGAAGGAATTTTAATACAGTAGTATTATTATTATTGTAAATCAACCTGCACCCCAGCTGCACGCCGTCAGAAACACAGAGTAAGACAGGGCAAATGTGACAAAGAGGCGATGGCAGTGAAGCAAAGAAAACAGGACAGACAGAGTAATGCTGAGACTGTGAGTAATAATGAGAAACTCATCTGGAAGCATTTTGTGTCAAAGAGGAAAGCACAGTGGTTCTGAAAATGGTCGTGACAGCAATCTCCTAGAGTATAGGTTGTTATCTGATGTATTAATTTCAGATAATTATTTAAATACAGATCTCCTGTGATACCACACTGCTGCTGGAAGTGATTATGATCAATCCTGATATTAACTTTCTATCCAGTCATGACAGTTTTCCACAGTAAATAAGGAAACAAAACTCACAATGCATTGATAAAAATAGCTGCTCAATTCAAAGATAGACTTGAAAGTCCATAGTGTATATTATGCACTATATATATCTATATATGAGATGCTGTTGATATATTTATTGCTGGTCTAAAAGAGTGGCTGTGTGTAAAGAAAGAATGTATAGGTGCTAAACCCTTCACAGCTCAGTGAACTAGTGATAAAATTTTTAAATCTGTTGTAAAAATGACAAGGAGTAAGTGCAAAGGTGCGCGAACGACTATGGCGTCTTTCTATTGTTTTTGGCTAGAAAGGTGGCAGGTGTTTTGTTTACTGAATAAGAAATAAATGAGGACATTATTTTTTTTTTTAATCAGTGTGAATATGGTCTACAACACATTATTAGATGAAAAATACATTCATACACAGTTAGTGCTGTTTTTATTTTTCCTTTTACAAGACTTCTACAGTTATTTTCTTCTTTGAATCTACATGAGTCATCGCAATTTCTGTCATGTCTGCATTATCATCCATTTGTCTATAGGGACACTGGAAGCTAAATACACTTACGTATCATCTGCATAACATGATAACACGTCACTATGTAGTTCGTCCAAGTAGGAGCATTTTGCTGATTAAAGGGTAGATTTGAGACAATCCTGAAACCTATATATAATGTCAGAACTATATAGAAGTTGATCGATAGAAATACATTTAATTAATATTTGTACATATTAATGATAATTTCCATTTTAGTATAATACTTCTCAATACAACTGAGTAAACTTCTAAAGTCAGTATCCACAAATGTGTAATTTAAGAATCAAACCAACATCCAGTCAATACTGAAACAGAAATGTGGCATGGAGTTTGTCATTTAGCATTTTACAGTTTTGCAAGTTTTTTCCAGTAGGCATGTTTTCCAATAAACAATTTACTTCAGCAACAATTGTACCATGAATGTTATAGGATCAGACGGGTTCACAAAACCTTTAGAGTTATTTCATGTGGTCATGACCACGGCCATTTAACCTAGCAAGAATTGGCAGTGAAGTGAAAAAGACGCCAAAACAGAAGTAACAAATGAGTTACAAGGACCATTAAAAATTACCTTTTACCACCCACTGTGTTGGTAAGTTTTGAACAAATCTGGTTATAAATCAAAGAATGAGTGTCTGTACCAAATTTCAAGGTCAACTATCTCCCTCAAATCCCAAACTCAGCGTCTCTATAGAAAAAACAATGGGGATAACAAACCAAAAGTCATTAGTATTCATCCTCCGGCGACTACAAATGTCTGTAAAATTAATGGCAATAACTGTTTTGTGCATATCTTCATCTGGATAAAACTGATAGACAACTAACCTACACAGACTCACACCACAATTGAAACATGAGTAAAATGTGGCATTTCTCCCTCTATAAAAAATATCAAGGCACCCAATAAGTCACAGAGAATCTCATGTCCATATTTATCCAATCTAAACTAATCTAATCCCATTTTAGTTTTGTTTTAATTTAACGGCCTCTGAAAAATGACAGGGTGCAAAACCGACATATTTATTCCACAGAAAGCAGCTGGTTACTTTTCTTCATTTATGCTTCAAATTATAAACATGAACTTAGAGAGGTTATGTAAACTGTCCACTGTTTTGACTCAGAACCTCAAAAGTGCTTATTTTAGAGCCTCTTTCTCATTTAAAGCCAGTAAGGTAGAGCGTGCTTTTATAAGCAAGGCTCTGCTTTTTCTGATACATGAGCAGATATGGTGAGTAGTTAAGACTGTGATCCCTAACAGCTGTTCCTGCATTAGATGGGATCAGAGTATTCCCCTGACAGTGAAGCACAACGCCAGTTCACATTCTCTAACAAGGCCGATTACACCGACCTTAGTGCATTGTAACTGCCTACAACATGAAGTGTGTCTTTCAACAAAGCAACAAAGTAATATGGAAAACCTTTGATACACACTGTATTTTTCCACCATGGCATGCAGCCATGCTGTGCTGTTAGTAAATCTCTCAATTTCTACAGTGATACCTTCATTATTGCGAAAATAAGCTGGATGCTCTGTAACCCTTATGCAGGTCGCAGAGGATGGAGAAACACTGTTTGATAGAATAGTCTTTGTTTGCATATATACAATTGACTGAAGTTTCAACTAATGATTATATCGCTTTCATTATTATCTATTGTACTTTTAGATTTGCCACTTTGATACAGACTAGCTACATGACCTAGAGATGCAAGCTACAATTAGACTTCAAACAAATCCATCAGTACAGCGTTAGCATCAGGTTTGACTGAATATATATGATTTGGCACATTTTCACTTTGGCACAATCCTCATTCTCACACCTCAGACTAGGCAGAGGCAGCAGGAACGTCCTCAGCTGTGGCCATGTGTCACTTTTTTACTGCACTAACACTCGGGTTGTCAGCCAGACCAAGGGAGAGACTCTTCAAAGAGCCGAGCAAAGCGGCAGTGTGTGAACTGAATGCGTACTGTGATAGCCGAGTACTGCAAAGCCTGCCGCCACAGACAAAGCTTCGCTCTTCCTCTTAGCGCTGCCTTAAATGGTGAGTACAGCCTAAAAACTTGAAACCTGTTGCTGTTTTAGTGAACACAAAATTGTGTTTTTTTCCACGCATCTGTTCTGTTCCTGTAAAACATCTCATATTTGGTAAAATTACCTTCACACTAAAACTTTTAATAGTGTTTGTGTATGAGCATACAGTGTGCGTATGAGTGTGCGTGTTTGTAAGCTACAGTTATTTATAGTTGGAGTTAATGTTGTGAGGCTCCATCCCAAGAGATCCCCAATTATCATGGAATTTAGAAAGCAAAAGCTAAACCCAAACAGTCTAAAACAGTGCTAAGAATAGAGTGACCTTAGAGATGATCCATTCTCCCGACATAAATGCAGCCATCTCACTAGAAGACAGGGTAAAGAGCACAGAAAGAGTGAGACACAGAGGCTCTTCTCTCCAGGAATGCTTTTAGAGTGTTGAGAACAGATATTGTGTGCAGGCAGATGCCTTTGCAGTAATAGTGGAAACTACCATAAACTGTGAAAACACAAGGTTCTTGATATACAACAGAGGAATAAGTCATATAGCAATATTCCTGTCCTACATTTGAGGGACTGGAAACAACTCATTAAACGACTGATCTAGTTGAGCCATCAGACAATAAAAAGATGTTACTTTTGTGACAAAACTAAGTTGTTTAGTTGTTGTAAGTTGTGTAGACCCACCACATCTCAAATGCTTAACAAAAGCAAATCTATTCAAGACAGATGCATTTTCTTTAGTTATTGTAGTAGTTAAATGGTCCAATTGCAGAGAATGTATAATAAAATCTTTAACAGCAATGAGACCAATTGATGTTATTGTCACTGAATTTTATCCTGGGTAAACATCAAGGCTCTGAAAACTGGAGTCTGGATTTGTAGTTGGAATGGGAATTAAGCTCATGGTGAGCTTTCACGTTTGCGTGTTACACGGCAATCATCTAAACCCTTGCAGACTCTGCACTGGCTCCAGTAACATTCAACACAACATACAACAATGGGAATCAATTAAAAGGAGTTGAGTTGTAAGATTTTAAATATTGACCTCAATTCTTCACAACAACAGCAAATAACTCAAAGAGAACAGGAGAGAGATGGGAGTGAATGCATTCAGTCATTGAGATTTAAAGAGGCTCACTCACGCAGGTCTAGTGTGCCTGCCTCACGGCCACTGCACTTCCTATGCTACTGTAAACTCCAGACAGTTCTGGGCCTTTGATCCTTGAATGGCAGCAGGCAGCCATTCAGCTTGTAAAACCAAACGACCTGCAAACACACGCATGTTTGCAAGTGCACAGATGCTTCCGCACACATTAACACACGATTTAAGTAGTAATTTCTGATTACAGTGTTTGTATACAACATGGGGTGACCTGTCAACCAACTCACAGGTTGCAAGTCTCAATTTCCAGGAACTGAAGCAGTGTTACATCATGTTCTCATTGGAGCGTTGCCTTATTTGACAATTTCACTTCCATTAAACTAATGTTACAACTGCTACTTATATGGCTACAACTCCTAAAAATACAGCTACAACTATGTATTATTATTCAAAAGAAAGGTTAGAAGAAAAAAGACAAAGACAGCTAAAAAAAATTCCAATAAATTGAATCTTGAGTCTCTAGATCATTTTAAAGTCTCAATGAGAAGCGAGTACTTTAGCAAAAAAAACTTAGTAAAAACATTTCCTGTAGCAAAGATAAATGATCTGTTATAAATAAATATGACAAAGTAATGGTCACATGTGTAATCCCATAAATCTTTGAAGAACAAAGTGAGGGTAGGTAATATGCTGAAGAAAATTTGTAGGCTGCCAAGTCCACAACTTCCTTCCCCCCCCCTTTACTCATCATGTAAGGTCAATGGTGCCGCTTTTGACCTGTGAACCTGGATTTTTGTAAAAACTCTACAAAGAGATACATTTAATGGCTGCATGCAACTATTAAAGGTGCTCCAGCTGCATTCCCAGCTATCTAAATTCATACCTTCACATTTACACATCTTGGTTTTCAGTTACAGCAGCAAAGCAGTTACACATGTGGCTCCCCTGGACAGCATTTCCTTGATCCCACTGATTCAACCAAAAGTGAGAACAAGGGACAGTGGTTGAACAATTTCTTGTCTAGTGACTGATATTCACCATTCTTCCATCATCTGAACCTCATGAAATGGTTAGCAAGCGGATGACTGGTAGCACTCGAAGTGACTTTTCCCTAATAAGTTAATTATTTGAATGGTGAGACATGCAGCTAGTCATTGAAAAGGAAGTTGTGGAGAAGATCTTCCACCATTCCTTCTTGTCAGGCTGTGAAAAGTCCTCTTGAATCATGTCCTACTCTTACTAAGAGGTGCTGAGGTTTTTCCTAGCCTAGTGGATGGATGTAGCTCCTGCACGGATGTTATGGATTTGCAATAGGGTCTGCACTGAGATGGACATACTTTCAATACCTTTACTGAGAGAAATTTTGATCATATGTCTTTCAAAATGAAAGAACAACAGCTCAAGTGTCATTTCCACTGCATATCTCAGTTCTTGGCTATATATACTGTATATGCCACATTCTGAACAGCCACTCTCTTTTGGTTGAAAGCTGTGGTCAGATGTAAGTAAGGACCCAGATATTACGGAGACCAGTACGATTCATTCTCACTGTTTCTTCTGAGAATATGTTAAATTATTCACTACTCAACGTCAGACAGAATTTAATCTGAAAGAACTGTTACTGTGATCCATTCAACACCTTGTACTTTGAGACAGACCTCTTGCAGAAACATGGACATGGCTTGTCCAGATCCCACAGGGTTATATTCCACGCTTTTTCTAGGACCACATCTGTAGAACCCAAGATGGCTGGATACGGCTCTTTAGTGTGTCAGAAACAGGTGAACGCCAGAACACTGGAAAACACATGTGACCCTCTTGTTCACTGGTTGAACCACCAACACAGAAACACTTTGCCGGGGCACTGTATCCCTCCCATGACTTTCAGGTATGACTGCCCCTATCTAGATGTTTGGTTTTGGGATTTGAATGTAAGGACAGTTGGTTTTTCTTTATTTCCTGCACTATCATCACTGGTTTCAGGTCCTTCCCCACCAAGGAGGGGGGAGTACAAAGTGAAGGGTCTGTCCTTCATGATACTTTGTGGTACTTAATAGTGCCTTTGCCTCCAAAATGACATGTTACTACTTCCCAAAACAGATTCTTCCAGAACATTAACCCATGCTCACATTTTCGGCAATGCACCAAGGTCACACCTGGAAGCTCTATTCCCTTCCAAATCTTACCTGGTGCAACGTGGCCGAGTCTACTCAGCTCCTGGGATCATGCAAAGTCCTTTGCCATTAAAAGTGGCGATTTATAAATGGTGGTTCTGTAAAATAAGTCGACCTGAAACACTTATTGTGTATTGTATGTGCAGTGTGTCAATGTGTGTCAGTACGAATTATATTTCTGTTAACATTAAAGCATTACTTTATGAAAATATAGAGTTTAGCAATAATTTTACAGTCTATATTTGGTGGTAGCCTGAATTGACATGTTGCGCAATGTTTCCTTAGCCTATGCATTCAAAAGACCAGAGAGTGGGCTGTCTCTTGGGTGACAGAATGACACCTAATAGATCAGGTCTTTACGACCACCAGTTTAGAGATGAGAAGGAGACCTGCTGCGGCCAGAAGACCCTGTCTCTCAGGCCTGCAGCCCTGACCTCCCCAGGGGAGCAAGTCATTAGGGCCCATATAAACTTTTGAAGTAGTGAGTCCAAGGAAAGGCCAGGTATGTAAGGCAATAAATTGTGACTAAATACTAACACGAAAAGTGAAAGAGGGTATGACCCTTGTCACAAAGATGACTACTTCTGAGCAGTTATGTCTTCTGTTTTTCTCCCTTTGGATGGATACCTGCCAGCCATAAGTTATTGCTTCCCACTATTACACTCAATAAGAATGAGAACTAAAGGACTCCTTTGATGTTTTTTACTTGAGTCAATAAATCCTTTCCAATGAATCAGTGCAGCCGAGTAAAACCACTAATTAATTTTGACATTTAAAATGATAGGAAAGAATTTCTTTAAAGCTCTGTCATCGGAGCAAATAATCATCAGAGAACTGAATGTAAGTCATTATTAACACATACAGCACAAATGTTACTTGGAAAAGAGATTGCTGTAAGTTCTGCAAGGGTGAGTGTGCATGAAAATGTTCTTAAAGTACTTGGGAGTGCATACCAGGGAGAACCCGGTATTCCAAGAGTTTATAGCTCCCTCTCATGTCTGGTGGGTGAGTGACAGTGAGAGGCAGGCAGAGGGTGTTTCTCTATTGCATCTCGACCAGGGACAGCTGACTGGTTGGGATCTAATTGCTCTCAAGTGAGGTCAGCAGGAGGCATTTATCTAAGCGGAGTGCACAGCGACAGTGGAAGATGAACAGAGCCAGCCAGCCAGAATCAAGGAAACATACATGGGAATTCACAGGAACTCCTAGCTCTCGCTTAGCTTCACTGCAATATTGGGCTTGGTTTACAACTGAGACTTCAACTTCAGACCTACAAATTAAGTTTGTTGCTGAAAAGGAATACACCTCTGCCAGCTCCTGACAAGACTCAGAGCACATGTAAGTCATTACTGAACTTTTTAACAAGAAAAGCAGCATATTGCATTTGTTTTTGTATTATGTAAATGCAGAGATTACCACAGACTTCACAGACCACAGACTCATGACGCAATTCAACTTTATCGATGCAACATTTCACTCTTTGGGGTCCATGACAGCGATACATAGTAAATTTCAATTTACTATATATTTATATTGATACAAAAAACTAGCAGCTACTTAAAAGTTGTACATTTATGGGCACTCCATCACATAACTGGGTGAAGTTTTAACTTTTAAGTTAACTTCAACGATTTGCCAACTGTTTGTTCAACTCTTTTCTTAGTGACATCATCATCAACATTAACAACATCAACATTTCTTGAGCTGGATTATGATGGCCCTTGTTGGAGTATGGTCTCAAGACGATGGAGAAATCAACACGCACTGTCACTGAGGACTAAAGAGAGACATCATCTTGTAATATCACCAGCCATCCTCTCCCTGAGAGCTCACGCCAGCCAGCATCAACAGCCTTCACATAGTCTCTTCCCAACTGCCCAATTTCAACATCCCACCCCTGCTACAGGAACAAGGACCCAGGGGTCATAAGTCAAGGGTCCTGGGGGCGCTGGGCTGAGGGATAGCGCACAGATCTCTATTTCAGTATGTTGTTCATTGATCCCCACTGCATTGTATTATAATGCGCAAATGGATGCTGACATGGAACCTTCAAAATCTGTTCTCGGGACTCTACCTGCATGCAATCTTTCTGTTTGGCAGTGTGTGTGTGGTCTACAGTGACTGCACTCCAGAGCAACTTGCAGCTATCATGAACTGCTCCAAACATGAGCGCCACACCAGGAACTATGACTACATGGAGGGAGGAGATGTGCGCATCCGACAGCTGTTCAGCCGCACACAGTGGTTCCTAACAATAGATGACTCTGGCAACATCAACGGGACTCAAGATCCCACCAACTGCTACAGTAAGGATTACTCTTTTTGTGTAATTATAGTACCTAAGGCAAATTTTAAGTTTGCATTTATTAATAGTATAAACACCACTAATGTGCCAGAATATCTGGTCTGAAAATTAATCAACTTGGGTCCTTGAGGTTTAGGTTTGACATCTTTCCACTGAGTCAGTAAAACAAACTTTGGCTTATCAAGGTGACAGAAGCACGTGGGGCTCGTTATACAGCGCTTGCCATAGTATAATCACAGTGTTAATGAGTCATGTGTCTCTGTTAAAGCAGCCAAAGTGACAGACGTAAAGTGAAGCAGGTGGAGGCTTTGGCTTGTTAAACTACAACATTGTCTAAATACAGGCTGTAATTAAGTAAACTGAAGGGACTTGGAGACTTACGGGTACCAGGTCCCTGTGACCTCAGACTCATACCTACACAGACTCACATTTGTTCAGTCTGATTCATTCAGCACACAGTGTTAGAAGGAGATATTAGGATGACGTACTAGCAAGAATATTAGAAATGGAATAACTACTGATATTCAACTTAGATTTAGCAACTGACATCTCTTGTAGGATACAGACAGCAATTAAAAGTTAGGAAATATATGTCATTTAATGTCTGCCAATTGATTAACAAATATCACATTTTATTTGCTAACCGATGTAATGCACGCTACCTCAATGAGTTGATCAAAATGATGCTCTGGAATCAACATTCTTCAAAGTTCTTATTTTGAGAGACTACTGAAAGTCTCTGTCGTAGTGAGGATGTTTTAAGTAGTTATCATTTCCTCCTATCTGACACTGCGGCTGTGGCTGGAATGTTGGCTTGAAAGACTGATGCCTCATGGAAAAGACTGTTGTGCAACAACTGGCAATGAAAAGAAGAAAAATTGATACACCCATATGTGGCCAAGGATCGCACGCTAAAAGAACACACAAATTTAACCAACAACGATTTGACAAGATTAGTCTGGTGCAGATATGTATGTAATAAATCAGTGGTTAATACTTTAGACTGCAGTGAACAATAGGTCCTTAAAAGCTGATTGCCTAAAGGCTTTTTTTCCCTTTTTTTTTCTTTTTGTTTGATTCATAAAGAGAAAGCACAAAAGAATAAACCCAAATGAGAAGCTTGGAGCGACCTTATTTTTGGCCTCCACATGTGTCTATAACAAAAATATTGGCCTACTTTCAGTGAACTTTAAAGCACAAATATTTTTTTCAAACTTTTGCTTGATTAAAAATCAAAACATCTTCAACTGGATTTTAAAATTTCAGTAATGAAGTGTCGAGACAATCTAATGCAGATACTACGCATTGTAGGGTACATGTGTGCTGCCAGTTTCCAGTTTAAATTTTGTTCTGAATGTGAAAACAAATCCTCACAAGAAAAATTATAGTACGGATAAGACGATGGATGTTTAATTCTAGCTAAATAGTAAAGACGCATGTTTGTTTGAGTCTAAGTGAAAGACCACAATATAGTTTGAGTTGAAAGTGTGAAAATATTGATAAACTGAATTAAGCCATAGAGAAGAGCAACTAAACCATAAACCACAGCAGCCAGAAAATAATAAAAAAAATTCAAAGACAACTTGTATAAAAAGAACGACTTATGTATTAGCCTGGTCGTCAACCAAGTCACTGGAAATCTATCATAACGGACCCAATGTCAGGTGTAGCCAGAGGCACACACTCCATCTATATCCTTAATTAAATTACGTGTAATTGTGTGAATGTTATCTTAAATACAGCATATCTGATAAAGATATGTAATATTTTGCAGTTTTGGTGCAGATAAGGATTACATCTGGCTTTGAGGACAAAGTAAAAAGACCTTGTCATACTGAGTAATTTATCAGGTATTTAGTATGAGTCAGTCAATATGTATCCCTAATTGCAGAATAATTTGCTATTCCTGGAAGGTTATCTGCAGCATCGTGACCCATGAATGTAAACACTATTCAGAGAAAGATGATTTAAGAATTGCCCACAAGTTAGTTTACTTAGCCATGAGCAGCAAGTAATTGCCAATCTGTTAAAGCTGAGAGTAGTTTGCAAAGCTATCCAAGTTAGAGCAAAAATGTTAACAACATATGTGTGCATGTGCATGTGGAAATGTGTTTAATCACTCCACAGCTCACCAAACGACTGTATAAGACTGTACACTGTACACTATAGGAGCTCAAAATGCAGAAAAGAACGGAAAAGAAGGTCTAAATAAACACGAGCAACTGGTCTAAGGGCAGTAATGTTAAGATTAATATAAACTGCATGCAGAGAACAAACAGCATTCCGACTTTGGGAGATTGCCATCTGTTTGTGATCTATAGCAAATACTCAAGTGCAGCATGGTTAATGTCAGTCTGAAAAGATTTAATAGACTCCCTCTTTGCCCGTCAAATAATTTGCGCAGTTTGTAAAAATTAACAAATGCGTTTATATTTTCTAAAAAAAATATACTATGATCTGGAAATTGTTCACGTCTTTGAATATTTTTGTGCAAAACAGATTTACTCTTACAAGTCATCAGATTTGTAATGGCCACAGTATAATGTCAATCACTTAAACATACAGTTAGGCTGTAACGACATGTTCTATGGCATTATTACAAACCTTTAATTTATAGACTAATAAACATCTCTACATATGACTTGCAAATACTGCTCTTATACTGCTCTTTCTGTGGAGACAGAGAAATATTGCTGTTTACGCGATCTGCTTTTCAATGTTTATTCCGGCCTTTTAACATCGCACACTGTGGCTTTTCAGTTAAAGAACCAAGTCTTACATTCATTGTAGTTCAGCGCTAAGCCAAATACTAATTTCTTTAGCAGGGTATAATTCACTGCATACAGTCAAATTTGTTACAACAATTTGTTATTAAGTTGCATAATCAAATCCTTTTCACAAAATCACAAACCAAAATAGTCAAGTAAAAGTGTTCCCCCCCCCCCCCCAACAGATTTGAGGAGCAGGCTGAAAATCTAGCGTGCAAAGCACATGCAAGGGGGTAGTTTTCTCAATCCCAGGGGAGAGAGGCCTAATCTGTCTCCCATATGTGCAATGGCATAGGTTGTGGTTTGTGTAATGGCCACCCAGGCCAGTTAACAAGGCTTGAATAAAGCCAGAGAGACCACAGACTGATTAATCGCAGGAACTTCCATCTCGTTTGTTAATGAAGATGAATGTTGACTGCAGTGTGGAGCTGAGTGAGGCCTGAATGTTGACAGGGTCTTATCTGTCCTGTAATATGTCTCATTTTCCTAACTGTCTGACTGTCTGGCAGGTATCCTGGAGATCAGGACAGTGTCTGAGGGGGGCATACTTGCTATCAAAGGCGTGAAGAGCCAGTACTATATCTGTATGAACAAGGCTGGACAGCTGCAAGGAAAGGTAATATTATTGGTCCGAGAGAAAAGTCACATGCTGTTTTTCAGACTGCATAGTATTAATGGTTTGCTATATTTCCATTACAGAGGATCTACAATGAAAACTGCAACTTCAAGGAGGTTTTTCTAGAAAACTACTTCAATGCTTATTCCTCTGCAAAGTGGACTAAAAATGGCAAGGAAATGTTCATAGCCCTGTCTCAGAAGGGAAGGCCTCTACGGGGAAAGAAGACCAGGAGGGAGCATGTAGCATCTCACTTCATCCCTATGAAATGCAGGGAGGAGGAGAGGAGAGTGGACTGAAAAAGCAAAGGACTTAGTCGCTAATTGTGTATGATTTCAGCCACATATTATATATGTTAACAGACACATGTAAATTCATTACCAACACTCCACTCTCCTCAAGTTGTAGACTAGAGGTGTAATGTTTATAATATGTTGCTATTTTCATAACAGAAAGCAACAAGTATGACATGAGCACATTAAAGTAGTTCATCCATCCTCGAATAAGATGTTGAAAATATGGAAATACCACTAAAGCTACTCAATTTAATTATTATTTTGAATTAAATACTATATGTCCTCATAAAACAGTTAAGTGTTATCTTATAAAACAGTAAAATATACTACACACAGTCAGGACTGTATTCTTTTCTAAAGATGATTTACACTCATCGTCATCTGAGGTGACATGTTTGATCAACAGAAAGGTCCAGAATAGGCTGAAGCAAGCTGGACTTGTCTTTTTTTCATGGTACAAGTGCTCAGAGCACACAAAACAGAGACACAATAAATTACAATACAATATTTAGTGGAAAAAATAAAAATAGCGCACATAGGACGATTGATTTGTGAATGATCTGTCTGGATCTGTCTGTCGTTCCTGCATTGACGACCGCTCTTTGGTCATAAAGCACTGTAGCTGCTCACTGACTCCCTCTTCATTATTAAGGTGTGATTTTGAAATGCTAAAAACATTGTGCTGCTGCTGAAAAGACACCCAGATTATAATACTAAGTGAATGACATAATAAATGTGTATGCTATGCAATCCCTTTGCCCCAGCGTGAATAATTTTGTTCTCTAACAGATTATATATTTATTTCGACACTAATTTTCTTTAGTTTCAGAATCAGACTTTTGCTTTGCAGAATAAATTTTTATTTTATCAAATATTATCATGTTTCAATCTTAAAGTCCAACTCTCTCTTCATCATATCACTGCAATGTCCCAGTACTGGCTTTAAAACAGTTAAGCATTAAGTGTTCCTTCGCCTTTTACAATGTGCATTGCTCTGCCTGGGTTCCTTAGAATGCCACCTTTGAAGCTCAGTATAAACTACTTGAATTAGCTTATCACGTTCTTTCAGATTTTGATAAGTAAGTTTACCTGCTCTCACCCAATGACAGCTGGAATAGGCTCCCAGCTGCACGGTGGTTAGCACTGATGCCTCACAGTAAGAAGGTTCTGGGTTCAAATCCATGGGCCGACTGGGCCTTTCTGTGTGGAGTTTGCATGTTCTCCCTGTGTCTGCGTGGGTTCTCTGCGGCTTCCTCTCACTGTCCAAAGACATGCTCGTTAGGTTCATTGGTAATTCTAAATTGGCTGTAGGTGTGCATGTGAGTGTGAATGGTTGTCTGTCTCTCTGTGTTAGTAGAGAGACATTGGGCGGGAGGTGGGGTACACAGTTCGCCAGTTTATCGCAGGGCTAACACAGAGAGACAGACAACCATTCACACTCACACCAGCGGCCAATTTAGAATCACCAATTAACCTAATGAGCATGTCTGCCGGAGTACCCGGAGAGAACCCACACAGAGACAGGGAGAACATGCAAACTCCACACAGAAAGGCCCCAGTCGGCCAATAGTTCTGAACCCAGAATCACCTTTGTGTTGTGAAGCATCAGCCACCACACCACTGTGATGCCCTATTGCTGACTTTAAGAAGATTAAATACACAGTACAAGGGGATTTGGGAAAACTTTGGTGTCCTTGGACATGATGTAAGATCACTCAAACTGATAAGGCAGGCCTAGAAGCAAGTTGTGATGGAAGATAAAAATACATCGACATGGTCAAATGTTGCATTAACTCTGTCTGAGTTTATACTGTATTGAGTAAAACTGGAGTCTTGTCAGTCCAGAGAAATATCGCAGACATTTTGGCAGGGTGCCTGCAGCATGTGTTTATGCATATAAGCACGTGCAGGCACACAAACACACACCACCATAGAACATGAGTGTTACCTTTTGCCTGGGTTCACATCTGGATTGAAGAACCCCTGTCAGATAAAGACAGTTAAATTGAGAGAGCAAACCTCAGAAATACGTTTGACCCAAACAACGTCTGACCAAGGTGAAGGCTTCTGCCAAGTCACGCAAAGTTAGTCTTAGCAGATAATTTGTAACATGCTCAAAATGTAAACACATTTCAGACTCAAGGCTGTGTATTCCCAGCAGGACTGGGAGAAGCTGAAGCCAACAAGAATGAAAGAGAACTGTCGCAGACGTGAAGCCGCAGATTTCCCAGAAATAAGATGCAACACAGGCACATCAAAAACATAAATTGTGACAGCTTGCAAGATGTTCCAACACTAACAGGTTCTGTTTAATAAAATGCTCTGGAAATCATAAATCCTAAAAACTTGATTAATATTTTTTTTTAAAAGACATAAAATATAAAATATACGACCTAACTCTTGCCAGCTATGACATAGATTTACTTTAAAATATATTGCCTTGAAACATTGCCACTGAATATTTTCGAGTAGATTGTTTAAACATTGTGTCTAAATGGTTTTTATTTTGTGTTATTAACTGATAGCACTTCACCAGTGGTTTTAAAGCACACCACAAAATATTATTTTACAAATTATATCAGACTAATGCTAACTGTCCACTTCTTTATTTCCTTGCTTAAAAAAAGAAGCAACAGTTTAGAGCTACTGTGCAGTTTGATTGACCTCCTGGGAGGAATAATGATTCTGTAACAATGATTCACTATCCATTGCATTGCTTCAAAACAGCAGTAACAAATTTGCATTTTTCATGGAGGCATAAACACAAAAGACCACATATGTCCTATATTACAAGCTACATTTGCAGAGAAGGGAAATATCCAAAAGAAGGATGAAGTCTAACACTAGTGGCAGAGAAGAGCAGAGAGGCGGAGGATGAGAAAAAAGTGGAGGGAAACAGGGAGAGAGGCCTCTGAGTCTCGTGCGATGCAGAGAGGTGGTCTTGGGGCAGAAGGAGTAAGGGGAGGCCCTGAGGGGTAGAGGGAACACGCAGCTGAACTTGATATATTTCAGGGCCATAAACCTTCATTTCCCCAAAGGAAATGTGTTGTTATGCAACTTAGGGGATTCTGTGTTTGCAGCCGCTAGCACGGAACCCCCCTAGAACACAAGAAATTTGTCAAAGACAGATAGGACCTCCAGCTGCTCACCACATCTTTACACTTTTTTTTTTTGCTGACAGTGAATAAAATCAATCACATAGAAGAATACTGAAGCAACAACAAAATAAGTGAAGTATTTTGGCTTTCATAGGCTGTAACTCTGGCGCACAAGGAAATGATTGTGGACCACCAACAAACAAAATGATAACGCTGCCAAATTAAAGTAATGCCAAATTATAACACTGCATGACCAAATACTAAGGGCTGATGTCCATAATTCTGCATGATTAGATTTTAAACCTGAACATTAGAAATTGGTCCACTTTCTTACCCGTTGCAGGTTGCAAAGGGCTTGAAATGTTATTAAATTGCGCGACGTTTCTAAGTTTTCAAACGGGGAAATTAGAACATGTTTGCTATCCAATATCATTTTCATGAAAGTTTTGACTAACAGCATTCCGAGTTTGGAAAATTGCCACTTTGGGAGATTGCCAGTAATTGCACCAGTAATGAAACACACATTATAACGACGAGAGATGTGAGATAGTTCAGTAAACATTCAACCAAGCATCTGAATCACAATTTGCAGCAAACTGACCTGTAAGCTCTAATCATCACTATAACACACCTATAGTTAGAACCAGTGCAATACAGTAAATACTATTTGAATTTGCATATACAAGACACATATTTTTATAGAATGGCTGCAAAATGAAAGCGAGGCCCAATGGTCAGAAAAGGTTGATAGAGTATTTTCCTATCCCTCCAACAAATACAGTATATTGCATGATGAGAAAGTCAATCATTTGCAGATATTTTTTGTGTGGTTTTCACCGGGTACTCCGGCTCCCTGGCATAGTTTAAAGACATGCTTGTCAGGTTGGTGTTTCTAAGTTGGCCATGTGGGTATGAATGGTTGTTTGTCTTTCTGTGTTAGCCCTGTGATACACTGTCCAGGGTGTACCCCACCTCTCGTCCAATGACAGTGGGAATAGAAGCGGTTACTGATAATGAAATACGATGTGATAAGATGTGAAATCTCAGTGCCCAGCGCTGATATTAATGCAAATAAAATCAAAACTTTTAACATGGCTTGATCGCAGTAGGGCAAATTGAGAGTAGTTTGCAACCCTTAAAGGCCACTTTATAATTTATTCTGGATTTGAAGTTTGTTTTTGTAAATATGTTATCGATACTTTTAACTTGGTTTTCAGTTCTTCCAAGCACTGGGTTGAGCCTTAGTATTGTATGCACTTTTATCTCTCACCATGAATGAGGGCTCTCCTCTTTCATCTCCAGCAGCTGTAAAATATCAACTTCCATTCCTGTTCAGCCATAAAACTTTTTGCACTTCATACCTGGAAAAACAGACCATGCAACTTATCAGAAACTCACACCATGTCAGCAAGAGAAGAATCACAGGTATGTATCATGAGTGTGTGGTTACCAGAGATACAGACAGTCACTGGGCATTTCTTGAAGCTGTCAACCAGCTGTTCTTTGAATAAAATACTATACTGACTGCTTGCCTCGGGCAAGGGTACACCTGAAAGCCCACAAATCACATATATAATTTCTATATATTTTATTTGTCTGACAGTATTTAGAACTGGCAGAAAAATGTGATACAGATGAAAACCAAGTGAGACAAAAGTAGTTTTCTTTGAATTCGGATTTAGAATATTCCTCGTGAAACATCTCCGCGGAAAATAAAGCTCTTATAAATGTGTAATGTTAGGTAGGTCTAGTGTGTATAACAGGACTAATAAGGATGGACTCTGCTTTACTGACACAATTATCCAACTAACATGCCACACAATACACATATTGCTGGGATTTCTGTTATCACAGACAGTCCTGTACAACAATATGGCTGCAAGATTAGTTCAAGGAAAACTGGTGTAAAATATTAATGTGCATTTGTCTTGTCTCCAAGCCAGATGTTCTTGGTATGATGAAAAACAGAATGTATTGTGCCAGATTTTAATGAAATATAATAAATAATAACGGCATTCAGACTTTCATGGCAAACAGATGTTGAATTTGGGGAATGTTACCTGACAGGGCAGCAGCGTCTGTACAAAAACTGGTAGAAGAGTATGCCAGAAATTTCCACTTTCATAGAGTTAGAGCAAATAACTACAATCAGATGAAACTAACATTTTATGTGACAGTTATTATTATTTATGCAACATATTATTATCTTATTAATATTGGCTAAAAAATCTAAATGCAGATGGCAATTTGGTTCCAGTTGATAAAACTGTTATTTAAAATTAGGTCAATAGAACAGGAAGTTAGACTAATTTCATAATTGATTTAAACGACCTAATTAATAAATAAAACAGGCAATTACATGGGAAAGAAAATATCTAGGGGAATCCGTAATTTAAATAATGAATTTAAAACAACTTTACCTGTATTTTTCTGTACTTTAAAAAGCATAAAACATATTAAATTAGTCATTTATTTAATTTCCTAATGCTTTTTTAACATGACAAACGGTGCAACCGTTGTTTATGCAGACGTTAGTTAGCTAGGCAGTTATAATTAATTACTTCGAGTCAACAAATAACCGAACTTTAAAGTTGCATTTTATTTCACTGGCAAGCCAAACCTCGTTCAATTTAAGTAATATCAGTAGCTTATACTTTGTCTTTCTTACATTAATTCGCATTACCTGTATACGAGTACCTGCTGTGAAGATCATGCCGGGTTCTGTGCCTAGCAACGGTTGTCTAGCCAACAGCACTTCCATTTCCTCTACACGGACCGTTACTTCCGGCGTAGAAGAAGACGTTCAGGCTAGTGTATTTGTTTACTACTGGTACGCGCATTTCTGTTAAATCCAACGAGTGGACTCGGCGATGTTAACAATACATCACCGTCTGTTTCCAGTTTTATCTTTGCTAACCTGCTTAGACTTTGTGTTTTTTTGTCTGCTAACGTCAGTGGCGTCAGTTACAGATGAGCATATACCATGCTTGCTAACAGAAGCTAGCTTCAGTAGAATGAATGAGGTAATGTTCAGGATGGGAAACAAAACTGGGACAGATGTGCGGAGATTATTGTCAGATCTCTCCACGCTGTGTATTTGAACGGGAGTATGCTACAGTATGTAGAAGGTTGTTTCTGTTTAGCTCCGTTCACATTTAGTCCTCAGGTTTCTCGCGTTAGCTTGTTCACCACGTGCCCAAGTTTGTCAGGCAGTATTTGCAGTCTGTGTAAAAAGGCTCGCCCCCTTTGTAAATCTTATTTCCTGCTTTCTCTTTAATTAGGGAAGATCACAAGTCAGACTCAGTGACTATGCTCATATTGTGACAGTATTTTCAGTCTGAATGTAGATGCTGTCATAATTAACCGAGTGGCTAATGTGAGGACCATCATGATTACTTCACTGACACACAAATGAGTTCAGAAAATTACATCACTAATAGTAATAAAGTTTATACCTGGCAAATAAAGAAAACAGTAAGAAATGTTAATAAAATATTATATTAAGTAACAATATTAACGTCCAAGAAATGCTAATTAGTCTTCAGCAATCTATAGGTAGGAACTATTTGTACATACACTGAGCAAGATGAAGTAAAGACTACCAAGTCTCTTTTATAAAGTACAGTTGGTAACTGAGAAAAATACAGACTGGCACGACATCAAGCATTTTGCATGGGATTCTGGTTATCTTACTTAACTAAAATGCATAATCCAAGCCACATCACATTCTTACAACATAATATTAACGTTATATTAATAAAGCCTACATCGCCCAGCTCAATTCAACTGATGCATGTGAAAAAAGACTCCCTTTTAACCTTTGAAATAACAACTCCGAGCTCGATAGATGGATTTTCCCCGTTATTGAAACCCTATTTATGTAAGTGTTGGATTATTTATGTCTACTAATATTTGCACGATTTGTTTTGTCATTCTTGTTAAGCTGTGAACGCAGGCCCTACGCACTGCCAACTTTTAAAGAGCAAGCATGAGCGGCCTGGATCGGGACCAGCATCGCTATCCTAGTTGCCGTGACAAAACAACAGTCTCCAGTGATTCATCAGACGCCCTGGATCTTGCCAAGCAACCTCTCCAAGGTCTAAAATTGGCATCACATGCAGTGCTGGAGGAAGCACAGAAGAAAGGCAGGTTAAAGTGCTCTAAATGTGGAGGATCAAGGATGTTCTTCTGCTACACATGCTGCACATTAGTGGGTGTCAGTCTGCAAGAAATCCCCGTGATCAAGGTCAGTAAGAGGTTGGGACTCACTTGATTGTTCCTTTGATAGGCCCTTCAGAGGTGTAGTAATACCAAAAGCAGCGTCTTGATTTGGAAAATGTTATATCCTTTATGTAACCTCTATGAAACTATCTTCACATGTTGTAGTTGACTCTTTACTTGACATTCTGTATGTTGTGTTCAGCTTCCTGTGAAGATAGACATCATAAAGCATCCTAATGAGACAGATGGCAAGAGCACTGCAATCCATGCCAAGATACTCGCTCCCAGTGATGTCACCATATACACTTACCCCTGCATACCTGAGTTTGAAAAGGACAAGGTCAGTTGTTGTTTAATGTCAAACGATTTTATTATGTTTTATTATTTGACAATATAAATGCCTTTGTGAAGCTAATGTTTTGGCTGTAACTGAGGAATATATTTCCCATTTATTCATCAGCCTACTATTTGTAGATACATTTATGAACTGTTGGTTCTATGAAAACAGAATAGACAAGACAATGTGTCCACTCAGCAATTTCAGATAATCAATTTACTACCACAAGTACAAAGAAAAGCAGAAATTACCCATAGTTAACGAGTGCTGGTTAGCATTTTCATATTTTATGCTTGACAAGTTTAGATTTCACAGTACTAGCCGTATCAGATTCTGTAATTTCAGTTTAGTGCACAAGCCATGTATGTTTATTTTTCTTCTTGCTGTCCTCATCTATTTTACTCAACTTAATGAGCTGTTGTTTTCCCTTTTTCAACTTTATTTCACTCTTGTCAAACTGTGTAACTCTCTTTCACTGCTTCCTATGTTAGTCATATATAAATCACTGTGATGTAGGAACATATATCTTAATGAATCATTTGTGTACTCTGGTCTTGGTTTGTACGGCGGTTTTCCACTCTGCGCTCTCTCCAGGTGGTGTTGGTGTTTCCTGGGCCAGGGGCCGTCTCAGTTCAAGACATGATGCAGTGTTTACGTGACAGGAGTAACAGCACGACACATGACTCCTCTGATGAACCCTGCACGAAGAGGCTGAAAAGTGAAGGAGTTCAAGGTGCCACACACACTGCAGAGAACCCAGAGTCAGGGATCCCGGGTGAAGCAAAGGTCTTGGAGTCAAAGGTGCATCCCCTGCAGAGAGTGGTCTTCATTGACAGCACATGGAACCAGACCAACAAGATCAGCACAGACGAGAGACTGCAAGGTAATCATGAAAAATTACATTTGTGCAGGTTTTGCGAAGACTTCTGGTGATTACAAGGGGCAACTTTACTTCACCCATATCACGCTTTAATATGAGCTCATTTTTTTTTTGTGACTGACATGGATTCTCTCTCCAGATTTGCTGCAAGTAGAGCTGAAGATGAGAAAAACATGTTTCTGGCGGCGTCAGAAGGGCAAGCCGGACACTTACCTTGCTACTATTGAGGCCATTTATTATTTCCTCAAGGACTTCCACGAGCTTTGCCTTGTTGAGGGGTACAACGGAGAATACGATAACCTTCTCTTCTTCTATTCCTACCTGCACACGGTTATCAACAAAGCCAAGGCTTCTGCTGGAAAATGCTGAGAATAAATGAACTTTTGGTGAAGAAATGGAAGCCCTAGTATGTCCAGTTTTATGTCTTTGCTGTAATGGTTTTATTTTGTAAGGGGTACCCCATGGCATCATTTTGTGTTAAAACATGCAATAAAACAAGTAAAGATTTAAAAATGCCTGATTTGTTTGATACATGAATAAATTCAAGATATACTACCTGAAAATAACAAGCCTACAAACACAAAAATCTTGGCAATATTCCAATATTACTAATTTAGAGAAGAAAGAATATTAAGGACTAGTTTGTCAACTCACATTTGACCTGTTTGCAGTTTATACTCTTGCAGCTTAAGTCCATTAGAGCTACTAATAACATAAATCAGTGTGCAAAGAAATAAATTTCAGTCACATTTAAATATTTTATTTACAAATCAATACACGTTTGTGCTTTTCATGTCTCTTATTTTCAACAAAAATGATCATGTTATGAATCTTTCCCACCCAACGATGGAATCACATTCGTAGGAGACCCATTAAATCCGTCCTCGAAAAATATATATAGCCTGAAACCCAGTGCTTGACATATAGTTTCTGTTAACTTGCTTTTGTACACAATACATGTAATTAGTAGAAGGATTCTCTGATCTTGGCTTGCAGGCTGTCACAGGTCTTCTTGGCATCTCCCAGCAACATGGATGTGTTTGGCTTGTAGAAAATGGGGTTGTCCACCGCAGCGTAGCCGACGCCCAAGGTACGCTTCATCACGATCACCTGTAGTTTAAAGAAATAAAAATGCGTATATAATCATATTTTGTACCAGGCTGCTAAAATGATCATACAGTCAATGGTTATTCAATGGAAAGATGGACAAACCTGTTTGGACTTCCACACCTCCAGGACAGGCATGCCAGCAATTATGGAGTTGGGATCTTCCTGTGCTGCAGAATTCACCGTGTCATTAGCGCCGATGACGAGCGCCAAGTCCGTCTCTGTGGGTCACAAACGTTTACACATTAATTCACAAGAGAGATGAGCACGCAAGCCCCAGCACCACACTTATCTCCCCTCCGTCATAAGCAGAACCATGTGTCTCGAACCACATGCCTGGTTGCTAAGAGAACAAGGCTGTTGTCCTAATAACATGGCATGTCTAAAGATCTAGACGCAATATGTGGCTGCTCCAAGCGTAGATGAAAGGGGGAAGCATTTGAAATAACTGATCCGGTAATTTTATCCGACAACTCCCTGCCAAAGTGACAACCGGCGCAGCAGTAAAGATTATTGTTCCTGTGTAGAATTTATTTATTTATTTAAAAAAAAAAGTGTTTGCCTGGGAAGTCGTCATTGATCTCATCCATCTCCAGGACCACATCGTAAGGAACTCCAGCCTCAGCCAAAAGGACGTTCAGCTGGCCCGGCATACGACCAGCAACTGGGTGGATACCAAACCTGTTGAAGATAGATGTAGAATTATCACAGTCCGTCAAACTTGGACTGAGAACTTCCTTGATCAATGATGCCCTAGCTCCTGCGATGCCAGAAGAAGAAAAATGCACCTGTCTATTCCTAAGCAACTTCAGATTTGTTGAAAAGAGCTGATGGCAGACATATTCAGATCTTTTAAGGAAAAAAAAGATGCACAAGTGTAGAAAAACTCACCTCACAGACTTGCCCTGTTCTCTCAGCATCTTCACCATGTCTGCAATCGGGTATTGAGCTTTGGCTGCGCACAGACCCCAACCTAATGACATAAATAAGCATCTATCAGTCTGCTATCCAACAGCATTTCATATTCTGGATGTGTGGTTTTATTTATTGTTCTTTATTTAAAAAAGATAAGCATTGGACAGGACTGTTCATTGTTCGATGAAAGCGCAGCAGTCCAGCCGGACGATAAACAATAAAACCAGTCATTCCTCTGCCTTTCATATTTTCCTTTGTTCTCATCCACCACAAGTCTCCTCTCTCTATTAAATCATGGCTGTGCAATGGTCAGAGAGACATTTTTCCATGTGAAACTTTTGCATGTGCGGTGTCCCCTGCGTGCAAAGAACTGCTTTCCCTGTGTGTGTGTGTGTAACCCCCGTTTAACCCTGGCGGTCAGGTGCCTTGTAGAGTTCAACATTACCCCTAAGCCAGTCACTTGTAACCCGGATCGTCCAATTCCCCAGGCAAACCCGGGCCTTCTGTTTCCTCGCTGCCCTGCTTTGTTGTTGACAGCGCACAGAGACGTCTTGAGTCTGGACTCAATAGCTCTCATGACTTTTCACTGTTTCTCTGATCAAACCAGCATGCTGGACCACACAGCTGTCCTCGCATTGGTTCGGAGCCATCGGAAAACAACAGCAATCCTGGTGTCCGAATTATTCAGAGCGGTTCCTCTCGCTCCGCGGCCACTCAACAGCTACTCAGCCGTCAGACGAGGCCGTCTTTTTCTAGTTAATAAATCAAGGCCGTCTCCCATTCAAAAATCAAAACCATCTTTCCGCAGCCTTTGTAGACAGGTGGCCGGCCGGATAATCCGTGAACGAACTACTCCATCTTGTGGTCACCACGCTTCAATAGTCTGCGTTTAATTAATTACTACCATCAGTCCTGATCCTGAACACTTCTAAACCCTCTGCAGAAAGCTTTCCCAGAGCTTCTGTTTTGATCCACGTTCTGGCAGAGCGGTCAGACTTTACCTTAACGTCAGCTGAAGTTAATCAAGTAAGAGACGGATGAGGTTATTGATCCAGTCAGATGGAAAATCTGCAGCTGGAGAGCAGAGGAGAACCCTTGCCGTGCGGTGATGAAAGGATCTCGTATTAAATTTTTGCTCCACCTCGGTCTCTTATGTCATCCCAAACTTCTTTCTACACCTGTCTCTCCAGGCTCCAGTCCTATTTTATTTTTCCAGGAATGTCTCCACCTTCTTCTGTGGGGGATTCTTCTGCTACCGTATGGATGCTTAAAAAGTGTTCCACCTAAATCTGGCAAATGTAGGTTTAATAAAACAAATGTTGCCAATTCTCAAACCTGAACGCAGTAGTTGGGCCACGAGCTAAAAAATATTGACGATCTTGTGATATGATCCTTGTTAGATCTTACCAGGTAAGGTATCTGGTCAATAACAGACCCCAATCATGTGGGTTTAGTTTCTTGAAGACGTTTCTTCCAAGTCAAACTGCCCGTGTTTCAGCTCACTTTTTGGGATATACTACGGCCTGGATGACCAAGAACCTTCACAGATATATTCACACAGTGGCGGATTCAATAAATTGTTGGTGAACTGGCTTTAGCTGAAACTTATGGAGAAGAACTCCACAGATTTCACATGTAAAATCCATTTACAGGCCTTGTTCAATAGTACTGCGCTTTAAAAATAGGCTTTTTGTGCTTCAAGCACACCTGAATCAGTCTTGAAAGTCAAGTTGCATTGTGGGTACTAAAAATATATTTACTGTGGCATGTAAAATAAGTTGTGGTTGATTCTTTAATCATTCCTTGGAAACAAAGCTGACTTTTACATTACTTGTAAACATCCAGTGGCCTTCAGTTTTGTTTTGTTGTGTGTTGCACGTACAGTTTGTTTACCTGGTGTGATGATAATGCTGTTGGCTTCTTTGATTATGTCAATGGTCTGGTCCACATTGACCTCAGTGTGAGTGCCAACGATCTCCATGGGCTTACCGCCCGCTGTGGAGGTGGTGCCGTACCCGCCCAGGATCACATTGGGCAGGGAGCGGTTCATAGCCTTGGCAGAGAAGCGGACAATAACTCAAGTGAGAGTCATGAGCGTTACCGCCTCGCTTCGTATTTGTGGCTGGAATGTGTCTACTCACCACACACATGATGTAGGAGAGGATGGCACCGGAGGAGCCGATCAGAGCACCCACGATCGTCATGAGATTGTTGTCTAGCAGGAAGCCTTCAGCACAGAGCGCCCATCCCGAGTAGCTGTTCAAGACGGTGATGACCACGGGCATGTCGGCGCCACCAATGGCTGCTGTCAGCGTTACACCCTATGAGATGATTGACATTAAGTCACTCCATTGTGCTAAAATCAACTTGTTTCCATGTATAATCAACATTATTCAGTGGATTCCTACTTTATCCAAGTTTAAAAATATGTACAATAACGTTTTTATCGACACAAAATCAAATTAAATTGGTGAAATTCTGTTTCTACTAAAAGAAGTTTCAGATCTTTTCAGTTATTTTAATTTCATCTTCTCTCAGTTATGTTCGCTTTTAAAAAAAACTCACCATAATAGTGGAAAGCCCAGACACTCCCACCAGACACCCCATGCCAGTGCCATAGCTGGAACTGAGCATGAAAGGCACCATGCCTCCCATGGATGCCGCCATCAGACCGGCGTTTAACATGTGTCGCCCAGGCAGCAGCAGTGGGGCAGAGTTCAGGAGGCCTACAACCAAAAGAAAACATTTTCAGAGAAACAAGAGATTATCGTCACGTCTTTCTGGGGATAAGGGGACACGACTGGCGAGATAAAGCAAGTAAGCACACTTGTCTCTCAATCAGTGTCACATGTCTTTGAACCCACACAAGGCTTCAGTGTGGAGGCCTCTAATCAGCTGTCTGAGAGTCGTCCACAAATCAGACAGCGACCCTCCAACCGACCGCAGCAACACAGCCACTGCACAGCCCGTGACAAATTACCAGAAAGCTTCTCATGTGTTCCTCTTGATCAGTCGTACTACAATGTAAATTAGAGCCTGCCGACACATGCACACAATCCCAGAGTACAGGCCTGGATTTAACGGAGGATCTTTGGCTTTAACAAGATGAAAAGGCCAATCAGCGCCAGAGGACGCAGAGCTCTGCGTGTTTATATAGCTATTAGTGTGTCTGTGTCAACAGAAGAACAATGATCGGGACCTGAAAAAGACACCGTCTGACTTCTATAATGCGTCTCACATGCACAGTGTCTACATACTACCTTGAAGCTTTCCATAGGCCACCAGGGACCCGCTGAAAGTGACGCCTCCGATGTAGGTGCCCAGGTAAGCCACGGTCTTGACGACACCTGCGGCTGGGTGAGCGTCCAGGTGGGGGTACTCAATCATGAACTCGGCGACGCAGGTGAGAACAGCTGCCAGCCCCACGAGGCTGTGGAAGGCTGCCACCAGCTGCGGCAAGTCTGTGATTTCAATGCGCTTGGCAATGGTCAGACCTGCAGTTGATATGTGAAGATCAGACCAAAAAGAGAGTTAAAAACACATTTTAGTGAGTTGTTGAATCTCATCTTTGGCTAAGTCTGAGGTCAGAACCAAACTTTTCATGCGCACTGGCTGAGTAAAAAACAAAAGAGAATAAAAAATGGTTAAAAGGCAGACACCTGTTTTCAGTTAAGGGGCCTGATCTTCAAAGCCAATCTGATGAGCTCTAAGTTAAGTATTTAATTGTGTTTTCTCGAAAACATAGGAACTCAGAACAAACCCTGAGTAAACCCTCATGCCCTTCAGCCCGGGTGTGCATGTATGTTGATTACAACATCATTTATCATCCTGCTTCCAAAACTGCCATTACCATGTACGACACTCACACATGATGACGGAATCCACTAATCTCTGCATGTGGACAGGATGATTGATGCTCTGTTATGAATTAGCTAAATAAATCAAAGCCGGGAAAGTTAATAGGATGTAACTCATTCACGGTGGTCTTGTAGTTTTCTAAACAAATTGCTGAACTTCATAAGGAGCCACACCCGACGCTATTATATTATATTTAGTTTCTCTTCAAATGGAGACTGAAAGTGCAGAAATGCGCCGTCGGTCGTGGGCCTCTTTGACGTGACACACAAAATCACGGAGGAGTTTAGACAGTGGATGGCAACAAAATTTGTTCTCAAACTAAATTAGTGACCACAGATGACAATTAGTGCCGTAAGCAGGCATTTTTGCGGCACTGTGGGCCCGTCTAACGTCACGTGTGTTTCAGTTGTAGTCGGAGCCACAGACCCATGGTTCCTCCGGTGGCCATGGCCAGAGACATCTGAGACAGCAGCTCTGGCGAGGGTTTGAGGGCACCGAGGGTGGCAGCGATGCCCCCCGCAACTCCCATCATTCCCAGGGCGTTCCCCAACCGACTGGTCTTCTGGGCGGAAAGGCCCGCCAGTGCCCCGACACAACACAAGCCTGAGCCCAGGTACATCATCTAAGATTTAAAAACAAAGGGAGACCGTTATCATAGTCACAATCAAGTCACTCAACAAATACTAAGATACGACCAATTTAGAATCACCAATTAACATAACCAGCATGTCTTCGGACAGTGGGAGGAAGCCAGAGTACCCGTAGAGAACCTCCTTCTTTCTGGGGGGCATCAGTGCTAACCACCACACCACTGTGCCACCCAACTATTCCCAGAGGTTGCCACATTTAAACAAAATCAAACATTAACTCTGAACACAACTGCAAGCCCTCCCCCGTAGCACATACTCAGTTATCTAACTAATAAGCTACTTAATGCCGATTTAATGTGAATAAAAGCGAGTGTTTGCCACTTGTATTTCCCGTCACCTGCTCAATGCTGTATCCAGCAGCCACCGATGCTCCATATCCTCCAACAAATGCGGCCCCGGGAAGCGCATACAGGTAATTATACTCAGGAGGATCAGTGGGACGTTTGAACATGTCCAGCATCCTCTGGGTGATCAGGAAACCGCCTGCATACGCACGGAAACAAAGGACAGTTATCACCAGGCTGAGCTGGCAATAAATAAATCATGTTCTCTATAGTTTTTTTTTTTTTTGTGACAGACCGGCAATGTTGATGGAGGAAACAAAGGCAGCAGCCAGAGCGAGACTCTCAGGCAGGGTGGAGGGTGTGAGACCCCCACCCATCAGCACCAGACCTCCTACTGCGGTCAGACCTGACAGAGGAGGGATAAGACGAATCATGAGAATATCATTCAAAAAAAAAAATAAAATAAATAAAACGCAAACATATTATATTGACTCCTGACCTGAGATGGCGTTGGTGACGGACATGAGAGGCGAGTGCAGAGCAGGGGTCACGCCCCACACGGTGTGGTATCCCACAATCCCAGCCAAACCAAAGGTCGTGACCATCTGGGTGAAAGCCGCATTCGGGGAGATGAGGCCCAGAGCCAGACAGGTGGACACACCTGGAGAGAAAGAGCGGAGCCGTGTTCTTTTCTTATTGCCCTAATGAGAAAAACGCTTTTTCCCGTACATTTTAAACCATTAAGGCAATGAAATGGCCCAACAGTAAAACACTTTCAGATTTTTCTGTTATGATTTTTTCGTTATGATTCACGTTTCTCTGAAAGACATTAACTCAAATATAGTCCCTGCTGTGCTCAGTTATAGTGGACTGGTTTTTCAAAATCTCATTAGGATCTTACCAATAATGACTGCTAGAAAAAAAAAAAAGTAAATAAGAAAGATGGGAATTAGGATGACTCCACGTTGCTTTTTGTTATCCAAGACAGAAGATATTGAGTTTGTATAAATGTAAAAGAAACAAAGAAAAGCAGTCAAGTGTCACATTTAAGCAGAGTAAGCAAAACCTTCGACATTTGTTTGAAAACTGATTTATCAATTATCAAAATAGCTGCAGATTTTCTTCTCCTTTCAGCTCTGCTCCAAGATGGAAAACCAAACTCAATGATCAGACGAAGACTGAAAAATGTAGGTTTAAAAAAAAAAAAAAAAGTAGCAGAATATCAGTGTACCCTTTATATATCCACTGGGTTACTTGTGTGAATTTAGTTTATGATGTAGAAGAAATCAATGTTTTGGAAATTACACTATCCCCCTAATCCCCCTAGTAATTTAATTTCATCTAAAGTTGTGTGAACTGCCTTGAAGTGTGAATATTTCTGCACGGATTCGAGTCCGACCTGCAGTGTAGACGCCAGCGGAGGTCATGGTGCGGTTGAAGGGAGAAACTGTCGCCGCTTTCTCAGCCTCCAACTCTGCGACCGACTTCGCTTTCACTGGAGCTGGTGGGGTGGTTTTAGGGAGAGGTGCCGGGAACATGTTCTTGCCTTCCTGCATACACCAGACAACACACAATGAGACTAGTGTGAGAACACGAGGGACGTCCACAATGTTTTGCGTGAGAAACAGACATCAAGACTTTCGCATAGTGGGAGATCTAGACTGGATGGTTGGATCACTCGAAATACAAAGTCCTGGGCTTTATGGGAGATTACACTGAACAAACAGCAATCACGAACCAGTTACCAGTGGTTTTGAAAGACAAATTCTCTTTTAAAAGGGGCATGAATAATGCTTAGTCTAACAATGAGTAAACCGATATGTCCTGTTGAGGTTGCATGCTTTCTCTGCCATAAACAATGTGTCAAAGCTAGGATTCCTGGAAAAGTGTATTTTGAAACGTTCATAACATTCTTGCTAGGATCCAGCATGAGCTACTCCCAGCTGGGATTGGGTTTTAGTACTCATTTGGCGCAATATCTCAGCATGACAGGATCTGATAGCTCATGCTGAGAGGGAAGGAGGGATGCCAGCAGAGGTGGAGGCTGCCAGTAGTTGGTTGTAAATAATAAAAACCCACCCACCTGCATTACAAGAGTCCCACGGATGACATGGTCAATTGTTCCGTAGTCAAATTCCTCTCTTGGCTCATAGTGGAAGTACTCCTTGTCCGGGCTAATGGCCTTCAGCAGCTTCAGTACGTTGTTTGAATATAGAGTGCTGGCTTGGGTGGCCATGCGGCTTGGCAGGTCTGTATAGCCGATGTGAGTTACTCCCTTTTTAAAAGACGAAAAAAAAAAAAAAAAAAAAAAGGACAATATTTAGACATTTTTCTATGCAAGTGAAAAAAAAAATGTTTTTAACACGATCTGCTGGCTAAGCAGAAACCTCACCTTATAAACATACAGGTCTCCAGGCTTGGTGGTTTCAATGTTGCCCCCCGCCTCTGCTGCCAGATCCACCACCACAGAGCCGTCCTTCATGGTGTCCACAAACTCCTTCTTGATCAAAATGGGAGCCCGCTTCCCTGCATGCAACAGACGGAGGGGGACTCAGCGGTCGCTGCCCAAGTAACTGTTCCAATCCAACATGCAAAGTGCAGCCCAAACAGCCTGGAGGTGTTCTTGTTACACCCATTTAATCGAGGATGCATCTGTACTTCACAGTCCTGACAGAATCTTAGTTGTAAAACCCAAATTACCAAATGCACAAGTCCAAAGTTCAGGTACTCTTATTAATAAGCTCCCAGTGAATTCACACTAAAGCTGCACTGATATGTTTTGGGCCACAAGGGGGCAGAAAACACCCTCACGAACCTGGTTTGAAAAACAAGCTCATCAAGTAGTTATGGCAAATAATTACCTACAACCACCGTTTACTGTCTGCCGACTGACACTGTAAATCCCTCCAGGTATGTTTCTCAACTCCTGAGAAACATTTCTGGGCCCTCAGCTGCAACAAGACCGACTTGTGTGTGTGTGTGTGTGTGTGTCCACCAGTCAATTTAAAACTCATCATCCACTGAGAGCAAGTGGCCTCCAGATGCCAGGAAATACTAATGAGCAACCAAGTCTCAGTTACACAGACAATATCCAGGCTACTAAATCAAAATAATAAATTGACAGAGGCAAAAAAAAAAAAAAAGCTGTACTGAAATTGTAAATACAAAAACATGAAGACAAAAGGCAGAGAAAGCAGCTGCACGACTGACCTGGAATCAGAGCAGTGCTGATGAGAATGTCGATCTCTTTACACTGCTTGGCGAAAATGGCCATCTCAGCCTCAATGAACTCCTTTGACATCTCCTTGGCGTAACCTCCGACCCCCTCGCCAGACTCTTTGATGTCTACTTCCAAAGGCTCTGCACCAAATGACTTGAACTGCTCCAGAGCTGCTGGCCTGACAGTCGAGACACAGTCAGCTTATCGTCAAAATCATAACCATAAGTGCCGCCATTATTCAGTCTGAGACATGATGAGTGTTTATTTTTCTTATACCTAGTGTCAAATCCTCTCACTATTGCTCCCATGGACTTGGCTGCCCCTGCTGCTGCCAAACCAGCCACTCCACCTCCAATAACCAGGACCTGTGTACAGAAAAAAGAACATCCAGGAGTAGACTCATAGTCCATATCACACTTTTTATTTATGGTTCATTGAAGAGAAGAAGAAGACTACATAGCAGGACAGTTACCTTAGCTGGAGGTACTTTTCCTGCAGCTGTGATCTGACCTGTAAAGAACCTGCCAAAGTGGTTTGCAGCCAGAACCACAGCCTTGTACCTACAAAACAATATTTCCAATCACATTTATTGCAACTAGACATTCCTGAACAGCTGCAAACATACATATCTGCACGTTAATATATTTTTCTTTACCCAGCGATGTTAGCCATAGAGCTGAGTGCGTCGTAGCCCTGTGCGATGGTGACTCTGGGCACCTGGTCCATGGCTAACACGGTGCTCTGCCTGTCTGACAGCTTCCTCATCAGCTCCTGGTTCTGTGCTGGATAGACGAAGCTCACCAAGGTAGACTTTGGTTTTAAGAGGTCTGCTTCGCTCAAACTGGGGGCTCGAACCTAAGGCCAAGAGAAAAATAATTTATTAACATTTGTCTGTACTCAAACTGAACACAAAATTAGCCAGCTGGCAGACCAAATGTGTACAAACCTTGAGGACCAAGTCTGAACCGAGGGCTCCCTTGACGTCAGTGATGGTTGCTCCAGCATCTTTGTAATGCTGGTCAGAGAACTTGGCTTCTTCTCCAGCTCCACTCTCCACCTGTACCCTGAAGCCTTGTTTGACCAGCGCCTGAACCCCGGCAGGAGACAAGGCCACACGACGCTCATTTTGTGCAGTCTCCTTGGGAACTCCAACCACCACATCTTTGTAGAGCACACCTGAAAGCACGAGCCAGCAGGTAGTCGAGCGTATTAAAAAGGCATGACTTCATTCATAAGTCTTAATGAAAAGCATAATCGGGCCAATGTTATATCATCTTGTTGTGCAACAACACGGAAAAGCATGCATGAGAGAGTGAGGCTGCGAGTTGTGTCGGGTTACACATTTCCCTCCATACATGGCATGTTGACCTCGCCGCCATGGAGACATTATTAGCAGGTGATTGGAACTGAGCCAGCACACACAGTGAGGCCTGTGCTCCTTCACAGACATGCTCAAAGTTAAAACTTAAAAGTTTTCAGGGACCCGCAAAACTTTCACAAAGACTCTGTGAAATGTCTCCCGCAAACAGCAGCGGCTACGTAAACAGACGCCTGTCAGAGGAATCCACCAGACGGCAGCTAAGATTTTTACAAGTCACCTTTAACTGACCTCTCATTCGTTCTCACATGTTAGCAGCGCCTGCGGCTCTGTGAACAAAGCTAGGGCCTGGTTCACAACAACTTTCCCTAATTTGGGAACCTCTCTAGCAACACGCAGCAAACAGTTCATGATCTGTGGAGTTTTCCACTCTCCTGGCCAGAAGGAGCGTGTCCTCAAGTGAACCGTTGCGCTCTCATTTCTCAACTCAGACACAGAGGAAAGCCAAACTCAGAAAGAATGCACGCAAACCCTGACTGCCCTCTGAAAAAATATTACCTAGTGAATTAGAGAGATTTTTATTTGACCTGAAGATTTCCTACCTCTGGAGGCCTTTTGGTCCCATAACACAGGGAAAGTCCTGAATTGCCTCTTTCCAGGTATCTTCTGACGGACACCTCGCTGAAACAAGATGACAGAGGAGCTGGAGATGCATCGCAGGAGGGTCGACATGGCCCCGGGAGTCCCTCTAGCTCTTGATTATGAACAAAAACAAGCAGAGGAAGGTGATCCGTTAACAAAACTTCTGCATCTACTGTCAAATTACACAGGACATTCTAATAATTCCCTCAAGTAGGTTCTGAGTCCCCCAGTCACACACTCGAGCAGCGAGGCCTACAGACAGCAGAGTGACATTTCAGCTCTGCAGGACACAAAACACACAGACACAGGGCCGAGGCTAGATTACAAACTCCGGGCTTGTTCGCGAGATCTGGAATTATGACGGCAGAGACAGAAACTGTGCCAAGTCTGGCCTGGTTGTTGTGAGCAGGAGCAGAGGAATCAGCGTTCAGGGAAAATGCCATGGGGCTAAAGGACTCAAGACACAGACAAGCACTTCCTTATATAATCAAAATTGAGCATTTGATGTGTATAAATAGTCTACCGCTTTAAATTTTATAAAACACTAATATATATTTTATTTAAAACACACACAGACAACAATATCTCGAGGTGGAAACTTATAGTGATTTGATTTGGTGTTTTGATTTTTGATTCACATTGTCTGATACTACATTTTCTTTCTAATCCATTCATTCATTCATTCTTTTTTTCATTCATCCATTCAGCGAATGAAGGACACATTTAATCAGTGTCCTTCATTCTCCACCTTCTACTAATTCATGCATACACTGAAAGCCTGATCTGGTGGCGTTATTATTCTCAGACTTGCCTTTCAAACTTCCAGAAAGAGCAGGTTAATGGCTGAACTTCCCCCTCAGCAGCAGGGTCACCTGTGAGACGTCCTACCCCAAAATCGTTCCGTCTGCTTGCAGGGACAAACAGACGACCTTCCGCAGTTTCGATATCACTGGCGCACTATTTATGTATAAATAGAAAGCCACGTGACTCGACTCATAACCACCCTCGAAGCTGATAAACTCCTCGCAGACGCCGCTGCGTAACGCACGGCTTGACTACCTGCGAATTAAAGGCTGGATTAACATGTCAGAAGTCACAAATTTGTCACTAGTCATTTTATTCTATGCATAAATCTACGGTCTCGCGATACTTCCCCTCGTTTGGGCCGCTATGAAACATTTTAAAGTAGAGCATGGAATATTAAAACAGAATTATCTGCTAATTGTGTTTGTTTATTTTATTTATTTATTTTATTTTTCCATTTTTAGATTTAGTGCAATTTCTTTACTGCACACGAGGTGACGCCAACGTACAAGAGAAAGGCGTAAAACTTAAATCGTTGGACGACCATGACTATTTACTTCGCTGTGAGCGAGATAAAACCATTATTATATACACATTATTATATTATATTATATTATATTATATTATATTATTTTATATTATATTATATTATATTATATTATATAAATCAAAATGGGCTTGTACAATTTATGCCTGGTCACAAAACTGTGCATCATATTTTCTATATTAGATATTATGAAAATAAAATCATATCATATCATATTCAGAATTTTGTCCTTCCTGATAACACAAATACACATTTAAACGTAATTTATTTTAGATAGATGTATTTCTTCCTTGAAGTTAAATATGAAATATGGCGGATGTCGTAAAGCGGAAGTTCGTCTGTGCTCGCGCAGGGAAATGTTTTGATTGGCCAACCGGTTTTGAGGCCACATGGATTTTTGTAAACATTACGGACTCAGTTGCTGTCAGCGCCGTTAATAAAGATGCAGTTTCAGCTGTAACTCGCCGGTGTCATCCGTTATTTGGTGGGTAACTGTCCCTCTTTTTCTGTTTAAAAGTATTTAATGTTTAGTGCAATATTACGGAGTTCTTGAAGCAAATAGCTAGCTAGTAGCATGTAGCCTAGCTAAAGTTTACAGCGCAAAGGTGATGGAGTTAAAGGTTCACTCATTATGTCTGTTTTTTTCTGTCAAACCAAAAATCTCTGATAATGTAAAACTGTGGTTATCTGCCTCCATGTCTGTATTTTACTGTCAGTGTGTCTGGTGGCTGCTGGTGAACGATGAAGTCTTTGAGGCTGCTGTCAGTGGATCCATCGGACCGGGGCTCTCAGCGATGCAGACTGGGTCCGGGCATGATGTCTTCTCTGGGTCTGCGTCTGGGCTCCCCTCTCCTGGTGTCTGTCCCAGGGGGCAGCTGCCTGTGCACCGCCTGGCCCCGGCCTGACCTGGCAGAGGGCTTCCTGCAGATGGACCTAAAGTGTTTCTCTCCTAGTCTGATCTCTCAGCCCCCCACACACCTGGAGCTGGACCCCGGTCAGCTCACACCTGTACCCTGCCTCAAACTGAAATGTGTCAAGATCAGCGTGGTTGTCGAGAGTGTTGATTTTAAGAAGCATACACCTTCTCGCCTTGTTCATGAGCTTGTGAAAGACATGCTGAAAGGTGTGTATGTCCATACGGGGTATGTGATAAACCTGGAGGATTTTGATACAGACATCAGATACGTTGTTATTGAGAGCATCAATTCAGATTCCACCACCGCTGGATTTATCTCCTCAAAAACTGGTGTGGAGATGGCTGACATCCAAACAGTCCGGCATTACAGGAATCAGCTGCAGGACCAGCACTCAGTGCCGCTGGGAGGCCTGGAGGAGGTCAGCATAAAGTCACTGTAATTTATTTATTTGTCTGCGGAAAATTACTATGTGACTCATAAATTTGTTTCATATTTTATTTTAGGTGAGTGCATCGCTAAGAGAGATGCTTCAGCTGCCGCTCCTCTATCCAAGCACACTGGGCTCACTTGGAGTGTCCTGTCCCAGAGGTGTGCTCCTGGTGGGGCCTCCAGGGGTGGGCAAGACCCAGCTGGTCCGCAAAGTGGTGGGAGAGGTGGGAGCCACCCTGGTGGTGGTCAGAGGGCCAGAGGTAAAACAAAAAATAACGAAGAATGCTGAACATTTTTGCATCTTATTTGTCTAATGGAACCACAGATCAGGGAGAATATCTGCATGTATAGCAGAAGATTTAACTTCTGTTTTATGTGATTCGTTTATTTCTGTTGTCGCCCGATTTATAGCAGTTGCTTACAATAAATTACTTGAACCTGAAAGCAGATTTGTTGCATTTTGATATTTATTTTTTTTCCATTAATATATCCGTTTTTATGAACAGTAATTGTGAATAATAATTCAGGTGGTGGGATCGCGGCCAGGGGAGAGCGAGGAGAAGCTGCGGGCTGTGTTTGATCGGGCTCGATCTGCGGCAGAAGAGGGTCCCTGTGTGCTGTTCTTAGACGAGCTGGACTCTCTGTGTCCGAGGAGAACCGGCTCGTCCGCGCCGGAGAACCGCCTGGTCGCACAGCTTCTCACGTTAATGGATGGGATGAACCAGTCGGATCGCTTCCTCATCGCTGGAGCCACCAACCGGCCGGACAGTTTAGACCCAGCACTGCGCAGGCCTGGGAGATTTGACAGAGAGGTACACAGCCCCATTTCATCCTGCATCTTTAGTCTTGGATGAACTTTGTAAGTAGCCAGAAGAATTAATTAATTTGTACATGTAAATAAACCTTTGAGTTATTTGTCTTTCCTCCAGGTTATTATTGGACCTCCAACCTTACAGCAGAGAATGGCTATCTTGTCTGTGCTGTGTGAGAGGATGCCTGTGTGCCCCAGTGTGAGTATGGCAGAGCTTGCTCAAAAAACTACAGGCTATGTGGGAGCAGACCTCAGTGCCCTGTGCAGGGAGGCTGCCATGCACGCTATACGGGAGAACTCAAAGGTAAATCCAGGAAGATATCACACAGAAACAAAACACACTGACATTTGAATAGTTTCAGGAAAACATCGGCTTAAATATACATGTAGTGTCATGTACTGAATAGATCCAGGTTCAACAGCACTTCACACAGTGTACCTTGAGAGAACTTTTTGCTTTACTTGATTTTAAAAAACAGTAAAATTAGGTTCTGCCCAAGATGCAGTGTTATTTGTTTTAAATATATGTAGCAAGGTCTCCATAGAAAGCCATACAGGTACTCCCTGTGTAAAATCTAAAGCCATCCACATAGATTCATTCACTCTTTCTTGTGTTTCATTGACATTGTTGTCTGCAGGGTTCAGGAGAGCAGACGTTGGGTATGAAGCACTTCCAGGAGGCCCTGAAATCGGTGGGACCCTCCTGCCTGAGGAGCAGCCTGGGCAGGACAGATCTCTCTCCAGTGTCTTGGGAGCAGATAGGAGGCCTAGAGGAGGTCAAGCTCAAACTAATACAGGTAGTTAAACGATTGCTGGACAACCTTTTGTGTCCTACAAATCAATAACAGTGTCTGTCATTGGAATTGATTGACGTCCTCTCTGTCTGTCCTCTCTTGTGTCTCCACATCAGAGTATTGAATGGCCAATGAGATACCCCGAGGCATTTGTTCGTCTGGGTCTGTGTCGACCACGTGGCGTGCTTCTCTACGGACCTCCGGGATGTGCAAAGACGACGCTCGTTAAAGCTGCAGCCGCCTCCTCCCACTGTACCTTCCTCTCTGTCAGTGGTGCTGACCTCTACTCTCCTTATGTCGGAGACTCAGAGAAGGCTTTAGGGCAGGTACTTAGTTTTCTGTAATATGCAAACATTGAAGTTTGTGTCCTCCTCACACTTGCATCTGTCTGTGTTAGCTGTTTCGTCAGGCCAGGGCCTGCGCTCCCTGCATCCTGTTCCTCGACGAGATTGACACCGTGATTGGCTCTCGGACAAGCAGTCAGACACCGAACAGTGTACAGACACGTCTGCTGTCTGTGCTCCTGAATGAGATGGATGGGGTTGGTCTGAAGACGCTGGAGAGGAGAGGGACGGAGAAGATCCTGCAGACAGAAGGGGTCGAGGAGACTGCCACACAGGAGCAGGTCAGATGTTATAGAAACACTAGATCCGATCACAATGAGGTGACCTAGTCAAGGGTTTGTGCTTAAATAATAATAATAATAATAATAATAATACATTTTATTTAGAAAAAGCGCCTTTCAAGGTACCCAAGGACACTGTACAAATTAGGATAAGAAAGGACATAACATAAGTTGGACATGGATACAAGGATACACAGTACATATAATGGCAAGACGCAGAGGAATATAAAACATAAAAACATAAAACACCCTCAGACAGATAAAACAGGGAAAATAAAACAAAAAAAATCCACTTTTGTCTTTGACAGCTGGACTTCCAGGAGGTGTGCAACAAAGATGTGATGGTGGTAGCCGCCACAAACAGACCTGACTGTTTAGATAGCGCCCTCCTCAGACCTGGCAGGCTGGACCACATCATTTATGTCCCACCACCCGACCAACAGGTACATTATTTATTTAATGGGTTTAAAATATACAAAGTTATAGTATTGAATAATCTAATAAAGTATTTTAAGTGATCTTAAAAGACCACAACCACCATGCCTATTGTATCAGTGCATCTTTAATTCGCTAAATTCATTGTGTGTTCATTTTTTCTAGGCACGACTTGCCATCCTGAAGGTGTGTACGAAGTCGATGCCTGTGGCTGCAGATGTTGCTCTGGAGGAGCTGGCAGCAAAGACAGAACTATACTCTGGAGCTGACCTGGAAAATCTCTGCAAAGAGGTAAAAGAACACGTCCTGGCCATAAAATACAAAATAGTTGTAGTTGTTGTAGAGAAACACATTGGAGTACCTGAAATATGCGTTTGTTTCCCAGGCTGCTCTTTTGGCTCTTCTTGACGAGAACATGGAGGCTTTGACCATCAAACATACATATTTCCTGCGGTCCCTCAGCAAAATGAGCCCTTCTCTCACAGCCCAGCAGATCCACACGTATCAAAAACCTTCCAGTTGATAAACACCATATAATTATGTATTTTGTAGGTATAAATTGTATTATTAATACTCTTATAAATTTGGAAATAAAATTATTCAAAGTTCACCCGTACTTCCTGTCATTTTTCATCACAAACAAGCACTAAAAGGGACACTTTTATGGGGTGCATTTGAAACCATTTACCAGTCAGTGTTGGAAGACGGCCACAGGAGGGCGCCGCACACCTAGAAAATGTATAGATCATCACCAAATGGATCTGTTGTCGAGCAGTGGCTGCATTACATTGCAGGAAGCTCTCTGTCTACGTGCCTCTCACCTCGTACTACAACCCATCCAGCCTACATCAGTCTAGTTTCCGTGACACCGCACTTCAGAGACTTCAAGGACTTCTCAGCAGCAGGTGAGCGCCGTCACACACAGCTGCCGATACAGCTCATCCTCTTTTTAATTCTGCAAACGGATGCTCAGCTCCAGAATATTCCTCACTGAGTGGAAATTCACTTCTCTTTAGGTATTTGGACTTTTTGAAAAATGCGTGGATTTTTCCAGATATTGAGAAAGAAGAAGGAGGTATGTTGTCTACATTTATTTACTTTGTAGAGATGGAGATTATGGCAAATGTAGGGAAATAAATACATTTTAATATTATATTTAAAAAAAATAAAAAAAGATTAACGTATGTGTTCCAGCTGATCCCTCTCGTAGGGTTCATCTCTTTTGCAGCAACAGGAGCTACTTCTGCATGCATCTACTTTCTGCTTACTAAACCTGATGTAATGTGAGTGTTATGATGTTATAATTTTTCTTTTTTTTATGACAGAGTCGGACTCTGTAGATCGAAAAATGATTAATAATAATAATAAAATTTTAATTTACTGTTTGTAGTTTGAATAAGACCCGTAACCCTGAACCATGGGAAAGAGTGGACCCATCAAAACCCCAAAAGGTAAGTTTTAACATCCTATAAAGTTTCCTTTACAATTTTTACCTTTCATTCACACACACTAATAGCAGAAAGGCAAGGATGGGATTCAGTGCCTTGCCCAAGGACACTCGGGCACGTGTAGGGGAGGAGAGATGAATGGATTGCCATCCATGCGTTTACTGAACAACCTGCTCTACCATCTGTGCCACAGCCCATCAGGCTTCTGATTCTTATTGGCTCTTAAACACAAACAGAGTCTTCCAGCCTGCTGCTGATGTCTGCTGAGTCACTGAGGAAAAGACGTTATCACTCGTGCCAGCCGGCTACAGTGACATCAGAGAAATCATGTTTATGTTGCTGACACCTAATCTTACAGGCGCTGTGAAGCCGATCATGCCTCCTATCGCTTTTAAGTCTGTGTAACACTTTCAAATGGGTCAAATGATGCCTCACTTTTTATTTCTGGCATTTCGCTGCAGCTCATCACCATCAACCAGCAGTGGAAACCTGTGGAGGAGCTGGAGATAGTGAAGCGTCTCACCAAGTAAAAAGAACAACGGCGGGCATCTTCTAGAAAGATCCACAGTCTGACTACCTGCCGGCCCCCCCCCCCCCCCATCAGTCTAACAGAATCGTTTCTGCACAAACTAGGACGCTTTGACACTCAGTGTGCGGAAATGCTTCTGCTCAACTGGTGGGGTTTCACCCTGCTCTGTAGTGGCCCATCTCAAGGACATTCACTCACCTCAATACAATAGAAAATGTATGGTAACTATACATAACTATGATATTACTGCCATGAAGTGAAATAAAGTGAATAAGCATTACTCTGGGTTTCTCTGATTACAGCTGGAGAGGTACATTTTTATTGAATTAGTTGCGGTGGTCCATTTGTCACGGAGGCTGGTAGTCATAGCAACCCAGGCGTTCTTACTGTAGATGTGAATGTTCAGTGTCTGAATATGAAAGACACGAAATGTAAACTCACTAAGTAATGTACTGTACAGTATCAATAAAGTGTGGTTATATGTTATTTTTTGTCGTTGGTGTGTCTTTATTCTTAGGTTTTAAGAAACATCTTATTTCTGGATTTTAGTCTGCTGTGTAACATCATCTGGTGCTGCTGCTTTCAGATAAGATAAAATGGTAACAAAAGAATAATGCCAAAGATATTCTGTAATTTCTTTTTGTTAACAACTCCCATGAAAATAATAAAGTATGTGATACAGTGTAATGAATCTGTGTCACGGATCCTCCCCAGCGTTTTACACAGCACACACACACTGACTTGGAAACTAGGAAAATGGGTTACAAGTAATATTAAATTTGGGTTTGTCACAATGAGTCAGCAAAACCTATCTATCTATCATTATTATTTGAACATTGCCTCACAACAAGAAGGTTCTGGGTTCAAATCCATCGGCCAACTAGGGCCTTTCCGTGTGGAGTTTGCATGTTCTCCCTATGTCTGTGTGGGTTCTCTGCGTGGGTTCTCTCCGGGTGCTCCAGCTTCCTCCCACCGTCCAAAGACATGCCGGTTAGGTTAATTGGTGATTCTAAATTGGCCGTAGGTGTGCGTGTGAGTGTGAATGGTTGTCTGTCTCTGTGTTAGCCCTGCGATGGACTGGCGACCTGTCCAGGATGTACCCCTGCCTCTCACCCGATGACAGCTGGGATAGGCTCCAGCAGACCCCCGTGACCCTTAACAGGACAAAACGGGTATAGAAGATGAATGAATGAATGAATGAATGAGTGTGAATGGTTGTCTGTCTCTCTGTGTTAGCCCTGCAATAGTCTGGCGACCTGTCCAGGGTGTACCCCGCCTCTCGCCCAATGACAGCTGAGATAAGTTCCTGAATTCAGGTTCGTCGTCTTGTCCAAGGATATTTTAGTACATGGGGTCGGGGGCAGGAATCAAACTACCAATCTTTCTGTTAGGGGAAAACCCACCCTACCACCTACTGTATGTCTTCATGTTAGATTTGTTTGGAAAATGCTAGTGTAAGAGTGGCAAGGTGTGGGCAGCAACCGGGCAACTTAAAGGACCACTGTGTGGGATTTAGAGACATCTGGTGGTAAAGTTTGAGACTGCAGCCAAATAAATAACCCTCCCTCAGCATTATGAAGAAAACACTTGTGAACTCGGAACTCAGGTTATGAATACCACAAGAAGGTACTGTTCATATGGCCTTTATTTGTGAACATGGTGAACACGACACCATTTGAAGGCAGCACCGACGCCTGACAGCAAGAAGGTTCTGGGTTTCATCCCGCTAGCAGGCTGAGGCCTTTTAGTCCTAAGGCATGTTCATTAGGTGAATTGGTGATTCTAAATTGGCTGTAGGTGCGCATGTGAGTGGTTGTTTGTTTCTGCGTTATTCCTGTGACAGACTGGCAACCTGTCCAGGGTGTACACTGCTTCTCACGGCTCCAGCCAACCCCAAGAAGGAGTGTCAAACTCATTCAAGTTCAGGCGCCACATGCAGCCCAGTTTGATCTCAAATGGGCCGGACTAGTAACATAAAAGCAATAACCTCTAAATAAAGACAACTCCTGATTATTATGACAATCTTAACATTTAATGAACTATCCTTTAATTCTGGGTCTTAGTGTTGTGTTATACCCAAATTTGATTGAAAAAATTGCAGTTATTGTCTTCTATGTAATTTTCGCACTTTACAAATTCATCCCCCAGGGCCGATTGGGCCATCTTTTGTTTGACACCCCTGCTCTAGAGGATAAGTGGTTTTAGATGATGAATGAATGAAAAAAAGAGACAGGCTTTTGTCCCCCATTTCCAGGTGTCATGATAAGCTAAGCTAACCTTGTGCTAAACTTAGACTTAGTCTCAGACTTAGATAGACTTTATTGACCTACAAGGGAAATTGCTTGTTCACAGTTGCTCAGTTGCACATAACAACACTACTGAAAAACAAAAATTAAAATAGAAATAAAAATTACAAGCTTTGCATATGTACAAATCTACAAGAAACAGAAATAGAAGTAAATATAGCTTTAGAGCAGGTGAACGTGGGACAAATTTAGAAAATTGGGAACATATTAAAGGGGAACTACTGTTTTTTACAACCTGGACCTTATTTCTTGTATAAAATACGGTCTTTTACTCACCCATATAACTTTTGTGTAATTCGTATTCCTTCGGGAGATATTTAAATGTACATATATCCATGTGGTGGCAGTGACTGGGGCACCGAAACGCACCCTCTAAATAACGCATTATCTGCCTGGGGTCTGTAGGTCAATCTACAGACCCTGGACTCAACGGGGAATAGCATTAGCGTACGATAACAAAATACTGGTGAAATGAACGAGTTTCGCGGCAGATAATGCGTTATTTAGAGGCTGCTTTTCGGTGCCCCAGTCACTCCCACTATATGGATATACGCAGATCTAATTATCTCCTGAAGGAATACGAATTACACAAAAGTTGTATGGGTGAGTAAACGACCATATTTTATGACAGAAATAAGGTCCAGGTTGTAAAAAAACAGTAGTTCCCCTTTAAGAAAATAAGAAATGCTTTCTTGATTTTCACCTTCTACTGGAATTTGATGAAAATAAAAAGGATTAATGTCAGTCTATTCTTTCAAGTTGTATTTATGCATACCTATTGCATCATCCTGGACTACCTTACTACAAACTGTCTGACTTGCCAAGAGAACGTGTGACCAATCATGGTAACAACGCCTCTCCATTGAAAACTAAAATGCTAGTAAGCCAACATAACGCCAGTCAAACAGGCACAACTGGAATTAATCCAGTATAAATGTTACTAAATCCAACTGTACTTTACTACTATTTATTTTGATTTTGATTTTATTTGGATCCCCATTAGCTGATGCAGAAAACATCAGCTACTCTTCCTCTACTATCACAAGTACGATCACAATGGAAAAGCTGTAATGCTTTTAAGGAGTGGGTTAGATCTTGGTAATTATTTGGCAGAACGGCTTTTACAGAGCTTTTGATCTTATCACACGATTCTGCCAAGTTATCATGTCATTCATCTACTGGATGTGTTTGCACGTTTGCTTATCTGAACAAATTACATCCATGAAAGACTGAAAGGGCAGAAAAGTCCTGAAATTCCTGAGCAGCATCCAAACGGCCTTTTAAGAAGAACCTGTTTTGCCAAATGTTGTTTACAGGATCAAAATCGAAACCATACGAAACCACTTTTTTTGTTGTTGTTGTTGTTCATACTTTAATCTCCTTGTTTAAAGTAAAAGACATGCTCAGTGTTGGTTTGAATGTCATATGCAGACCAGGAAAAGGTGAAGTGTTTTCAGCATGTGCAGCTGTAAAGTAATTATTGTCACAAAAACAATGAGTATAAACACTTATCTACTTAGTTTATGATTGTGTGGGCATTCAAGGCCTCCATTGTGTTTCGTAACGAGAGACAATCCTGTTAACGACCATCTCATCTCAAAAGAGAGCAAAAACATATCTCCCACAAATTCTGCCGATGGCACTGTCTGGCACACACTGTCGGCTGGGCTGCTGGCGGCGGTGGCGGTGGCAAGAGACCGAATAGATTTCTCATGACTTATTAAACACAGAGCAAAGGGCGTGAAGGGAAAGAGGGAAGGCGAGGCATGTGTTTTGTTTCCTGATCTGTTTGAGTTGCTGTTTTATCAGGAAGCCCTTTTTGTTTTTGGTTTCACTTACATGTTGTGTTATTCTGTACGTGACAGCAAGAGTGTTTTACATTTTAAAACATTTCCTTCCTCTTTGACGCCTGTCAAGATATACATTTTCTCTCTAACTAACACATGCTGCCAAAATACCTCCTCCATCACATTTCGGAAAATGTAAACACGGTGGACAAGCACCAACTTGCATTATGCCTGGTGGGTGCAAGCATTCGCGTAGTCGACAGGGTTTGTCGACAGGAGGTAACAACAGTCATAACTTAATTTCACTCATCAACCTGTGTGTAGCTGGAAGGTTATTTAAGGAAACAATGAGATAGTAGGAAGGATACAATATGTGTGTGTGTGCACTGTGGGAATTTGTCTACGTGACTATGACACAGACACAACAACACCACAGAGCATGTGACCAGCAAATAATGTACGTATCCCACACAGTGCATTAAAAATGAAACCTGGAAGTCCCCTGTGTGTGATGAGTGACAACTTTAATGCTTGAAAAGTTCTCATTTGACTTGTAAATGATAAAGTAGTTTTTTAGAGATACGCTCTTTGATATTGTCTAAACGGTTTCAGACACCAGCGGCTCAGAGGCCCTCGTGCAACACATTATGATTCTTGAGGTAAATTCAGGCCAGGTGAATGCTGTAAAACGTTGTCTCCTCTGTAAGACAAACAAAGCTGACAGCCCTCGGTTCAGGGGTTTCATGATAATGCAGCTGTTGCCTGGAAACCGAGGCACTCCCACTTTATACATGCTGTCAATGATAAACCCATGAATTGTCTACATTTGAATCATTAACTTGCTATTGTGCGACAAGTCAACGCTTCAAATGGAAGGTGACCAAATTTAGTAAGCACCATTAACATAATTATGAGTGTATCTGCCTATTTAACACGAGGTAATTACCTAGAGACGCACACTGAAGGAGCAGTATCAGTGATATAATTTGTCTTGACTTCTTTTTCATTTTTAAGCTGCAAATAAAATAAATTTAAAGCAGTTTTCACCATTAAAACAGGTAATGTGACAGAAACATGCTTCATTCATTCTGTTTTTTATGGAAGTGCACCACCTAGTGTTGAAAAGTGACAGTAGACGCATACATTGATCGGGCAGGAGAAGTAAACAACATTGAGCATCTTGTGACAATACAATGTTCATTCATTCATTCATTCATTCATTCATCTTCTGTACCCGCTTATTCCTGTTAAGGGTCGCGGGGGTCTGCTGGAGCCTATCCCAGCTGTCATCGGGCGAGAGGCAGGGGTCAATACAATGTTCTCCTAGGAAACTTTTGAACCTGGCATTCATTCGTGTGGATGTTACTTAGACATGTAGCACCCACCTAGACCAGACCAGGCACCCCCACCCCATAGCAATGACACTCCTTGATGGCAGCAGCCTGACACAGCAGGATGCAGCCTGACACAGACACAAAAACGGTTTAGGAACAACTCAAAAAAAAAAAAACATGAAGAACAACACAAGGTGTTGACCTGGCCTCCAAATTCACTAGATCCCAAACTGATCAAGTATCTGTGGGATGATCCACAGAGGCCCCTCCCCTCAAAGGCCCCCACTAACTACATTCTGTTACCAGACACCACAGGACACCCTCAGAAGGCCCATGTCCGTTCTCTGATGCGTCTCAACTGTTTTGGAGGCACAAGGGAGACCTACACAGTATTAGAAAGGTGGTCATAATGTTATGCCTGATCAGTGTATATAAGGCATTTAGCTAGATCTAAAAAGTTTCAGATTCAGTTATTTTATATATTTCTTGCATAAATATCAAGTAGTATGCATGATAAGTATTTATTCATTAATGAATAAACATAATTACTCAATTTGTCCAGATACAACGAAAAACGACAGAGACAATAAAAGGTTTAAAGAATTTATTACAAACAAAAACAGTGATACAGTTCCTGATTTTCTTTGATTATTAATATCAGAGGCATAGTAAGGATTACCCATAAACTCCCCGACAGCCTCTTAACACTTGACAAAGAAAACACGAGAAACACCATGAGTTGGCAAAATGTCAAACCGCTTGTCCACCATCGAAAACACTGCAAATGTGAAATACTGAGGACGTCTCAGTCCAGTCTGCAATACCACTGTCAGTTGAGGATATGTGTGTGCGTGTATGTGTGTATGAGTAGGATGAAACTCGGCTGCGATTATCCTCATTCAAAGGCAGTCACACTTTGATTGTCAGTTGCCTGGTCACCACATTTAATTAAGTGACAAGCTAGGATAAAACATCAGTGTCAAAAACGTCAAGTTATTGTTAAATGTGTTGGTCAGTACAGTCGCTAGAGACAACTTTACGAGTTTAAGAAGATCTAATGTCGTGTTTTCCTTTTTTTAAATCTGCCTTACATACCTATGCATTAATGATTAGGTGCACCTGATGAGGTAATGTCTGCTAAAGAAATGCAACGATAAAGGGTTTGTGCCTCATGAGTGCGGCTCATGAGCAGCTTATACGTCACTGTGTGATCACAGTTATTATGAAACATCATGAGGTACCTTTTCATTTGCTGACATCCTCTGTAAAATAATAAAATCGAAGCGTACAGGTCTCACACATTGTAACATAAAGTAAAATCTGACGACATCAGACGTGATAAATCAAACCGTAAAATATAAAAGAAAGGTCACCTGTTGGAGTAGGCTTTAATGGTGAATTAAGGGCAAGTATTTTATTTTTTTTTCTTTCATTCTTCTCCGTTGCAGCATTCAGCTTTTACTCCAAAAGCTTTGCAAGCACAAGGGCATCAGTCCCCTGGAGGCTGTAGTGCTCCTTTAATTAGAAACGTGCATCTGTTGTTACCTCACTGACTGTCATTTGGCACCACTCGTTTTCCACTTACGGCCCTCTGCGGTGCCTCCTGCTGTGGCACTGAGCTGCAGCAGCAGCGTGACATGCAGGTCCCTCTGTGTATTGTACTCTCTGCTGTGTGGCCCCATGAAATGAACTGTGGAAGTCAGTGTGAGCGTGAGTGTCTCTCTAGGCACTGGGCTGCTGGCAGTTTGCGCAAGTGCGTACCACCCTCTGCCTGTGTGTCTGGATCTGCACTGTGCACTTGGTGAGGCCGTAGGTGTGGAGCAGCAGGTGGCGGGCCTTCGCCTGGACGTCCTCCCAGTTGTTAGCACTAGATGGCCCTGTGAACACAGAAATGAATTTGTAAATAATCTCACGAGACATTTTAAGCCGCCATACCAGGAGAAACACAGGCGTAATTAATCAGTTAAATGACCTATGTTTAAATAGCATCAAATGGTGGCGGTTACGGAGAATGTCCACTTTTATATGTTGCTTACCTGAATATCACAGGCAACTAATAAAAAACTTCACAAAGCATCAAAATACTTTGTTAATGGCCTCTCCATTTTCCGAGTGCAATGCATTGTGAAGGAATAAAATCCATAAATAGCACAGTAATAGATCTCAAAGAGTGCAAAATTTATCTTTAAATGCCAATAAAAAAAAGTCAATGAGTCAACAGCTCCCTCCTGTGGAGAATCTTGCAAACTACAAATATGGATTTGAACCATAAACCATCGTAAGAGGATCAGAAGCAAAGAGCAAGGACAAACATGTGCAATGAAAAAAGCTGGTTCAAAGAGACGTTTAAACATTTACATTTTGTGAACAGCCTGAATTCAAACAATATCCAAATCTTCTCTGTTGCGAGAGATAGGAGGAGAACTGGCACGCTACGTTCTTCAGATAAAAGGGAAAAACATTCTCTGGTTTGAACTTTTCAGACGTCCTCTAACAACAAGTGTCGGCACATCGTCCACCGGACATCATCCCCACTGTGACGCCTCATGGTGGCAGCATTGCCGAGGCAAAGATCAAAGCTGAACACAAACAAATTCCAGAGGAGGCCGTGACACAGATGGATGAATGCTTTACATAAACATCTCTGATCCGGCAGGTCCCTGACATTTAGCACGCTGCCAGATCAACGCTGGAAACAATCTAAATCCAAGAGGCTGAGCCAAGAAGCGGATAAGCTGCTACAATGGCGAAAATTTCCTGTGAGAATGTGTGGAAAGCTCAGGGACGCGCTTTAGTATTCAACCTTGAGAAAACAATTTGATACAAAGGAAAAGCCAAATATATCTGACCAGTAGATTTAATTAATCAATTTAATGGCTTTAGTTGTTCTGAATAAGTTCTAAAACAAAGCACTTCAGATGTACATACACTGATCAGCCAGAAGATTAAAACATTAACATAATGTTCTTCTGCAAAACCTGGGTCCTGACATTTATGTGGATGCTTAGATAAGTACCACAACCCGAACACTGTTGCGGAACAAGCACAGGATGCAAGGAACATCCTGTTGCCATTGCTGGCTGTGGGGGCGTTCCTTGCATCCTGGTGAGGCAAGTACCCGGCTATCCCCTTGATGTAAAAGAATATATGATTCATCAGACCAGGCCTCCTTCCTCTCTCATTGCTTAGTAGTCCAGCTCTGCTCACATGCCCACTGCAGGCGCTTTGAGAAGTGGACAGGGGTCAACATGCACGCCCTGCGTGTTCTGCCACCTATCTATCAAAATCAGCATGAACTTTTTCAGCAGGTTACGCTGCAGTAGCTCGTCTGTTGGACTAGAGCACACAGGCCAGTATTTGCTACTGTGGTGGAAGCAAGCTTGCGCATATCGGCTCACAGCACAAACAAAGCATCGAGAGTAACAAATGAGCCAAGAATACACAGTGTAGATCTGTTTTATACTTCTTATCTACTGGAGGTCACACTGTGCTCACATGCATCAGCGAGCAATGAACCCGTCCCCTTTTCCACGAAAGCTGCAGGTTTAGGAGATGGTCTGAGCCAGTGGTAGACTCATCACAATTTGGCAAAGTCGCTAACTTTAATACTTTTCAGGAACATGAAAGCCACTTACTGAGCTGGAGATGCACCAGTGCTGCAGTCTTATCCCCTGTCAGCGCCCAGACGTTCAGCTCATCCACTGATTGGACATCCTCCAACTTTAAGAGTTCCTCTTTTATTTGAGTAATGTCCAGGTGTCTGGGAACACCTGATACAGAATGATAGAAAAAGAAATAAAACACATGATAAGCATCCACACCACACTCGAAACACTAAAACGTAGACTGATGGGACTCTGGACCAAAAGCCGAAACTTACCCTCCAGCAAAATAACTGCTGTGTCTCGAATGATGCGGAATGTGGTGCAGAGAACCAGCACAGAGAAGATGTAGGTACAGATGGGGTCTGCTAACTTCAACTCCGGCTGTGAAGACAGAGAGTTTCATCAGAGCTGCTGCATTTAAAGTTTTTATTACATTTCTTACAATGCAAAACCTGACACGAGGGCTTCAAATTACAGCTAACAGTTATAATTTGTGCCCTCAGGTTTTTGCTGGCTTCTGCAGAATTTAATGTATGAAAAAAATGTTTCATCCTCTATATTATGTCACCTGCTCGATAACTTGCTAAACTGTTTAGATGCAAACACTTAGCTGCGGTATTCTCTTGACTTACCGGTCACGTTACCTCTTGAATGTCGAACATTTCATGCACATGATAAACCATATAATTACCATAAATTCCATCTGAGGTCAGCAATGCATTACTGGAATGAATGGAAGGAAAGACTGCTCAATGCCACTACTTCCAGAAGGTATTTTTGGTAAAGCTCAAGTGTTTACCATTTGTGGAAGCAGCCATAATAGTTTTGTTTGACATTAAATTCTTTCCAAACAGCAAAGTTTAACGGTTAGACAATAATGACAGTTAAGTCAATATTTATATAATGTTGTCCTGAGCAAGCAAATATAATTTAACAGCTCACACTGTCTAAAGTAACACGTTTTCAATAAGTAAAACTACTCTTACATTGCTATCCCAAGGGCATTTAAAGCGTTGTTTACGTTTATAGCAAAGAATTCTTTAAAAACAGCAGGATACCTTGAACCGGACAACGTAGGCAGCTATGAGCACCCCGACACTCTGCAGGAGATCCCCCAAAGCGTGGATGAAGGCGGCTCTTACAGCGAGGCTGCCGTGTGGCTTCTGCTGCTGACCTGTGACCTCCGAGTTTGTGGAAGCTGCGGAGCCGTGAGAGTGACCGTGGCCGTGTGAGTGACCGTGGCCGTGTGAGTGGAGGTGCCCGCCTTGGTTTAACAGGAAACCCATTCTAAAAATCACAAGAAAAGGCAAAGACAGGGTTATTTCAAGCATCACCTTTACATATACTCTAAACAAAAGACATTATGTTTGACTTAGAAGCTATGAAGTTCAGTTTATACAGTACTTTGGACAGAACTGTTCAGTTTTTGCTGATAGCTTCGGTTCTTGTTTTGTGAAAAAAGCGTTTCTCTAAATAGAGAGGTTTCACTTACATGAGATTAACAGCCACCCCCACAGCTGCCGTAATGAGCATGACATCTCCATCAATGTCAAAGTCTTGGTGCATCGTCCTCTGAATCGCCTCATAGAGGAGTGCAGCCGTCAGAATGTAGATGAGCACCACACTTGCGACCGCAGACACCACCTCTATACCAGAAATCACAATCAGTTGTACATACAAAGCGTGTTCACAACAATACAAATGGAAGACGTTGAGAAAAAACAAATTGTTGTGGAAGATAGATTATGATAGAGGGGGAAAAAAACAAATGCTTCATATACTTATGTGTATATATATATATATTAGAAATGATCTACCATTTCAAATAATCCTATAGGAGCAACTGTAATAATTACTGTCAAGTCTTTCAGCCACAAGAAATATGTAGATGAAGACGTCTCTGTGAAACGTGGAGTTTGCCGTTTGTAATGCACAGTTTACAGAAAGCTGACAATAGTATTTAACAGCCTGTGGTAATTCACAGAGAAACTGTTCCTCTTTTATTTTCCCCTGTCATTATAGTTCTCCTTACAATTGTTTGTTTTTAATCCCCCTCCCCCCGCCGAATCAGACAGGAAAAATTTGCATGTTTTATAGGATGTGTAACCACGGAGGAACATGGGGATATTAAAAAAATAAAAATAAAAGACGCAGCAGAGCACAGAAATTATGATTGAAACTGATATTTTGAAGTGTTTCTTATTTAATTAAATGTCTACTTCAAAAGTTCACATTCCCTACAGGTTTGCAGTTGACCCCTTTGTTGTCCTTCTGTTCGATCAGCTGGCTCCAATGCTTTTTCAGGACCCAAAGGGGGAGTGGTCTCACAGAAAAACTGTCTGCTAACCTGTCTAGAGGTAATGTGGAGGTGAGACAACTAATGTTAGCAGACACTGGAAGATTTACTTTCACAGTTTTTATTTACAGTTATTTCCTCCTCTGTATCCAAATGTTATTGAAGCCCAGCAACAGTAACATAGGAAGCAGGGACTTGACAAGGCTTAGGGGAGCCCAGGTTGGTGGTCAGCAGACCAATCAGAAGGCCAAGAAAACAGGAAATGAATCTAAGCGGAGTAAGTGGAGTAAATGTTGGTGTTAGGAGTCCCTTAGCAACAACACAAACTAAACAAAGATATTTAAAAACCTTATGACAAAAACAAAAAAAATCTGTGTCTGTGTCTGAGTTGAGGAAATTGGTGCTGATCTCCATGAGTGTTTGTAGACGACTGACAATTGTGTGTTACGCCTAATACAAAAATCAGGACTGGTGGTATTTTTGAGTGTACTGTCAAGAACTGGTGAACATTTGTAATGCGTACGGTAAAAGTAAGATCTATCAGTTTCTGGCAGAAATGTCAACCATCAGAGTAATAATATCCAGAGTCTTATCTGTTTCAAGCACTGCTGAACAAACGCTTTCTTTTCTGAAAGTGAACCGCATGCATCCGTTCACGTCACACACAACAGAAGTGGACAGAAAGAGGAAGCGCAACAAAGAAGTGTGAAGTCGTCTCCCAATCTCACCGAGGCGATGCAGCCCAAAAGTGAATCTCTTGCTGGGCGGCTTGGTGGAGAGCCAGAGGGCCAGCAGAGAAAACAAAATACCCACGACGTCGGCTAACATGTGCACAGCATCGGTCATAATGGCTAAACTGTTTGACACATAACCACCTGAAAGCAAAAGATAATGGGAAGAATTCATGGTGAGATCATAGACACAAGTGTGTTTCATTTTATAAATAAATGTTTTCTAAAAACAGACCTAGGAGAATGACATCCAGTAACGTGATGAACACTCAATCATCAAAAACTAGCCATTCATGTTTAATGACTCCAGCACATGTAAACGTAATCATTGTAAAATGGCTGACAGTATATTTATGTTTGTGCTATGGCTTTAAATCTTGGAATAATAAGTTTCCACCACAAAATTTACAATCCACTGAATAGTAAACTTTAATAAGAGCACAAATCAATCAGTAATAAATTAAATGAATGCATGCTGGACAACTACATTCAGCCATAGGGGCCTCTGGCTGCTTACAGTCTTATCTTGACTGATACAAACTGCGAACAACATTAATCTTGATGTCAAATACAAAAGCCCTGATGCAGACGAACAGAAGTCTAAATACTTTGTATCCTGTTTTGACACTGCATCAGATACGTGATGAAGACACTATGATAAGTTATGAGTACAGCATGTGCTGCTTTATACAACCCTTTGTTAAAGGTGGAGATTTTATGATGATCGTAGACAAGAGTCTCTGTTGGCTTGACTAGTTTTGACTGGTGATGCAAGAAAAGAAATAAACATGTGGCTTAAACTGATGTTCCTGTTGTTTTCTTATTCACCAGTCAACCGGCCTCCACACTATTTCTATTTAGCAGTCCTTCCTGAGTAAGATCCATTGCATGCAAAGGCTTTGTAAAATGTCTTCTGATGTTCACAAAGTACTTCGCAATTAAGGATGGGAAAGTAATGACGTAAATGTAGGTAATCATTCATAATTTAAAAATTAAGTCAGTCACATGCTCTGTAGTTGTTGACAGAATCATTTCTATGTTGACTTAGTTTAGATTTGCCTCATAAAGTTCACGTCGAGCCTGGTTTGCTCTTTAAAGTTATCTCTGTTTGTGTATGAAAATTGTCTTTTAATAGTTTTCCAGTTTGTCCTCTACCTCTTCTAGAGTCAGTGATCACTAAACCCTGATTGACAGGCATTAATAAAATGTTTATCGGGTAGGTTTGGCGTGCATATACTTACCAATAACTTCACCTATCATGAATAGAAAATAAAGCAAAGCTGCAATGATCAGCCTCTTCATCACCCTCCTGTGCTTGATCTTCTCCCTCTTCTTGGTGCAGCTGTCACAGGGGTCCATATTTAAGCCCGGGCTGCCCAGGCTGGAAGATGAGTCAAGCAGGGAGTCATCATCATCCACCACCATCGTGTTCACAGCCACCCCGTTGGACGGCGCTCCGGCAGCGTAGTCTGACATCTCCCCGGAGACCACGACCTTCAGCTTGTTGAACTTGGGCGTCTCATCCTCCACCAGCTCGTCGGACAAGTCAAAGGGAGCCGTGTCACTCAGGTCCCAGTCTCTCGGCTCTCTCCTCAAGGCAGACCGCACCTTGCTGAAGAGGTTCCCACCTGACATCTTTACTATTTATGAGGGCAAGGTATATCCAGTTGAGCTCGGTCTGTCAGTTGCTGTCCTCCCAGGTAATCATTCACATTTTTGTAGCAAGGCAGGATGGCAGGATTTCATACTCTTCTCGAGCTCAGCACCTGGAGGAAGACAGCAGTTTAAAAGAAATTGATACCAAAAACACAGAAAGCATCATTTCACGTCAGCTCAGCTCAGCAGCTTCAACAACACTGACTCGGTGGATCTATTTACATCTCCAACTAGATGATTATCGGTAAAGATGCGCCCATGAGTCAGTCACATTCCTACATGAGATGATAAACTCTCGAGTTCAAGAGTCCTCTTAAAAAACTGCCTTGGCTAAACAGTAACAAGCTAGCTAGTAAGGGTTAGCTATCTTGTCATGTCAGTTGACGACTCAAAGATAACATTTGTAGTGGGTTCGTCTGTCAGGAAGTAAAGTACGAGCCGGACTTACCAGTAGATGAACTTTTCGGAGGTACAAACTTAGTTCGCGTCCAAAATAAAAACTGTCATGGTATAAAACTGCTGTCAACATCAGAGTCTGCCTGTTTTTTTTTTTGTTTTTTTTTCGCTCGCGGAAGTAACGGAGCGCCAGCAAGTTCGGTTTCATTTGCACATAATCACGTGATGACGCAGGAGGTCACATGACGTCTTGTCAGGCGCTGCAACAAATGCAACAAATCTGACCGATGTTTTTTCTTCTTCTTCTTCTTCTTCTTCGTCCCTCAACGTGATAAGTCAACTCATCCCGGCCACTGCTCTTTTTTAAATAGACGGTAAAACAGGTAAGATGTTGACTCAGGTGGAATATTTACAGAATGCAGAGCAGAGCTGAGTTGACTGCTCGCTAATGTGTCATGCTCCACTCATTATTATGAAGCAGCTGAGCTGAGCTGAGCTAGCTCGACTTCCTCTAAGCTAACTACATGCTTTAACCCCGAGGGGTAGACGTTGAGCTGGTCATTACTGTCAGATAAAGCTGTCTGATTGTTTTGGTGCCTCTTTGTAGGTAAAAAAAAAAAAAAAAAGAAGCAGACTGGGTCAACAGAGTCGTTGGAAATGGAGGTAGAGGGGATGGAGGAGGAAGGAGCATCGTCCCAGAGTGAACTTCCACACAGTGAAGGTTTGTGTGCTTATGATTAACCTGAACTTCTCTATAGAGTAGATGGAGCAGCTCTTTATGTGGCAGGTGAAGTTTGATGAGCATAACTTGCATAGTTTGATGATTATGACCCAGACATACACAGATCAGCCATTGCCTTGTGAATGGTGGAGTGAATGTTGAATCCAGAATTTATATTTGCATGCACCACATTGTGATTGGCTAGACGACTGGGTCAGAGCATATCCAAAAACTGCAGCTCTTGTGGGTTGTTCCTGCTCCGGAGTGGTCAGTTTCTATCAAAAGTGGTCCAAGGAAAGTACAGCGGTGAATCTGTGACAGCGTCATTGAGGCATGTGGAGGAAAGAACGCTTGCAAGCGTGGTTGGATCCAATATAAGATTTTGGTTCTAAAAGAAAGGATTCAAAACATACAGTGGATCACAGCTGTGTAGCTGCAGACCTGTCAGGGTGCCCATGCAGACCCCTGTCCGTCACTGAAAGTACCTACGATATACATGGCACCATCAGGACTGGACCACAGAGGGATGGAAGAAGGAGGCCCGGTCTGATGAAAAACATTTTCTTTTCCATCACATTATTAGCCGGGTGCGGGTGCGTCACTTATCTGGGGAACATATGGCGCCAGGGTGCATCAGACCATACCATCTATGATTGTACGCTGTAAATGCTCACAGATTCTAAACCTGACATTTACTTTTTTTTGCTCTTACTCACAAATATTAACTCTCTAAATCCAAGTTGAGATAACTGATGACATAACCTTTGTTTTTCTTTTGGATGCTCCCCGGGGCCACATAGAATATTTTAACTGTACAGTCAGAATGTACCTTATGTTGTACCTGTTTTACCTGATGTTTAACCCTCACTTTAGGCTAGGATAGTTGTGGCTCAGGTAGTAAAGCAGGTTGTCTGCTAATAACAGGGATGGCACTTAAAATTGATTGATTGATAAAAAAGTCCAGTGCATTTACTAAAATTAGGTTGACCTTTAGCACTTACACTGAAAAATGAATTAACAGAGAAACAGTCATTAATAAAATAAATACCGCATAAAAAATTAGAGGCTCAGTCAAAGCTGTTGTGAACAGACAGGAAGTTACGGAGCGATATGAATATTTTGAATTGTATGTAAATTGCAGAATATCACTGCAAAACGCAGTCGTTCCCAGATGAGTTTTTTGTTTAAAAACAAATAAATAAGGAGATGGACTATACATCGTCTTCAGTGCAGCTTCCAGACCCTGTTAATGTCAAGAGTGTGACCATATCGAGTTGTCGTGGCAACTGAAAATCAGTTGCTTGTCTAGTGCAGATGAGAGTTGGTCAAAATACCAAGTTATGACACAATATTCATTTTCTAGAAAACCTGTATTGCTTGCAAGCAAGAGCCACTCATCAGCAACAGATGATGACTGAAGAGAGGCAGTCTCTCCTCAGCTTTTATACTAGCCTAAACAATGTTACATATCTGTAGTCACATCATAAGATTATATATGACTTGACGCAACTCATTGTACTAACATCTCAACATACATCTCATGACACACATAACACTTCTCCTTCACTTTAACCATCATTGTGTGATATACAGTGACCTTTTTCCAGAACACATATACACAGAAGAGGTACTTCAAATACTCCCTCAGGATGAACTCCTTAAAGTGAGTTCCTTGGAGCATACCACAACATATCCATTCATTATTCATATCCACTCCTGTCCTCCAGAAACTCCACTGGCTCCCAGTTCCACAGCGTATTCAGTTCAAAATCCTCCTCCTCACACACAAAGCCCTCCATAACCAGGCCCCTTCCTATCTCACTGATCTGCTCCATCGCCACAATCCATCCCGCAGCCTCCGATCATGTGACGCAAACCTCCTTACTCCACCACTCAAGACCAAGCATCGAACCTGGGGCGACAGAGCCTTCTCTGCAGCTGCCCCCTCCCTCTGGAACTCTCTCCCCAAACACATCCGCGACTGTACCGACCTTCCTACCTTCAAATCTCTGACAAAAACACACCTTTTTAAAATTGCTTTTAATGTTTAGCTCAGTTTATTGTGTTTTTATGTTATATTTCACATTGTTTTGCTAATTTGATGTCCTTTTTATGTAAAGTGTCTTTGAGTATCTTGAAAAGCGCTTTTAAATAAAATGTATTATTATTATTATTTATTATTACTTGCAACCACATGATTATCATAAGGCAGGGCTTCTGACCATACCACAAGCTTCCACCCTACATACAAGCTAATGTTGCATCCACATATATTAGGTTTCATATATGATATCAAAATAATAAGGGACATTTAAGAGTTTCCCTCACAGAGTTCACTCAAAACGACGCAGTTTTGCATCTCAAGAGTCAAGAGTCAGGATAAAATAGGCGAAATGTATGTTAATTAGTTATCATGAAATGTTTCCAACATTTTTTTCTTGCTTGTATGTTTGACAGATCTCCAGTTGTCACAGCAGGAATCACTACATCTGAAGAGCCCAGCCCCCGTAGAGAACGTGTATGTGGATAAGAAAGCCGTGGACAAACTAACAGAAGGACTGCTCTCTCACTACCTACCAGACTTACAGAACTCTAAACGAGCCCTCCAAGAGCTCACGTGAGTAATTGTGTGCTTAGTGTTTCATTACTTTCCCTCTTGGCAACACTTAAGAGGTACGGCTGTTTTCTCCAAGTTTTATATCACCTGTTTTACTGCCTCATTCAGTCTGCATAAGCAGGAAAACTGCACGTGTGTAAGGTCACTGAGTTAGATCAGGGACAGATCAGCGCATGACATGTCAAGGCAACTTTTTGCCCGTTTAACTCCAACTGATTTTGTTTGTTTGATTTTGTGGTTGCAGTTGTCGGGATGATTTGTGCCAGGATCTGATCAGGCATAAATGTTTACCCCGTCCACAACAACAGGAGTTAATTCAACTGTGAAGAAGCAAAACATTTAAAACTTTGAAAGAGATGACTAATTTGCAAAAGAAGAACTGAACTTCACACTTTTTTGTAACTGTTCTAAGTTCATCAGAAATTATCTTCTGAGTTGTCATTTTAATGTTGAGGATGATATGGTGTTTCCCAGGGAAAAGTAAGGAACTAATGTAGTTAGGATGGAGGATGTAGTTTATGGTGCTGTTATACTGGATTGAATTAAACACTAAAGAGTTTCTGTTATTTAGCCTAGCCCGTAGATTAAAATAGTGTTCTCAAAATAACAGAAACTTGCGTCGGTGCTACAAACCACAGCCTCCAAAATCAAAACACAGTTGAACCAACAGCTATCAGCTATTTAGAACAGAAGTTTATTACTCTGACCTTCATGAAGCAAAGATTTAGTGCTGTACTGTTATATAAGAATGCGCTGTACCTAATGAGCTGGAAAAGTGTACCTTGACAGGAGTCTGCAGTAAACAAAGGCGAGGCACAGGTAATGATGCGTTAAGCAGAACTGGATAGATGCGGTTGACCACTTCTTCTAATGCTGGTTGTGCTAAGTCTGCTAATGTTCACACCCTGGAATTCACATATGAAACCAGTTATACTACTTCACATGCATGTTAATTTAAACCGATCCGCCACAACATTAAAACCACTGACAGGGAAGTAAATAACATTGACCATCTTGTGACAATACAATGTTCTGCAGGAAAACTTTTGAACCTGGTATTCATGTGGATGTTACTTAGACATGTAGCACCCACCTAGACCAGACCAGACACCCCCACCCCATAGCAATGACACTCCTTGATGGCAGCAGCCATCCCCAGCAGGATGCAGCCTGACACAGACACACACACAAAAACAATTTAGGAACAACTTAAAAAAAAAAGACATTTAAAAAAACATGCACAAGGTGTTGACTTGACCTCCAAATATACTAGATGCCAAGTTGATCGGGTGTCTGTGGGATGATGCCCCTCCCCTCAACCCATAGGACCCAAAGGCCCCCACTAACAGCATTCAGGACACCCTCAGAAGGCCCATGTCCATTCTCTGATGAGTCACAACTGATTTGGAGGTACAAGGGGAGACCTACACAATATTAGGAAGGTGGTCACAATGTTATGCCTGATCGGTGTGTGTTATAAACTTCTAACCAGGATGTTTGCAAATGTTTCCACCTATTTACCCAGTTTAAAGTTTTAGTGTTTAATTTTAACTTGAAGACCATAAACAGAGGTAACTTTTTAATATTTTTCTTCATTTTTGTCTCAACCAGACAAAATCAGGTGATACTGTTAGACACACTGGACCAAGAAGTCACCAAGTTCAGAGAATGTAACGCCTTACTGGACCTCAATTCCCTGGTATGTTTTTGAGTGACTTTAAAATCTCATTTGTACGCACGTTGCTGTTGTTTACACTCTTTTCCAGTGAGCAGGAATGATTTCTAACCCCGTGTCTTGTCGTTAGTTTACAGAGGCAAAGATGTACCACAATAAACTGGTGAACATAAGGAAAGAGATGATTATGCTCCACGAAAAGACGACAAAACTAAAGGTACACTTCTCACCTCAGTCAGTAGATGACGCCGTGCTCTTGGTCTTAGATAAGGTCACACATTGGACAGGATGCGATTTAACATTAAACTGCTGTTCTCTCTCAGAAAAGAGCTTTGAAGCTGCAGCAGCAAAAGCAGAAGGAGGCGCTGGAGAAGGAGCAGCAACGCGAGAAGGAGCTCGAGAGAGAAAGGCAGCTTACAGCCAAACCCGCTAAAAAGACGTAGGATCCTCTGTTAATGACCGCTGTATTAAAGGACCCTGCAGGCGGTTTTGCATGTTTTAGTCTATTTATTACATATCAACCACGTGTCTCATTACTGCTGACCATTTTCCAAAGTGCAACGTATTTTTTTAAAGATATTTTTTACCTTTTTTATGACAAAAACAAAACAGAGAATCGGACGATGGGAGTGCAGAGGGTGGGTAGATGGGATGGAGCCGAGCAGAGTCCCTGCTCATTGTTTCCACTTATTTTGTAGGATTTTGTGGCATCTAGCAGCAACTGTGCACTCATTGTCTCACTCTTCCTCTTCCAAGTGTGTAGGAGAACTTATGGTGGGAGACACAGAAGCATAACAACTGTGAAAGGACTCTTGTAGAGCCACAGTATTCGGTTTGAATCCATGTGTTGATGTGAAGGAGTTACAGGTGATTACACCCTAAAAGAAACAGAAATATAGATACCATATTCCATTTCTGCTAATAGAAAACCCCTAAATCCTACACACACTGGTCTTTGGCATGTAATCAATCACATCTAATTTATATGTTTGCTGCATGATGATGTGCCTGACAGTATTCTTTGATTTTTATTGGTTTGCTTTACACACGGTTAAGACAATAAAAGTGTTTATGTGTTGTATTCGAGTACAGGTTTACCACCTGTTAACTGCTGACCTGTTGAAAGGTTTTGAAGGACTGTTCCTGCAATCACATGGGCTTTAGGACGCACTATGACGTTAAAGTTGGACTGATATTGACTTCAAACTTATTTGTTAAACCTGAGAGCGCGAGTTCGTCTCCTGTAGCTTGACAGTCGTCATTTCTTAATTTTCCACCATCTCCACACTCAGACCGCGTTAGGAAATAAGCTTGGAACAGGCTAGAGTTATGTGAAAGTAAATATGAATTAAAACTTGCTTTGGAAAATGGTTCGCGTAACATGCTGGTTGATGGTTTATATTATTCTTTGTAAATGGGCCAAAAGTTGCAAAACCTCTGATGTGTGTTCCCGTCTGATATTGCCAAGATCGCCACAAACCAAAGACATGGACTAAATCATCAAATGCTGGTAACCCGCTCTCAACCTCAGATGACACACGAATCTGTGCAACTTCACTGAGAACAGAACAAATTACTCCCGAGACACTTTAGGAGAATCACTGCGTTCGCTGTCTTTTGTAAAGTATTAAATGTTGTCCCCGGGCGCCGTGCCCTGTTTAGTGTTGAATGTTATAAAAACAGGCATGTTGTTAAATAGTTCTGCACTAAATTTGATTGACTGAACATCTGCGGTCCAGTTAACATATGGAGAATATATGATAATCGGTGACAAGATGCACCAAACGTTGCCCTCGATACACACTGCGTCTGTAAATGTGTTCGGCAGACATTTTGAGAAGCTTCTATGCACTAGTTATGCCTGAAACTCTGCTGTTTGTACAGTTAGTAATAAAAGCAACAGAAACTGGTTTGTAGGAAGTTGACTTTTATTCATCAAGGTGCCAAACACATCATCTTCTAATCTATCTCCTTGTCCCACATATTCACACATTTTATTTATAATGTAAAATGTGTGTGCACAAGAGTCACAACCTCAGTCACGCAGTGTGAGCTTCCTCATTTCAGTCCCGTGTGCACAATCCATTTGTGTGTGTGAAGTGTCTTAAGCATCTCAGTCCACCAGGTGTCAGCAGAGATCAGTTAATTTCACAGAACCTCAATCTGTGTCTCTACTTCTGCTCTGTGGAAAGCTGAGTTTCTGCAAATGTATTACTGATAAGAACCCACGACCAGAACAGTTGATCAGATTAGAGGGTCCACCCGTATTACATCTCAGTGTAATCTTTGGTTTTAATAAGACATCTCCATCCTCTTTCTTGTATTCACCAATTTAAGATGTAAACAAGTGTTTTAGGAGCTTCGTTCTAGTCTGTTTTTTTTTCATTCCTTCCTTCCGTATCACATTCGATGCAAGGTGAATGAAGCGATAAGCAGTAGAGAGCAGCAGCACTCATCTTTGTTTACTGACTTTTGCCCTATTTGTTTTCCATGTCCGCCTCAGCTGTCCCCACACAATCCTTGACAATTGTCTCTGAATTGGTAAACACTTAACATTTTATATAGTATTATCATGTGCCAGCCGTACAAACAGAGGAGTTTGTTGACAGAAAAGTAGGTTACATTCCTCTCTGTCCCAGCACAGCCGTGCGTCTGTCCCGACGCCTTCCATTTCACATAAAACTCTAATTTTATACTCACTACTACAGCAGGAAACTCAGTCAAAACCAACATGACTTGGCCTGTCCGCACCCAGTCCTCCTCGGAGCGGAAGCTGCACCACAGTGCGGCCGTGGAGGGGTCCGGACTCGGGGAGAGGGGCACCCTGATTCCACACTGACGAAAGTGTTTTGGTTTTGCTGGACATTTTTCTGGGTCCGTCTAACTACAGTGGTTCACTTTATAAAGGTCCGAACAAGTTTTTCTTCATTTTTCTGGGTCAATGTAAAGCAGAGACCAAAGAAGGAAAGGTTATGCTTGGGAATATGATTTATATAAGAGCTGCTCAGGGGAGGCTTTCCTAAAAACAACTAATGCAGGTGTAATATTCAAGTTATGGATCATTACTATTATGTGAGAATATAAAATTCCAGTCAGGGGCCCAGAAAGTCTTTTGGTGGCTCTTGGATGCTCACCAATGGAAAGAAAGGCTCCAAAAATTATTAATATGATGCTTTGGCCTGTAACTAGTGGATGGATCATTCATTTAACAACAAACAAACTTTGATATAATGGGATCTGCTCCTAATTAGTTTATACTTTGATCGAATAGAGTTCTGTTCTTCCAGAAAGCGGGGCCGCGAAAGGCTTCAGAAGTAGACGGCTCAGAGAAGCAGCGGTTTCCGAGGCTGGGCCTTGTTGCTTCCAAGCATTTGGTTTTAACTTGTGTCTGCTTTTAGAAACTTGGCCGTCAGGAAAAACACTAACCCCCCCTCCTCACCGAAGCCGCAAGCGAGTCACACAGACATGGAGCAGCAACAGCAACAGCAGCAGGCGATGATGTAGCGGGGGCGGCCTTCCTGTCTAAGTAAACAGTGATTCAGATGGGTGAGGAGTGGGAGGTTGTGGTCAGCGTCAAACTGGCAGCACCAAGCCTCTCCCAGACCCACCACAACAGGATATGGTCCTTCGGCCCACACTGAGCATGGCTGCATCGTATTATTATTTCCTTCAGGTTTTACCATTTGGTCGTCGTGGTAATATTCCTGCACGCTGAGTACCATGCGAAGAGCTGCACCAGTGGTTCTGGAAAACATATCTCTTAGTGGTGTTTTCCACCAAAGTGACAGTGAATGAGGTTACTTTTCCTTCTTATATAACTGTTCATACGCAAGTCTGGATAAGTGGGTATGGAGAACATTAGTAATTAGGTTTTTGTGACTCAACAGATGGTTCAGAGTGGATATTTTAGCATAACAGTTTACCCTGTGACCGGCACATCTTTCCAAAACAATAATTTTAAAGTTCAAGCTTGGGTGTTTTACTATTCTATGCATAGTTATAGACAGCAGATGAGGGCTGCATATACACTATATTACCAAAAGTATTCGCTCACCTGCCTTTACTCATTCTATGAACTGAAGTGCCATCCCATTCCTAACTCATAGAATTCAATATGATGTCGGTCCACCTTTTGCAGCTATTACAGCTTCAACTCTTCTGGGAAGACTGTCCACAAGGTTGAGGAGAGTGTTTATAGGAATTTTTGACCATTCTTCCAAAAGCGCATTGGTGAGGTCACACACTGATGTTGGTCGAGAAGGCCTGGCTCTCAGTCTCCGCTCTAATTCATCCCAAAGGTGTTCTATCGGGTTCAGGTCAGGACTCTGTGCAGGCCAGTCAAGTTCATCCACACCAGACTCTGTCATCCACGTCTTTATGGACCTTGCTTTGTGCACTGGTGCACAGTCATGTTGGAAGAGGAAGGGGCCCGCTCCAAACTGTTCCCACAAGGTTGGGAGCATGGAATTGTCCAAAATGTTTTGGTATCCTGAAGCATTCAATGTTCCTTTCACTGGAACTAAGGGGCCAAGCCCAGCTCCTGAAAAACAACCCCATACCATAATTCCTCCTCCACCAAATTTCACAGTTGGCACAATGCAATCTGAAATGTACCGTTCTCCTGGCAACCTCCAAACCCAGACTCGTCCATCAGATTGCCAGATGGAAAAGCGTGATTCATCACTCCAGAGAACGCGTCTCCACTGCTCTAGAGGCCAGTGGCGGCGTGCTTTACACCATTGCATCCGACGCCTTGCATTGCACTTGGTGATGTGTGGCTTGGCTGCAGCTGCTCGGCCATGGAAACCCATTCCATGAAGCTCTCTGCGTACTGTACTTGGGCTAATCTGAAGGTCACATGAAGTTTGTAGCTCTGTAGCAATTGACTGTGCAGAAAGTCGGCGACCTCTTTGCACTATGCGCTTCAGCATCCGCTGACCCCTCTCCGTCACTTTACGTGGCCTACCACTTCGTGGCTGAGTTGCTGTTTTTCCCAAACGCTTCCATTTTGTTATAATAGAGCTGACAGTTGACTGTGGAATATTTAGGAGCGAGGAAATTTCACGACTGGATTTGTTGCACAAGTGGCATCCTATGACAGTTCCACGCTGGAATTCACTGAGCTCCTGAGAGCGGCCCATTCTTTCACAAATGTCTTGTTTCACAGTCTGCATGCCTGAGTGCTTGAATTTATACACCTGGGGCCAGGCCAAGTGATTAGAACACCTGATTCTGATCATTTGAATGGGTGAGCGAATACTTTTGGTAATATAGTGTATGAAGCATGTGATCAGCTTATGAAACGCCATGCAAAGAAAAGAAAGAAGAAGCAAATGGAACATAAAGTATGTGATTTGATATTAACGGATTCATCTGCTGCTGGTCCAGAGGTGAAAATGAAATGCTTGAGTCTTTGTGACAGTTTGAATTAGGGCCATACGCAGCATGTAAGGCTGAATGCACAAAACTGGAATAACTGGTTTATGCGTTTTATCCAAAAAACAAACCTAAACTAAAGGCAACTGGACTTGTCTGACAATGTTTCATCGCTTAACCCGAGAGGCTACTTCAGCTCTAAATGACTGGTTTTCATGAGGACCATCTACGGATGAGGAGGATGTTGATTAGATGAACTCAAGGTTATAATATTGGACATTTTGAACAGGGGTGAAAAGGACGAGTAGTGAAACATCAAGAACAACATCAACCGTGGGCAGCACGGTGGAACAGTGGGTAGCGCTGGTGCCTCACAGCAAGATGGTCCTTGGTTCGAATGGGCAGAGAGAGGTTTCGATTCTCAGGGCCTTTCTGTGTTGAGTTTCTCCCCGTATTTGTGTGGGTTTTCTCCGGTTTCCTCCCATCATCAAAAACATGGGCGCTAGGCCGGGTCAGGTCGGGTCAGGTTGGCCCACAGTGGCGGCGTGCGCAGTCGCAGCAGCTCAGGACTAGCCCTCCATCCAACCATGCAATTTTGTTATATGATGTATAGTATATGTTGTATAATGACAAATAAATCACTTTAAAAAACCAAACAAATCCACTGTCCTTTTGTTTTAGCTTTGTTTTGTTTTTTTACCAGTGACCTGGATGACTGAGAATCTTTATCCTTATTTATTTGCTCAAGCACATTAAAATGTCAAAAACTATCCACTTACTTTAACATCCTTATTGCCATGTGTTAGTGGTGCACAGATTCTCAGTTAAATCACTGCAGGCCGGCCGACACACTAAACCTAGAGCTCCATTTGACGTGTTGACAAATGTGCGGTGATACTTCAGTAACAGAACACAATCTATGTAAATGCTTCAAAGGGATTCATTTAACTTATGCAACTATTTCAGTGAGAACCTAAAGTGCTGCAGCAACAGCAGCGCAGTGTGTTCAATTTAAACATCTGATGCCATGCACGGGGGTTACAGAGCGTCTTGTTGTGTCTGCACTGTGGTGTAATTTCTCCCAAGGCTTGTTCCACTCTGTGTAAACACAGACAGAGGTGGGTGAACCGCAGTAGATGTTTTCACTCCAGCCCCACAGGTGCAGCATTAACCCCGCTCCGCTCGCTGCTGCCATGCTTTCTTTTCTGAGGGTCACATTTTAAAAAACAGATCCTTACAACAGCCAGAAGTTGCGACTAAAGGTTTTATGGCACGAATGGTTGGTTTCATGGGCTCCTCCGAGACTGCAATAAAAGCGGTAAATATAGAAACAACTCGTAGGCTGTGAGGCCGTCTTTGAAGAGCTGCGGTGGAGGGGAAAAGGATGATTTGATCAAATGAATGTTCCCTGTCCTTGTTTTTGTTTTCGGGAATACGATAAAGTGCGCACTGCAAGGCCTTGGGTGAGACAAAGAAATTGTTTTCAGACAGATTGCAGCCACAGACCTGCAGTCACCTCTGCAGCCAGGGTGGTCAGCGGTTGCACGGCCGTGTCCCGTCTGACCTGGTGGAGATGTGATAATCCAAACCTTAACTGTATGGAGTTAGAGGTCTGGAGGGAGGATTTATAGGGTTGTTTATATGCTCTATTTGAGGTCGACCGCAGCAGACTGTTGCTTCCTCTGCTTTTTGGACGCACTGTGGAGAGGTGTGCGAGGCGACGGAGGAAGAGACGGGGCGCAGCACAGACATACACACACTGTACTCCCAGGCAGACAGAAACACAGGCATATGCAAAGTTACAAACACAAACAAGATCCAGTAAGAGCCAGTACTGCAGCCCTCATAACCCTTACTGTGGTGGTTGCTGCGGTTTGGAAAACTGCAGGGCTTGTTGTAGCCCGGAGGCGATGTGGGTGTCAGAAGATGCTGTTCACTATCACCACAGAGCTCCTTTAAGCTTTTTTATCTGCTTTTCGGTAAACTAGTTTCTGCAAGCTGGGAGCAACTTACGTAAGGTAAAAAAAGGTAAAAACAACTGCTGTAAAGTCACGCAGAAGCAGAGGCCAGACATCTCAGTGCAAATCTGGAACACTGCTCTCTCTTTACTTTTCTTTTCCTTCTCTTTTCTTTTTTTTTTTTACCGTGGAGTCCCTGCCAGCAGCAGTCAGAGTTACATAACTGCTTATCTCTCACATTCGAGTCCACCCTGTCTAGCTTGCACATTTTGTGAAGTAGCACCCATTTTAAAATGAGTTAGCTGCCCGACGAGGAAATTAACACCGTCCCAAAATGATTTTTGGCATCGAAGTTAAGCATATTATGAGTTGCTGTTAGATTGCTGACCTGTTAACACGTATAAACTTGCACAAAGAACATTCAAACATTGATGTAAAAAGTGGAACACAAAGTGAAACGTCCTGGCTAAAAAGAGTTTGGTCCAAGATGAAGAACTGAATAGTAAATTGATGGGATGAAGTATTTTGGGCGTTTGTCCTGCTTGAAGCTAAAAGAGGCTTCTGGAAATTTCCAAGATGGACAAGGTTGTAATTAGATCTCACTATCTCACTATCTTGCTCTCTCTCTGTTTTTCTCTCTCCCCCCCTAAATACCAGTCTGGGTTATACAAACTCTTACAGCAACGTATAAAGCAAAGTTGCTGCTGGTTGAACAATCGCACTTTTATACTAAAAGAAATGGAAGTAGATGGAGCAGATACACCATCATTCGTAAGACCACTGACAGGTGACAGGTTTCTTCTCAAAGTTAATGTGTTAGAAGCAGGATTTGACAAGTGGAAGGATGTGAGCAACTTTGCCAGGGGTCGACTCATGACAGCTAGACGGCTGGTTCAGAGCATCGCCAAAACACCAGCTCTTGTGGGATCTTCCTGGTCTGCAGTCGTCAGTGTCTGTCGAAAGTGGTCCAAGGGAGGAAAAGTGGTGAGCTGGTTTTGGTAGAAAGGTGTCAGAATACAGAGTGCGTCAAAGCTGGTTTTGTATGGAGCTGCGTAGCCACAGAGCAGTCAGGTTGTGGATACCATAAAGGCAGTCTGGTCTGCTGAATCATGTTTCCTTTAACATGATGTTGATGGCCAGGTGCTTGTGCGTCACTTACCTGGGTAATGTGTCACTCCAAGACGGGCTATGAGAAGGGCCACAGCTGGCGGAGGTGGTGTGACGCTTTGGGCAATGTTCTACTGAAAGACCTTGGATCGTGTGGGTGTTATTTTGACACGTGCATGCCATCTACCCAAGCACTGATACAGACTACTCTTTCATGGAAACAATGCTAGAATAATGTTGCAATGCCACAAAGCAAAAATGATTGAGGAATGGTTTGAGGGACACAGAAAACAAGAAGCTCAAGGTGTTAATTTGGCCTCTAAATTCCCCAGATCTAACTCTAATCTCGTGGGTGTGGGACGTGCTGCACAAACAAGTCCGATCCATGGAGGCTCCACCCCGCTACTTGCAAGACACCGTAAGAGGACTAGTGGAGTCCTACATGAGTCAGGGATGTTTTGGCTACAAAAGGTCAAGCTGATGGTCATAATGTTTTGGTGGCACGGGAGTCAGTTTAAGAAAACGGGTGAGGTGAATACTCTTAGCTCACTTCAAGGCATAAAAATGCACAAATATGACAACCAAAACTTTATAAACTTTAACCAAATACACAGGTTTGCAGGAACCTAATATGACCCCCCATTAAAGACGTCCAACAGACAGCTGCTCTAAGACACATGTTCACTGTGAGTCTGTGCTGTTGCTGCAGAGACAACGATACACCAATAATCCTGCAGTCCTGTCTGGAAGGTCATAAGGGCTGCTTTGTTCAATGTGAATAATACAACACGTGCTCTGTTTGTCAGACCTCCGTAGATGCATGCAGGCTAATGTCAACAAGATTTTTTCATTCCAGGGTGACACATTGAGCAGCGACTGTTAAATGGAAAATGATTCACAGGGATGGATCTAAGAATAAGATGTGGTTTGTTGTGAAAGGCAGATTGAATATATTTAAAGCTTTTTTTAACCAAAAGGAATTCATAATGTTTTTTTTTGTTTGTTTTGTTTTTTTAAACATAAATAATAAGAGCAGCATCTTTTTCATAAAAAGAAGGGAAAAGGACATCTCATATGTAGGTCAGGAGTATTTTTCTGACTTACTATACATACACACCACACCTCTGACCTACTTCCATACATTCCTATAGCCGCATTACATAACATTTTCTTTCAGACTGAAGACAGAACAGAGTGAGTTCACGCCCGCAGAGGCGTCTCACACATTCATGACTTAGATACTTCCAGTGTCTTCCTCCGGATGTTGAAATTCAGTCCGCTTCGGTTGTAATAATAAACAATGCTCTGCTGACATGCACTCACATGCTGGTTCTTTAGACAAGGGCGTCCTGATAGAACAGCCCTGCACTAAATCCATCTTTATATGTTATATAATGTTATAATGTTCAGTTTATGCTGAAACTGTTAGAAATTATGAATAGAAACGTGTCGTAACAACACAATTTAATAGTAACCCCCGGATGACTTGGCCTTGTTTAGACCATTTTATATTTGAGGAACATACAATTAAAATAATCATGTACATTATATACTACGTGCGTTTGATCCACCACAAGAGTTTCGCAAATTAAAGCCAGGTGGAGTCTTGAAAATGTATTTACTTTACCACTTATTGACCTGTCATAAAGGTTTGAGCTTCTGGTTTGTTCTTCAGGAAACGCATCCAGGGACATACACCGATCAGGCATAACATTATGACCACCGTCTTAATATTGTGTAGGTCTCCCTTGTGACTCATGAGAGAATGGACATGGGCTTTCTGAGGGTGTCCTCTGGTGTCTGGCAACAGAATGTAGTTAGTGGGGGGCCTTTGGGTCCTATGGGTTGAGGGGAAGGGCCTCTGTGGATCATCCCACAGATACTTGATCAGTTTGGGATCTAATGATCTTGGAAGCCAGGTCAACACCTTGTGCTGTTCATGTTTTTTTTTTTAGTTGTTCCTGAACTGTTTTTGTGCCTGTGCCAGGCTGCATCCTGCTGGGGATGGCTGCTGCCATCAAGGAGTATTATTGATATGGCGTGGGGGTGCCTGGTCTGGTCTAAGTGTGCGGTACATGTTTAAATAACATCCACACGTGGTTTTAATGTTGTGGCTGATCAGTGTATACTAGATAAACCCCTCACTCAAAACTCATGATCACGAGACTCAACCTTCCGGTTATCACTAATACCAACTGTTGCCTGGGAGCAAGATAGTGACAGCCGTCTGTGCACTGCACCCAACTTAGCAGCTGCCCAGGGCTGTTAAAAACGGGACTCCAGCTGTAATCTAATCATTTACAAATTCTCCAGGATACATTTTATTGGCACTTTCCTTGTAACAACCAGACAGAAGCAAATTACACAAGCACGAAGTTGTCAGGAGCGTCATTTATTGACATTTGCAACTGAGTGCAACCAATCTCTGAACAAATCCATCAACTCTTGTTGGAGTGTAGGCTGTAACAAAGCAATAAATATGGTAGATAGAAAATCATGATGGCATTTCATACCGTCAGTTAAACATTTACAAAAAAAAAAAAAATTACAAAAATCATAGCAGTCAGCTAAATAAGCTGCCAGGTAGAAACTTAAGGCAAGGTGGTCTTCTGCTTGCAGATTGAGTATATGCTCCATTTAGCCGATCGGATGACCTGCAATACAGAAAACACAATCAGTAACACACACTTGGTTACAATGATGCTCCAACAGTATGATCAGATGATTTAAGTACCTTTGTTAGAGAGACTTCTGGATGTTGTTCAGGATGTTGCCATAGACGAAGTTGAACAGTTGTTCCTTCGACTTGGTCCCATCTAGCTGCACTGTAATAACATACATACATTTAAATCAGTATGATCAACCTTAATATGACAGTGCATGTAAAAGACAAATAGAAAGAAACAAAATGCAGACTTACAAACATCAACACATGATGTCTCCATGATGTTCTTGTGTTTCAGGTACATGGGCCAGACGTGGCCATCAAACAGGCCTGGGGGGTCTGGCACCGCGTAGTTCCTAGAGCTGCAGAAAAATACAACACTGTATGAGACAACGAGACCACAGACTGGACTACAAACTCCAGAGAAGAACGGTGTCTGAACACTTACCACCTCCTCTTTTTGCATTCTTCGTACGGGATGGAAATAAAGTAACGTTGGTTCAGCACGTCGATCAAAGGTCTGAAGGGCAGAAAGAAATGTGTCATTTCTTTTACAATAAAAACAAGCACCTAATTGAAATACAGTCAGGCACAAGTTCTTACCCGTAGGTGTAAAGCAGGAAGCCCTCAACAATAAGGATGTGAGTCTCCTCCTCCTCCTTGTTGCTGGTGTCTGACTTTGGGACGATCTCGGTATCCAGGGTGTTATTAACGCCATGAGACTTCTCAAACTTCACCGGGTTCTCCAGCCATGCGTAGATGGTACTCATCATGGCGTCCATGTCCAGAGCTGTAATGACTGGAAAGAAAAGCGAGCAGGAAGGACGGGAGGAAAAGAAGCGCATAGAAAGTTGCAAAAGAGTGAGTAAGAAACATGTCCAGACTACGACTTTGTTTATATTGCATGCAGATCACAAACGCAACACTGCAGCTGGCACAAAGACACAAAACGTAACAGTCAGACATACACGCATACACACCAACCCTTTCATAAAAACCCAGGCTTACCATCGTACTGCTTAAAGCCATCTTCACCAACTTCAATCTGATCTTGGGGCTGAAACATACATTGATGAGATGTACCCAGGTACATTTCACTAGTGCTACACTCTGTGCCATATGGAAGGCTAGTACACACTAGATTACACTATCTAGTAACACAAGCGGCAAAGCGTTAACACCCCACCAACTTGTGCTACTCATAGCAATCCCTTTGGTTAACTACATCCAAAATGTATTGAGTGAGATGTGCATGCAGCTCACCTTGAAGAAGTCATCCTGATGAACCACACAACAGTTGGGCAGGTTCTTGATCAGTCTGTTGGTGAGGGTGGTTTTCCCTCCATTGGTCACGCTGCATGGAGCAAGAGGAATAAAAGGGAAATGAATGATGGATGATGCAACCCATATGTAAAATAAGAGTAAAAAACAGTCCGATTAAAGATTAGACAGTCGCATGTTTTATTTTAAATGTACATTTTTTTTTAAACATTTTTGCAGCTTCCGGGTCCGAAAGGGTTAAATACATTTAAAACACTTTTACATCCGATTTTCTATTTCTATTATCGATTTTAACACACGTCTAGAGCAACAACTGATATTTTAATATAAAATTATATTAATTAACTTAATGTATTTTGGCGGTCAAAATCTATTTCATTTCAAAAAGGGAGGGCCAGCACAGCAGCAGGGTGCACTTCAAGTTCAATCATCTCTATTACATGTTTGTAACTGTTAGCTTAGCCTTTGTTTATAAATTAGCTTCAGGGTTTACGGAAGCGGTTTAATTTGCACAAATATATTTTAACACGGAATTGTTTTAACAACAGCAGAACAAAAAAAAAGGGAAGCATGAATTTAGCGGATGTCATGACCGCCCTCCCCACGTGCCCCGGGCTTTTAGGGCCTAGCAGCCTTTGCTTGCTGGCTAGCTTAGCTTAGCTTAGCTTAGCTTAGCTCCAGGATCCATTCATCCATAAGGAACTCACCCGCCGATGCCGATGATGTACTTCATGTTTTCGGATGGTCAAAGCTGGTAAACGGGTCAGTCGAGAGTTGGAAACGTCAATAAAACCAGGAGCTCAGTGATCGGACGGGAAGAAAGCTTAAAAAGAGAAGGTTGCAACAGGAAACGTCAACTACTTGATTCCTCCATGGCACTTGAGTTGAGTAAGGTAAGAGCAGAGACGAGCTGTCACTCGGACGGCGGTCTTCCACCAAGAGAGAACCGGAGCTAACGGATGCAACTAGACATACTGCAGCGAGGGTCGCGATTGGCTATTTAAACACCTCGAGCGGCCTGGAGCTTCTACGACAACCAATCACAGGCGAGTGTAACCACAAGTCCCGCCCGGCCACGCCCCTCCCCATTTCCTCCCTCCTTTTGACCTTAAACCATGGTTTAATTTTAATTTTAAACCGCAGAAATAAATAAAACACAACAGCTGAGTGGTTGCTGAACAGTTTTAAATCCCAATTTATGTGTTACAACACTAGATCATACCATATATTTAAATACCTTCGTGTTTATACCTTCCAGGAGTGAATTTAAACCGAGATCTATGGCACGAGTAGTGGCAACAAAAGGATTAATTTGAGAAAGATGCAATAATTCTTGTCTGAACTGAAATGTTTTATATGTTTAACCTTTTCTCTTTTGTTGGTTTGACTAATTGAACATTCTCACATAACAATCAAATTATTTTAATACCCCTTTTAACAGAGAATTGTGGATTTTATCTATGAACAATTGTTCCTTTGACACGGTTCAGTCTAGCAGCGCTGTACTAACATACATACATTTAAATCAGAATACCTCAGTTCAGCCGATAGTAAAAGATCTGTGGCAGTAGTAGTGGGAACAAACCTGTTAGTTTGCTAATGCTAAATACAATGAAGGCCTTTTTCTGTGCAGCAAACAGGCACTGATTTACTCTTAGCTGCAGCTTGTTCTTCAGAAACTTACATAAATAATGTCAAATTATATTTTACTACCCAAAAGCTGTCCTAATACAGTATTTATTTGGCTTATCTGGCAATCTGTAGGCATCTGATCAGATCAGATGTATTGTATAGTTATCAATACTATATAATTTTTAGTTTGCTGGCTCTATTTTTCCAGATATAATTAGTTATTATGTCAGAGTTTGCAAAATATAAGAAGTTGAGATGAATAAAAAAGTAAAATTACAAACACACAGCACACCCATGCATGTTTACATCCACATATGTATACTGACGTAGACAGAATATACAGAATTTGACCACTTTAATTTAATGTAACTTTGAAAATATATATATATATATATATAGAACTATTAAGAGGAGGAAGAAGAAGAAGAAGTTGTCGTTTGCAGTTTACATAACAAGCGCATGTTGCTATTTGAATGCTTCTTCCACCCTATCATTTGGAGTTTGGTTTTGGTTGACCAACATTTTTAATATGGGAATAAACCTAAGATGAAAGTTAAATTTCTTTAATCATTAAACCACAGTTTTAAAGCACTGGTCATCAACTTAACCAACACTTACTGCGCTACTACATGTTTTCCCGCTGTCTTCTCTTGTAAATAGGTCGAAAGACTCATAAAAATCACATGTAGCCACTTGTCTTCTGGAGCCATTTGTACTTGAGTTTGTTCATCACTGAATCTTTGACAAGATACGCCATGAACTAGATCAAAGCAGTACACTATATAATTAAATAATGGAAGAAGTTCTTCGACATTTTACGGAACTAAAATGTTCAGTAACTAAAATGTCCTGCTTTGTGGCAGGATAATGTTCCCTGCCACAAAGCACAAATGCTTCAGGGATGGTTCAAGGAACACAACGAGTTCAAGGTCTTGACTTGGCCTCCAAATTTCCCAGATCTCAATCCAATCAAGCAGCTGTTAGATGTGCTAGAGGCCTCACTTTGCAACTTGCAGAACTTAATTAATCTGCTACTAACGTCTCGGTGCTATACCACGTCACACCTCCAGCGGTCTAGTGGAGTCCATGCCTCAACGGGTCAGGCACAATATTAGGTAGGAGGTCATAATATTATGGCTGATCTGTGCAAATGTGTTGGAGTAAAAAGTCCAATATTTGCCTTTGAATACTTTAGGAAATTTACTTTACACCACTGATTAAGTAAAAAAAACAGAAAGCAGTGTTACTCACCAGGGCCTTAAGTCAGTTCAATTCTATTTTAATTATATAGCGTCAATAACAATAAAAATTGTCTCAAGATGCTTTACAAAATCCAGCCTGAAACCCCCAGAGCAAGTCTGAAGTTGACGATGGCAAGGAAAACCTTTTAACAGGAAGAAACCTTGAGCAGAACCTTAAGCTCATATGGAGGGACCCATTTGCCTGAGGCCGGCCTGGTAGAGCCAGAAAAGAGGGAAAGAAGAGAGAGGATAGGAGGAACAAGATAAAACTTAATAGACACAATAGACACCTTTACACTGGGGCCAGATGAATAGTCATTTATTTCCCACATCTCCAAACACAGATAAGGCTGCCACTGATGCCATAGAAACACAGGAGTGTCTAAATGTGAGACACGAAGGAAACAAATGATAACATCTTTGAACACGCTCACGTTGCTGTGGTGTTCATTTCACCAGCCAGCTGACAGCTGACCTCTCTCTGTTTTGTTTAGAAACTTCCCCAACCAACTTCATGACACCGTTTCCTGAGGTTACACCAAAATATTGCCTAAGTTGGGGTTTACACCCTCGAGAACCTCAACTATGAGGAGGAAGTCGCCAAGTGTGGAATTCAGCTCAGCTTGTAACGTTTCTATTCATAGTCTCGCTCAACTTTATTCTGTTCGGTTTGGAGGCGGAGATTTTCTGGAATTTCTTGAAGTCTGCCACAGTGTACATGAAACACTTTTATATTCAAGTAAAATCTTTTAACAAGGACAAAACGAGATAAATAAAAGTTCTCAACTTCGACTCGATGGTGCGACAATAGGCCGATAGAGATAGTTTCCAAGGTCTCTTCTCATTTGACTGCCATGTGATAAAATGGCAACACAATCGCCTTGAGAGTGTAACTGAGAGATTCATCATACACGGTGCCTAATCTCATTTTTCATGCAGTTGTTTTGAGAAGAAACAAAACCCCAGTGATGCGTGTTGTTTCAGACTTGTGATGTGGTTATAGCGGTGGCAGCTCCACAGGAAGTCACGGGAAATATTCCTGTCTGAATTGATTACTGTACTAATGTGACAAAGTTCAGATGCCTCATGGTGGTGATAGCTTTCACATTTGTGGCCACAACTAAATGGAAATCCTAAGTACGTGGTAGCTGAATGATTGCTGTCAGATACCGTTTACTAGTGTTGAGGATTATCTTATCTTAACCAGTGGTGAAATGAGTGAACAGATCATTTAGGTAATAGTATAACTTGGAATATCACATGTGAAAATGTACCATTGCATGAAAAAGTCAAATTATAAAAATTTATAGAAATTCCCCACCTGAATCTGAATAAGCATAGTTGACCAGTCAAAATCAGTAATGGCAACTTTCCAGCCATACAGACATAATATACAACATTAATTATAAGTCAATATCAATTATTGGGGAGCTGTGGAGTAGTGGTTAGAGGTGCAGCTTGGGACAGAGGGGTCCCAGGTTTGCCTCCTGCTGTGGCTCCCATGGCTGGAATGTCCTGAGCAAACATCTAGCCCTACCAACCACACTACTGTGTGAACAAATGGATGGGTCAAACAGCAGGAACTGCAATTTCCTCATTGCAGGACAATTAAAGGTTGAAATTATCAATATTATTATTATTATTTGCAGGTAATGTGATGTACAACAAGCATTATGCACCGATCAGGCATCATCAACATTATGACCACCTTCCTAATATTGTGTAGGTCTCCCTTGTGCCTCCATAACAGTTGTGACTCATCAGAGAATGGACATGGGCCTGTGGACACCACACCAGACACCACAGGACACCCTGTCTGGCAACAGAATATTGTTAGGGCCTTGGTGTCTGGTCTGGTTTAGGTGGGTGGTACATGTCTAAGTAACATCAACATGAATGCCAGGTCCAAAGGTTTCCCAGCAGAACATTGAATTGTCAGAAGATGGTCAGTGTTATTTACTTCTCCTGTCAGTGGTCATGATGTTGTGGCTGATCGGTGTATACATAAAGTATCAAAACTAAGTTCTCACTTTGCAGCTGAATGACCTCTGCCACAGTCATATTACAATATTGGATCAGTATTACTGATACATAGCTGTATACACTGCTGGATGGTGTTATCTATAGTACTTCAACTTTTATAACCTGCTATGGTTAAAGCAAGAAAATCAGTACCTGTGTCAATCAGATAATTATAGTGGAGAGAACTTATTTAAGCTTAAAATACAGTAGCATAAAATGAAAATACATGGTATTCTGTGTTCTAATATTTCAAAGAAAATTTGAGTTAATTTATCATGCAAGATGGAGAAAAGTATAAAACACAGTGTTGTTCTGAAGTTAGCATTTATTTTGTGTATTCAGTCAGTCTTACGTTTGATTGCACACGTTGGACCGCCTTTATCTTTGCTGTGGCATTGTTACGATAAGCTTCTGCAATGTCACCAGATTTATTTCCATCCAGTGTTGCATTCATTTTTCACCAAGATCTTGTATTGATGATGGGAGAGTCTGACCACTGTGCAAAGCCTTCTCCAGCACATCCCAAAGATTCTCAATGGGGCTAAGGTCTGGACTCTGTGGTGGCCAATCCATATGTGAAAATGATGTCTCATGCTCCCTGAACCACTCTTTCACAATTTGAGCCCCATGAATCCTGGCATTGTCATCTTGGAATATGCCCGTGCCATCAGGGAAAAAAAACTCCATTGATGGGATAACCTGGTCATTCAGTATATTCAGGTAGTCAGCTGAACTCATTCTTTGGACAACATAATGTTGCTGAACCTAGACCTGAGCAACTGCAGCAACCCCAGATCATAGCACTGCCCCCACAGGCTTGTACAGTAGACACTAGGCATGATAGGTGCATCACTTTATCTACCTCTCTTCTCACCCTGGTGCCCCCATCACTCTGGAACAGGGTAAATCTGGACTCATCAGACCACATGACCTTCTTCCATTGCTCCAGAGTCCAATTTTTATGCTCCCTAGCAAATTGAAGGCTTTTTTTTTCCAGTTAGCCTCACTGATTAGTGGTTTTCTTAAGGCTACACAGCTGTTCAGTCCCAAATGTGTGGAAATACTCTTACTTTCACTATTAAACATAGTGATTACCTTCTCAAACAGACTAACATCTTTTCCACGACCACGGGATGTGTCTTTTGACATGTTGTTTAAGAAATGAGAAGCTACTCATTGCATCAGTTCGGGATAAATAACTTATAACAGCTGAAAGATAATCACCCATGCAGTAATTATCCAACAGGAGGCTCGTACCTATTTGCTTAGTTAAATCCAGGTGGCGACTTTTTTTTTTGTCCAGGTAATGTAACATTTGTCTAACTTTCTGGATGTGGAGCTGCTGTGTACCTAAATCATTTAAAATTCTTGTTCCAGTGTCACCAACTATCCAAAATATAAGTAAAATGTTAACAAAATACCAAAGAACACATACAGAGTATTACAATCTCATGACTCTTTCTTAGAAGTCACAGTGTCTGCTTTCCTGGATGCTCATATAACAACAGTATGTCAGTTTTAATTTGTCGTTTCCAGGAAAACACAGATTTATTGACGAAAAGCACGTAACTCAAGCAAATCGTGTAGTTGAATAAGCCGTGAATATCCGTATTAGTGTATCCGCTCACACAAATACTGTGTCACGCTCTGTCATGGCAAAACTCAACTGTGCATTAAACTTTCACATGACACTCTGTTCAGCTGTGTTCCCTGACATGAATCTAACGAGACCTGAGATGCTGAATCAGCGGCTCAGCTAATATTGCACTCTCCCACATATAGTAAGTAAGTAAGTAAGTAAATTTAATTTATAAAGCACATTTAAACACAGCATAGACTGACCAAAGTGCTGTACAGTGGATAACAAGTATTAAAACAAATAATACAGAAAAACAATGCCTCACAGACTCGAGAGATACTGCAGGGTATGGGACATGACCCCCATCATCCTTATTTTTCGTCACCCTCATCTTACATTGTCAGGCGTCACATTCGTGTCACCTTGCATTCTCCACATTTAATCTGATTGTGTTTCCATAAATGGCTGATTTACTGCATGACAGTTTCTCATAATAAATTCAAGAACTCCAAGAATTCTGTTATCCAATCCGGGTCCATGATGCAGCTTGTGGATCAGATCAAGGCACGGATCTCATTGCAAAAATTGGAATTTTAAAACCTCACAGTTGTCTTAAGGTTGTGGGATTGCGATACAAGGGAGAAGCAGTTTAGGAGACGCTGCACCTTCTGTTCTGGTCTCACCGTCAACAGAAAGCACCCAAACATCTGACTGCCATCTGGTGGCTGCGATCAAACCTTTGTTGGACAGAATTCAACTATAAATCCTGACATGATTTAAAAAAATGCTTCTTTGCAATGACATGTAATGAGTTATGAGCAGTTTATCAAGTAAAAACTAAGAGAATATGCTAATACAGTGGTTCAGCTTTACTTTGACTCACTTAACTTTGCCCATGAATGTTTAAAATATCGTAAATTTTATGTGCATTTCTTACAAATCTGTGCCTCATTGTTAAATAAACTGGCTCACAGTAACATTGACTTTCATATTTTGTATTTTTTCTTTGGTTTGGAGTTCGTATTTTAACCAGGATGTTGTCTTTATTCCCTTAGCTGCCCTTTATCTGAATTTGTTTGTGTGCTGGTGATTTTTGACAGGGACAAATCATTTTCAGAAGAGTGAAGGTTTTGTTGTTTTAAAGAGAGGGGTTGAAAAGTGAATATAAAGTAGTTTGGGATTACAGAGAGCAAAAGTAGATGATAAAAGAAGAATCGTGAATGTTTTTTTGTTTTTTGCCTCATTGAGTCGTTCCAGTAGTTATAGATTAATTGACAACTGGAAATGTTCTGTCACATGAAATACTTGGAAACAAGGAGAGCCGTGGCGTGACTGACCCTTACGTGCGTGTTGCAAAAACACTCACAAAGGGCTTATGTATCCATTCAGAAAGGGGGGTTTACTTTCCTTCTCTGCACGTTGCAGAGTGATGACAGTGGCGTTACAAAACAGGGAGGTATATGTTCAAAATACAAAAGGTTGCTGATACTGAAGAATACAGGGTAAGAACTTTAGGGAAGAAATCACCATTATGGTTGAGAGGATGAGATACACGGAGCTCAGTTGAGCACTTTTACTATATGTGTTAATATGTGAAGGGAACAATGAGTTGTAGAGGGAATAAAAGAAGAGGAAGAACTTGTCAGACGTAATGTTTCTTAAACCAAAATGAGAAACATGAGCTGACCACAAAAACTGCCATAGCCTCACAGCAAGAAGTGTTCTGGGTTCGAATCTTCCGGCAGACTGGGCCTTTCTGTGTGGAGTTTGCATGTTCTCCCTGTGTCCATGTGGGTTCTCTCCGGGTACTCCAGCTTCCTCCCACCGTCCAAAGACATGCTGGTTAGATTCATTGGTGATTCTATACTGGCCGTAGGTGTGAGTGTGAATGGTTGTCTGTCTCTCTGTGTTAGCCCTGCGATGGACTGGAGACCTGTCCAGGGTGTACAATGGCTCTTGCCCAATGACAGCTGGGATAAACTCCAGCACCCCCACGAAGCTTCACAGGACAAGTGGTTACAGAAAACGAATGAATGAATGAATGAATGAATGAATAGTTAATTTTGAGCCCTGTGGAGGGCAGTAATGCTCCAGTGTACCAATCCACAGGAGAAGAAGAAGAGAAATAAGCAGCAGCAGCAGCAGAAGAAGAAGAACACTTTAGACAAAATAGGAAACACCATACTGGAAAGTGTGGAGAAAATGTCGAACATGCCATACTTCATTGCTGCAAATACAGTATACAGACTATATATATAATAATATGTTTCACTCGTGAAGGAAGAGTATAGCATAGCAAGTATTCATTATCTGGCATCTTGAGTGAGACAACAGGCAGAAAATTAAGTCAATCACATGAATCACATTAAAACAGAAGAAGAAGACGACAATGATCAATGTTTAAAGGTGTGTGACGTGTGCTGCAATGGGACGGCCCTATGAGGACTTACCCGCAGTTCAGCACTTGAGCTTCTCGTGACGTATAAATGACGTGACCTGTTCTATTTTATGTTTGAGTTTTCAGCAAAATAATCCTTTACTAATTTATTTATTTAGCATTATTCTGTACATAACACGGCTGTACATACTTTTCCAGCAGTGTAGAAACTTTGTTCACTACTCTGTACATATCTTCACTTTATGTAAATAATACCTGTACTCTGCACATTGACAATACAGTTGACTCTTGGATGCACAGCTTTTGTTGAGCTCCTAGACTGACTGGAACTAAAACATCTTATGTGTCTTCAGGTTGAACATTGATCAGGTTTTTATTTTTCAGGGCATATAGCACTTAAGCAGTTCATTTGTGGTCTTGTGATATAAGTGAAGCCACAGAGACGAGGATCTTCTGTACTATGATTTAATGGTCATGAAAGGTTTGTTTACACAAAAAACAAGCCAGTTTCAAACACTTAAAAATCTGTACACCAACTGTTATTAGTGTTTTCTGAGCTATTAAGATGCCCAGCCTTCATCAGTGAATAGCATTACAAGTGTCAGTAGTTTACACTATAGAGGATGTGACAGCATCACGGTACAGTAAATGAGCAAATGAGGGAAATCAAACGTCGACATCAGAATAAGATTACATCAGTGTTACAGCCACATAAATGAAAATTCATTATGTTTCTGATTATATTTCACTGCCTCCGTCCAATAAAGGTAAAAATGTCCCCATATCAACACTATTTATAACAAGGGAAACCAAAGAGTCATTCATCAGCACCTCACTGTGAAAAAAATGAATACAATTTAATGCTTTTAATCTGCTTTCCTCTTCTTGTGGCTCCATAATTTTTTTGTAACTCTAGTGATGGTTTACTCCGTGTTCAGCTCTGACCCATCAGAAGAGGACTAAGTATCTACATTCATTCATCATCTAACTTGTAGCAGTAGACTCCATGCTTGTGCTGAGGAGGCGGGAAGCCAAAGCTGCGAACCCCCGGCTCAGATGGGCCGCAGTTTCTGCGTGGCCTGAAGATGGGATACCGAACGCTTCCGTCGGCCAGCCAGCCGCCGTCACAGCGGTCCAACCCGGTGAACTTCCAGGCAGCAAAGAGCTGTCCAACTTTGGCGATCTCCGCTCCGTCCCTCTGACACTCCCGCTGGGCCTCGGTCAGGTTCATCTTGTGTGAGGGCTGAAGATAGTAGACTTTACCTTTGAAGCACACACACATGGATTGTGACATCCAGAGATTTTAATGCAGGTTCTGAAACATTTGACTGAAGTTCGTTGCGGACCATGCACCCATACAAAGAGGTAATATTTATGCAACCAAAACCATACATTTACTGGATTATTTCTGAGATTATTTTCAGATTTAAGACATGAAACTGTTTAAGATCATAAAATAAGATTGCTTGTATGTAACTGATAAACTTGAGCTCTGTATAAATTGTGTAGAGAAATTAAAGGCCTACTGTAAATCTTTGATGTCTTCAAGCTAATTATGGATAATATTGTAGATTTAATGGTGCTACATACTGGCCCGTGCACACTTTTCACAGAGACAGAAGACACAGAGACAGAGACAGAGGGCAATTTCTGTGGAAATGTAGGTCTGTATCACAGAGCTCATTTACTGGGTCACTTGAATAGCACCAGTGTTCATGTTACAAAAACAGGATAATGAATCTGTGACAATGTTGGAATCACACAACCTGAAAGACCTCCTCACCTCGGAGTGATGAGGAGAAGCAGAAGACATCGTAGCTATGAAGGCGCAGGTGACGTCTGCCATAGCTACGGACTCCAGGGGCGACGCGGTGCCCGCCGCAGGACGACCTGGGTCGGGTGATAGGGTATTGGACCGTCCCATCGGCCAGCCAGCCTGCGTTGCACCAGTCCAGGCCCTCTTTCCAAGACTGAAAGAGCTGTGTGAAAGTGGCCAGTGTGGAGTCCTGCTCCTCACAGGCCTGCTGGGCTCCCAGGAAGCTCAGATGGTAACGGCCATGGGGATGTTGGTAGGGGAACACCACACCTGGGTGGAGGAATTAATTAGACATTAGATTTTGATTGTTAACTCAATCATCCATTCAATTCATTAAAACACAAATATAACACAGCAAAATAATGATGATGTCAGTTCCAATGCTTTATGATTAGTAAGCATTAGTAAGTCTTCAATGCACTGAGCTTAAAACAACAGGTTTTATTTCTAAAATGGGTATTTGCTTCAGTCCTGGTGTATGTGTAGGTGAAGACATTGCACCTCGTAATTCCAGATGAACTGTAGCGCTCTTGTCCTCCAGCCCGTCCACCACCTCACACCTGTAGTGGCCCGTGTCATTCAGCTGGAGATCTGTCATCACAAGCGCAGCATCGCCTGTGAACTCCTGCCTGAGCTGCACACGATCCCTGGATAACAGAAAACCAGCGCACACACGGTGGGTTAATAGTTAAAAGACAAAAAAAGTTATACGGTTGCTAACAATTAAAAACAACCTGAATGCTCCAAAACTTCGACTGCGAGAGCCAATAGCCACGATCACGTCAGTCTCTTGTCCCCCAGCGGCAGACAGCCAGGACCACTTGACTCTGATCTCCCTTGGGGAGCTCAGCTCGGGCTCATACCAAAACCTGCAGGGGAGTGTGGCATTACCACCTCTCACTGCAAACACTGACAGCTGAGCAGAGTCCACATGCAGCTTCACACCACTGAAATGAACTGCAGGACACATATATACGTCAGTGAACTGAGATTGATCCGTATTCACTTAGACATCTATTTAATTTATAATGTGCACACTTTCTTTGTTGCCGTTTTCATTGAGGAAGTCCTGGTAGAAGAAGTTGTTTTGGGTCGTGGGGACAGTCAGGGTCCATGAGAGAACCAGCTGAGCCACTGAAAACAGCAGAGTCTTCATCCTGGTTCTGTATCCTCAAGTCTGTAGAGGAAAATCTGTTTACAGACACAGATAGACACAAAAATCACAGAGTTTTTATTGAACACACAATCTGTTGTATTTCTAACATGGGGTGTTATGAGGCGACAGCGCCACTAGAGGCCAGCATTACGTTCCTATTCTCTAGAAAGCTGTAATGTATTTAATACTAAAGTTAATGCACTACAAAACGGTATCTTCAAGTTTCTGATTTCAAAGTAGATGCTGATAATTTACATTAAAGTTTCAAGTGATTTTTTTTTGTTTGTTTTCTAAATAGCAAGTGGGCTGTAACGTTTTCAGGGTTTATCAGGTTTTTGATTTACACTTTTGTACCTTTGTCAAAATGCGTTAAAACCAACATCTGTGACATTTTTTTTTACACTTCAGTTTAGTGAGAATAAAATACAAATAAAATACAAGAGCTGTTACATATCTAAAGCTTTTAACTTGTTCAGAAGATCATTTGAATAATGAATCGTGTTTTTAAAGAGTCATATTTGGCGCACCATTATGTTGACAATTTTATTCTCACTTACCGCAGACACACTCTTGTACTGTGTCTTTTGAATTCCTTTAGAAAACGTAGATGTCACGGAGCTAAAAAAAAAAAAAATGAAAAATGAAAAAAGTTGGTAAAAGTCTCCTGAGAACAAGAGGACGCACGACTTCTCACGCTTCAGGCATCAGTCCTGTGTTTTAAGCTTCCTCCTCCTCCGAGTCTGTGTAGCAGATGAAACAGGTGCAGCTCCGTTAATAATGAAGAGTATTTTATCCTTCTGCTGCAGAGTGGCGGGGTTGTAATGGTGCCCTGCCCCTAAAACTGAAACAGCAGCTCAGGGTGTTGGGCTTTAAACATCTGGGTGTGATCCTGCAACCAGTGATTGAAGGCAGGACATGAATAGTTAATAGTTAATAGTAAACATATGTAAGTTCAGATTTAAAAGCAAAAATATGTTACAATTAAAAAAAATCTTTAAAATTCCCATATGCATATTTTTTTGCATATGTTTTATATTACATTAAAGCAATTTGCACACATAAATTGTCTGGGTCCTTATCCCTAATCCCTACAGCACTACAGAAAGAACAGATTTAAAAAATAAGCTTGTTGTGCAAGGATTTGTGGAGAAAAACATTGGGAAACAACTTCTTTGCATCCCATGTAAAATATCTGGAAGCAGATGTTTACTGTAGAGGTTCCTCCCCTCACTCCAGCTGGCGGCTGTGTTTTCTTGAAGCACAGGAAACCCTGTTATGTTGTGGAAAACACGAAATACACGTCCACATACAGTGGACACAGATCCGTTAGAGGTGTCCTCTACGCCATGTAGTTCTCTCAGATGAAAGCTGTTGCCAGGGGCCAAACATACCAGGGCCGTGAGCTTCTCCAGGTGATGAGGGGCTAACAAGGTGTAATTACTCTCGTAAACAGCAGGTCAGAGTCTGCAGTCAGGGGGCCCTCAGATGTGACTGCACTAATAACATGCTGCTTTAATTCTAAAACTACTCTGTTTGGTCTCTTCTGGCTAATTCGGCTGCTTGAGCGCAGTTTGAGGACTGATTCCTTCAACCTGGATGAATTTACCTTGCGCTACAGTGCTGATCATTTTTTAAATAAAGACAAAACTAGTTGAAAGCTGAAATCTGTGTCACGTCATTGCAGTTACAGGAATGTATCAGTGTATACATGGACACAAGTCACTTTTTATGCAATTGGCATCATTGTTGGGTATCCCAAATATTACCAGGGAAACACTTTATTCTATTCTGCACTTTACTTACTGTATTGTACCGTCAGAGATAATTACTTTCCACATCCGTCTTATTGTACTGTACATTTATGCACGTTGTTGCATACTTTGCACTTTATGTAGAAGATATCCTACTTTTTTGTTTTTCGCTGCGTGTGGTCTGATGTAGCACCACAGTCCTGGAGGAAGTTTGTTTCACTTTACTTTGTACTGCATCCATTCACTCACAAACTCGCTAAGACAATTAAACCTCACCAAAATGTCCATTTTACCATCATAATAAAGGCCATATTCTCTAACACAGTTTGTTATTTGGTTAATTTTACCATGCAGCGAGTTAATGTCGGTGCAAAGAATGTGGTTCAGCATGAAGACTCACTATCTGAGAACTTCAAGGGGCAGCACAGTGGAATGGTGGTCAGCACTGATGCCTCATAGCAACAAGGTTCCGGGTTCGAATCCATGGGCCGACTGGGTTATTAGTCGGCCCATAGACTATCTAGAGTAGTGAAAGTGGGACTAGGAGAAATAGTATTTCATATTGTTGAAGTGACAATAAGCACAACTTGAGTCTTGACAAAAATGTCCCCTTGCAGTCCTTTCTAATACGCGTTTCCCTCTTCTCCCTCCATATTTGTGACGTCGCTGACAAGTCCGTTCATGCAGCAGTCAGCCAGCCACCAACATCCCTTCAGACGCGAACATCGTCTGACTAAATGGGAATCTTTGCGGTCAGCAGCGAGAACTGTGGTGACATCCAATATAACAGCTCGTACAAAAAGCATGAGTAACACATATCTTTGACTCTGGATTGAAAAGATATGGATTTATTTTAACATTTAATAAATGAGCTCAGCTGAAAAATGTAAAACAATGTTTATTTACCCCCACACATCCTTCTGCACATTTCACATTAGTTGTAAAAATTATAACGAAATTACCTGAAAGTATAAAGCAGAAAAATGTGTCAGAGAATGTAAAAAAAAAAAAAAAAAACAGACTTCAAGTGAGAAACTTGCAAATATTTGAATTAAATTTTGTATTCTTGGACACACTTCCTGTTCCTGAACAGCACCAAAATATAATCTGCATTAAACGGGCACTGCATAGATATACTAGTTTGTGTTTGGATTCTTAATAAAACAGATCAAATCTGTGCAAATGTTATATAGACAAAAAAAAACAAAAAACAACTAAAAGCTTAATAGGGGACTCTTGTGAGCATTCAAAAGCTGCAATATGAAACAATTATAAACAAACAAATAAGTCACTAGTCAGAAAGTGCTACGAGTGTTAAAGTCCAAGCTATTCAGCAAACATGAGTGCAAAAGAGACGAGTCTGTCCATTCTCTGCCGCGGTCTGAGGATGAAGGTTCTAGTCATCGCAGCCCAGCAGCTCCATGCGCAGAGTGATGCGTTCGTGCCACTCCCAGGGGACGACTCGAACATAGCGGGCGAAGAACGGAGGCTCGAATAGGTTCTTCTTGTGGGAGTTGTTGTCGGTGTTTCCTTGGAAAAGCTGCAAATAAAGCGCGGTGGTTACTGATAAAAACAATGTTGAAATGCAAAATCTGTTCTGTTTAGTTTTGCTTGATTTGTGAAAAACAGTCCTGCTGCAAGAGCTGAAGGAGTACAGGGGGCGACTAGCCAAACTAGTCCACTGGACACGATCTAGCTGCAGCTGCATGATATACCGATCAGGCATAACATTATATTGTGTAGGTCTCCCTTGTGCCTCCAAAACAGCTGTGAGTCATCAGAGAGTGGACATGGACCTTCTGGTGTCCTGTGGTGTCTGGCAACAGGATGTTGTTAATGGGGGCATTTGGGTCCTCTGGGTTGAGGGGAGAGGCCTCTGTGGATCATCCCACAGATACTTGATGGATAAAGTTTGGATCTAGTGAACTTGGAGGCCAGGTCAACACCTTGTGATGTTCTTCATGTTTTGTTTAGTTGTTCCTAAAGCGTCTGTGTCAGGCTGACTGCCATCAAGGAGTGTCATTGCTATGGGGTGGGGGTGCCTGGTCTGGTCTAGGTGGGTGGTACATGTCTAAATAACATCTACATGAATGCCAGGTCCAAAAGTTTCCCAGCAGAGCATTGTATTGTCACAAGATGGTCATAATGTTATCTACTTGTCCTGTCAGTGGTTTTAATGTTATGCCTGATGGGTGTACTCTGGGTAAATACATCCAACAAATCTCTTAATGATTGTGCTGCCTTCTGACAATCTTACGACCCAGTCCAACACAGACGCTCAGAGCAGACGCACAACCCTCCCGGGCAGAATCATTATATCCTGAGCCTGTAGCTCTGTGCTCAGTAAAAACATCAAAGCTTGTTTTACAGTTTTAATGAATCATCTGGGTTCCTTGTAAAGAGGCTACAGTGAAGAGAACAGCCCGCCCACTCCTCCAGTTAGAACCAAAATTAAATCACTTATAAAAGAAAGTGAAGAAACAGAAAGAGAGACCGACAGGCTAATAATAACCACTGACTTTATGGACTTTGTTTAGAGGCTGAAGGCTCATTTCAGTTTTACCAAAAACATTTGAAAAAGCAGGTATCAAATGTGCCAGTATCCATAAGCATCAAACTGAATAATAAATTAAATCCCTTTAAAAAATAATGAGCATTATGTGTTTATTTGTATAGACTTAGTAAAAGAAAGACATCTCTAGTGTTCTTGTATGTTTTACCTTATCGTTGCTGGTGTTCTCCTCCTTCACCATTCTCCATGACTCGCCATCGTTGCTGTAAGCAACTTTAAACACTGACACAAACTGAACCACCCCAAAGTCCTTTGCCCCCTGAGTGATGATGCCTGTGAGGCGCTTTGTCTTCTCTAGATCAACCTGGACACAGAGCAAAGAAAAAAATGAATACTCTGAAACAGCTGCTGGCTTCAAGGACATGTTTTTTTTTTTTTAATCAGTGCTGACTTTTGACCACTAAGGTTTCTTCCTCACCTGGATCCACTCAGAGCGGCTGTTATGAGCGGGAGCCCAGGCGTTGGTCTTCCCCGCCTTATCCAATCGGGCAAACTGAGGGTGCCACGTGAAGGTGTCAATGCCCCACGTGCGGAAGGAGCTGGAGGCCGAAAGCTGCCCATCCGAGATGAGACGGGACTTCATTCCCAGAGGCTCTGAGCAACCTGCGGCGTTTGAATAAACTGTGAATGAAAAGCGGACAGGAAGACAGCGGCGGGGAGGGAAAACCAAAGCGACAGAAAGAGAAAGACAAGAAAGGGGGAAAGACAAATGAGTACACCCGAAGATAAGAGAAACCAGATTCACCCACTGTTTAAAGAAAATCAGGAACGTTCACAAAGACTGATTTAGATCAATTTAACACCCAAGTGGAAGGAATAGAAAGAAGCTCCCAGAGTAAAAGAATGCATGCAATAAAGAGCTTGGAGCTGTGAATGCAGAGTGTATACATCAACCCTGATTCTCTTTAAATGCTTTAGTTGTTATGATCCAAGGAGACAAAGACACACATGTGTGTTTTTGTCTGCGAGTGCTTGGAATATCTGCTTTTATTGTTGCATAGCGAAGGCTACCCACAGAGTACTGTTTACACTATACATTTTCTACGTGGTCTAACCATGACTGGATGTTTTGCAGTTCAAATAAACTCTCTGACTGTTATTTATCCTGTCAGCAAGATTGCAGAAAAAAGAGACATCAGAGTAAAACGGGAGACACCATTCCTCGCTGCAGGGATTTATTTAACCTGGTCCAAAATGGAAAGTTCACGGAGGTCATAACTTGACTTCAATCAAATGTAGGTCATTTTTTTTTTATTAATAAACCCAAGGCCTCATACTGCTGCTAGAGAATGACATATAACATAAATAAATATATCAGCAACTAGTATACACCGATTAGGCATAACATTATGACCACCTTCCTAATATTGTGTAGGTCTCCCTTGTGCCTCCAAAACAGTTGTGACTCATCAGAAAAAACGGACATGGGCATTCTGAGGGTGTCCTGTGGGGTCTGGTAACAGCATGTCGTTAGTAGGGGGCCTTTGAGGGGAGGGGCCTCTGTGGATCATCCCACAGATACTGGATCAGTTTGGGATCTAGTGAATTTGGAGCCCAGGTCAACATCTTGTGCTGTTCTTCATGTTTTTTTTTATTTGTTCCTAAAGTGTTTTTGTGTGTGTGCCTGTGCCATCAAGGAGTGTCATTGCTTTGGGGTGGGGGTGCCTGGTCTGGTCTAGGTGGGTGGTACATGTCTAAGTAACATCCACATGAACGCCAGGTTCAAAAGTTTCCCAGCAGAACAATGTATTGTCACAAGATGGTCAGTGTTGCTCACTTCTGCTGTCAGTGGTCATAATGTTATGCCTGATCGGTGTATAGTGTATCTTAGTGGGTCATTTCATGTTAAGTGGGTATGCTGTGTGTGTAGGTTGCTTCATGGTTAGCATCGGCGTGCCAGGCAATGTGGCAATGAGATAAACCCCTTAAGCCTATGAAGGCAACAGCAATACTCCACAACCCCTCCTAGACCTCCTTCTATCTATCCTATGATTTCAATAGTTTGGACTTGCGGGATAACACATATAGGTCTTTGGCCAGGGCCAGGGCCAGGCCCCCCCCCCCCCAGAACCTACAATCGCCACATGATGTTTGTTGTCAGATGCACAGCAGCCCCATCTAAACGGTGCACTCAGATTCTTCGAGCTACAATTAAAGTTGGTTTATAAATTCACTTACTATCTGCAGAGTTATTTCCTGAGAGTGTTAAAAATGTACCGGCTGTTTTTAGTTGTGTTTACCATTGAGTTCACAGCCCACCAGCTCCATGCGCAGCGTGCAGGCCCTGCGGCAAACCACTGGGATGATACGAATGTACTGAGCCACGATGGGAGGGTCAAAAAGGTTGGTCTTGGTGCTGTCGTTATCTGTGTTGCCCACAAAAACCTGCAGCGCACAAAGGAAATGAAGAAACAGAGCATGTATTTTGAGTGTAAGCACTAAACACAACAGTGAGTGACTTTTATTTAATACAGGGTCATGTTCCAACCATGTCTTTGCGTTGGCCATCCACTTTGTAAGTGATGTAAGAGCTCCCGTCAAAGCTGCTCGCCACTTTGAAGGCCTTGATGTACTCAGCTGCGCCCATGCGGCTGGCTCCCTGAGTGATGATGCCCGTCAGACGCATCTTCTTCTGCATATCAATCTGTTGTTAAAGGAAGCTCAAGCGTCAGTCTCTCAGCTCTTGTTGATCAGCCTCGTGATCTGAATGTGTTCACTTCTCTCACCTCGATCCAGGGGTTCCTGTCGTGGGTGGCTGACGTCCAGGCGTTGACGATGCCTTGGTTGTTGAGTCGAGCCAGCTCCGGGCCCCAGCGCTGGAGACCCATAATGCCGTAGTGCACAGAGGAAGCGGAAATCTGGGACTCCACGATTGCTCCTCCTTCCATCCCCAGCAGAGAAATGCAACCTGCGGAAAAGTACAGTATTTTAACTTTTTTTCCAATCCTTTAAAACCTTTGCACTCTGAAAAAGCATATCTGAAATTAGACTGTATGCATCTGGGGAAAGTGTGTGAAGTGAAATAACATGGCAGCTGGTGAACATACGTAGGTGGCACTGCTTTCCAACATACGGCGAGGGGCACTGGCAGGTGTAATCGCCGTCGAGATCTCGACAAACCCCTCCATTCTTACAAGGCTGGTTGGCACAATCGTTCACATCTGAAAAACACAACGGCGTATAATTTTCCTGTCGTTAAAATGAATTTTGTCAGAGGTTCGTGAAACAATCATATAAAAAGGGGAGATAGTCGAGGGATGCGACGCACACCTGCCCGCAAATGGAGCAGGTGTGTGTGTGTGTGTGTGTGTGGGGGGGGGGGTTGGGGGGGGGGGGGGGGGGGGGGCTTGAAGGCAGGTGGACGACCACAATAGCCTCACTATGTCTGAGATATAAAGATGGTGACAAGTAATTTCTCTAACGTGACGAGAGAAATGGACCTGAGATGCAGAAAGAGCCGGTTAAAGGTGAAAGGTCACAACTGATAATTACTTTTTTTTTTTTTGTCGACACAGGACATTTATATTATAACTAACTGTAGATATAGGATATCAGTAGCTCTAATATTCACGGTCAAGGACAAAATGAACAAACTGGATGTTATGAAATATGTTTCATATTTCAGTTCATCTGTGAGGTTTTTCAGGTTCTTCACAATTTGACAAAAATAGAAAGAAATAAAGAAATAAAAGCCTTTCCTTCGGGTAACCGTGGCAACATAACCAATGCTCATGTAATGATCGTTACTCTCCACAAGGCGGCACAGTTACACTTTATGTCCAAATCTTTAGTGCAGTGGCATAAATGCACTGTTTAAACTGGACAATGGATTTAAAAAAAATAACCTACGTTTATTTATATAAGGCTAAAAAACCCAACAATGACACCAATGATAAATGCACCGCTCACGTGACAGACCAAACGAGTTAATGTAGATGCCACGGCAATGATGGACTTTGCATCCGATCAAAAACAGCAGTTGTTTTAGGGAATTACTGGCTTAGACTGTTTTGTAATGTGTGTTCTCTAAATCTTAACCAATGCAGTCAGATCAGCCTTAACTCTTGGCTACGTCTGAAATGATCCTTTCAAAATGCAGAGTTGATGAGACAACTGACGTTATCAAACTATATAAGTATGTGTAAATATGCTACTGTACGCATCTGCATCTGAATCCTCTAGTGACATCTTCTCTGCATTTTAACGGTCGTCCACTGCTATACGTGTTGCTGCCAGACAAATAATATAATACTTTTTATCCATGTAGCTGAGATAGTAAGAGAAAATATTTTTTTGAACGCCACCTTCAAAAATACAAAATTAAAAAAATAACCTATATTGACTCTAAATGCCTAAAGCTGTAGCTTTTACGTGTCCCCCGTGTAACCGTGAATGCACCACGGATGCCTCATTTCACCTGTCTTACTAACCTTGAGAAACAGAACTAAAGCAGGTGACTGGTCGACGTAATGCCACATGGGTCTGTTTAATTTTGGTTCCCGTTAACGCTAAGAGGATTGGTCACAACTTAGAAAACAAATGCCTGGGTGGCTGTGACAACACTGGCACCGTGCAGCTAGTAAGACTGAGATACTAATGATCTGAAGAGATGGATCCTGAAATAGCCTCACTTGTTTACTCCTTGAATCTGTGACCTGAACTCACCGTTTCCTTTTGTTTTCTGTGATTATTTTCCACAACACGGCTGACATGATGTTCACGTTACATAAGCATCCAGACTTGGTTACTTTTGAAATGTTTCTTGTTTTAAACTGAAAGTTTAACCAAGTGACCTCAACTTGTGAGCATCTCAAATGCTCCATGAGGACTTTAATATCATTGGTCGTAAGCAGGATTTTGTGTGTGTGCATTTTCCGTGCATATTATACAGCACGCACATGTTCCACCTACTTCCAGCCACTAAAATCTGCCGGATTCAAACTTATAAATAGTTTGGGAGTGGACGACCAAGACTGCACCAATGCTACAATTGGTGGTCAGACTGTGGGCTTTGGGAGGGGGAGCTGTTCATTCACAAAATGCCTCATAAGCAATAATACGACGTGTTGCTCTCTGCAGTCATACACACAAATAAACTTTGTGTGTTTAAATCCAAAATGATGGATCTCAGTCTGAGCTCAGAGGAGTATTTCTCCTCTAATAAACACAAAGTGACAAGCCAGCATAGCGGGTTTTATTGAGAGGATAAGGATGCTTTTCATCTGATTGGGTCAAACCTGGACACCAATTGATGCAGTGTTGACCCAGTGTGGAGAGCATCTGCATGCTAAGAGACTTGGAGTGGTCTTTAACTAAGTAGGCAAACAGAATAACCACAGAACCGACTGAATGAGACCCTTTCATGAAACTACTGAGCGGACAACACATCTCTTTCACAGCTGATGTGACAGGATGGACAAACTCCACGCCGAGGATCCGATGAAGGCTGCTACTATTTGAGCGAAACTGCCCCCTGAGTTGTTCCCACACACTCTTTCTCCTTCGTTTTTTCTTGAATTTATTATTTTTTGTGTTTAGGTTGGATGGTGTGTTTTTAAAGCATAAAAGATCCACATGAACGGCAAAGTTTCACTTCATAATTCCTTGAAATTTATACAAAGACGGTGGATTTAGGAGCACAAGACAGAAGTAACTCACTGATCTGGCAGTGCACTCCCTCAAAGCCGGGCTGGCACCTGCAGATGTATTCACTGAAAACGTCTCCTCGTCTGACTGGGCTGAAGAACTCGCAAGACCCGTCGTTCTTACAGGGGTTCGGGCTGCAAGGTCCTGAGGGGAAGGGAGAGGGGAAGAGGTTAGCACGAATGATTAACCGAGCTTTTCCTTTCGGGGCGTGCGTCTCTTTTCTTCTCTACCTGTCTCTGTCAGGTTGCAGGTGTCGCCGCCGAAGCCATCCGCACAGATGCAGATGAAGGGGTCCTCTCCCACCCCCGTCACACACGTTCCTCCATTGTGACAAAGATTTATTTTACAGTAGTCACCTGAATGAGTGAATGAGATTGAAACAGAGAAACAATTATTAAAAAACAATCCCCACAACTCCTGCTGCTGCAAATGCAACTCATGCTGAAGCTTATATTTAACATGTTGCCGCGGAAACCAGAGATGCATCCAGTTTCTGCTTTGCCGGTGAATAACGTGGGCCTGCAATAACACGTTCTCAGAAATTAGTTTACTTTTTAGTGACAACAAATCTGTAACTCAATTAATTTGCTTTCCAAAAAAAAACATAGTCGACTGGACTTTGTTTACGTTCTTTGAAGATGTTTCTCCATCATCCAGGGGGCCACTTCAGATCAAGTGAGTGGTGGGGAGTTTAGGTTTTTAGGTGGAACAAGAAGTTTTACCTCCAGTCCTACCATGAGTCGCGAATCCTTCTCACCATTAATGGGTCTTTAGAGTACAACGACAATACTGTACAAATACAAGACACCTCCCAGGTTAATCTGAACAACATCCTATAAACAATGTCTGTCTTAGTCATACCAGTGTCACGTGGACACACATCTGCACAGGTCCTAGAAAACAACTAAACTTCCCACCAGTCATTTTTAAACCAAATAAGCTACGTGGATGAGTGGTGAAACATCAAGAAAACTCAAACAAGTCCACCTGCCTTTGTTCGTGCTTTGTTTTTTCTGGATATATCACAACTTGCATATGTGAGAATCTGCAAAAACATTTAAAAAGTACTTCCACAAAATTTTAAAGAAGAATCACCAAGAATGAAGAAGCCGAGCGTGACATATCTGAACCTTTAGTCTTGTGTAGTGTACCGTGTAGCACTACATTTCCCAGAATCCAGTTCAATAGTTTTAGTTTTAGTTTTAGTTTAGTTTATTCACCATACCACTGTTGAGACATTACAATAATCCAACAGGAATAAAAAAGACAGATGGGTAGAGTGAATGGGTCCCCCAAAGAAGCTAGAAAAGCTTATGGGTGGGGGCCCATGGTTCATGAAAAAGGTAGTGGTAGCTACAAGCAATGGTATCACACAAATTACCACCTGAAACCAGATGGTAATGAATAAATGCACGTAGAGCGCACTAAAACACATAACATAGATACTTAACATTACATACACATACAATCATACACATACATCCCAATAGTCCATGAGGAGGCAGTTTTATATTAGATATAGGTTTGTAGGAGATTATTTTTAAGTTGTCTTTTAAAGTTGGAGATAGAGGGCAACACCTTGAGGCCTTCATGAATCCTGTTCCAAATCTGCGGCCCCCTACAGACAACACTCATACTGGTGCGCACATGTCGGCGACATTTACCTGATATAAGTGTATTAGATCTCGTATGGTATGTGTGTAGGGGGCTGGAGATGGGAATAAGTCTACTCAGTCTAGGGTTGAGCCTGTTGACAATTTGAAACATAAGGCAGGCATTATGATACTCATTTAGCTCAGCCAATCTTAGTAGCTCAAAGCGATGAAATAGAGGATGGGTGGGAGAATTTGTCTGTGACCATGACAGGGCCCGTATGACTTTCTTTTGCAAGGATGCAAGTTTTTTAAGATAGCTGGTGAAGGTGTTGCACCATATCACATTACAATAGTTAAGGTGAGGTTCAAAGAGAGTTTTGTACAATGTGAGAAGGGCAGACAGAGGAAGGAAATGTCTGATCTTATAAAATAAGCCAACATACTTAGACAGTTTGTTTACAAGATGGTCAATGTGACATTTAAAGTTGAGAGAGTCGTCAATGTGGACCCCCAGGAACTTAGTGGCACACACTCTTTTTATTTCCTGTCCATCAATTTTAATCAGAACGTGATCAGTTTTTTTTAATTTGTTAAATAGAACGTTTTGTCAGACACTCCCTCCCTATATTTCTTATAAAAAGCATTCAACCCCTTGGACACTTTCCCCTTTTGCTGCTTTTATAAATGTATTAATGGTCAATATAAATAATCTTTGTTTACAGGAATTTATAAAACTAAATTTATCAGTGTCGAAGTAAAATTAGATTCACCCCATTTAAAATCGACTGGGCTAATTTAACAGGGGTCCAGTCAATTGATGCCAGTAGTTTCACAATATTTGAAATGGAGATGTCTTGTACACAGCGAATGTGTGTCAAGTGGTTCTAGTATAAATACCCCTGTGTCTGGAAGGTCCTGTCACTGGTTAATCAGTAAAATAAATAAATCCACATGGAATAAACTCTGAGAGAGAACAAATTGTTACTTAAGCTACTGCTGAAAGTGGTGTGCTGTAGCACTACATTTCCCAAAATTCAATTCAAGTAGCGTGTTTTGTCGGACACTCCCTTCTTGTTAAAAGAAAATTGCCATGTCTGAGTTTGGGACACATGTACAGCTTTGTTTTGTCTCTTACTGCTCAGCCACTACAGTGAGTTTAAATAGTCACCAGAGTCTACACTGACAGTGTGAAAAGACTCATCTACTGTGTTTGTTGTGTGTTTTCTGCTCGAGTTTCTGCCCCAATAACAGCCGTGCTGCAGCTTCATTTGTGAGGCCTTAAGTGTTGAGTCACACATCCAAAAAAATATATATTGGCAAAAACCTCCAGTGGGAGCAGTTAGGGCACATATTTATGAGTCACACCAGAGCCGTCAAATCTACAGAAACTTCAACACACACACTGTGTTCTTTTCTTCGCCAGCCAGCTGACTCATCAGAAGCCACGTCAGAGTCACACTACAAGATCTAAACAGCCACAGGTGGAACTGCTGAGACTTGCTGACAATTTGTTTGGTACAGGAGTTCAAAAAAAAAGGGAGATCATTGGAGTCTTTCCGTTTCTTTGGAAAGTGCACCACCAAAACTGTTTTACAGATGTTGTCACATTCGTCATCTGGCAGCTGTTCTGTGAACTGGGCAGACTGGCTTTGGTACTGAAGTGACAAGTTTCAGGATGAGAAGAAATCTTAGCGCAACCATTTTGACGTCGAAAATGATCAGAGAGAGAAATGTATCTAGAGGAAAATGTCAGTTATCATTACTTGTGATGCATTTTAATAAAAAAGTGTGTTACAATAAGGAAACAGAATCCATAAAACAAACACACTTGGATTAAATGATGGAATGAGCCTGAACCTGTGCGAGCAGGAAAACCATCTGTGAGAATGGCTTCTGTTTCCTGTTGCTTTGAAAATAAGATCTAGTAACCATAATAGAAGTTACAACTTTGCCAAGGCATTGTATGAAGCCAACACCGACAACAGAATGTGTCTATGCGCAGGATTAAGAGCTTGCAGGATTATCTGGGTTGCACAGAAGCATGCAGCTCTTTCAGGAATGAGTTGTTACACAACATGACAGTGCAGCAGCTCACGGCTGGCTGAGGACACGCGACACACCTGACTGACAGGTGGGCAATGAGCAAAGACACAGGCGCTGGACATACACAAACATCATGGCGGCAGTAGCAGCAGCAGAAGAAGAAGAAGTCACATACACTAAATAGAGTCAAAACAGATTAACCCACGCATTTAAAGTCCTCCAGTTTGGCCGCACATTTGCAGGTCAGACTAAAATTAGGGGAGTAGACAGCTGCTTCATGTTGACTCCAAACAAGCACACATATGGTGTAATTTTCCTCTTCCATCTGAGCCACCTCCTGCTGTGACCAGAGAGGTGTCCACAAAGACAATAATACATCACAATATAAGCTGGAAAAAACTATTTCAGCAGGATAAGCCCTTTGGGACATATCACTTTCTTTAAAAAGCACATCTATGGATGTGATTACATTTCACTCTGTACTTTGGGTGCATGAGGGAAAAAGCGAAACACGTGGATGGCGGTTTGTTGACGCATTTCTTTTGCAAACCTGCCTCTTACACGAACCACAATAGAAAAGAGTAATAACAGAGTCTTACAGAGCAACAATAACACAGCAGACTCACGTTTAATCATTCACTCTGCCATGACAATAACGAGCTGGACACTAAGGAGTAGGCCTGCCAATACATACTGACTCATTTTAAGAAGAAAAATAAATAACAGACCTGCTATTATAATATAATAAAACAAGAGGAAGAAGAACAAGAAGAAGAAGAAGAAGTAGAAGGAAAATAAGACATTTAGCAAAGATAATTACCAGGGGTTTATTAGAAAAAAATATTTAGAATTTATAATAAATATGAATTTGAAACCTGTTGCACATCTCTTCTTTTGTCATTCCCCAAGACCTCCCACTTTTTTCATCACAAGCAAACTTTGATTCATAGTACACACAAACCAAAAGTGGAACTAGCAGACCTGTAACCTGGGAAGAGGAGGAGGAGGAAGAGCATAGCGTGGAAACTAAGACTAGGAAGCAGACAAAGTGCCAAAGTCCGTTTGTGGATTACAATAAAAATAGTCTGGAGTCTGGTGTTAGAAAAAGGAAACTCTGGAAAACAAGTCAACAACAAAAACAGCTGAGAGACTATGAGGAGTTCTCAATGAATGCGTGTCGTTTGTTCAAAGGGACACTTACCTCTGACTGAATACAGACAAAGCAGAAGAGCAAATGTTCCTAAATAGACTGTGATTACATTTCCAGGTCGTTTCATATTTGTTTATCCTGTTTTGTTCCCCTGATTCGTTTGTTAGGAGCGACGCTGTGTGCCGCTAAACTTCTAACTGATGCTGCCTTAAAGTGCCGTCGGAAATATCGGAATTCGGGCTCAAATGAACAGCAGCAGGTGATAAATGAGGGAGCTGGGACTATTTTTTTCGGTAATACCCGAGTTAACGACGTGTGACGTTATCTAATGGGCGGAGAAACCTCGGAGGGGGAAGAGGAGGAAGCTGATCATTCACTGCAGCCTATTGTCCAACAGTTGCATTGTGTCTGCTCCTTTTTTTAAAAATTCAAACAGCACTTTTACTTTAGAAACTCTTGAAATTTGAAACAACAGCTGTGAACTCAATTTAACCACCTACATTTTTTAGTCCTAAACTATTTCCAAATTTTTCAACCTTTATTTTGGCTAATAAACTACTCTAAATCAATAAAACACTCTAAATGAACACCAACCACATGCATTGTGTACTTAATTATTTCTCTTGGTCATGAAAGAGCTACGTGACACTGGCACATTACATTAATCATTGCAACCAATTAAAGCATCTAATTCGATGTCAATCCACGTTTAAAGGCACGATAAATATGCCTGTGTTACTAAATAACGTGTTTTTGATGCACACCTGAATGCACCACTGCCACACGCCCAGATTGACGAGGTGGGCGGAGTTTTGAATTAATTCCAGGGATTATTGACGAACTTTTTTCCACCGACACTCAAGGTGAAAATAAAAATACCTGAAAGCCACAACGACGTGTAATGACACACAAAAACAAGAATATAATTTTAAAAAGAAAATTACATATTTATTATATTTTATTTCAGTTTTACCTATGGTGTCTGGACTTCACCATTCCAAGTAATTGAGTGGATTACTTTGGATTAATCCCTGTGGGAAATCTCTATTTGGGTTTTCTTAATACTCTTTTGAACTATTTAGGAGCAAGCCACATTTTCTTTTGTTTAGGCTGGAGTTTAACAAAGTATACCACTTCATTCATTCATTCATTCATTCATTCATTCATCTTCTGTACCCGCTTATTCCTGTTAAGGGTCGTGGGGGTCTGCTGGAGCCTACTCCAGCTGTCATCAGGAGGTACACCCTGGACAGGTCGCCAGTCTGTCGCAGGGCCAACACAGAGAGACAGACAACCATTCACATTCACACCTATGGCCAATTTAGAATCACCAGTTAACCTAATGATCATGTCTTTGGACGGTGGGAGGAAGCTGGAGTACCTGGAGAGAACCCATGCAGACACAGGGAGAACATGAAAACTCTACACAGAACTCTACACACATGGATTTGAACCCGGGACCTTCTCGCTGTGAGGCATCAGTGCTAACCACCTCACCACTGTGCCACCCAGTCTGCCGCTTCATTAAGTTTTACTAACTGTATGTGTGTAAAAGCATACACCACATTACTCTGTTTCTGCCTGGGTATACGCTGTTCAGTGCAGTGAGGATTGTACAGACTTGTACATTGGGCAAACCAAACAGCCCATCCACAAACGCATGTACCAACACAGGAGAGCCAGCTCATCAGGAAATGATTCAGCTATGCACCTACACCTGAAGGACAAAGGACACTCCTTTGAAGATAACAACATCCGAATCTTAGTCAGAGAAGATGGTCTGAAAGAGGAGTAAAGGAAGCCATCTATGTCAGATTGGAAAAATCTTCTCTAAACAGAGGAGGTGGACTGAGATTTAATCTGCCATCAATTAACAATACAGCTTTAACCACTGGTTGTTTATAGAAACAAGTAAAGCAAGTTTCCTATTTAAACCTCAAACTTCCTGCCAGTTCCCTGTAACCGCTTGTTCCTGTGAAGGGTCGCGGGGTCTGCTGGGGCCTATACCACCTGGACAGGTCGCCAGTCCATCGCAGGGCTAACACAGAGAGACAGACAACCATTCACACTCACATTCACTCCTACGGCCAATTTAGAATCTCCAATTAACTTAACAAGCATGTCTTTTTGGACAGTGGGAGGAAGCCGGAGTACCCAGAGAGAACACACGCAGACACAGGGAGAATATGCAAACTCCACACAGAAAGGCCCAGTTGGCCCATGGATTTGAACCCAGGACCTTCTCGCTGTGAGGCATCAGTGCTCGAGTGGAGAAATATCTTCTCAAAAGATATACCATGACCTGGATGACAGAGAACCTTCTCAGACTTATTGTTTTTTAAATTATGTGAACAACTCGAAGATGATGAGTACAGGGGAAAGATCTTCAAGAAACCCTCCATGTCCAGTTGGCCTTGTTTCAACTTGGTTCACTGATAAATGTGTTAACTACAAAATAAAAGTGTATCTTACTTAAATGGTTTGTTAGTGGACACTAAAAAATTGCAATCTTACTGTGTTTCAGATCTTAGCCAGGCATCATCAAATGTATTTTTTCTGTCAAGTGAACTGCGCATCACTGATAATCTTTTAGAATCTGTCGCCATCAAGTGGATGTTATGCTGCAATTACAACTGTGACTTCTAATAGGAATGCTGGCCATAACGTTAACATTATATTCACATGATTTCACATTTTTATATGTGGTTAATAAGGTATCTAACTAAACAGCAGCGTAACTGAGCAACAAGGTCTTGCATATGTTTGTTAGTGATATATACAACTTTCCAGGATAACTGTAAGTTACATTTTTGTATGTATACTTTGTAGTTATCTTGTACATATCAGTAAGAGTGTACATCCACTATACAGTTAAAGTTTTCACTTATAGATCCCATTTGAATACCTTCTGTTCATGTATACATTTGTGTATTCTGTGTCATAATTAGAATAATAAAAGTGGTGTGGCAGTAGTAGTAGTAGTAGTACTAATAGTGCTTTCACATACTGTATGTGCAGAGCTTGTGGACCTCTTTGTCATTAACATATGGTGGAAGTGACAGTGAACACTGAATTTTTATTAAGTTGTCTAAAATTTAATAAATAAAACAAAGAGGGGCTTTGATCTGAAAATATAAAAGAGGTATTCAGTATGTGATAACAACATGGGTTGGCACCACGCTTTAATATGGAAATAAGTGTAGCTGAAATGTTATGTAACAGAGGTCTGGTCACGTTCCTGCCACGTTCAGGAAGCATCTCGCTGTTTGTTAAAAATACACTAAAATACTAATCACCCCACAAAGGTAATGATGTAAAGATATAAGTTATAGATTTAGGTAGTATCTTAATAGTTTTTTATTGCCAAAATGCGCAGGGTGTTTAAGATAAAAACAAGAGCTACACGTGAGAGATGACACTTCGCGGAAGGGGCGTGGAAACTACTCGCAGTTTCCACCAATCAGAGCGCCGATATGCAAATTACAGATTCTTCTAGGAAGTGAGATGTCACCGCTAACGGCAGTTGCTGCTCCAACTAGCTTACCACTGTATGACTCGGAGGACGAGCTTCACATCAGCCTACCATGCTTTAGAATCACACACACACACACGCGAAAAACAAATGAAAAGCCACGAACATAAATAAGAGCGGTGGCATTTGAGCAGAAAGGAGCTGATTGAGATTTTTTTTTTCTCCAGCTGAGGTAAGTAAGCTGAAGATGCCGTGTCAGTTTTCGATGCTCAAATGATGCTAGATCGATAATTAACTGGGGGGAAAAACACGGACGTTAGAGACCCTCTGATACTATGCCTTTTAACAAAATAATAATAATAGTAATAATATATAAACTATTTAAAAAAAGATGCGCTTTTGTTTTGTGTTGATGCAAGAAGCTACTGAATTTATTCTGGGTTGGTGGGCAGCAATTTCATCCGACACGGTTTTCATTTTCTGGACTAGGGTGAACGAAGCTGCGACGCTGGCCTTCTCTTAGTTGAGCATAACACAGATGTACAAATTGGCTCACATCCTGCTGTTTTTTTGTTTGTTTTTTGTTTTCCTCCAGTAACATTAATCGTGTCTCTCTCATTAGATTAACGGTATGTGCCCCTGTGGCTGTAACACGCCTCTCTGGCTAGTTGTTGAGTCGTGACAAAGAAGAAGGAGCTAACGTTAGCGGCTACTCGTTATATTAACGGACACACTGCGGCTCATAGTGAACACACACTTTCTCTTGGCGTTATCCAAACTGTCAGATATATTCACAGGATTAGCTATATGAATGTGGAACCGGGTTTAGTTAATGAAGCTCCTTTTAGGCAGCTGGGGATAATTGTGGTACCATGTCTGTTGGAGGTGGGGTTTTGTTTACAAGGTGAAGTTTCTGTGCTTCCAAAAGACTCATGTCTTAAATTAAGATTTCCTGGAATTAACGGTCAACATGAAAACACAGCAAACATTATCAGGCTCCTATTAAAGCATTTACACTCACCAAAATATTAGCCACTCGACTGAAAACACATTTAGTCCTGCACTAAATCCCCCTTCATAATGTTTTGTTAGTGTTGAGACGTTGCCAGAGCGGTCGTAATTCAACTTTATGATCCTTTTGGAGGATGTAGTTTGTGGTCCTGCATTTAGTTAAACACACAAGTGTTTCTGCTTTTAGCCAGCCTTACTGACAGTACATACTATCCTAATCTGTCAATATACCGTAAACAGCCCATCATCTCTTGTCATTCTGTACATAGCACAGCTGTCACAAGGCATACTTCTCCATCTGTGTGGATACTGACCTCACCGCTCACACTGTTGTCTCTGTATGCAACTGCACGTTATGTAAAGAAGTCTTTCTTTGCACTTCTGGTTAGACGCTAACAGTATTTAATTTGCTCCATACATGTACTCTGCACACTGACACTAAAGTTCAATCTAATCTAAAATCAAATCTCAAATTAATAGAAGCATGTGTCAGTACAATGGATTACAATTCCATATCACAATCTACATAATCCAAAAAAAAACAACAACACACAGATGGATTGCCAACTTTCTTACATTGTTTCAACATAAACTGAATGCTACAACAGCTGGTAAGGTTGATTTAGTGTGGCTCTGTCATATTAGTGTACCTAATGTTATGGCTTGTGAGTGTAAATGCTAGAAACAAAAGCACTCTGTTATTTTAAAGAGATGCTGAATACCATAACCCTCCTGGAGCTAATATTCAGCGCAGGACTGTTACGTCAGAATGCACCTGTTTTTATGAGTGTACCTAATGAACTGGCAAGTGAGCGTATTGCTATGCTATGCCCTGACGTGGTTTTGAAAATGAAACGATAATCCAGTTCAATCTCCAATCGCTGATGGTTTATGATAACTAATTACATCACAACATCAGTGAGAAATGAACACACGTTCTTATAATGAGAGTTACATGAACAGATATCCAAACAAAACAATGCTAAAACAAAGGCTTTAAGAGTTTTCTTAAAGACTTATCCAAGTGTCTTCTTCACTTGTTTTTCTGGGATATACTAGCCTGGGAGAAGGAAATCTTCACAGATAAATAGACAATGAATGGACTGTTTTTATGACTTTTTTATTAAATGATATTAAAATTTAGAGTCAGTTTGTGTTGAGGCTTTGAATTAAGAACAAAGATCTTAAAAGAAGTGCTGTGAAGTAGAGCTATTTAGATGAGACTTCACAACACTTTATATAAAAAGGGGGGAAATCGATCTGTTTGTTGGTTTAATCAATGTCTCAGTGTGTATTCTGTGTTTGCTGTTTGTGTAGGTTTGACCACATCACTGTGACTTAACCTCACACCTTTGGACTTTTGGGACAATTGTTGCTGAAGACAAACTTGAACACACAATGTAAGTAAAAAGCGTTTGTTTGTTTGACTACTTGTTACAGAACATTTTATATTTGCTGCAGCTGCTTACTCATAACAATACAAGCTTCCTGTTTTTTGGGGTTTTTTGTTTTGGTAATCACAGGAGATACAGTGTCCTTTCTGTGCTGTACAGTTCCTCATTTTTTTTTTTTCTGAAGTCGCAGTTCAGATTACTTCACTGCTTTGAACATGTGTACATGTTTGAATATATGTGTCGGTGTACTGCTTTGGATGTGACATTCAGTCAGGATTCAACCTGTGTCTGCTGTATGTTATAAATTATTTAAAGTAATGTCAGTGCCTCTGTCCACTATGTGGTGAGGCTTCCTATTTGCCGTGTTTAAGCTGTAATGTAATTAAGCTGAGTGTATTAAATAACCCTCTGTCTTATCTGAGTTTCTCTTGCTATGTATTCCCACAGATCTGCTGCTACAGGACACCAAGAGGAACACTTAGGTCAGTCAGACATCATCAGATATTTCTCATTTCCACTTCTTTGCTTGATTTCATTAGTTTTTTTACAAATTGAGAAGAATTTTTTTTGTTTTTGTAATCTGTATCCAGTTATAAATGTATTTATTGCTAAATTTCGTGTTAAACACCAAATTAACTGTGATCCACTATTTCTTTTTCTTTCAGAACAATCATGAACACCCACGATTCAGACGTGCACACCATCTCACCTGAGCTGCCGGCAATGTTCGACGGCATGAAGCTGGCGGCGGTGGCCACAGTGCTCTACGTCATCGTCCGCTGCTTGAACCTTAAGAGCCCCACCGCGCCCCCGGACCTCACCTTCCAGGACACACCCCTCAACCATTTCCTTTTGAAGTCCTGTACTCAGCTGACCAAAGAGTGAGTGGCGTTCTCGATATTCTCTTTTTCATTTTAAGTGTTTCCTTAGCAATAATGACGCTAATGCTGCTGCTGCTGCTTGGCCATCTGGGGGCTGCAGGGAAGGCAGCAGTTTGCTTGGCAGTGGTCCCATCTGCCATCAGTGTTCCTGAGTGTGCCACTTGTCTGTACCAGAGATGTCTGGCTGTATCAGCTCTAGCGTGAATTAAACACAAGGATGCCTTTTTGTTATTATTCCGGTGATAACCTTGGTTGGATGCACTTGCATTATAAATATAGACTCATTCTCCACACAGAAAGAGGATTTGCATCTTTGACGAAACAAGTTTCCCACTCAGGATAACTCTGATGTCCACTATTATTTGAATATTCCTTCTGAGGTTGTAATAACTTATTCAAACTAGTGGTTGTTGCAACAGGGCAAATCTTCCCTGTTTAGGAAATAGCGGGTTATCAGCAAGGCTTGAACCTGCTGTAATTTGAAGGTAAAGCTCTGTTATTTTTTTACATGCACATCTTTGCACATGTCCTGCTGTTGTTGTTATGCTCAATAAGAACTTTCAGCTCTGTAGGGCTACTCTCTCCAAGCATTCATCGCAAGTGTTTGCTTATATAACCGATTGTTACAGAGTCCTGTGCCTTTCAGCTGCAGGGTCGCAGAATCAAAAGGCCACACTGATGTTTATATTTGTTTATATCTAGCTTGTTATCATTCCCTCCTGAATGGAGACATTCTGTTCAGCAGGAAGATGCCTACACCACAGTGTGTACTTTGACTGAACCCGTCTGCACTGTTAACGGTGGTGGCGACATAATTTTTCTCGAGAAGTCCCGTTTGCAACCCATAATGACACCCTGCTTTGTTGCATAACAGATCAATTACACAGTGGAAAGCAGAGGAGGGGTGTTGTAAAGTTAGCAGTCAAGAGCAGTTAGCTTTGGCCGTGTTTAGGAACATGCGCTAACACACAGGAAACTAGGAAACACAACACTACTTTTCATTGAAGTGTGGGACTTTTCGCTTGTCTACATGAACTTATTTTGTCTTTATTAGTTTAATTTGATATAATGTAGGTTAGATATATAACTCGGCTGATTGTTAAGAATACAGCTTGTTTTATTTAAGCTCTTGATGTTTAGAAAACAGTAAACAGACTACTGCCTAAAACAATAACAAGCGATAAAGGACAGTCCCTAGTTTTTCTGTGTGGGTTTTAGCCATATTGTCTTCATGCAGCTTCCATGCACACAGGAAAATCTTGACTTTTATCTGGACTTTAGATCTTAGCTTCGTCAAACCACACTGACGCATCCTTTTTCATTTTCTGTTCCCTAATAGCTGAAGGACAACGTCATGTGAGAAGGTGACATTAACCACTCTGAAATACAGGCTCTGATTTAAATAAAAAGAACAGAGATACTGAACCCTGCTACCATTACTATTGTATTTTAATTTAAGATTTGGAGAAAAAAAATGTGCACGAGAGGTCATTGATAGGGATTTGTCAGAGCATTGGAAAAACAAAAAATTGTTTCAGTTGTTGTAAGTTGTTCGTTGCCTCCCACTGATGGACTCAGCTAAGCTGGAGGTGCGCTTATCCTCCTATCCACATTACAGCAGTGAGGTTATCCTCTTCATGTAGTCATAGATTAAGCCTGCAGAGTTCCTTCTAGAAAGGTGCGGTACAGTTACAACACATGCCAGAGGTGATTACATTGTCGTCAAGTGGAAGAGTTCCGCTTTTTGATTGACAGCTCTCTTATGTAAGAGTGCATTTTCTAGGTGCAGTACAAGATGAGTAAAGACGGGGTTAAAGGTCTTGTGTTATAACTGTTGATATGTCTGAGCCCTTGGCTCTCTGAAGGGCCAAGGGCTTAGATATATCAACAGTCAGAGGGCCCTTGGCCCCAGTTTGATGTTCAATGTGGACACAACAAGTATTCATGTTGCAGCTGACTAGTATTACCAAGGGACCTGTTGTAATTTGTGATAATGGCAGAGTTTGTTAGTGATCTCAGTCTTGTGACATGTCTGTAATTTTTTTTCCAAACACAGAGGTCCTGTGGTAATACTGGTCTCATAAGAATCTGCGTATTTGATTTGGGATGTGTGTTCATTTTTTGTCTGTCTCTTGCTTGAGAATCATGTCGCTACACATGGCATGGAAAGGCATTCAGAGTAAAAACTAAGTCAAAAACATCAGAAGAGGGAGCACATTTTGATGTATTGGATTAGTAGATGTGAGTAAAACACAGAGTTTGCTTATCCTGTATGAAGGGTCATACACACAACACAGACGTAGGGGTTTTGTCTCATCTTGTCACCTCTGAGAAGTCCTAGTCCTCCCTTCAGTGTCTCCAGATTTAACAAGAAACATGTCTATAACTAAATCATGTTCCCAAATCAGCTTCAGATGCTTTCTGTGCTGGATTAAAATGTTCTAATGAGTCATGTATATACTTTACATGAGAGAGTTGGTAGTCTAAAAAGCAGCATCTTGTGAAGGGGTTTTCCTAAGTGTGGCTATAAGATGGTGATTCTCGATAATGCACAACATAAGGCACAGTGTTTCAAAAAAGTATTACATAATCCAAAGACTTGACTCCTACAGTTAACTCCTACAGAGGTGTAGCTGGAAATCAGGTACTGAGAAGAACATAGCAACGGTATGCAAACGGTGGTTTATGACACAGACATGAACTTTGTAGCACAAACGCAAATGTGTGCGGTGTGGATGACTTTGCGTTGACGTCATCTCTCGGCTTTGACCTTTTTCTCTTTGTGACCACGTTTGTAGACTACCTTATATTGCTAGAAAAAAAATGTAATAGGAGAATACCATTTTGTGTTTTGCAGGTACATTCCTCCCTTACTGTGGGGTAAGAGCGGTCACCTCCAGACGGCACTGTATGGTAAACTCGGTCGGGTGGCTTCACCTCACCCCAGTGGAATCAGGAAGTATTTACCCATGCAGGACGGGGCGACTGCAACCTTCGACCTCTTTGAGCCACTGGGGGATCATCGGACAGGAGGTGATGCATTTAATCAAGAACTGTTGTTTGGACCAGACGGAGGCATAATAAGTATACGAACCCTTTGGAGTTACCTGGTTCTCAGCCTGGCCATATTCTTAGGATCCAGAGTACTCCAGTTTCTTTTTACTGTGTAGTGTAGACACTAGCCGACATTTATTAGTGTCAGGGGTTTCACATATGTTTTCCTACACTACGCTGACATTAAATGGTAGCTCAGTATGGAAAATACTATGACAATACAATGATTTGTGCATTATTATTTCCAAAGGGTTCACTTATTCTTTTCTTGTCTCTTAATGTATTTAATTATAGCTAATTGATTCTTTATTCTCATGGCAAATCTTTTATTTTTTTAAGTTCTTAGTTGTATATTTTGATTCTGTTTCTTTATATTATAATTCTACTGCTGCTACTTCTGTCTAGTCCTTTCATGCGACACCTATTGTCCGTCCTGGACGAGGGAGCCCTCCTCTGCCAATCGTCCTGAGGTTTCTCCTATTTTGTTGTTCCTGATAGAATTCCTCCTTATTAGATTTGAGAGGCAGGAATAGATAGCAGGAGTCATAAATGGGGCGACTGTTTGTCCTGGAAGGATTTTATATAGAGGTTTTAAATATAAAAAGTCTAACTTGAAAAGTTTGTAAAACAAAGGTAATTTTAGCAGTGGTATCATGACTATTTTTGCCAGATTTTCACAGTTAGCTAAAAGAACCAACTCTCTCTGGACTGGTCTTTGATGTCCTCTCCTGAACCCTGATCCTACCAAACTGATCTTATAGTCCTCTCAGAAAGCTTAAGCCTCACACGACATTTGGTTCCCAAAAAAAGTAGCATTACTGTTTCCATTCTGTTGGGATGCAGCTATATTTGACAGCCAGACAGCCTAATCCTTTTTGTGAATCGGGTGCTGTGCTTTGCACCGCTCCTTTGTTATGGTGATCTGTTCTTTAGGAGAGCTACATGCCCTCCTTCTCGTCTTTGCTTACATATTACTCACTGCCAAATGTTTCTCTGATCCACCTGCCCGTTTCACCAGATGACATCACCATGGTGATATGCCCTGGTATTGGTAACCATAGCGAGAAGCATTACATCCGGACCTTTGTGGATTACGCGCAGAAGGATGGTTACCGCTGTGCTGTGCTGAACCACCTGGGAGCCCTTCCCAACATCGAGCTTACCTCTCCACGCATGTTCACTTATGGTACTTTCAGCTTTCTTATAGTATTAAAATAAAGCCTGCTGTCCTCATCCAGTTATCTTTTGTGATTGAAGCTTAAGAAATTCAGACCAGAATCCATTCTGTTGCAGTAATAGTAGCTTTGGAAAAATTATATCCTTTGGTGCTTTAACTTTAATCTGATTTGGTGAAATGCTGTAATGTGGCTTAAGTTGGACATATGTTGGGGCCACATTATTTTTTTGGTAAAAGCTAAGCCGTTAATTGGGCATGCGGAAGGAAAGACTTCCAGAAATAGCTAATGTGTCTTTTTTAATAGAGGTTCCAGAGACATAAATCTGATCCTCTGACCTAAAGGCACCTTCAGACAGAAGTGCTGAGAGAAAAATATAAATGTTCCGTCCTATAGAAGTGCTGTTATATGTATTGATCAGTAACCCTATGCCGTATCTTTTACAGGCTGCACATGGGAGTTTGCATCCATGGTTGGCTACATTAAGCGGGCGTATCCGCAGACTCAGCTAATTGTGGTTGGCTTCAGTCTGGGTGGAAACATTGTGTGTAAGTTTCTGGGCGAGAGCAGGACGAACCAGGAGCGAGTATTGTGTTGTGTCAGCGTCTGTCAAGGGTACAGTGCTCTCAGGTGGGTTGTTGTCCTCTTGTCTCTTAATTAAATGTGCGGTTTCAGCAAAGCCGCTTTACAACACCGGCACTTGATGCACATTCATTTCTAAATCTAAATTAAGGTCAGGATAATGCCACAAAAGTGCTTGCATAATATCATCACATGTTTAGTCAAAAGTCTACCAACCATTTTTTTTTTTCAGATGTTTAATCTTTCCACTGTTCTGTTCACCGAGTTAATCTCCGTTGATAGATAATAGACAGACAATAGAGGAGGATTTGTGTCTGTGTTCAGTCTGTGTGCATTTCTGAAACACAAATTATAATGATGAGTTTTGAAAGGTTAGTGCATGTGTGTGTGTGTCTAGACTGAGCTCCACCTTCTGTGTTTTAAATGCAGCCAGCATCTCTTGGCAGACTGGACAGGCTGGATCTGTTAAAGTTTGGACTTAGATAGTGGGGGAAGGGTGTGTTGCAGAGACTGGCCTTATGTGAAATTGGATTTGCATTTCGTTTCCCTTTTTATTGAATTACTAATCAGCGAACAGGCCTCAGCGGGCCCTCTTGCAAGTGTTCATTGAGAGCTGAGGCTGTATCTTAGTTGTGCTTGTATTGAATATCACTAGTAGTTATTTTGCTTCGGCCTGTCTCTGTCAGAGGGTTGCATAGCGCTGCCTGACTCCATTGCTACTTTCCACCAGTGTGACTCTTTGTCTGGTGGATTACACGGGACATTCAGCGTGTTTTTTGGAATGTAGACCGGCTGCACAAAGCCAACTTCCTGTGTGTTTGTCTTTCTCTCTCAGGGCCCAGGAAACATTCCTACAGTGGGATCAGTTCAGACGCTTCTATAACTTTCTCATGGCTGACAACATGAAGAAAATCATCCTCTCACACAGGTATCACAGGTTCCCAAAAAATGTGCAAAGTGATTTCCCCCACGTTTTTCTTATGCAATGACTCTTCTGACGTTGCTGTTTTATGGTGTTTGTCAAAGGCAGCGCTTTCATTTCACGACATGGGTCAATATTCTAATCATTCCCTTTACCGCCATGTAGAACTGTGGCTCAACCTTTAGACAGAGCAAGCAACCCATCTTGATAATTATCACTTTAATAGAGGTACATTTGAGATATGTGTGGGTTGAATGTGCAGAGACATGCATTTTATTCTGCTCCAGTGTGTGTGGAAATAAAATAAAACCTAAAACTTATTCTTAGATTCTTCATATCATATCAAACATGTATGTGTGTTTGTGTTCACATTAAACCTGCCTAACCCTAACCTCCCAATTATTATTTTTTTCAATACTTAATCTACTGCATTGATCATTTTTTGAGAAGTCAATTGCTCCTTTGGTTAATTTGCCACTAAATAATACCTACAGTTTGTACCATTAATCTTTCAAACATGCATTACAACTTTTTCTCATTCAAAATGTATTTTAACAGATAATCTAGGTGATAATAAAGGTGTCACCTTCACCTAATGACATTATTCATCGCAATGGTTAAGATTAATGCAGGATAGATTTCATTATGAAATCTGTTTACAATATTTTGCTATTAATTAGCTTAAATAGTGTTGAGTAGTGGATTGTGCCGATGATAATTACAGTACTGCAACTGTAATTTATCTGCAAAATGTTGTCTCAAATGCATGTTTTTTTTATCTTACAGACACAGCCTGCTTGGAGGAAGTTCAATTAAGACAATAGATGCAGATCTAAGTCGGCTGTACACGGCAACATCCCTCATGCAGATCGACGACAACATCATGAGGTATCTGTGGGGAAACGGTTTAAGATCTCATCTAATGAAGTCACTTTATTTTGTAGTACAATGTAGATCTGTGCTTTTGGAACTTGTTCGCATTTTACTCGTCACTGTTTTAATGTAAATTAATGTGCGTTTGTTGACATCAACCAAATTCTTAACTGATTTGTTGTTCTCATTATGTATTGATTAATGACGGCGGATTTGTTTTGGATTTCAACAGAAAATTCCACGGCCACAGCTCTCTCAAAGAGTACTATGAGAAGGAGAGTTGTGTCCATTATATTCACAATGTAAGAACTGCGTTTGCATACACTTCACACCATCTAATATTATCTTTCTCTTTTTGGTCTGTTTGTGTTATTCGTTGATGTACGGAACTGTATTCTTAAATTTCCAGGTACACGTGCCGCTTCTGCTCGTGAACTCTGCAGATGATCCTCTTGTTCACGACTCGCTGCTCACCATCCCTCGCACACTAGCAGGTAATCACCAGCAATGTGTCATGGGAATAGCTGCAGATTTTAGAAACCCGTACATCTTAGCATCCATAAAGCACTCTTTTAAGATTCTTAATGTATTTTACTGGCCGTTTATTTGCTAAACACTGAATATTTCATATGATTCTACTCAAATTTACGGGTAGTTGTTAAACTGTAGCCATCAGATTCCGGGAGTCAAGCTAATAACGTTATATAAACGTTAAAATAATAGTTAAAGGAGTGTAGGGCCATGACACACCAAGCAGACAGTAGTCTCTTTTCCAGTGTAGGATTGTGGTTAAACTTCAGTGACCCTGGTTTTTCCGGTGTGTCCTGCATCGCTGACACTAGTCACACCCCTGTCACCAGGTTTTTGACTGATTAACTGAGCTGAAACTCTTGTACAAAACTTAACAGTGGATATACTAACTTTATAATCTTACTTAAATTGTGAATTGAAGTTGATTCTGAAGCAAGACAGGAAAATAACATCCTAGAGAGAAAATTAATAGATCTAAAATAGTGTTCAGAAAATGTATGTGGAATAGACTGTGTACACACACAGTACATGTCACATATCCTATGCTAATATTTATAGTTGAGTGTAGGCTGATGAAACAGGCTTGTCCTGTCTGACTTAAGGTTGTAGTTGACTTCCCAGAGTTGCCAAAAGGCCTTGAGATGAAATTGGCTCCACACCCTCACCAGGGCAGGACAGGATAGGGCGCAGTGGCAGCTGTGACACTCGCCTATAAATATAACACACTGTCCATCTGTTTAAAGTGAGTTTAACTCCATCACTGGTTCCCGAAAACTATTTGATCCTGAAATGGGCTGTGTGTGAAGTAAGAGTCTTATTTTTACTAACATAAAGAGGCAGTCAACTCTTGACTGGCTGCACATTACGTAGTGTCCATCAAGGCGTCTTTCTCCTCAGCAGGTCCTATTTTAAGACTGACTGACGGCTTAAACTATTTTGGAAAAGGAAAATTCCTCATGTAAGTGTATGTGGGTGGAAGTCTCCTGACAGGAAGCACTTGCCACTCTATGCTATCTATATATATATATATATATATATATATATATATACAGTATATTGTATGTCTCTCGAGGGCAACACTTACAGAAAAGTGGATCAGCTGCCCCTTTGCCTTAAAATGTGACACAGTGATTCAGAGACACCACTTCAAGGAAAGGACGCAAGAGAATTACACCCACTGTCGTTGGTGGATTTATAATACAAGTACAATCCAAATACAGTAATGTCACTCATATAGCAGTACTTAATGGCCCATGTGTTTCAGGTTTACAAAGCTCTTGTGTCTTTTTGTTTTTTCTTACTCTGAGCTGTTCCCAGACCGTTCTGTTCCCACCTGTCAGTGGGGCAGAGTGAGGCAGTGTCTCCAGAGTCTAGTTGAGCTCAGCAACTGTTATGAATAGTGCACAGTGTTGAAGGCCTTGAGGGATCTAAGTCACAAGTCAGCCATAACCAGCTCCCCCACTAACCCAGATAAGAACATAAAGAGATCCAGGCCAAGCCTTTTCATGAGAGCCCTCTGCCTGGTTGTCCACAACTCCAGCACCCTGCGGACGTTTGTAAAGCAATTTCAAACGGGTTAATGTTTCTGTGCAGTGTGGAGATGGCCTGCTTTGAATTTCACGGTTTATTTATTATAAATGATAGAAAATTGGCATGAATAGAGTAGCATACTTATCACGCATGGGTCAATTAAAGAGGGTTTAAATTGTGGTGTGTTGGTGAAGCTCTCAATCCTGTCTTGTAAATGTGTACAGTCCTCAATACAAGAATGTAAGATCAATCACTATGTAGAGACTGCAGGTTACAGGAGAAAGAGGAGGATATATGCAGCAGTCTTTATAACAATCGTTTGTGTTTAGAGAGGCAGAGAAAATAATCCCAGAAGAACATTGCATCGAAATGAGATCATTAATGTTATTCACTGGTTTTAATCCTGTGGCTGATCAGTGTGGTGATGGCAACTCTGAAACCAGTTCCATTTAGGGGCAATAAAGCATCCGAAAACTAGGAGCGTTAAGTGCTGGGCAAAACAACATTCCTCTGGGGTACACAGAGGCAGAGCCAGGAATGTCCACATACTTTTACCAACTTTTATTTCAAAGTTATATTTTTCAAAATGATCTCCAAGGTACAAGAGAGAAGTACAGTTATTTCCAAACACTGAGGTGTTTTTGAAGGCTTTTATTCGAGCAATGTATTGATTGGCTTATTCTGCTAGATGTTTAGTCATACTGTTATCTACTTGACCGTTGTAAGCACGCCTTCGCTATCTTCAACAGCGATAGTGTAATACTTGGCAAGCCCATATTTGGGAACGTGTCTAGTGTTGGTTTTCAGATGTTGCTCAGGCCGTGCATAGTACTAAAGATTAATTGCTGTCTCCTCCTTCAGCAAAGAAGCCAAACGTGATCTTTGCCCTGACGCTTCATGGCGGCCACCTGGGTTTCTTTGAGGGCGCTGTGCTCTTCCCCCAACCTCTCACCTGGATGGATAAAGTGATTGTGGGTTACGCCAATGCCATGTGCCAGTGGGAGAAACTGAAGCCGCCGTGCCAAAGTGGCCCCCTGAGTGAGAGCTCCTGCGTGGAGGGAAAAGCTTAAACCTCTGTATCTTTCTCATTCCTTCTCTTCCTTTGTACCTCTCCCTTTCTCCAACTCCACTGTCCCAACACTGCACTGAGGAGACACCTTAAAACTGCTCTCTCTTCTCTGCCTTCTCCTCCGGTGCTACTCACCACTACCGACCCACACCTCCCAGTCACACGCCTTCACCACAGTTCCTCTTTGTAATCACCCTCACCTTACAGTATGTGAACAATCATAGTTACTAACTGCCTTTGTGCCCCTTTCCGTTGTACAAGCGGGAAGATTTTGTTTCTCTACATCTACACAACAATGACACTTGGCTAATGGAGGCATTGACCAAATACGACAAGAGATTAAGTCAAGCCGGAATTAAAAGGAAAGTGAGAGCACCACTAAAAAAATAGTCCAGTGAGAAACAAGAGCACACAAGAAGCCTCCTATTACAGTAAACGAGGACTGTGCTGCAGTCGGTGCCCATTTACTGCACCTGTAAGAAGCTCACTGCTTATCACCGCCAAGGCCATGTAGCCTAGTCTGCTGTCTTAACCAACACAGCATCTTTCTATGTAGTATGTCTGTGTGCGCCTGTGTAGACTGAGAGTTAAAGACCCATGACAGAGCATGTGGTCTTTGTGTTTGGTTTGTATGATCCAAATTCTCTATTCATAGTCTGTTCGCCCTTATAATGTCAGATTGTTTGGGTGTATTGTCGCTCTGTTGTTTGTAAAAAGAAAATGTACAGTAGAAAGTGTCACGGTGGGCTTTTACATGCTATTTCCAGATAACATCCTCCTCGAACTTATGTTTGGCACTTGACATGAAAGTGTTGCGACATGACCAGGGATCAACCCTAGATGGGATCCATGCACATTCCCACGGTCACATTATATCACTTTGATTCAATGCACTTTACACCCTGTATGCCACAATCTTTTTTTTTTTTTCCTCCTCATTTCCTCATTATTTTTTGGTTTAGCTCTCCTTGTAACAGAGGAAAAAGTGGCGGGAGCGAGGATGATAACAAAACGTTAGATGACTCACATGTTCCCCGTGTTGTCCGTTGTCAGTGTCTTTGAGCCCTCTTACTCTGTCTTCTGCCTTTGATCAGCTGCAGGCTCAGCCGAGATATTCTTCTCTTGATGCACAGATGCAGACATACTGCCACTGCACAGAGGCAAACTGCCCCATCAGGGCAAACATCTTAGTACCGTTTTTCATCTGACACAGGTGATACTGTCATTTTGAAATCTTGAAAATGCCGCCTACTGATTGGTCCGTGTCATGCTACTAAAGATAATCTAAGCTGTGAGGTTTGATGAGTAGGAGGGCTAAAGATCCCAAAGCTAAACCAAACGGTTATTGTAGAGGAGTGTTTGTAAAGTACTGTAGTGAGTATTGTTTTATTGTGTAGTTAGATGCAGCATGCAAGAGAGAAAAAAGGGGAAAGGGTTTGTTTCAAAGACTGTATTGAAAACGTTTCTTAAAGATTTTCTTGACTGGCCTGCGCATTAAATGTGTTGCAGCACAGACTGAAAATCTGCAGTGAACCACTGAAGATCTTCACAAACCTGTCTTGGAGAAATCACACTGCAATACGGGAGTCTGTGGACTTTTAAAACCCTGAATCTAACTAAGAACTTGTTTTAAGGGCTTAGGAAGCTTCTTCCAAAGCGAAGTCCAGCCAAGAAATCTGTGGTCTAAAACCTGCTACTGAACACTGTGACGAGACACATGGGTGGTGTGAAATGCTGAAGAGATTGGCAACAGTGCATTTTGTTTGGCTGCTGAGGCCAAGGTTTGTGTCTCATGATACCTGGGTGATAGTATTTATTGATTTGACAAGAGTTTTTGGCGTTGCCTCTGATGCTGCATACCAAACTTGAGGAACTGGAACGTCTTTGTATCCATTGGCTGCAGCATTATGGCTTAAAGGGTCAGTTTGTAGGATTTAGGGAGATCTTTTCATTCCAGAAATGGAATATAGTATTTATGTAGTTGTGTTTTCATTAATTAATAATGAGTCGTTCACAGAACAGGAGGGGAGGGATATTAAGAGAAAGGGAGGGAGATATATATATTAAGTTTGATGCAGTCTACAATTTCACCACTAGATGTCACTAAATCCTACACACTGAACCTTTAATCATAGCTGTTCATTTACCTCAGAAATCGTAGCTCAGGTTAAGATTTTTTTGCCTTTTTCAAAAGAATAGCACTGTATTTGTAATTTTTTTCACTACTGAAACCAAACATATTACTATTACACGACCGCAATCTTTGGAGAGCCATTCTGTTGTTTTGTTTTGTTTTTTTATTAGCTGTATTTACTTAAACTTAACCTAATGTTGGAGAGTATTCTCAGCAAATACTATGAAATCCAGGTATTAATCTCACCAATGTTGTTTGCTAATATAAAATCACTGATCCAGCTTGGTCTCCCTTAACTCAGGGCAGCTGCTAAAACCAAGCAGCAGTCCAACATCAGTGCCCTCTTTCCACTCATTTAAAATCTGTTCAGTTCCCTGAATAGAATTGTTTTTATGTGCTGTAATGTAAAACAAGATGGAAAAAGTGGAAATACTGCAAAACTGTATTGCAGTCTGTCTTGGATAATCTTCCATCCACTAACCCTCTGACTTTTCCTCTGACAACCATCAACCAGCATTGTTCAAACCACAAATCACTGTTGCCATCTGTTGTCAGGGAGACCTTACTACAACTGCCATTCATTATTGGCAAACATCCTCTCATCCACCCGCAGTCAGATTATAGGGTTCAACCTGTCCGCAGCTCTCATTTCTTTAAAGAAAAAAAAAAAAAAAAAAGAAGTCAGGTGGGGGTTGGGTTTATTGTGGCTCGTAGAACAATCTGATGAGTATCGGTGACACCAGCACAAACCCAGTTTCTGCAGTAAGAGCCATCTGTGTTCTTTTTAAGACTTTTGCCTCTCCCCAACTTTGCACAAAATTGCAGGTTTGGATGTATTATTTAGATGTATTTTATTTTTTTTTCTAGTTGATTATTTTGTGAATTTTTTTTTTGTATTTTGTATTGTTACGATGACTTATTGTGTTATATTCTTGTGCAAATGCTGCAGAGCGTGAGTGTTGATGAGTAAACTGTGTCATATCACCACCTCTGATCAACAAAAACCAAAACTTGATCACTTTAACGGTAGATATATAAAGATATTGTATATTTAAATAGGGACCAGTGACCAGGGCAGAAGAATAAAGGCAATAACAAACCAGGAGGGATTATCTTATTATTTCAACACTAATGTGTTGTGTCAAAGTATATTAGACATGTGACGTACATGAGGGTGGTTTCTGAGATGTTGTTTTACTGTATTGATAAAAAGAATGTGCTCCTTTGTATTTATCCTAACCCCAGTGCTTCAGGCACCAAGATTGTGGTCTCATGTTTAATCGCTTGGAAACTGAAACATTCAAATATCTCCCATGACTTTAAATGTCGGCAAATACAAAACTCCGCATTGTATTTCAAACGGTTATTGTAGAGGAGTGTTTGTAAAGTATTTCATTGTATTGGTTCTTCAAAGAAACTATTCATTTTTAAAAACCGCCCCAAGCAAGAGGATGCGAACCCAACAGTGTGTTAATCTATACTGATCATTATACAGCTTTAATTTTGTGTTTACGAACTTGCTAAGGGACGGTTAAGAGGCGTTGGTGAGGAATAGAAAGGGCACACATCGTCACACAACATGATGTACTGTCGTTATCGAACACTGGGTGTTTTTGTTGCAGAAAACCAGTGGGGTGTGTGTGTGTGTGTGTGTGTGAGATCTAAACATGTGAGGGAAATGGTTATTGTATTCCAAAATAAATTATTTTCTCAAAAGAAAAGAAAGTTTCCTTTTCATTTTAGTTACCAGTTAGATTTGTTTAATGTGGATTAATCAAGGGGACATGGACCCTCTAAATGGTGACTTCAGTTTTAATAGTTTTGATTTTTGTTTAACCCAAGTTACATGAGATCTCCTAATTTGCCAAAATATGGTTTAACTATCTCGAAATTGGTTGTTCTCTGCTTCATATTTTCTTTGCTTTTATAGAAGTGATATTTAAATGGTGGAAATGCTGCTTATAGTGAATGCAGCTATGGGTCGTATGATTGTCTTAGTGTCATTACAAATGCAGTTAAATATAAGGAAGTGTGCAAACCTAAACCTAAGCCTGACAAAGACAGCAAGTCTGATTGGAAGGGGTTTCCATGGTAACTTAATTTGGGCTCATTTAAACCTGCTTTATGAACCTGAATTAGCTGCATATGCTTCTAAACTAAGCCTGGATAATCCTGCTCTTGGATTAAATGGAAGAACCTGAGGATGAACCAACTCGCACAGAAGATTAAAAAAATTATTTCACACAGAACCGCAGACGCACAGACAAAGAAATCTATTTTATTGAACATTTCTCAATCCAATGCACATTTATGTAAAGGTCTTCATGGTGCTTCAGGCATCTGAGCATCACGACTCACATGACTCTTGCAGATCTTGAAATAAGGCTGTTAAGGATGTTGTCCCCAAGGCACTGCACCAGGAGGCCTCTGCTCCCGAAACAATAATCTAATGCAATCTAATTCCCTTATTGGTTTTTCCTCTGCATACCGCTCTAAAATCCACTCTTGAGACAGAAACTGTACCACAGCATCTTCTGAACTCATTCATCTGACAGTGTTGTAGGCACGTGGCTGCTCTTCTGGTCGTGATCATCACTTTCCCAACTTTCTCATTCCTCCTCTGCTCATACAATAAGAAGAAAAGCCAGCGCAGGCTACTATTGATTACTCTCTCCGTGATATCTAAACATCCTTTTTCTTTCCCATTTATATCTCATATTGCTCGTTAACGAACCATCCCCTGCTTCTAACTCTAGATACTTATTTTTGCTCTTAGATTTTAATTATTATTCAGTTTCTATCTTCAAAATAGACCACGCATCTGATCTGATGACAAAAGAAGCATCTGAGGTGAAGGGCTCTACTCTTGGGTTTGAAAGCAGAGTATTGTTCCGTTAGAGGGCAGTGTCTTCAGAGCCAAAAAGCTTGGCAGCGATGGCCTGACAGTCAGTCACAGAGGCTTTTCCGTCAAAATCTACTGGCAGGATGTCTGCGTCGAATTCTTTGAGGTAGTTGTCCAGCTCGTCACCGTGAACGAAGACCTGAAGAAACAGTATTCAGAGATGTCAATTACAGTGGATCAAACTGTCAGGACTGGATCGAGATAAGACACCACGTCCCTATCCTTACCCTCTCCAGCAGTTTGCTCTTCATGAATGGTTTAACCACGTTGTACGTAGTGGTGAAGTACCAGGGCTGGTGAGTAACGTGGACGGCCTTGAAACGGGCAGGGAACGAGTCCTGAAGAGAACAAATAAAGGTTTAAAAACAATCCTCAAGTCTCAAAATCAAGAAATTCTCAGCTGTCCTTTTGATCCTCTTCTGACCTGCAGCATGTCCACCATCTTCTTGAGCTCGGCCGGCTTTATTCCTGAGGCATGCTGCATGGTGAAGCCTCTGAAGTTCTCAATCAGGACAAAGCCGTTGATCTGGGTCTCTTCGTTCTCGAGCAGCTTCTCCAGGATCACGCAGTAGGCTCTCAAGATCTGGTAAACAGAGATGAGTGTCCTTTGGAAAACATAAATTCTTCAAGTTCTTTAATGTTCGTTTACGTGGAACAGCTACCTCATCAAAGGTGATCTCCTCCAGGTCCCAGTTGTCGATGTTGAAAAGCAGGACCACGCGGCCGTATTTGTCTCTGCTGGGTAGAACCACGGGGTAGCCGGCCTCGATGGTGCTGCGGACCGCCTCGGGGGTCAGGTTCTCAAACAGCTCGGGATACTCCTTCCTGAAGCGAACGTAGCCTAGAGGAGAGCAAAGCACACATGACGACTGAAAGGTTAACTATGTTCTACTGCTGGGCCTCGATTGTGAGCATCGCTGATGTTAAAACACAATGAGACTACTGTCTTAGTGCTGAGGCACCAATTAACACACAGTACAGTAAATGTGTGTGTGTGCGTGTGTTCAGCAGGGAGCAATTAACCCCAAGGAGGAAGTTCACATTCCCCTCTCACACTAACAGCTTCTCCCTTTTAAATATTCATGTTTGTACTAATTTTTTCAGGAGACAAATATTCAAACGACAAAAACAAAATGTTCTTGTGGGGTCATCTGTGAACCAGAGGTTTGCTAAAGGTAACTGTACTTAAATGAATCATCGGTTTATTTGGTATAATACAGTTGAGGTAATCAACTTTGTGGTTATATTGCTCAACATTTTTGATCATTAAATAGAAAAGGTTGGTTGCGTGCAAGTCCAAAGTGCACACATAAACACAAACTAGGTCGTATGGCATCCTCCCATGCTTGTGTCAAACCGCTCTGCTTTTAAATCTCTCCCGGAACGACGAGTCGAGTTCCCAGCCGAACATCGTGGGCTCACAAATAAAGTCAACTCGCTGTGGCCCATTTGGGCACAAAGGAGGTCTTTGTTGGGGGGGAAACTCGGAGGCATCTCAAAGCCTCCAATTAATGAACACTTGCCTCCCTGTCTCTGAGATGGACGGGGTTCATGGAAACGAGGAGCACAAAAGAGGTCTCACCCTCAATTACCGAAGCTTATTGGAAGATTTTTCGCAGAAACTGAATCAAAGCATGACGGTGCAGGTAAAAAAAAATTACTTTTAGATATTTTAGTTTCTCCCCCTACAAGAGAAATGTCTCATTTGGAAAGTTGTATGGAGTAATAGTGTAGTTGGACGCCTCTGTTATGCACCTTTCATGAGCTCGTGGGCTCTGACAATGTCAAACTTGCGGGCTCTGAGGAAACGCAGGAGCAGAGAGTCTGGTTTGTCCCCAAAGCGCTCCAGCACCAGTTTGGCCAGGTCGTCTCCCTCGGCTGCCTTCTCCTTCATCGTGGCCCGCAGGTCTTTCAATGACGACGCCCGACTCTCATCCGTCTCACTCAGCTCATCCTTCGCCTGTAAGGTTAATAAAACAAAACCATCTAAAACAGTCCCTTTTCTAAAACCACATCAACCTTATTGATGTCTTCGAGGACGAAACAGAGCGTTGTTTGGATCTGCTGCGATTCAGATATGAGATTATTTCACCTTTTGCACGGTGTGACCGGGCAGTTTGTGGCACGGCCCAAACACCGGCCCATGATCCTTCACTGTCAGATGCTCCAGCTTTGACCTCATGGCCTGCTCCTCCTCCGACACCATACGGAAAGATCCAGTCTGCACAAAGACGAATGTGTAATCAGCTTATGCGAGTAAGCTCGTGTTTCCATAAATCATATGTCTTTAACATCACTATTTGAAGTTTTCTGGAAACACTATCGAGCATTTATTGGTGACCTTAAGCTCACACACATGAACCTCCAACCCATCTGAGCCGGAGCCAAACCCCAAACGATGCACACCAGCGAGCGGCCGGTTAATCTGCTTCACATGATTACAGAATGGGCTTCTAAAGCCCCTTCTTAAAAACAGCTTAAGGGTCCATCCCAGAGCCAGCATCTACTGGCACAATAACAGTATTAAGCAGCATCATGCGCTGACAGTCAAACCTACAAACCTCCAGGAGCTAATGCCTTTAACCCGGTCCCAAATAATTTAACTGCTCAACCTGGGGCCAGCACAAACAAAGCAAGACTCTCTCTGAATTGTTGCAGAGTGATTGAACTTACAGCAGCCATGGTTGCAGCGTCTCACAGCAGCTATACTAAAACACTGCAAAGAAAAGGAGAATTGGCACAAACAGAGCATGAGAACATCAAACCGTGAAGAGAGTCCACAGCTTTTCTTTCAAAACTTTCCACAAATCGCTTTTTGTTTTTATGTCAAAGAGGAAACAAAAAAAAAAACATGACATCAGTCTAGTTATTGATAAGTTGCATAAAAGAACCGGTTGAGGGAGAAAAAAATTATATCATGGTTCAGTGAAGACCAAACGTAGAGTTGCTCATTAGTGGAGCAGGGTTCCTGTTACATAAAGGGCCGACACAATGGAGTATAATCTGAATCATAGATCTAAGCATCCCGTCGTTTCAGCAAAAAAAATACTTAAGTTTCCAAATTCAAGTAACAAGAAATGCCAAAAAACACATACACAGATATCATTAGGTGCAAATGCATGATATAATATTGTTTTTTGTTGATTTCTTTTCTTAATTTTGCCTCGTTTGGTGCAAATTGAACAAATTCCATTGCCATCTTTGTTTCATTTAGTGAGGAAGAATATTTAAATATCAGAATTGGTGTGAGAGTTTCTGGAAGCGCCTTTAGTTTGTCAGTTAGTACTTACATTTCTGACTTAAATGTTAACACATAAGAGGAGCAACTGGACAAGATGCATTTGCAAAGGAATTTGCAAAACAAATCATATTTTGGCCAAATAATGCTAATTTGCTCTGGTATAAAAGCAAAAACTGGTGTTGATGGTAGTTTTTAACCAAACATTATGCTCCACAGGTCCTATCCAACTAACAATTAGAACACGCTAAACACACAATGCACTTTATGACCCATGTATCATTACATTTAACACCTGTTATCAGCATCCAATGAAAAGATATACCGTTCTGTTTAACTGGTGACTTTTAAATACCACACTAAATCGTACCAAACACTTTCTAATGTTTACATCCATTCACCTCTATTTCCTGCTCTATCTTGACGTTGTTTTGACCAAAGAGCTGAGCAGCCTTACCTTAAGCGGGCGGGATGAGAGACCTTCAGAGAGTGGCAGAGGAGACAGCAGGAGCAGAGAGGACCAGGAGGGGAGGAGTTATTGAAAACGTCACTCAAAGTAGGATTAAAATGACACAGTGGATTACAATGAGTGGCTAATCTACATAATACAAACTGTGAAGCGAAGAGGGAGCTGGGATGGAGGAGGAGAGGAGGGGAATGGCACAGGCTTGGACCACTAAACGGTAAGTGGTGATCTTAAGGGACAAAACACAACAACATAGTGATATAAATCGATCAGCCACAACATTAAAACCACTGACAGAAGAAATAAATAACATTGACCATCTTCTGGCAATACATTGTTCTGCTGGGAAACCTTTGGACCTGGCAGATGTTACTTAGACATGTAGCACCCACCTAGACCAGACCAGACCAGGCACCCCCACCCCATGGCAATGACCCTTCTTGATGGCAGCGGCAATCCCCAGCAGGATGCTCCAAAGTCACTAGATCCCACACTGATCAAGTATCTGTGGGATGATCCACAGAGGCCCCTCCCCTCAACCCATAGGACCCAAAGGCCCCCCACTAACAACGTTCTGTTTCCAGACACCACATGACACCCTCAGAAGGCCCATGTCCATTCTCTGATGAGTCACAACTGTTTTGGAGGCACAAGGGAGACCTACACAATATTAGGAAGGTGGTCATAATGTTATGTCTGGTTGGTGTATTTTAAATATCATAAAACAACATCATTTCACAAAACTACTTAGTTCAGAAAACACAGTCCAGTTCCATCTTGTTCAGTTCCTCCAGTACACTGCACTCTGGACTGATGTTTATCAAGGACACCACTACAGTAGGTTTGTTATCCTCCAAACAAACAGACCATTTACATACAGGCCTGAGGTTTGTCTTTGGTAGTTGATGTCCACAATCACTATGTTTCCCTCCCAAACGTCACATATAAAACTTTCCATGTTATTCCCTGTCCGACTGAAAGTTTACCCCGCACATGTGACATGAAAGGTGGGAATTCACCTCGATGCGCGTGTGTGCGAATGTCATATGAGCGAGACGACCACCTGTGAAGGAGCACTAACATGTTCAGCTTCACATCAAACATTCCTCTCTGCACATTCTTTGAAATATCCTCCTCAGAGGGGACCGCTTGTTTTGGGTCCCAGATTACGGATAACTTCCCCATGGCTGCACAGCATCAGAGAGACCGGCCTCTGTTTTTTTGTGCCAACCATTAACCAGTGTAATTTAAAAATCAATGCACTTTTTTCCCACTTTTATTTTTTGGCCGATTTTTTTATGTAATTCCACCTTCAAAGCCTCCTTCTTTGTTTTCTTACTGTCCTGAATAGTTTTGGTGTCATTTTTATAGCAGATATTAAAAATGTAAATCCTCTGTGACAGCTGTTTGGATGGTTTGGATAATCAAAGTCCTGCTGACTTTGATTATTTCAGTCCTACCAAAGGGTTCACATTTTAAAATTGAGCAGTTTTGGTGGGACATGTTCCCTTCAAGGGTTGGATGCTTTTAGTGCGATAAGATGACAAGGCTGTGTTGTCGTTGTAGTTGTTTTCTTGGTGCTCACTTGCTTGACTGAGGAATTACACTGCATGTCCAAAAAAAAGTCGCCACCTGGATTTAACTAAGCAAATAGGTAGCAGGATCCTATTGGATAATTACTGCATGGGTGATTATCTTTCAGCTGGCAACAAGTTATTTAACCCCAACTGATGCAATGAGTAGCTTCTCATCTCTTAAACAACCATGTAGAACGTCAAGCAGAGAAAACATCTAAGGAGATTGAAGAAACTACTGAAATTGGGTTAAGAACTGCCCAACGCATTATTAAAAACTGGAAGGATAGTGGGGAAACATTACATCAGGGTAAGAAGAGAGGCAGATGAAGTGATGCACCCATCATGCCTAGTGTCTACTGTAGAAGCCCAACATTATGTGCCCAAAGAATGAGATCAGCTGACTACCTGAATATACTGAATGACCAGGTTATTCCATCAATGGATTTTTTCTTCCCTTAATGTGCGGGCATATTACAAGATGACAATGTCAGGATTCATGGGGCTCAGATTGTGAAAGAGTGGTTCAGGGGAGACATCATTTTCACACATGGATTGGCCACCACAGAGTCCAGTTGAAACAAACATTCAGGAAAATGACATTCCCACTGGCCTCATTTGGACTTTGTGTTTAAATGCCAAATGCTAGGGAGCTAACATGCTAACTAAGCTGCAGTCTATCCTGAAATACTAAAACTTTTAGTCTACGTATTTGCCCCTGTCTCTTGCCACTCTCTTTCTGCCCACCAGATGTCCTCGGATATTTCTCCTTGTCCCAGTCACCTGGCTTTCCCCACCTTCCTACTCAGCTTTTTCTCTTTCCTTAAACATTTGCCCAGATTCCAATTTCCGCATCAGCTGTTTTCCATTTCCTAAACAGCTGACATTTATATTTTCGCACTTTTTCCCCAGTGTGTTGACAGATTGTCGTGTCGTTCTTCTTCCGACATGGACCTACTCTAGACTTCTTGTCTTTCTGTGACACTTTATTATCACAATTTCCAATAAAACCACTGCCGTCTCCCAGCCTGTTTAATCCGTCTGCAGTTAGGATCTTCCTCTCATTGTTCCAAACAAATAATTTTACACTGTGCTTTCCCAGCTTTACCTGAGAGTCCATAGCATTTTATGCACTGGCCTGGAATAAAGGAAATACCATGCTTGTCTCTATCTGGAAACAAACAACTGCCAATAAGCATCTCTAGATCTCACAGAGTAACTACCTATTGTTATTTATTTGCTTGGGAACAGACAGATTGTGCTTCCAGTCTTGGACGATTATGTATATTTTATGTTTTTGTTATATCCCTGGTTTTATTCCTAATGTTTTATACAGTGTTTTGTAGAGTCATCAGTCTCTCTTCTGCTCTCAGCAGTATCGGCTTGCAGGTCAGTTTGATGTTCAGAAACATGGAAACATTTTGAGATAAGCACAGAAATGCAACCTTGGAAAAGAACAGTGGCTTCATTTGTGAGCAAAGCTGATCACATTTCCTAAATCACCTGTTGTTCTTCTGCTTGTACAAATATGAAATACAGAAGCTTCTTTTGCATCTTTTCTCCTGGGAAGGAGTCCTGTATGAGCAGGTAAAGATTATTGAACTAAATAACTAATCCAATTCACTATATTACACATTTTAAACAGCCAACCATCTCCTGGGTCTGCCTTTTTATTAATTGGACATGGTATCTGATCATCTAATGTTTAGATTTCCCAACCAGGAAGAAATACCAGAAGTGAATTGTTCATGTATCAAACAACTCTATGTGTACTTTTTAAATGATGAACCGTCTTGCAAAGTTTTCTCTTGCTTCGTGATATTGTGCAGACTGACACAATCTGCAGCGCTGAGTACCATCACTGAGAAGAGGTTAATGAGCTGAGGGGGAACAGAGGAAGCGTCCATCCCGCACTAAAGCTCAGTGCTCTGCTGGATCCTTCACACACTGAGGCCTCTGTCATCCAGAATTGGCAGACTTACTGTACTATTGTTCCTCTATCAGCACCTCTCATTAGTGGATGTTCATGAATAGCCTCCTATTCCCTGGCAAGAGACAAACAGGGGTTAACAAGGCCTCTGTGCATCGCATCAGACACAGCTTACTGTTTTTTTGTCTCTGGGACAAAGTTAAGCTCCTTGATGTGAAGGAATTCCTGCAAGTTGTGTCACCCTGCAACCCAACAAATAATCCTTCATAGATAGGAATGCAAACAGAATCGCTTCTTCCCCATTATCATAGAAGACTGTTGTTTGAATTCATAAAATAGTCATTGATTTTATAATTTGAATGTTCTCAGAGTGTCTTAGTTTATTATCCACCTTGTGTACCCTTCGGATGGTAGAACCTTCTAGAACTGAAAAAGATTTACAAATTGAAACCATTTTCCAAAATACTTCTAAAATTGCCTCATTGGCTTCCTACACTCACTACAATAGAGTACACTCACTTACCAGTTCATTAGGTGTCTACTAATTGAACAGTCCTGCACTAAAAGGAAGGTTATGGTGTTCAGAATTTGTTTAAAATAACTGACAGAGCTGATGATTCAATTGTGTTTACATTTTGGAGGCTGTTTGAAGAACTATTTAGTTTTATTGTGTTGTACCAACACATGTTTCTATTATTCTGACAATCCCCATTGGGCTAGGCTGAATAATAGAAACACCTTTGTGTTTAATTCAATACAGTTTAACAGCACCACAAACTACATCCTCCAAAATGATCATGCAATTGAATCACCACCTTTCTGACGTTGTTTCAACATAAACTGAACATTATAACAGTCATCAAGGGGGGATTAGTGCATTAGTTATATTAAAATGCATTTGTTTTCACCAGTGTGCCTACTCAGGTTTGAACGACTTCAGATTTTTTAAAGTCGACTGATATGTGGTGAAACTCGAGTCGACGTCGACTAGTCGATGACGTCACTCATAAAAACTCGCTTTGCAAGAATGAAATCTATATTCTTGACCCGAATAACTTATGATTGCGTCTCACACAAAAGCTTGAACACAGGCTGCCGACGGCCGTAGCCAACACCATAAACACCGTCAGTCTGTCACTGCTAATATGTGGCTCTCGCTAGACAAACACTCAACTCGACCATAACTTCTGTCTCTCACATGGTGCATTCACTGACATCAAGGACAAATAACGCTCTCTACAACCACAGCAACAATGTCAACTAATGTTGAACTGAACATAAACACAAGCTTATCAATACTCTGCACTGCAGATATGTTTCGTCCACATATCGGCACCATCAATAGCGTTTAATAGTACTCGGTATTTTTCTGAAGCCTTGTTCGTGCACAGCAACTAAAGGTCTAATAACTCTGACAATGAAATTCAACAGCAAATTGTTGATTTAAAGCTGCTTTCTTTCTTTTTTTTTTTTACCGTAGGCCGTTAATTGACTGCTGTCAAGAGGAATTGGATAGCTCCTCTGCTTGTTAGCAGATGTCTTTTCATATGAATGTGCAATTCAGTAGTACTTTTGTTGTAGAATGGATTTCACCTTTAGTGAAGTATTTCCACACTAGATGTACCACAGCTAGTTTGCTGCAGTGACCCACTGGGATCCTTACCTGTCTTCTCGGAGGCATCCATGTTTTTATTGTCACATGATCAGTTACTAGTTGAGTTGTTGAGTAGTGTCATGGCACAGCATATAAGCAGTGAATTTGACTAATCGACTGGTCGGTACAACCCTTTATGTCTAATAAACTGGCAAGGGAGTGTATATCCTACCTCTGTGGAGTACCATCCTTATTCACAGGAGGCCATCAGTCAGAGGATCAACACTACCACCAAGTGGCCCCCCATGTTCAACATTTTCTCTCATTGGCATTAACATATACACAACCACACAACCACAATTTATCCCCAATGATTACACACTCCTCTAGTAAACAACAACAACAACAAAAAAAAAACAACACATTGCACTAGTGTCATAATATATTTACTCTGATCAGATTTACACAACAACATTGTCACTTCCCTCATGAGATGAATGACAATAAGGCACAAAATCATACTTGTAATTCTGCTTAGACACAGATAGTTGATGTTTTACAATGTTTTCTTTACACATCACAGTATACATGTTGGTGCTGTGCCACACGGCAGATTGACACTGAAGTAAAAATAGTGGTATTTGTTTATTTGGATGAATTTATGAGCTGCCAAATAAAAAATGAGGCATGCCACATAAGAATAGACGTTATGCTGACATGTTCCCTTTTTTCATGACAGTCAAGCCACACATACCCACTTCCTGCCGTTTGCCCGGATGAGGGAACAAACATATGACAGACGGAAACTGGAATTGTGATTAAATACAAACGTTTTACAGCCATAACTCCATGCGTGGTCTCTGTAGTTCATGCATTTAAATGTATTGTTTTTAAATTATTTGTGTTGCCCATGACACACATAATAATTATATAACTTGGTCGATATTGCAGTTTACAGTGGCTTGTAAAATGTTACCAGGCAGCAGTTTGAGTTTATATTGCGCTCCTCAATGTGATGACGCACTGTCCACAATAAAAACAGGAAGTCAGTTTTTTTTACACGTCTGGACAAAGTGCCAAACTGCCAGTTTGTAAAGAGCGTTAGAAGCAGCACAACATCAGAATCGATGTTTAAAAGCTTTCTAAAAGCACAAAAAAAAATCTATATTTTGCAAACAGACCTGCTGAAACACCACTAATGAGGACTTCCAACTATGTAGCTGAGCCCATAGTGAAGAACAAAGTGTGTCATGTGAAATACTTCAACAAAAGTCAAGGCACAGTCAGCTTGACGCTTTTTGGAAACGAGACTTATGTAAACATTACAGTTCTGGAGGTATAAATAAACGACTTGATTAATTAAACTGAACTGCCCTTTGTTTCCTGTGGTCTTCTTAATAGTGTGAAATGTAAAAGACAGTGGTTTGAGTTGCAGGGTCAAAGTGTCTTTCAAAATTAAGTTATTCATCAGGAGACTTGGCCACCGCCTCTGTCAGTCATTTGACAATCTTTTTCTTCTACTAAGTGGTTCTTCTGAACATAAAATCATTAAAAAGAGATTACATATACAAAAATTGTCTGAAATGTCTCTTAAAAGAATACTGAAAGCAATAAAAGACCAACAGGTGTTGCCATGCTCCCTTCCGTGCTGAAATGACCCACAGATTTATGGGAGATGCAGTAGTCGGCACAAAGCGTACAGGATGGCAGGTTTCAGTCTCAGCCCACAAACGTCAGCCCTGCCATGATGGCAAAGCCCAGCAGGATGAAGAGCACCTTGAGGAGCTGCTTCCCGGGAGAGTTGAGCTCGTGTGGGAGGATCTCCAGGAAGGTGATGTAAATGAACGTGCCTGCGGCGAGCCCCTCTAGGACGGCCTGGATCAGAGCTCCGGACGCAAGCTGAGCCTCCATCACACTGATGCCGATGGCGATGCCTAAAGGTGACATGATGGCGAACACTCCGATGTACGCAGCTACCCACAGAGGACGAACAGCGCTCTGGACCAGCTTCACGGACAGGCTGAACACTATGATGCTCTTGTGGACAAGAATAGCGATGCAGATTTCTAATACCTGAAGGAAATACATTTATGGTCATTTCTACGTCTTATAAGATCCTTAATTATCAAAAGAAGATTTAGTGCACAATGCATTCACTACCTAATGAACTGGCAAGTAAGTGTAGATTTATATCAAAGTACGTTGCACCGTAATGCACCGTATCAAAGAAGCTCATTGCATTGTATGAGCAACTTCCTCAGTTTTGGGAGTCAACGTGCAGGATGAAATCAGGTTTTCTCAGATCTCTTGTGGCCAAAGGCTCCTGGTTTGTAACAGTTCTGTCAGGTTTAACCACATCCAACAGTGATGGGATTACGCACCAACCACATCCCAAATCACTGTGGTAATTGAACCCGTTGCGTCCTCAAACCATTCTACCACTGCTATCAAGGAATGCAGTTTTACACTTTCTTTTTCACATCTTGTTGCATTATGACTTTAAATGATGTAGCAAATTTCTCCCTTGAAAATAAAACCTTTATGTGAAAAGCAATTTGTCTAATTAAACCCAGTTCAAATCAACACACTGAAGTAAATGGCCAACAGAACACATTATAAATAATTATATGCAGAAAAGTCCTGAGGTAACACTGATAACAGAGCGAAACTGTGAACCAAAAGAAGAAGCTCTGACTCGCTTGATCGGGTCGCTGTTTCACTCTCAAAGCGTTCTGAAGCCATATACTGAAACGTTTGTCTGGACACATGAGCTCGCAGATTTTCTGAACAGCAGCTTTATCCGAGCAGCACTTTCCCGGGGCGAAACCGATTTAACATCAAGTGAAGGACTTTCTGTCTTCTTACCTTGGAGTCGGTGCTCTGCAGGCCGATCGCAAGACCCTCAAAAACCGAATGGAGCGAGAGTGAGAGGAAGAGCATGAAGGAACGAAATGGAGAGTGAGCCTGAAAGTCAACATGGACGTGGTGACCGCTGCTCTCCAGATTGGCCGCCCCGTGGCTGTGGCTGTGCCCGTGCCCGTGTCCATTCCTGTTGTCGGCTATGAGCGGTGACCTCTCCTCACGAGACCCTCTCACCTCCCGGCAGTTCAGGACAATCCTCTCCACTATGAGGACTAGGAAGAATCCGGCAGCCATGATGAACTCTGGAAGGGGAAAGCTGGTCTGTTGAAGACCAATATATAGATTAAACAGTTTGCAGTGTCAGTCTTCAAACAAGAATATGTTAACAGAAAAAAAGAGAACAGTGTGAAAGAACAAGTTTTTTATAATTGAAGAAGAAAAACATAACGGATGAATTGTAAGGGAAATACCAAACAATATCAGATTCCAGCCTCTCAGACGTCATTTTATATCAAATGTTGTGTTTTTTTTGTTTTATACTCCTTGCTCTCAGGATAACTGAGACACTTGGACGTACCTCCACCTTCTGAGCATCCAGCACCTCGTTGATGTCCGACAGATAATCTGGGATGATGTCCAGAAAACATGCTGCCAGGAAAACCCCGCCGGCAAAGCAGCTGATCAAACTCAGAACTGTTCGGTGTAGTTCTTCGAATGGAAAGACAAAAGATTCTTACGTTTCAACATGCACATAGAGGGGCACTCATTGCAGGGAAAATGCTGCGAGCAAATGTTCCTCTGACAGTTGTTTTTCTTGTTTTTTTCTTTTTGCTGAAATGTGACTCTCATGTGAATTCTTGCAACATCTCAAAATTCCTAAGTTAAATAAAAGCCATAAATAGCTATTTAACCTATAAATTATATAGTTGATCCCCTTAAAAAACTGTTGGGACATCGTGTGACATCTGACAGAAGTCCAGATGACTCAGCAGCACAGTGTTTCAGCACACAGGGATGTAACAGAGAGAAATGATACTTTCACTTCCGTTTAAAGAAAGCTGAAGTTCGCAATCAAACTACACCGACGTGACTGACATAGATTAAATTAAATATGACCACGAGTTAGAAGAGCACTGCAGGCTTCATCTCTATCAGGTGACTTCCAGTCGGGGGTGGGAGGAGGGATTACGGTTGGTAGTAACATAGTAGGAGAGCAAGAATTAGACTATTACAAGTCACATGATGGGGTTTACCTTAAAACATTCCTGGACTTTTTGCTCATAGCTGACCTATGATCAACATTTGAAGCTGCTGTTCTCTAATATCTTAATGCATCGTTAAAGGTTTCTAAGTCACTGTTGATAAAATCGATAGCATTTAATTGTCTTTACAACGCTATCTGCCACCGAAACATGTGATTAACTGAGAAATCCCAGGTGGGGAAACCACTGACCACGCAAAATCGCTTATCTTAGTGGAAGCAGTGATACCAAACTTCATTCAAACTTCTGGCAATTTAATGATACTTCGTTTGTATGGAAATGGTAGCACGTATTAGGACGGATGTGACAGCTTGAAACAAATCTGTGACTTCTCCTTTTTGGTTCGGCATTTGTGTAACAAGGTAACACATGATTCAATCAAAATAAAATGATTTATTTGTTGTCACTGTTGTCACTCTCCTTTTAAAGACGACAACAACAGTTAGACACAGTAGGGAAGTCTATGTTATTAAACGCAGATACTTCCGTTAACATAAGTATCAGTACATCTTTGTGTTAAATGAATCTTTTCTTATATGTTATTGTCGTGTACCAACCTGTCCCGTTTGTGTTTCTGAACCATACGACTCGAGCAGGGATGAATCCAAAAAGAAGAGTTAGCAGCAGTAAACCGACCAGAGCGCCTATTTTCACCTGGAGCAGATATTCCATTTTCGTAGCATTAAAGTGTCAGTTTTAAGAGTGAAGTCCACTACCTAGCTGTACAAAACATTAGGTTAGCTGCGATGCATGTCGACGCTTTCTAGCTCTTCTTCATCAGACTGACAGGAGCTTAATGTGGGACAAGCGACCACATAATGTTGTTAAAAAGAAAACAGCTCGGAGGGTTCAGGCTACGGTGGCCGAGAACGGTCAAAAAGGCGAGTAAAACCAAACACAGGACGTCTTGTTTCTTATCATTCTGTGTTTGATTTTACTCGCCTTTTATCGTGAGTAAAACCAAACACTGTTTAAGTATATATATTTATATATATATATATATATATAAATATTTACAAACAGACATGGCAGCCTACAAATCACTAGCTGTACAGCAACTCAACTTTCTGTAATAGATAACTCCATGTTTTAATGTTAATGCACATTATTGCAACTTATTAATCCTTCCTATGAATATCATATATTTACTTTCATCTCTATTTCTTGTACATTTGTTCATATGCAATTTGTTTGCTTATACTATTTTATTTTACACGATTTTTAGTTATATTTTATTTTTATTTTACGCGATTTTTATTTCTATTTTATTTTTATTTTACCTGCTGTTCTCAAGAGTGTTTTTATGTGTAACTGTGCTACTGCGACCAAGTGATTTCCCTTGTGGATGAATAAAGTCTGTCTACGTAGGAGCCTAGGAAAGGTGCAAACATGGAAACAGTGATAAACAAACAATAAACAAAAATTACAAACTCTTTTTTTATTCATTCATCTTCTGTTATCGCTTATCCTGTGAAGGGTCACAGGGGGTGCTGGAGCTTATCCCAGCTTACAAACTCTTTTAAACAGTTAAAAGTATCTCCCTATCCGTAACCCTATCCCTACAGTGTCCTAAACAATAAAAAAAGTGATGAGTTAAAATAATTACATTTAAGCTAGACAAACAATGATAGGCCTAAATCATTATACAAGGTGGAAATTCAGTTTAAACTCATCAGTTGCTTCAATGAGATATTGTTTTTTAAGATATAATATAGTTTTGGTTATTTTTATTAAAAGAAGGGAGAGATTTGCAAAACTTTGAATTACATTACAATATAATTTGTTGTTTTAGTTTTGCTGCATCATAACATGTTATCTCTGCGGATAGAAATTGAAAGTGATGGGATCCTTTGCTTTATCCATAGGTTTATATCAAGCCAGATTTTTTGTATTACACGAGAAAAGTACATAGTCAACTGTTTTGATATATTTTCAAGAAAATATGCATGCATTGTCATCAATACCAAAGCAAATTGCAAAGTAAATCTTTGGAGTATATGTTATTCGTAATTTAGAACACTTTTTTGTCCGTTTTGACAACTGAACAAGCGTGAGACACACTATTTCTGGGAATATTTTATCTGGATAGGGTCCAAATACTTTTAAACTGATCCCTGTTTGGTAAAAGTTGGTTAACCATTGCCCAGCACCACGCAGAATGAGCTGTCTGGTGCTGGGCTAATATGTTGCTAACACATTGTAAAAAACTGGAACTTTATTTGACTCACAATACACTGACTCTCATAGACTCATAGACTGTGTTTGCAGGAGTGTATTAAAGGTGCTTTAATACTGTCTGACTAATTTGTTTCTTCAGTTCTTCTAAATGGTTATTATCATTATTAATCTTTCATGTTAACAGTCATTTTTTTTTGTTTTGTTTTGTTTTTTAAAACTGTCATTGTGCCTGTCCTTGTCAGTCTACAGTCATTAGAGACAGTTAAACGAACAGCTCATTTGCAACCTGAGCAACTCAATGTCACCCTCTGGTGATAAAATGCATTAATGTCTGTCCCAAGTTAAACAGTTTCTTCTTTAGGCCATGTGTTAGTACTTGTAGCCTACTTTCCAAAATGGTTAAAAACCTTTTTTGACATAATAGAAATTTTGATACATGTGCAATTAGTTTGTGTTCGAGATTCAACAGAATCAACTTTGCATCCAACCAGATGCTTGACAAGTCATTCACAGCGGCAGCAGGGCGGACAAGGACATTGTCTTACTCACCTGCAACAAACTTCCAGCAACATTAACTGTGAGGTGTGGATTCTGTTGGTAAATGTCACCTGAATACTAAACGTAAAGGTCAACAAACTTATCTTCAGCAGTTTGTTGTTAAGATTTACGTTTGTAAATTTGATATATTTTCCCTTTGTGGGTATGCAGCCTTTTGCTTGCTGGGCAGAAGATCTATTGGGAGCATTGTTTAAATTATCTTAACTCTTATGGGCACAGATGTACATAAACTAGAGTCTTTTCGGTTTTACACAATGTTAACAGCCCAATTAAATCTCCAAATATTATACTAACATAAAAACGTTAAAGTATAAACTGTATTTATTTCATCTTGTCACCGGCAGATGTCGCCATGTCGCCACGAGTTTCTTTCGCCACCACGCGGCGACCGGCGGCGACGTAGAAAGAATCGATGACGACATATTCGTGCGCCGGATATGTTGCGCTTTCCACACAAGCCCTGAATGCTGATGTGTTTCAAGGAATTACACAGCAGGGAGACCGAGGAGTTTTTTTTTTTTTGATGCTGTAACTCAATAACGGGGAGAAGCGGCGCCGGGTCAGCGGTCGATGTCGAAGAAGACGCGGTGGGAGACATCTGCAACACCGAAACCGAGAGAGTATGGCGGTGAGAGAATGAGACACATGCAGCTGCTACAGTGACAGAAGGAAACAGGAACAACTGACTGATTTCACTTCTGAGGTTTCTTTTAAACGATTAGTATGAATGATGCTGCCTTGCAGAGTGACTCGACTGCAGTGAGGCCACCACAAGGTGCCAAAGGGCTTAAAAAAAAAAAAGTCATAGAAGGAAAGAATTAATACAAAAAAATGTAATTTACTCTAATTTTTATTCACTGTGCAGGTGTGGTGTTGTGTAGCCTTTCTCGATCCTGCAATTCCTACCTATGTAGTGTTGCAATAGCTTATAAACATTACACACTGACTTCAAAGTATAGCATGCATACATTTGCCAGTTCCTTAAGCACACTAATGTAACCGTCCTGCATTAAATCTTAGCTTCATTTAAGGTGTGTTGTACCGACATGTTTCTTTGATTTTGACAACCCAGTTTTTTAGTCAGTAGGCTAGGCTAAATAACAGAAACTCTAGTTGATTCAGTCTAGTTTAACACCACCATAACATCCTCCAAAAATTATCATACAGTTGAATTACCACCTTTCTTACCCTATTTTGACATAAACTGAACATTATAAAAGTCAAGAAAGAGGATTTAGTGCGGGACTGTTACTGTAGAATGCATTTGCTTTCACTAGTGTACCTAATGTTCTGGCGAGTGAGCAAAGAACGATGTGTATTCCCGTCATCTTTATAAACAAGAAATAGGTTTAAAACACATCTTGTGGAATTTCATGCAAACCGTTAACATTCATTCATAAATGAAACCTTAAACTTGCATTTAATAACTGGTGAAATCACTGTAATGTGTCTTTAAATTAAAAAAATATATCATATATCAGTGAAGAACAGATAATGGGGGGGAAAAAATTAAAGACATTTTATAGCTACCAGAGAAGAGTCAGAGTTCAAAGGTGAAATGTTCCTCATGGTAAATTTTATTTGATTTACAGTGTCAGGTGAATAGTCCGTTATTATTTAGGTATTAATTCTACCTAGCTGTGGATTGTTTTGTATTAGATATTAATAAAACATTGTCATTTTTCCAGATTAAATTAGATCATAGTCTTTGTTTACAGATATCTGATATTAACGTGAATTTATTGACTTCACTAAGCCTAAGGTCTGGCCAGGTACCATAAAAGTAGAAAGGAACAGCTGAAAAGCTTTGCCTGTGTTGTCCCTGTATTTACAAAAAATGCTAAAAACGTATTTGATCTCTGTGGTTTTGCACAACAGCCCAAAGGTAAAGTCGGCACGAAGGGAAAGAAGCAGATCTATGAAGAGAACGAGGCGACTCTGAAGTTCTACACGCGAGTCATCCTAGGAGCTAACGTAAGAAACTCTGTCTTGTATTTGTGTTGTTTCAGTCAAATTAAAGGTCTCAATATCAACACCATGGACTTTGCAGTCCTTTAGATTTATCACGTCTATTGTCAGTGGGTCAAGGGTTGCTTAAGCTTTTTTCAGGCTGCAGATCATCCATGCAACCAGACTCACAACTGCTCTCCACAACAACATCCTACGATGCAGTCATGATAGCCCACTTTCAGAGATATTAAACAAACCTATTATATTTTAGTGTGTAGAAAAATCTACTGTAGCGCTGGAACAAACAAATCATTTTGTACGAAGAAAAGTGATAAAATATTTTTAGGTGCCAAAGTACTAAACTTATTTTGTTTTGTTTTTTCTCTCTCTGATAATTAATTGTCCCACATGTCAGAAAATAATATCTGAGAAGCTGATAAACTGTCTCACTTCAAACTGAGTGAAACCACTGATGGACTGTCAAAATAATGAATCAGCTAGCTCATAAATCGACACAAGTTTTAGCGCTATTACACTGACCAGCTATTCAACCCCGTTTCTAATGCTGTTCCCCTGCAGGCAATATATGCCGCAGTAAATTTCTTGGTTTTCTACAGTTCGTCTACATTTTGGACATGGGTGAGTCTTTTTTTTCCTTTTCTTTTATTTAAAGATTATTTAACATGTCAATATCTGCAAATCTAATATAATTTCATGCACACCACTACTTCCCTTGTTCCCTCTAATCCTTTTATGTCTCCTGTAGCTGCTGCTGGTGTTTGCACTAGCAGTGTACGTCGGGAGCTACCGCTCCATGTCTGCCATGGCCAAGCCAGTGTTTGCTGAGGACGGAAATCTCCTGGATGGAGGAATAGACTTGAACATGGAGCAGGGAATGGCAGAGTGAGTAATTCTATAAAAGACAAAGTGAATTCAGGCATACTGGGAAGAGAAACCTCAGTCTGCATAGGCTCTGAAAGCAACATGATTATAGGAAACAGCGTGGAATGGCAAAGATGGTTTATACTAAAAAAAAAAGATGGAAGAGAAATAGATTTTAGTATCCGTACTAATACTTAAACCCTAGTTGCGTGGGATTGGTTTACGATTCATTTGCAGTGTTAATTTCTGCTTTCCTCTCACTTTAATCATGGACATGGTGAATTTGCACGGGATTGAGACACAAACTCAAAAATTATTACAAATTGCTAGAGGTACCCAGGTTTTGTTGGTCCTGTGCAAATAGGACTAAAGATTTTTGTAAGGTTGCCCACTAATATATGCTAAATTGCCTTGAGAGCAGTAGCGAGGGCACAGGGGACATTTGGACTTTACACTTTACACTTTAATTCAGTCAATGAGTAAAAAGCAGCTCTGTCAATTCTGTCTAGTTGGTAAAACTCAATTCATTAAGGTTATTCTTTTTTTGGCATTTGGCCTTAATAGACAGAGCAGTGGTGACAGACAGGGAATGTGTGGAAATAAAGCTGAGGAATGATGTGCAGCAAAGGCATTAACTGAAACCGGTGACTGGGCTGTTAAGGGCATCGTGTCCCCCAACTTCTGAAACCTCCGCCCATTGTCTTCCTGTAAAGATAGTTGTTCTTTTTGTCTGCACAGAAACATGGAACATGCCGGTGATAATTTATTAGCTGTGTTCTGGTTCTAGGCACCTGAAGGACGTCATCCTGCTCACAGCCATTGTACAAGTGCTCAGCACAATTTCCTCTTATTTCTGGTATCTTTGGCTGCTGGTAAGAGCTTTTTTCTTTTTTCTTTTTTAGAATGCGTCATGTTTATCTAATGAATCCTACTGTGTACAGTAGCTCTTATTTATCTGCCTGATTCATTTTATGTTTTTGTTTTGCTCACGTCTCATAAGTGTTTCTTGAACTGATAATCCTCTCTGGGCGTTTCAGGCCCCGGCTCGTGCCCTGCAGCTGCTTTGGACAAACTTTCTGGGCCCCTGGTTTATGGCGGAGAGCCCAACGGCGCCGGAAGAGGTGAACGAGAAGAAGCAGAGAAGACAAGAGCGCAGACAGATGAAGAGATTCTGATGCTGCAGAGCAGACTGAGCAGTATTTTTATACACAGAATCTAACACACAGATGGCAAGGAACACATAAGTTATTTAGGAACTAATTTTGTTATCAGGTTAAACTCAGTCCAAATCTGATGCTGTGGAATCTTGTTTTCCCATGTTTATATTCTCCCCGCTTTCTCATGTAATCCAATTTTATCCCTAAATTATGAAATGAAATGTTCCCTGTTTAGATAATGTCAGGGTCCAAATATCATTTATTCCCCATGCAGAGATTTATTGTAAGAGATTTGTTCTTGCACAATGCCGTCACACTGTCCCCGTCCTCCTGCAGATTTCCATTTAAATTACATTTCACGCATCAACCCCTAAAAACCAAACTGAATTTACTCAAACAGTGCCACTTTCATCATTTTATTTATCATCCATCACCGTCCCTTCATCACAGAATTTTTTTCTGAGCTATCAAGTCTTATTCAGTCAACTCGATATAAAATAAGTTTTAATAGAAAAATGGAAACAACTTTTTGCAATAAAAATCTCAACGCTGAGTGTGGAGTTTTGAGGAAAGATTTTTTTTTCCAGTTGTCAGAAAAAGAAAGTCCTAGCTTTTACTTTCAGTTTTCCTACGAGGCTAAAGTTTTGTGCCTTAATAAAATCCTTTTTCGTGTATGTGTGTGTAAGAAGCAGCTGTCTTTAAAATGTTCCTACTGAAAAAGTGTTGACAATGCATTCTTGAAGAGAAATGAGGGATGTTCGGCCCAAAGTTGAAGCTTAATGTACCATAAAATCCGTGACGGTTCACTTTTGGAGGAATTCAGAGTTCAAGAAAAGGGCAAGCGGAGTTAACAGTTATTTTCATTATCAGTTCACTTCTGTGGCTTGCTTTCGTATTAATTGATTCTTTGTTCGGTTTTATAAATACAGAAAAGAAACGGCCCAGAGGCAATTTTTTGGTCCCACAGCACAAAACCCCCAAAAATATCCGTTTATTTTACTAGATATATTCTTTTGATTATTGTTATACTATTAAATTACTGCAGCCCTTAATTCAGTGTGTGTTGAGATAGTTTTGTGAGTCCGTATGGAGTCATTCTGTATTTACTGTATCTGAAAACGGTCGTCAACAAATCTGGGTGTTTGGTTTTCTACTGGACAGTAACTTAGACTTATAGAAGTACACAGTTTATACATAGGAAAGTGCAACATAAGCCAAAAACGATACCTAATTTAATCTTTTAAAATCAATGTTTGAATTATTTACTCTCAAATCCTACTTTCTCCAAAGCACTGCAGCCTCCTGAATGATGCTTGCTGCCCTCTGATGGTTGTTTAATTATTTAAATATTTATTTTAAATGGAATTAAGAATGTAGACAGATGATGGAGAAATTAAGTGTAGCATGACACTCAGTGCACTGACTCCATTTTTTTAGGGTGCTCCTCCAACTCCTCACATATTTCGAGATTAAACATTAGAGCTGGCGGATCAATACACAGACGACAGGCTAATCCCCCAAATGCTGGAGAAATGTTAAACCGACCTCGTGCACGGCTGCGTTTAACGCTGTCGTTTCCCTGTGGTGATTTGAGTCTTGCCCCCAGGGGGAGAAAAAAAAAAATATGTTGTTTATTGTCAAGTCTGCTAAGTGACTCCGCAGCCTATCCAGTGTTGACAAAGTGAATTTAGCGATTAGAAGAGAGTGAGTGGGCTGAACTGCTCCCAATATAATTACAGATTTGTTATTATTGTTACATCCGTGCTTTTCCCAGCTCAACAAGCTGCAACCTGCTGTCTCCGTGTCTGAAGGAGAAACTCTGTGACTGTTGTTACAAGGAGGGAAAAAAACAGCAAGGCAGCTACAAACATGAATTAAACGTCTCTTTTTTTTTTACATAAGTTCAGAAGTAAGTTCCTGAAGCATCAATATCCACACAAGCGTTTTCCAAAATGACTGCTTTTAGTTCGCCTGTGTCCTGCCCTCCTTCATCCCAGCCCTGTGGTCCTGTACTGTCTCTATTATAGGGTTATAAACAAAGTAACCAAAATTAGAGCAGCACGGCATCCAGTTGTCAGGGCCAATCCCAGATGTGGGCTTTGAGAGGGACCATGTTGCAGTGTAATTTAGTACTGGGGCCACTCACTCGCACGTAAACCCCACCTCCCCCTCACAAAAAAACTCACAGATATACTGTTGTGTTTTCTATAAGGAGATGTGCAGAAATGTGGGTTTGTGTGTTGTGGTGTTAATCTATTTCAGAAGAGTACAAACTTTACAACGTTTACCTGAGATGCAGAATCTGTGCATTTATGAATGCAGCCCCTATCTGCAAACCTCCCCTTATCTTCTACTTCATAAAAAATGTCTTCTTTTCACTTTGAAATGCAACACAGCATTAGAGAAGTATGTCTTAAAATAATGTGCTGGATGTGAGTCCCGCTATCTCTGCATTTGATTTAGGACGGAGAGAAAAGAAAAGAGTGGGAGAGCGAGGTTCTTGTTTACCATGGCAGTAAAACAGGGTTCATCCTGACAAGATGAAATAAGGGAGTTGAAGCCGCATTCCATTTTCCAGGCTTTGTGTGTAGCTTTCGCATGCTATAGGAAAGCCAAACAGTTTAAACCGGTTATTAGAGCAAAATAAATGCAAATATCACGTGATCCAAGAAATCGAGTGAAGGCCGTTTCTTTTTTTTTGTCTCGTTGGCTCCAGCCAAGCGCGGCCTTCGCATTTCAGGTCCCTTTAGACGCACACGGCCAGACAAAACAGGAAATTGGAGGGGCATTTGGGCAACAGTCGAGCCTTTGACCCTTGACCTGCAGCGCTCCCTGTCTTTGAAGTCAAGAGAGAGAATCAAAAGCAATTACAAGCAATGCAGAGTGTGTTCCCTTGAACATTTAGCCTCCGCTGTGTAAACAGAATCGGAGCTCCCTGAGTGTGTTTGGCAGAGCTGTGGGTGTAGTCCTCCTCAAGCTCATCATCTCTGCTCGGTTTTTCGGCCGTGTTTTGACTCCGATCCACAACAGTTTCGGTTGCGGTGGAGGAGCATCGTGCACGTGACGCGAATGCTTTATCTCGATTCCTGCGTGCTTGCTTTCTCTGATTACAAATAAGTGTCAGCGCCTCGGGCATCATCTTCTAGTTTAAAGATGACACCGGCCAGGCGGCGTTCACGGCTTCCACCATGGCCTTAAAAGGAAGATGTCAAGAATTCCTGCTGCATTTGACTCGTGTGTGGGTGTATGAGCGTGCGTGTTCTTGTATTACTCATGTTGTGGGGACATGCATCTGATTAGACAGTCACGTTGCAGGGGTTTGCCTCCCTTTTTTGGGACCAAAAAGACAAGTCTAATAAATTTTAAGCCGCAGACTTGGTTCAAGGTTGGATCAGTCAAGTAGTGTTTATGGTGTGCAGGAAATCAATGTAAGTCAAAGTAGCGTCCTCTAAAACTATAAAAACACGACTCTGTGTGTGTGTGTGTGTGTGTCTGGAAGCATCTGGAGCATCAGACTCGGCGACAAATACTCCACCCTCCTCTGAGATTGTCACCTTCATTTAGCATCCCGCTCCGTCCCGTGCCAGCCTGTCATCTGCTCCTGTTTGCCACCACCCGCAAAATGACGACAGATCAATAGAACCACGCGATCTGATGTCTTATCTGTTCATGTGCCACGGCTAAAAGAGGATTCGTTTAGGATTCCACAGTCTTTCACAGCATTTGGCGACGACTTTGAAGATTTTTATCAGCTGCTTTTGAAATACTGGACTGTAACATATTAAATGATGAATTGCTTGTCTGTGCACAAGCGCCTCCTTGAAAATGATTCATCCCGTTTGCCTGTAGCATAAATTAAAAATAATACTGTAGACTTTTACATCCAAAAGTACTGTGTATGCAGTTCAGACGGAGCTCAGGGCAGCACTTTGTTTGGATAGTCTGGTGTTAATATAAAGCAAAATAGCACACCAAGTGACTAATGACGAAAGATAAGTGTTTCTTAACAGTGTGCTTATCCAGATACCCGCTGAATACTTTTTTTAAAAGAGAATCCTAAACCTTGTAGCTCCAGAAGGAGGTGCATCAAAATGAGATGTCACTCAAGGCGTCATCGGTTAGGGCCAAAGACAACAAGTATGAAAGTAGAATAAGAAAAATGGAGCTAGGAGAGAGTTTGAGATCCTCATGAAGTGGATCAAGGCTTCATCACTGCATAATACACCCAAATGTCTAATTAAACTCAATCTAAGAGTGATTTAAAAAGGAAAATGCAGCATCCAGTTGATGGTATAATATCTTCAAAAGCCACCAGACTCCATTCACAAAAACAGTAATTTTCCCCCGTCCCAACACAGGAGTTGACGGTCTATCGCTGTGTGACTTTGGTGATTTAACATGTTAAATTGGATCTAAACTGGATCTAAACCAAACCGATGACACACAATAACACAAACAAACTGACCAGTCCAGGTCAGCAGTGTTCCAGAAATTCCTGTGAGCTGAAAGCTAAAATTGCAGGTTTTGTGAATGAAGTCTGGTGGCTTTGAAGTGAGCAGTACAGAAGCTTCAGTTTCCTGTTGGAAAAAGCTGCCTGACAGCAAGATTAATCAATGAATATATTCTTATAATAGCATACACATTAGCTGATATGTTTTTTTTTTGTTTCATGTTTTAGGTTCCTAAAATTCATCCTGAGGTTTTCCTGGCGCCTCGGACACTGAACAGAAAATTGCTTCAGAGCGTAGATGACCTCCTGATTCCAGCCTGGACTCTGAGACCGGGAAAATCCTGAACATCATGCCTGAAACATCCTGAGGATCTCAAGGTTTGTTTTAGTCATCATCAATCTCAGTTCAGCTTTGTTAGGTCGTTTATATTAAGTTGCTCCCTGTAGTGTGCCAAACCCTCACTGCCAAGGTTATGAACTTGACGGCATCAGAGTCTTGGTTTGTACATTTTAACTTCGGTTGCTAAAGCAGCCATCTCATGATGAAATACTAAAAAGTTAGCCTCGCACTATTCTTGAATTAGAGACACATCGTCCACATGAAGTGATTCCTCTGTGAGTACATGTATTTAAGGAGATTTGAGGATAAACTAACAAATCAGCAGCAGAGATGCAGAAATTTCAAATTAAAGATGAATGCTTGATCATAAATTATTCAGTGTACACCCAGGGATAATTTGCATTCTTGCACTTTACGCAGTTTGGAGTAACATGTACACAAAATGACGCATTATCTCACGTGTCTTGAATAAAGCATACTTGCACTAACTTGTGTGAAGGGTAGGACAATTGAAAGGGATTTACGGAGAACTTGACAAGAAGATAATTAGGCTGCACTAATGCTGGCAGTGTAGAAAGGAAAAACAACTTGAAACCAGCGCACGTGAGGAATGAAACTGGTGAAGATATTATGATGAAATCAATAAAGTAGAGTTCAAAGTAGAGTTCAGACACCATATTTAAAATTTACACATGGGTATTCACAGGGTTTGAACCTTGATGGCTGTGGAAAGTGTTTGAAGACATAAACACAGACATAAATCATGCAGTCATTACAACAGGACATGATATGACGATTAGGAACGGGACTTTTAAAAGGAAATGACATGTTAGTAAGAGTGAGAAAAGCAATGAATTGAAATATGGATAAAATAGATTTATAATCAGTATTCTCTTTAGAAAAGCCGCAAAATATTTTTTATTGACATACGATACGGTCATGACTGTCTGCTCCCTCACTTTTAATTCTCAGATGGTGTTGTGTTCGCTTTGTTCAAGAAAAGTTTTCATACAAACTTCTTGTGGCACTCACATCCTCCAAAGCGGAAAGCGTTTGATGACGTTTTTCAGCAATGATGGAGGCCAATTCATTTTTCTGTCAAGGTTCTCTTCATAATTTTCTGATCTTTACCTTTGAATTTCCTAAATGATGTCACCTAAATGTTAGCCTTGGTGACTTCTAGGTGCCAACAGTTGCCTAGCAGCTGTTTCATATCAATGATGGTAATATAACTTCAGCAACAAGTTCTCGACTTTCCAAGTTGTGATCAAAAGCTGACAATTTCCATGTGAAGGCAGCGTTAGTTTGTTGTGAACTGCAACATCCTTATTTGAATCTGTCTCTGGACCTTTGTTGTATCTCATTTCCCATCTCTCCCTCTCTCTCTGTCTCTCTCTCTCCTCTTGCTTCCTGTTGTCATGTCACTGCTGCAGTACCTTAACCTTATCTCTTAATGGTAGTTGCTCTAATAAATGTGTAGGAAGCATTGTCATTGACCCTGCAGCTTATGATCCGGTGATGTGATGAACCCACTCAGACATCCTCTTGACCTCAGTGAGAATCGGTAACTAATTTTAAGTTGCGATAATGGCACATCAATCTCCCTCCATTCATTATTCTGTTTGCTTGTTTGTGCTTCCATTGAGATTAAATAAATAAATAAAAAGGTCCTTCGTGAGTGACCACAGGCATTAGTCGTGGCCGTGGCGCCACTGTCTGCACGACTCCGACTGAACCAGGATCAGTGAGGGACAGTCTCCATCGCGCTGGGTTCCCTTCCTCTTCCTTTGTTTTTATCCCGTTTCCTTCCACGCTTTCTTAGATACTGTTCCCCCCAATGGAAGTCTAAACAAACTACAATACTGTGAAAGTAAACAAACGCACAAATATCATGTCCCGCAACCTTGACCTTCACCAAAATCAGACCCGGTTTGGACTGGAGCTTGGGGACGAGGTTTAGGCGCATGGTTTTGGTACTGTTGCTCTAGCGCAGTGTAATCAATATTTCTTTGATTTGGATTTATTTACGATTATAAAAGAAAATGTGCTCATTCAGACAGAAACTGATTGGAATACAAACTGGACGGCATTTGTGTAAACCCCTTAGACACACAGATCTTACTTCTGATCTTAAATCTTGAGCATACAGGCCTCCCCAAAGTCAGCTGATTCATAAATAGGACAGAAGAAGAAGAAATAAAACATGTGACAAAAGAAAGGAATGATATTCAACAGAGCCTTTCAGGACACAAAATCAAAATCTACTGCATTTTGTAGCAGCTGTGTTTCTACTGAACTGATTGATAAGGGTGGCGGCTGGAAAATCCCAAGTGTCCTTTAAGTGTAATAGGAGATCAAATCAAAAGGAACTTAAGCAGAACAATCTCCTATGACTGCTCAGTTATATGTGGAAATAGAATGCAGTGATCCAGTGATTATAATTTCCTGGTGGCCTAATGGCCTTCGCTACCCATTTTTTGATCAGACAAAAATGTTGCATCGTGTCATCATGGGTTTTTCTAGTTATTACTGCCTTACAAAAGCCAAACGTGTCCCTCAACAGTCAGCGTGTGAGTCTAAATTAATGCACACAAACACGAGCAGTTGTTTAGAGAGTCCACCTAAATGCTGTGCAGTGTTTCTTTGAACATATACAGCTGGCGATGCAGCATCCATCAACATGCACGGCTCTTAACTTGGTTAATGCTTGCATTAACATTAATGAGGCTTTGCACACTTTTTATGCAGCTCTCGCTTCTAATGTTACTGATCACCCTTTTCCACCATTTCAAGCCCATCCATCCCCACCCACGTCATGCTATTAGACATATAATGGAAGTCTAGATTAATGGTTAATTTCCAGGAAAACCCCTGTGTTCTGTCATAAAGTGCTTTCCATTAATTAGGGACTCTCTCAGAACGGAGTGGGAGAGGAGACGAGTGATTAATGAGCTAGCTTGTGCAGTCAGCAGCTCGTCTAGTCCCAGTGGTGAGCGTGAGAGTCGGACCAGCAAAGAGAGAGGAAGAAAAATAAATATGTGGCCATTGAAGAAAAAAAAAAGAAAAAAGAAAGAAACTGCATGGAAATTCATTACAGGGGTAGCTGGGTGCAGTTTCAAAGGGATAGCTGGAGCATTTGAGCTGAACTGTGAGGGAGAGGGGAGAGCGAGGCTTGATTACGCCCTCTCTGGTGCCAGGAGTCCGGCAGAAGGGGATGGGTGTGTGCTGAACTGAGAAATGAGAATAAGGAGAACAGTTCAGGCAGCGTCTTGACTTCTTTCAGTCTCTGCTGAAAGCTGAATCACGGCAGAAAGATTTGGAACTAAGGAACGTGCACAGAACTGACTATTGCGGGACAAACGCAACTATTAGTTGAGCTTTTAAATTATTGGGAATGATATCTCTCTTATTAAAATAGTTGCAAGTGTGTTATACAAAGATGTTTTCACTGTTTCTCAAGGTTTTGGATGTTTGCATCTTTAAAGACATTCATGCTTATCTGCTTTCTCATCAAAAGTTAGATGGGAAGATCGATACCCTACGATCTGAGTCCTGTGTATAAAGCTAGTTGCTGCTTCATGCCATATTCATCTCATACAGTGTTGTGACTAGCCTATTAATTGACCCTTTGTAAGAAGGCCAACTCAGGGTCTGGTCTGTCTTGCAGCTTTTATCTGGACATAAAGCGCTAACTTAGCTTAGCGTAGCTTAGCATGAAGTTCAGAAACATTTGGAAAACTAACTAATTGAAACAAACAAGGATTAACCTTTTTACAGAGTCAAGCTAACTGCTTCCCATTTCTAGCTATATGCCAAGCTAAACTAACACTGGGAAGCACTGAAACTTCATATTTAATGAGAAGCTTGTTCATATTTTTGAAAATATAATATAGTGGACTGTTAATGTAAAGCTTCAGCGAGTAACTGTTTATCTTAAATTAACAGTAAGGCTGGAAATTGTCCAAATGCAGCAAAATCCTCCTGCCAGCGCTAGCTAGCTCGCTTCATTTATCTTAAAGCTAGCTGTGTGTTCTTGTTTTGCAGTTTCTTATTAGGCATCTTGAATCAGGCCAGGTGAGATTTGTAATCCCCACAGCAAATTCTCTGTCTATCCTAGGGTCTCTTCCCAGCTGACCATGCCAAGTTAACCTGGGCATCAGGAGGCATCATCACGAGATGCTCTAAGCACCTAAGCTGGCCCCTCTAGGTTTACTTTACGCCTCCTCTGGATGTTTAGAGCTGTTGTTTTAGGGTAAAACAGTTTGTGGAAAACTGATAATGTGTGCCTTTGTAATTTGTTTGGTTGGTTCTTGTTCATTAGCACAACTGGAATCCCCAGAAGTGAGTGAGAAAGAGGAGTGCCAGACGACTGGTAGCAGCTAACGTGACTCATCCTATGTCGTGATTGCTTGTAATTTATAAACATGGGAATTATTCCTTCCACTTTTCCTCCCACAAAACGTAAAGCTGCCACCGCGTCTGGCAGACATGCATCGATCTTCCCTGCATAATAGCAAATTCGCATGTTTTCCGAGATGTTGGACTGCTCCTTTAAATCAGGATCAGCTCTAAATGGATAAATATTTTAGCTGGCTGATGTTACCGACCCTTGGCAACGTTTTTGTGCAGAGATTCCTATGGACATCCGATTAAGAGGGCAGCCTGGCGCGAGTCCAGAGGTCTGGCTAGACATTATCTCCAACACCCCTGAATGTTTTCATAACGGGGCCTCGTAGTCTCTCCATTGCTGGCCTGTAAGTGGCTGGGAGTGGGCAGCAGGAGTGTTTGTGCGTGCATGCATGTTTATGTATTCATGCATGTGTACGCGCCGTGAGCGTGTGTGAGTGCAGAGTAAACTGCCGCCTTGGTGGGGCAACACACTGTCTGCCATATCTCTGGTCTCGAGTAGAGCCATTAGGGGAGCGATGAAGCTGATGACATGTTGTTCCTGTGACAGGCCGCCTGGCCCCAGACTCCTCTCTGCTGCCTCTGAAGCTGTGGGAGCCCACTGAACGGCCGCTGGACAGACACAGAGACGCAGGGACGGCGTTTATTTTGGGAGGTGGTTTGGTGCCGGACACCCTGTCTGCTCTCCCACCAACCTTTACACACCACCGCCCCCCTCTTCCCACGCTCTCAACACACACACACACACACACACACACACACACAGAGACACCTCATCGCCAACACACGCAACCAATCAGGATGCTTTTACTTGTTTTTGGCGAGAGCAGCCAAATTGATGGTAATTGACAGTCTGACGCAGATTCTTTTAAAGGAGCAGTCCACGAAAAATTCACCCGCGTGTTTTAACCGAGCAGAAGCAGGTTATGATTTATCAGGCTTTGAGATTTCTGCCTCCGCACCCAGTTTGTCTGCAACTCACAACAGTTTTATGGGGATAAAAAAAAATGTTCATGCACAGTTAGTCGATATATTTTTAGGTGTGTGTGTGCGTCACTGTAGCACTGGTTTGTGTTACCTTTTATCTAAAAACCTATGACTAACGCACACTTCAGATCCAGCTGGTGACTCTTGTTCCACCTCATTTCTCGTCTCTTTCTTTTTCTTTAAATTAAAGCAGTGGTTTCAGTCTTGTTCTGCTCTTCTTCTTGTTCTTCTGCTATTTTCTTTTCCCATTTATGGAATCACTGAGCAGGGAATAGTAACAATACGTGATCATATAACTGTAATTCATTGGTGGTGTTCTTGGCCGCATAGACGACTGATTGTTTTTTACATTTTTGTGTCCAATAACCAGTTCCTATTAGGTCAGCCGGTAAGATTTTCTTCTAGTAATTGTTTCTTAGGACATACGAACAAGGTAAAATAGAAGTAAATATCATTGCTTAACCTTTACCCATATTACCTATTATATGGCACTATATGGGATTAATGGAACAGTGTACACAGTTCATTATACTGAACACTGTGGGAACTGTATTCGTCCATGAATGAATATCAGATAAGTGGGATGTAATAGGGAGGGACTGTATTCAGGTTAATGTCATCCTGTCTGACTCACATTAATTACCACTTGGTTAGACTTAGCTGGTCCCTTTTGATGTCATTGTTTCTATTATAATCCCCAGTTCTTAGATATGTTCTTTATATCACGAAAACATTGTCCTTGATTTACCTGCTTTGTTCGACTGACTTTAAGGAGACATTTCAGTGTAAACTATTCCATAAATGCCTCCAGGTTATCAGCCACACCTGATGTGTGAGCTGTGACACAAATGTATGTTACATTTTGATTTATGTGTGTGGTGAAATGAAACCCTTCTCTGGCTTATTGCCGGCTACAGAAAAACAATAATATACAGAAAACAACCCCGCTGACGGTGGATAACGTCGCCCGACAATGCTGCCGAGCTTTTCTGTTAGTAAAATGGCTAGTGTTGTCATTTTAAAGGACAATAAATCATGTTTCTTGTGGTTGTTGTGACTCCAGCGGAGCTGCCACTGAAACATTCAACTCTCTGGACAGAGCTCGTCCAAAACACGTCTTACTTCCCCCTCCGCATCTCTACATCTGATTGAGTTACACACATTTTGAACAGGTGCCCAGTGAACCTCTCTGCAGCCACACACACACACACACACACGCTGCTCTCCTCGTCTTCCTCAGCTCTCGCCTTCTGTCATTGTAACTCGACTCTCACTTCCACAGCCAGCCCAGTAGTTCCTCGTATACGCTCACATAACTTGTTAAAATGCCAGTCGAGAGCTGTGGAGGCAGTCACGCTGGCACATAGATGGACAGTGTGACTGGTGGTGTGGCTCTGCAGGATACCGTAACCTGCACCGGTACTATAAGGAGAGATTGGGGGTTCAGTGTCTTCCCCCAAGGAGTATTCAATGAGCATCGAGAGCCAGGAATCGAACCACGTTCAATTAATTTGATTTATCACTTGCTTGAATAAAATCCTCAAATCCTTCCTTATGTGTCCCCCTGAAGGCGTGCTATAATTTTAATACACCCTCAGGGATAAAGGAAATAAGTCTTCTATAAAAGTAAAGATGTATTTGCAGTAAACAAAACGTGATCAGGATGTCTGGCACCAGACGTTGTTTTACTGAAATCAATAATGTAAAATAGTAAATCCTTTTAAACTCCCACCAGCTGTAGGAATCTAATAGCTTTACGCCCTTCAGGTCCATGTTTGTGTCTAAAACTTGAGCATCTGGAGCAATTAGGAGCTCAGTCTTAAACAATGTAACAGAAACACATGGATCTCATGTAGTTTAGGTCGTTTTCTTTTTTCATTCATATGCGTTTAATAATATGTTTTTATAACAGTGATCTATATGTGTTTTGTATTGTGTTCAACGCGCTCCTGAACATTTCCAGTTTGAGCCGAGCAGAGGAGGATGTTGCGTCTTTAAGAGTTAAGAAACTTGAAACCGTGTTTGCGCAACAATCAGTGCGCCTCAGCCGCCAAAGTGTCTAGACTGGCACATGATGGCGGGAATCAACCAATGGCTCCAGAGCTTTCCTCTGGGGCCCCGAGAGAGAGAGAGAGAGGGAGAGAGAGAGAAAGAGAGCGAGAGAGAGAGAGGGGCAAAAAGTGAAAGAGAGATAGCGAGAGAGAGAGAGAGAGTCAATTTCTACAGACTCACGGAGCAGACCCAGGGATTTCAGTTTCAAAATAAAAGCATCACATTTACGTTTTAGAAGTGTGTAATTTTTACTTTTTACTTGAGTCTCTGTTGCTGCTACTTAGTTAAACAGATTAATGTATTTTTATGGATGATATACTTGTCAACAGACGTTTGAGAACTGTTCTTTACAAGCTGCTGGTTTTAGATCAGCAGTGAAACGTGGAACATTACATTTGACCACATGCAAGTTATAATACATATCATGTTTCCAAAAATAAACTCAATACTAAATATATATTTAGATGTAAACTAACGTATATTTTCAAAGATTAAAAATGCCCTTATTAGTAGTATATTGTTGATATTCCAAGAAACTTTCCAGGAAATTGTAGATCTGCGAAATAAAGCCAGAGCATATATAGCCTCTAGATAACAGACTCTCAAACTTCATTCCTTCTGCTGTGTATATTGCAGCTTTACCTGCGGTGAATCCTAACCATCATTTTAGTAAATGTAATGCTTTTGGATCAAAAAAGAAACCAGTATTTATGCCTTCTTCAATTTCTAACGCATGATGGTTCCTTCGGTTTTGACACTTACTTAGAAAAGCTAGGAAATATCTGGAGCTTATTTTGAAAATCACCGCCACATCTTCCTGGTTCAGTTCCGTGTGGCTTGACTCCACTGTGTGCAGGAGCGTGTGTGCGTGTTTGTAAGTGTACGTGTGTGTGCGAAAAGGACTTGCAGGGGAGTGGAGAGTGGAGCAACTCCAGCTCTCTTTAAAACAACTTCTCAGCACGGAATCCGTCCTGGAGTTTGGCACTGGAGTCCCCGACCATCTTTGCTTTATCCCGGGACGCTGACGCGGAATTGCTGCTTCCAGCGCAGCGACACTGGTCATCGGGATTTCAGTGTTGTGAGGATTTATTTCGAGGTGAAGGAAGGACCCCGGGATCCACAGATCTCAGTGAGAAACTCTGGAAAACTTTTGGGTCCATGATTCTGATGGTCTTTTGGTTAATGTAAGCTGATACTGGTCCTTGGGCGGTCTGACTATGGTTTGTGAATTGTGTGCGGGGTCTCCAGAGTGTTGGGGAGTTGAAGGCATTGTGAGAGGACTGGCAAAAGTTGTGGCTTAATTGAGTTGGCGACAGCAGGTCACTGAGCAGTGACTGCGTGTAGCCTCCTCGCTCTTCAGACGTTTGGTGATGTTTAACGCAACGCATGACTGAATATTACTTTCTAATGCTGCGGGGGAGCCAGAAATCGGTGAACACCGGCTGCGCATGTTGTGCGCACCGTGCACACACTCCAGGTCTTGTGCGGCGAGTGTAAATCGATGTGGCATCTCCCGAGAAGCGGACGGGACCGACAGGACTCATCCAAAACTGTCTAGGTTGTCGTATGTTCAAGTCGAAACGCTCAGGTCTTGTACGGCGACTCTGGAGAAGCCGTCTGGTCACCGAGAGCGACGGGCGGGATGGAAGCAGACGAGGTGAGGGAGGACGGAACGGTCAGTGTGGCAGACACTCAGGAAAGCTCCACAGCCACGAGCAGCGGTCGGTGACACACGCTGACCCGGCTCCGGGACTCACGGGGGAGGCTGGAGACCTAACGGAGAGCACGGAGAGGGAGGAAGACGAGCAGCCTGAAGATGATCGGGGTGCCATGTGCGTCCCGGAGCACAGAGGCTCTCGGCGAGGACAGGAGAGCGACAGTAGGACTGTGACGTGTTGTTTGTTTGGAGAATGGGATCTCAGACCCCGGAGCCCGTATTGGGCCCCGAGAAAAGACGGAGGTGGCCCTTGTCAGTGTGCACCGAGGCGTGCGGGGCTGGAGGAGGAACTCGCGAGCACCGCTCATGCTTTTTTGAAAAGACTCAAAGAGAGATCTCTGGATGCCTTGGTGAAGGCTGTGGAGACCAAAGGAGGGATACCCGGCGAGTGCGTCATGGTGCCGAGCACGGAGCTGCGGCTCTGCGCTCATCACATCTCTCCACAGTATCTCCTGTGTAAACTGTTCCGCTGGAGCGACCTGCCGCTCACAGCTCGACTCAAAGCCCTATGCCACTGCCAGAGCTTTGGCGCAGTGGACAGTGCAAAGGTGTGCTGCAACCCCTATCACTACAGCCGTCTGTGTGGGCCAGGTAAGGACATCAACATTTAAGGGGTGGGAACCGGGTGAGGGGGGTTAGTGTCACTGAGTATATCCAGAATATACCTCATCCATAATCTAACACCACACTGACATAACAACAAATACACCCATGTGATCTCATTCTGCTCTGTTAATCTCCACTAAAATGTGAAGTGTAACCATCACACGTCCTCATCAGGGCGCCTGAGAGTCCATAAAATAAAATAAAAAAACGTGAAGGTCCAACATGAAGGCCTTGCAGAAAGTTAATCCGATAAAAATAAAGTGCGTCAGGAATTTAATTATACTTTATGCATCAAAGATTGATGGTCCATAAAACCAAAAGATAGCATGAAATTAATGGGAATTTCCAATAAATCTGCCTGCTGCCTGAGGCCTGCAGCCGAAGAAGAGTGTTATTATTGCTGATTGAAGTGTCAAACGTCACATTCATGAAAAAAATGCATTCATGGAGTTATTTCTTTTCCTCGCTGTTAATGCTTCAGAGTCGTTTGAACTGATTGCACTGTCTCTCTTCTCATGTTTTATCGCCTGTCCTAAAGTTTTATAATCTTTTCATAACTCGGATTTCCTTTTATTTTTTTCTTCAATCATTACTTTGGTGCCTCACGACATTCCAAACACATTACACACTTTTTTTTTTAAATGCCCAAAAACTTTGCCGCTTCCCACATCTTCCAAATGAAGGTCGCTCTCAAGTTGCACTTAGGCTCTTTTTCCTCTGACAAGGAGGTCCTCCTCTTGTTATTTAGGTGAAGGAGTGCCGATAATATACAGTTTGCATAGTGCTGGCGCCAGACTGACTCGCTGGGTATCTGACTGACTGAGGACTCCGGCAATTACTGGCTCTGCTCTTAAAGGGGCCGCAGCCACAAACCCTTGTCCACTTTGCACTGAAGGGACTATCCCAGCAGCAGCAGCAGCAGCAGAATCGTTACTTAGTTTTCAGTAATGTTTTCACCCAGAGGTCATCTTTTGAGTCTGTGCAAATATAAATGTCTCTGTCTTAACACAAGCCGAAGATAAACAGTCAAAGCTTTTTGTATGAAAGGGAAGGAGAAGGCCACGGTCTCTGGTTTGAAACGCTGGCAGGCTCAGACTGGATTAAGCTTATTCATGTTGAATTGTACAAATTAAATGTTTATTGCTGTGTAACCATGTTGCTTGATGCAAATTGGGCCTTATGCATAAGTAAGAGAGACTTACAAAGTTGACATCTTGCAAGAATAACACATTTAATCAAAAGAAAAAACTTGTTATCTTACAATTTGACATAAAAACAGTAAAGTCAAAAAACGGAGTGTGTTTTAAGGATGTCAGGAGACAAAGGTGTGAAATATGTTATTGTTATTGTCTCGTTTGACAATGTCTCAGCGCTAAAATTGTTCTTTTTGGTGTCTTGTAAATAGGCATATGTACAAATTAACATTATAGAAATTGTTTTCTGCACAAAACGCTTATGTATATGATATGTACTTCAGTAAGTATTGTTCCACGTAGTCACTAAAACCTTACAGTGAGTGCCGATTAGTCCTGCAGTATTTATTTTCCTTTTTTCATAATTTAAGATTAATACCATCCAGCCTTTAACTGACCCTTATTTGTTGTTGTGTTTCCAGAATCACCTCCTCCCCCATACTCTCTGTCCCGTTCAGAAGTACACAAGCCACTGGGTGAGTGTGGAAAAAAAATGGCTACCGCATTAGAAACCAGTCACAGAGACACAGAGTCGGCGTCACATCTTTAGACTGGAAACCCAGATCTCTGGAAAAATGAAAAAAAAAAAAAAAAGCTTCTTGTGTTGAAAGTGACATAGCTGGTGCAGATTTCAGTTTTGATGATGTGTACAGATTTAAAATGTTCATGCAAACGGGCAGTCCGCTCTCAAACTATCCTTATAAAGTCCCTAAAAACTACATGGGGCTTACAGTTACATCTGTAGACAAACCAATCGATGCCTCTCTATGTGAATTATACGAAACTTTGTGTTTTCATATTATCAACAGTTAAAAAACTAAGTATCTGTCATTAAGAAGTTGAACTTATTAAATAGTTTGCTTTTTTTCCTATAAATTGTTGCTGAATCTGTATGTTTGCTCTCTTTGTACTATTACCAGACTCTACTCTGTCTTACACTGAAACTGCACCTCCCCTCCTCTCCAGTCCTCCTCACATCATGCCAAGAGACTACACAGGTGAGTACCTTTCATAATTGCGTCTTGGACACTGTGATTCTTGCCGAGGGAACTTTTCCCACAAATAACTTTGGACGCGCGTAGGGGAAAAGGTTTGGGGACACGTTCATTAATGGAAACGCACGTATGCATCCTCTCACTGTTTACATGAAGGGTAAATTAAACTCACTGGTGTTGTTATGTTGTGCTTTGCTCCTATTTTCAAAGGCGGCTAAGACAACCATAAACTCCGGTGCATAAAGCTTCTATTGTCAGAGAGGCATGGAGGGCTCGGTGGGGGTCTGGGGTCTCACTATCTAGATGCCGCAGCAGTGTAGCCTTTCTGTCTCTCTTTCCCCGTCTACGCTTTCTCCACGGCGAAATATTTCACTGGGACGAAGCTGCAATAAGATCCCCGTGCATACTCCCAATCCCCTTTGCCTCTCTAGCCACCCATCCCCCTCTTTCCCTCTTTCTTCCCTCAAATCCCTTCATTCCTCTCTGCAATTGAGCAGTGGAAAGAGGCTGGCACTTTGGGGGCGGGGGAGCCGAGCAGCTCTGATGAGGCGGAGGTGTAGAGTTTTGTGTGCGTGTGTATATGTGGAAAGAGGTGGGGTGGGGGGAACGAAGGGCTGCGTTTGGACAGGAAACAGCCCCCTCTAGATGATGAAACTGGAGCTTTATTTGTTTACGTGCTGGGGTCGGGTGGAGAGGTCCTTGTAGCGTTAGAAGAAACCCACAAACCCACTCAATCAAGCCTCCCTGGGCTCACTTGTGGACGGCGTTGAAAGGTGAATGGGCACCTATGAAGTCTATGCAGTGTAGTCACGGCATCATGGATCCGTCTGAAGAGTAGACGGAAGAGCAGGTTTTCTGTTTTTTTTTTTTCAAGTTGGTTGCATGCAGACTTTTTTATTGTAGATTTACTGAGGTATTGCATATATTTTCCATATTTAAGGATAAGGGCTCCAAATGAACATGTCACCACTCTCAGAAGATGCTTTAATTGCACTGATTTTCTATTTATCATCCAGGCTATTAATTAAATACAAAGGTCTGAATAAAGTTAGACATGCACTCCTGCTGAGACCTCCAGCAGAGTGTAAAAATGAGTATCAACCATTTAATAATATAAAGAATATAATATAAGCATGGCTGAAAATATATGGAAGCGGGTTTCGTGTTACAGAGGTTTGAGAATTCATTCTCCACTCCACACTTTTGAGTTCAAACTAATCATCTATAGTACTTTATTTAGCTACTTTTCACAGATCTAATAAGAAAAAACTGTGTCGTAATTAGAAGCTTTGTTCAAAAATCATTTAAAGTCTGTTAAGTCGAGGTCCCGGGTCGATCAAAAGTCAAGTTTTAGGCCATAACTTTGTGACATCTTCAAACCACAGTATTAGAGAGGGTGCTTTTTATTGTCTGCTCATGGAAATGACTGGAAATATATCAGTTTTCTTCCGAGATGTGGTGTGTGCGTCGTTGCGTCTGTGTGTGTGTGTGGTCTCTGATCCCCTGCCCCCCACACCAGAACGCTGGAGCCGAGAACCAGAGCTCAGGCCAAGAGCGTAAGTAGGAGTGAGACTTGGGTAAACAGAGGCAGCCAAGAAATCTGCATGCAGCATTTGTTGTTAGCTTTGACAGGTTATGAGGCTCCCGTTTTGAGCTACAGCCGGCCCGAATAACAGGAAGTCAGCCGAACGAGGTGCCTACTTCAGCACGTATCAAAGAATTGGCTGCAGCTTTAATGTTGGTTAGATCTTTCAAGAGTGTAGATGGTTCTTTTTGTGCAGGTAATCCACCGGCATATCATCTAAAGCCTGTGATGTTTTCTTTAGAACAAATACAAGCATTGAACATGTGCTCGGGCACTTTAGCGTCGTTTTTTTTTTATTCTTTTAAAACCCAGTTATGCTCTCTAGCTTTAAAAAAAAAAAAAAAAAAAAAAAGGAACAGCAGGGTGTGGTCCATACATACCTTTGCCCTGGCCTCTTTTATCATTCGATCAGTTAACGTTCCCTTTAAACCGCAGCAAACAGCCCTGCCTTGAAAAGGGAAATGCCTAGTGGAAGTTTAGTAGGCTTATATCTACTTGGATCGTCCCTGTGTGACTCCAACAAAAAGTGTCATTCAGCTGCTTATTGTCAGTGCGTGCGTGTGTGTGTGTGTTTATGTGTGTGAGACGGAGAGACGGAGACAGGGAGGAATGTCTGTCTGACTCGGTGATAAGATCGTCTCAGAGTGCTCACATAGGGGTTCTATCAGGACGAAAACACTCACGCACACATTCACCAATCACGCGATTTATTGGAAGGGGATGAAAAGTGCTGCGTCTTGAACTCCACAGTTAATGTATAAGGGAACGTTAAGTGTCTGCCGTGTGTTGGATTTGACACGGCTTGCGTTGCCTTTTCTCTGTTTATTCGGAGTCTAACTTGGAACAGAACATCACATTTGATGATGAGCCTGATGAATACGGTGGCATCGGTTATAGTGCAGCAAGTGGGTCAAAATATGCACAAAGGAATTAAACTTATGCAAGATTTCCTCCAAATTTTAGTTCCTTTTGCACCTACTGTTAGTTTTTGTGCACCCATGAAATGTCAGAATATTCTTAGAAAATTCAAGCAAAGTTAGAAGCACAATTCCGAAAGTTTTTGTCGTTACTTGCCGAGTTATTGACGTCAAACTGCCTGTCTTTTTCTTATATCACTTTTGGGTAATTAAAGGCAATTTTATGATTAACATGCATGTGGTTTAGGTGAATCATGGTTCGAGTCTTTGGTGTCCTTTGCTCTTCTTTATCATGCAAATACTGGAAACAGCTATCAGCGTGTTGTTTAAATGCCTCAAGCTTCAACACACCTTGTTTATGGCGTCCTTGTCATATCCAGATTGGGGCTTAAAATCACGTGAACACACCAAAGACCCAGGAGACAATTTTTCATTTGAACTCGACTCAACTTTGGCATTAAGCTGCCGTGAAATCAGGAAATTAGACAACGGAAGGAGCACTATAAGTTCCCGTTCAATCGGGAACCAGCGAACGTGACAAAATGTCACGATTATAGCGAAAGATAAAAGGTTAGCCGCCAAGCTAAAACTAGCAACAGTATGCTCAGGCAATCAGACAAATATGCTAAATGTTCAAGTTATAATTCTGTAAGTCTGTGTGTGTGCTAACATCCCACACGCTAACGCTCAATGCTAATGTGAGCATCCGAGTCTGACGCTACATTAAAATGATACTGATCATGTAATATAAATCAGTAATTCTCATTTACATATTTGTATATTATGTATTCCTCTTCAACATATGAAGCCACTTTGTCTGCAGATTAGTTTTTCCTATTGACTCTTGTTCCACTTATTTCCACAGAGTTGCACCGTTTAGCACTAAACGTGAACGAGGGTTTATTTGAACAAATATTCAATGTTGCAGCAGGCTCTCCAAAATCATATCTCAGCTCGGTCCACTGCCAAACTCATGATACATACAGTATCCTCCCTCGTGGATCTAATTTCAAATTTTTGACATGTCATAAACTGACATCTCAAAATCCTATTAGTGCCGCATTGCACCTGAAACCTGCTTGTCACCTGTTGCCAGCTATGCTAGTATATTAAAAGTGCATTCTAACGTCTTAGAGCAAAATAATTAAAACACAAACATGACACAGTCTTGCAGACGTTAAGTGTCAGATGGACTTAAAATAAGAGAACACAAATGACATGTTAAAACATTGCATTTTTACAGTTCTTACTGTTTCAATAGTCATTTATTGGCAGGTTAAATTATATGTAAACAGACTTCTTTAATTATATGCATCAATATGAGTTTCTTTGCACTGAATTCAACTCTGAATTCTTTTACAACCTAATAGAAGCTTTTACACATTGCCGATAAGGTTATTGCTGCTCAAATGCTGACATGTGCAGCATATAATCAATAAAGCTGATGCAGACACACGTGTATAAGTCACAGAATGTAAATGCATAATGTAACACGCCTTCAGGCTAAATTTTATACTTTTGACACAGATCTAAGGTGTTTCTGGTGGGAATTGATATGCTGACATCTCTCCTTGTTTTCACTAGCATTTCACCGCCCCAAAACGCTTTTAGCTTCACTGTTATCTTAAGATATGGCATCATTTAGATTTTAAGAGGTTGTGAGTCTAGAATGCAGTAGAATAAAACAATATTTTATGCATTTTGCCATAAAACATTGACGTAATATTGTCAAACATTTGTTCACCTTGTCATCATCAGACTCCGGCTTTTGCACATGTGGAACCAAGTAAAGCTACGATACTTAGTGGACATTAGTGTGGCCTGGATGCACTGAAGTAAGACAAGAGGGCTGCTCCCTCTCTGCCCTCAGTAATCATATTTTGGGGACTTGTTTGCTTAAGCAGAGCAAGGTATCAGCCAAACATCCTGTCTCAAAGCTCCGTCTGCACTCTCTGCAGCATTAACCCCATGAATTGGCCCTTTGACTGATGTGGCACGGCCCAGGAATGTTGGGAAATTGGGAAGGTGAGGGGGAGCGGGGTCTCGGAGTGAAAGAAGTGGGAGGGGGTGAAGGGGGGGGATAAGGGGGTCTGACTCTGGAGAGTGACATCTGATACGTGTTTGAACATATTGCCGTTAATACTTTAGAAACACGGAGCCGCGCCGACATTCTTGGAAGTTTGGGAAGAAGACAGTTTTAAGAGTTTGAGTGCGCCGTGCTGCGTTAGCGAGCGTAGCCCGGCGCATGTTGAACAAGGTTTTGTAAATCATCTACCGAGGCTCTGCCGCTCTCAAGTAAAAGATTTGACTCATAAGATATTGCACGAGATAATTCTGCAGAAATCAAGTAAAACATTGATTTCTCAAGTGCATCTGTCTTTAAGTTGATCTGTAAAAGTGATTGCAAAGACACAAAGTAAACACCTTCATTTTACTGAGCGCAGTGAGAATGTGTCTGTCTAAGTCTGGACGGGTCCTCCTGGTGACCTGAACCTCCAGCCTGTTTGCTGGCACGCGTACAACACTTGCTCTTATGCCTGACTGAGACACATTAGACTATGGAATTCAACATCAAGCGCTGGCCCATTAACCATTTGCCATTTCCTCAAATATTTTCCATCGTGGCTCTTTTTTTTTTTTCTTCGCTACGAGCAGAACTCGAGGGTTGAAGACGCAGCGCACACAACTCATGGAGAACTTTTTTGTTTTCAAAAGCATTTTTCGTTGGTTTTCACATTTTAGGCCCTGTTCCAGATTTTTGACAGTTATTACAAAGCTGCGTTCTTGAAATAACATTTATATAAAATCAATTTGCAACAGTAATAACACGAAATGCATGCAGACTTAACATTGTGAATGCATGTTATGATAGTGACAGCAGCCTTATGAAAGTGTTTATGTTCATACACTGACAGCACTTGGTTAAAATTTAGGGAAAATTGTGTCTGAGACCTTTGGTTCCCAAATCACGGGATCAGCTCGACCCAAAGTGCAGATGAGTGCACCATTTTGGACCATAGTTCTTACAACTGTTGGAATACGTTCTCCCTTTATGGGGTGCCCACGCAGCAGGAACTTAGAACAATCATAGTTCTTAAAGCTTATTTTTAGGGTCTTTTTTTTAGCTTGTACATCATGGAAGTAACTTTCCCGAGCACAGGAGTATCCTTGAGTGACGTTAAGTGTACGCTGATTGGCTGAGCACATGAAAGCAACACCGCAACCGCCTTTCAAAAAAAACATGCACACATAGGTAAATCGTTGGCTGTGCAAACAAAAGAGCTTCATGTTAGCTTTGAAAAGCTGTTATATAACTTCTCATGTCACAGGTCACAGTTTAGCTTAAACCTGACATAAAGAAGCAGGTTAATTGATCTTTGCGACGACAGAAAGCAGAAGAAATGCGAGTCCACGTCACGTGTTCGGTCTTTTGAACTGCAGCTCTCTGACTTTTGATTCCGTTTATATTCTACAGCGTTGAACCATGTGTTCTTCTGTATTTATCTTCTGCGTTTAATAAAGAAATAAAGCTGTAAATTCTGCGCTAATGGAGCCTCCCAAGGCTTTAATGCTAAAACATCAGCTACAGTGCAGAAAGCTTCTTGGGTGAAGATGCCCACAGTCAGCATGCCCAAAATACTTGTGGGTAATTGAGGTTCCCATGTTCAGAACAGATAGTCTGAGAAGGATTATGTTGTGTCCAGCATGGACCCAAAAGCAAGAAGCAATAGGACGTTTATCTATAACCCTTTTTTTTCATCAATAGATTTGTTTCTATGTTTGATCATGGTTCTTTATATATTCTGTCTTCATAGATGTGATGTTGCCTCATGTATTTGTGTTAACAGTGTCTGCACTATAATGCAGCTATATGGAAATGTGTTTATAGACTTGCAGAAGCATGTCTCAGTGATGTACACCTTGAAATAAATAATTGGCAGGCGTCCCACTTTATGCATTTAGGAAATGAAGTTAAGGTTGACTTTCAGTGTTTCAAATAACGATAATGTTATTGTTGGATCTTCTGTGCCTGCTTATATTCACTTATATTCAGAGGATAAAAAAAATATCCACCTCTTGCTCTCTTTCTTTCTTTCTCTTGTCTTCCTTCGTTCTGTCTTTGTAACCCGTATTCTTGCTCCTTCTCTTTTAGACCATGTTGTCAGGCAATCACAATTTAAAATAAGGTTTAAATTACAGGACTGGCTGTGGCTTTCCGTTGTTCCCTCAGAGTTTTTGCCAACTCGCAATTTGGCTTTTAATGGAATCCTGCCATGCTGCTGAACCTAAAGATTCTTTGCAGATGTCGACAGGCTCTGACTCTATGAAATGTAAGAAACTGTCGCCTGTGCTGCGAGCCCTGACTGCAACGCTCGGTTGAGGCAGTTCATTTCATTAGTTTATATTAATTTCTGGACATGTTGCTGCTCGTTGTCAGTGAGAACAAATGTATTCAGACACTGAAAACCACATCTACCGTGTTTGATCTCTATTATCTCACTCAGTATCTTTGTTTATGTTAGTTTGTGTTGCTTCATTTTCTAATTAAAGCAAATGTAATATAAGGAAAATGGCGCAAAAAAAAACGTGTGCGTGCTTGTCATGGTTACGTGTGCATGTTTTTCAAGGCAGCTCTACTGAATTATCACAGGTTTCACGGTCCTCGTGTCCCCTCCTGACCGTGTGAGTTATGTATGATTGTGCATTGTGTTTTCAGCCGGCTCTGGAGCCTCGCATTCGGATAATTCTCCCAAATTAAGTTGAAGAAGGAATTTCATAACTCCCTCTCCATAGTGGAACAAATGGATCTACTCCACCAATAAATGTGTGTAATTATGTTGTGAGGAGTGAAGGCCATATAGTCGCGGCCCACGTGAGGCTCAATGAGAGACTTGTCAACTTGACCCCTGTGACTGGCTGAGCGGGGGGAGGAAGTGTTGAGGAAGAGGGCCTGTCCAGGAATGTGTTGGGAGGGGAGACTTGTCAACTACCGAGCTCTCTGCTGCTCAGAGTCTGCCTTTGTCTCTCTGTTCAGACCTAAATCATCTTTCTGGTGCAAAACTAAAGCTTACGGTTACAATATCTTTATAAAGAACTTTTCATCTGTTGTAGTGTCATGTTGTGTCTCTGTAGGTAGGCTTACAGGTATAGAAGTTACACAGATAGCATAAGAAATGTAGTTACGCTGCTGCGGCGGTGCAGCCTCCAGGTAGAAAAACTGCAGTTCCTCAAACGACCACTTGAGGCTGGCTTCAAACGTGAGTCAATCCCCGTAAACCTCCATGCTAACGTAAACAGAAATAAACATGTTTACAGCCTGGTCTCGAAAGTTTACTCCACCATTAACGTCAACTGTAGAGGTGGTTCATTTTTATACATCTCAACTGCTTAAATTATATCAAGCTGTAAAGCCATGTGGCTGCTTTGAGTGGCAGGTGGACGCCGTCACAGGTTGTTAGCCGTCTGCGTTGGTGTCCCCTGCCTTCCTCAGCTCCACTCGCTCTCCAGCTCTTTTTGCCCATGTCTGAATTGGCCGAGTCAAGGAAACCTACGGTTGACATCGCGAACCGATCATACAGAAAAGCTGTTTCCAGTGCAAACTATGACTTTGATGTGATTAGTTTCACCGCTCACTGTAACGAATGATAAGACTGAATGTAAACAGGATTACATTGACGCCCTCTGTCTGTTCCTCTGTATGTGTTTGCTAGAAAAGTGTAAAACATTTTTTTTTTTTGTGGCCACAGTGATAACACAAACTCGGTGGATGATACGAGGCGTGACAAGCAGCAAACGTCCAGGATGTAATGATAAATTAAAAAAACCGAGGCATTCCTTGGCTCGGGTTGTTTGGCACTTGCACTTGGGGTAGCAGCAGAAACGCAGGAAACTAGTTACTTTCTCTCTTCCTTTTGGAGGACCTTTCTAAACCGCCTCTAAACACATCTTCGCGGGACACACAATAACTTTCCCGTGGCTTAGCTGCCCCGCAGGTTCAAGGGACATGTCCGGCCGGCCGGTGGAGATTTGTATTTCTTGTGTTATTGAGCGCAAAACATCTCTAGTTGCACACTGCTCCCTCACAAGATCCACATTACAATGGGAAAAGAGGGAGACGGAAGGTGTGTGTGTGTGTGTGTGTGCAACAATGTGTGTGTGTGCAACAATGTGTGTGTGTGCTTGCGAGCGAGGGCCCCGTTGTGTTCGACTGTAAAGGCCATGTCTGGCGATAAGGCAGCCCACTGATGGCAGAGATAGTCGAGACGCCAGCTTAAATGTGGCTTGCTGGATTGAAGTTGCCCTGTAATGATAGTTGTCTCAAACAACATAGAATCTACCATTCGTAGGCAGGAAGGGGTGTTTCTTTTTTGTTTCTTCTTCCTCATTTGATTTCATTCCTACTTTTTGGGGGGTTTATGGCAGGAAATGTGAGGAAGTTGAATCAAAACAAAGCATCTTAGAGCAAACCGACAATGGTCAGTAGCCGAATTCTATCCTCCCCTCTCGTCCCTCTGTCCCCCTCACCCTCCCTCCCCACCGCCTCCCACTCCCCAACCCACCCACTTCTTTCAGCACAGTGGAAGAGTCTAATAACTGGAGGGGAATCTAATCCTTGGCACTGGATGAAAGACGAGGGTCTCCCTCCCTCCCTCTCTTTCTCACAGTCCCTTTCTCTCTCTTCATTTTTTCCGTGGATGCTGGTTATGCTTGGCAGGTTCTCTCTCCCTCTCATTCTCCCGCTCCCTCTTTCACCCAGCTCCTACCCCTCTACTTCCCCTCTTTTCCTCCCCAACATTATTGGTTTCCATGCAGGTTAAGGTTAGCACTGCTCGGACTGCAGAGAGAAGAGGAAAGAGCAGCTAGTTTAAGGGAAATGGGATTTTTTTTTTCAGGTGAGAATTAGATGATATCACTTTCCTCCTTGTCCATTTTATATAAAGCTTCGCATCAAGGCTGGTAACAAGGGCAGACAGCTAGCCCGGCTCCGTCCAAAGGTAATCATCTACCTACAGGCGCATTTAAAGCTCAATAATTAACATTTTGCACTGTTTTTGTTCAATACGTACAAAGCTACACTCAGTCTATCAGGCGTTAAAAAGCCTTGTATCATATTCCCAGCAAGGCCCAAACCTTTTCTTTCATATCTATTCAGTCATGACCGGAAGAGGGTGAAGACGAGGAAACGAAAGTTAAAAGATGAGGTGTTGTTGTTTGAAGTCCAGGTTCAGCAGTCAGCGGGGAGCCGGCAGGAAACCGACTGTCTGACCCCTGAACTTTGATTGCTACTGCTTTCTTTTTTTAACTACTCCATACATTCAGGTTGCAGATAACTGTGACTTAATTATACTAAAAGATTTATTTTATATTCATCTTATCTTCCCACCTTTGTTGAATCCCTGGATTAAAAAAAAAAAATAAAACAAACAAACAAAAAAACAGCTGTGAAGTTTAGGGGGAGTTTCGGTGAGATTGGCACTAAGAGACAGTGATTTTGAAATGAAATAACAAAGGCTACTTATCTAATTGGTAAAGAGAGCTGTTAAATGGTGGTCGGCTTAAACGCTTGCAGGACTGTTGTAATTGCTGCCAGTCCTCACGTACAGATGCAGGCATGCACATTCACATTCACATACACACGCACAGCTTTTTCAACTTCCTCCGCTCGAACATAAACACACCGATAACCTCTAGTCTGAACCCCTCTTTAGAAATTCCATTGAAGAAGTCGCTCGGCCTCCTCCTTCCTCCCTCCCTAACTCCCTCCCTCCCTCCCTAACTCCCTCCCTGCTCTCCTCCGTCGTTCTCACACGAGCTTGTTATACCTTCTGCTGGATGATAGCCAGGCTGAGCGTGATGACACTAAGGACTGCGCCAGAAACATTAAGCATGACTTGCCGTTCCACTTGGACTGTCAAACACGGGTGGAAATCATGATTGAGAGTTTTGAACTTTGCAGCGCATCAGTCAGTTTTCAGAGAGAGAGAGAAAAAAAACAGATATAAGAACGTTAATGTGAGATTTACTAGTCATACTTTTTTTTTTGGTGTATGTGTAAGTGTTTAGAAAGGAAAAACAAAGTGAAACTGAAATCAGAAATACAATACAATAATGTAAAACATTATTTAGATAAACAAATAAGCACTCTTGGTTATACTGTACATAAAAAAGGATATTAAAAAATAAGGTAAAAAAGCTAAAACTGTACTGTATGAATAGAAATTATTTAAACTTATAAAAGAAGTCTGTTTGCGTCAAACAAAGATTCTTTCTCTCTGCGATAAACCATGTGATATGAATTCTTAATGCGTCAGGCTTTACACTTAAAAGGCAGGATTTAATTCTATATCATTTCTTGCGTCATTCATTACACGATGAATGATGAAATTAAAGTGTGCTGCGTCTAAAAAAAAAAAAAAAAAAAAACTTGAAAAGTCCCGTTTTTTTATGTCTTCTTTGAGAATTAATTTGATGGTGAGCTCATAAAGTCTCCCCGTGTTTCCCCAGACATGTTTGTGTTGCCTTATTACAGGGAAGAGCGTGGCTTGTAAAAGTGTGTGTTTGTTTTTTTGTGTGTGTGACGGAGAGAGAGAGAGAGAGAGAGAGAGAGAGAGAGAGATAGAGAGAGAGAGTCAGGGAGAGACATAGTGGGAGAAAGAGAGAGATCCTGCTAGCTGAGCAGGCTGCTCTCTTATTGGAGAGCTGTAAAAACTCCAGACCGCAGGAGTTGCCAGCCTGGAATTCACTAATGACACACGTGGGCCTCAGATGAGAAGTGCAATTTTGTGTGTGAGTGTATGTGTGTGTGTGTGTGTGTGTGCGTCGTAATCATACAGTTTGGATCCGAGGAATCAATTTGTGCACGTACATGTGCAACCATGAGGCCCTGTCTCGTCATATGTTGAGACTTATGACTTTCCTGCGTGTACCAACCCCGAGATAGACTCCGTCCCCCTGAAATGAAAATGGCCGCTGTGCAAACATAGCACACCTAGCCTAATCTCGGTCCTGGTTTCACCCAAAAGCAGCCTGTTAACGGGAGAAGGGCCGCCACCATTCTGGCCCCTGGTGGAAGAAGAGGGGGTGCTGGCTGGAATATGAAAGGAATGGGGCCACAGGCACATGGGTCTTTAAATCCTCTGTGTCAATAGAGTCTTTGGAGCAAAATAATGGCATCACTCTGTGTGGGAGTTAATGTGAGCTGATAGCATGAGGGCTGGGGGGTCAAGGGTTCACGGGCTTGCGCTAGGTTGACAGAGAGCTGAATGCTTTCCACCCCCCGACTCCCCTCTCCGCTGCTCTAAACCTCGTCTTTAACTCTGGACCTGAAGGAGAGTTATGGAGGGTGACGGTGAGGGATGTCAGAGGAGGAAGTGGGGTGATTGGCGTTGACAGTTTTAGCCCGCTTCTCAAAATACGACAGACCGATGACAAATTAAAGGCAAAAAAAAAACGGATGAATGGAAGCAACGTGACTGCAAATACCTCCGTGCATAACATTACTGGAGAGCTTAATGGAAATTATTTGAATCATACTGTATATCGTGGAGCAGTCATAAGACACAATCATACATCTAGAAAGTCTTTTTCAGCTATAGGACAGAAAAACATCAACAAGAAAGTGATATAGAGTCATTTATTCATTAGGATAATTTTGCATAAGGATAAGAAGTGCACTGCCAACCTAACTGGACATTTGTGAGAGATTCTTAACCTAAATTTATGCTTCTATGTCGGATATACGTCGTCGCTACACTGCAGGTACGGCTGTAGCCTGGTGTGCACCTCCTCAGTGGCCGGACAGTCACAGGAATTTCTCCTTCTGTCTCCTACTCACTATCTACTCTGACATCTTCTCAGTTTCAGTAAAAATATAACAGTTGTTCAACATGTATGAGCTCCAGCTCTGAGACGAGCCGCTTGGTTCGAAACGGCTTTGTTTCAAGTGCACAGAGAAGCTCGACACACTCGGCCACAGTTTTTAAATAATTACAGAACTATGCCACCAGCGCACAGGTGTAACTTTTTACAGCATGTGTAGGTCAAACCAATCTTTGGACATAAAAAAAAATGCCTGACTCTGAACCTCGCTCAGATTATTATGAAGGTTTTGTCCTTGATTTTGTCGCTCATTTGCTGTGGGCCTGTTGTGAAATGAAAATGAAATCATTCTATCACCTGCTGTTAAGTTATTTTATTGTCCTGAGGAATGCATGTGTATTATAGAAACTAAGGGGTAGAAGTTAGCTTAGCAGACTTCATGTACTGCATATCTATAAGAAGAGAGAGACATAGTGAGCACATGAACCAGATTTGCCTCTTAAACTACATAAACTACATAAACTGCCTGCTGAGTTTGACCAGGGGACTACGAGCGCCTGATCCAATTCTGGCCGTGTGAACACTCTTTGCTTTCGCATGCACCTGTTTTATGTTTCTGCTGCTGCTGTGGACATGTGTGCAGCAATCGCCCTGCGCAGTAAATATTTGTTATTTACTATTTGAGAGGAGTGTTCTTTTTTTAAGCAACAGCATAAATAAAGCACGCTAGCATTTGGTAGCAATGAAAAAGAATTCAGAAGTAGCATATTAATAATGCTTTCACATCGTAAGATATGAAACACACCGTTCTCCACGGTAAGATAGCACAGTGTTTGTTTTTAGTATTAAAAAGGCGGCTGGTAAGGATATGATGAAACCTTGGAACCACTGATCTAAACAGTGCAAACAGTGAGAGTCATGCATTTATAAGAACGTCCTTCTCAGCATCACAAGGAGTTACTGATGTAAATAATGTTAACCTCCCCTACCAACCACATATTAACTCCTTTTCCTCTTTTCTTTTCTTTCAGACACTGGTACCTCCATCGGCTCCACGGCCTCCGGCGGACATCGCTCTCACTGGTGCAGCGTTGCCTACTGGGAGCAGCGCACACGCATGGGACGCCTCTATCCAGCCCACGAGCCCTCGCTCAGCATTTTCTATGACCTACCTCAGGGCACCGGCCTTTGCCTCGGCCAGCTCCACGCCAACGCCTACCACAGCCGCCGCGAGGACCCCGGCGGCCACGGCACATCGGGTCTTCATGGACACCACAGCCATGGAGGTGGAGGGAACAGCAGCAGCAGCAGCAGCAGCAGCAGTATACAACAGATACGCAGTAAAATAGGTTTCGGCATCGTGCTGAGTCGTGAGCCGGACGGAGTGTGGGTGTACAATCGCAGCCAGCACCCGGTGTTTGTCCACTCACCCACTCTGGACCCGCCCAGTGCTCGAGGGCTGAGGGTGAAGAGGGTGATGCCGGGTTTCTCCTTCAAGGTGTTCGATTACGAGTGCTCCAGCTGGATGGCGGAGCAAGGACTGAAGCCTGAGAGCCAGGAGGGGCCCTGGGACCCCCACAGTGTTCGCATCAGTTTTGCTAAAGGATGGGGCCCCTGCTACTCCAGACAGTTCATCACCTCCTGTCCCTGCTGGCTGGAGGTGCTACTCAACAACCACAGATAGCACACAAACACTCACAGACTGACAGGAGGTGTCCTGACCCAGTATCCGAATTGTAATCTACCTAGATTTAATATAAAATTTATATATTATATAAAATATATTATACATGTAAATACTTGAGTCATTTTTACGATGCAATTATTTATGTATAGTGTAATGTGTATATGGACAAAATAAAAAGGAACAAGAATAAGCACTTTTGATTCTATATATGCATTACAGATTCTCATTCTGCAAACATAAAGTGTAAAAAAAAAAAAGGACAACGCTGGTTTATGTTCTCATGATTTAGCAATTCCTTCAGAAAGTATGCCACACACATTGTCAATAAACTATTTGTATTAAATGAAGACTTTTTTGTGGTGCTCTTGACTGTTACGTGAGCTGGGGGTTGAGTTTTCGGTGGCGCGACGGGTTATTTATGGAGTACAATCAGCAGGAATTTATTTTTACCTTTAGGCAAAACCAGGCTAGCTGTTTCCTCATCCTCTCAGACTTTATACGACGCTAATCTAACCATCTCCTGGCTGTAGGTTCACAAGTTATGAGAATAAATCATTCCTTTTTAAAATAGACTCACATACAGTCTCTACTGTAAATGAATTCTGATGGACGTGTCTTGAAGTTGTTTGGACGAACCACGCTGGGAAATGATGGCGAAGCAGCGTTCACGCTACTAAGATTTTACACTAAATGACACAATTCGAACATCAGTTGGTTTTGAATGTGTGAGAAAAAGTTCAATGTTCAATATTTTTCAAGATTTTAGCTATTTTGGTGCTTTCCACTGCATCTCATGTTAATCTGGAGTCATGTGATTGGGGTTCGTGGTACATTTAGGGACAATAATAACCCCTGTAACCTTCATCTTGATCATTCTCCACATTGTAACCTGTTGTTTTCTTACAAACAAAGTTAGAGATAAAAGGTTTTAAGATGTTAAGTTAATGTTGGAGCTCAAGCATTTAGTGATAGTAGCTATGACGTGCAGATCTTTGGTTATGTCCCTCTGCACCTCCACTGTCTTTGCAGTGGTATTACAAGTGTGCATGGGTTTTTCTAAAGTTTCAATTCTTTTTGTCTCTGTTGTTTGCTTTCCATTCTATGTTGCAGCCCTTGTACGAGGTCACAGCACATATAGTACCTACTGGGACTGGTTGGTTATGGCTGCTGGTGTTTTCTCCTTGTGTTTAGTTCCCATGGAGACTGTTGATTGTAAAGACATTCAGAGAGTTGAATACTCCCAAAAATGCCAGCGTCACTGCTACACAGACAACAAATTAAACTTAAACAAATGGCATTATGACTGACTAAATGCCACTTGTCTGACACACTCTTAGCTCACAGACTTTTAGCTAAAGTTGTGCACCTAAAGTTTTATCAGTGCACAGCATCCCTTGCAAAATTAATGAAAGGATGTAAACACAGTTCATGTGAGGAATGCAAAGTGCAGCAGAGTTTGCGTGTGTTCTCTACATCTAGTTTTGCAGCGGCGCTGACAAATGACAAAATCGCACGTGAGCCTGGTCCATTAGCTGAAGAGAACCATGAGATGCAGTTAAAAGCTCATTTTCATTAGTCTGGTCCTGAAGTTGAAGTATGAGCTTGCATGTTTTGTTTTGTCTGTACGCATGAAAAAAAAAAAGTTTCATTATGAATGAGCTTAATACCCTTTAAAAATGTGTTCAATCTGCACAAATCATGATCAAGTTTTAACTATCTCCTTGGCGTTTAAAGCACCAGCGGCAATGGAAAACAGTGAAAGGCGTCGCAGTGCCAGTGGTAAGAAAATAAAGTGCATAACTGAGAGATTACACAACAAACCACAGCAGGGCACTCAGGCCCAAACCGACTCCGGTAGGAGAAAGTTCTGTGTTTATAGCGTAATGGCATCCTGTTTGAGTCTGTCGACAACACAATTATTTATGGAAACTCACATTTGAGCAAGTGGCTGAAAAGCAGGAACAGAGATATGAAAAAGTAATGTAAGCAGAAGAAGAAGGCAGTTCAGAAACTTTCTAAAGAAGCTTTCTAAAGATGTTCTAAAGAAGCAGCAGCAGCAGCGGCGGTGGCGGCGACAGCAAGGCCTCGCTCAGCTCAAGCACTCAGGCATTTTTGTTTTGACCCTGAACCTCTGCAGGCTGCTTGCTGAAGCCTGTAATTAACTTTAGCCTGAAAAGTAAAGAGAGGTTGATTACAAAGTCGCAGCGCTACAAAACGAGGACGACGACATTCAGAAATCTCTCTAGTGTTACAGTAAGCTCGCACTCTGAGCTTTAAATAAATGTCAAAGCATCGGGGACGCAAAAAGTAGTGACTTTTGTTCACTGGAAGAATCCTAGTTCTATTTGTTCAACTGCATAAAACGTTTTGTAAAACTTCTGGGTATTCCCATACACCCCCCTCAAAATTCCAGTGTATATTTCAGTCAAGTCTCCTCTCTGCTTTTCCAGGCAAAGTGTGGGATTTGCGGTTGGGATACAATGGAAGGATTCAGAGGAGGGGCTGGGGTGGGAGAGTTGCTGCTGGCAGGACTCGTCCAAAAAAACTTACCACGTTTCTCTTCCAGCTCTTTTTTTTTTTTGGTTTTCTCATCTGAAAACACCCGGGCTCACTCTCCTGTCTTAATTATTTTCCTTTGTGAGGATTCAAGAGTCATGAAGACGATGAACTGGATCCCAAGCAGCGAGCGGTGGAGGAGGGATCTTGGCCCTCGTCTTCAGGGCTGCGGTGGCTGCTGACCTCACTGTGAACTGAAGGAAAACGGGCTAATTCTGCCGCTGGCTCTCCAGCTCCACCCCTTCACTGTATAATTATCCCTGTACACATTATGATGTTATAATTATGTTAATGAATACACAAGGAACGGGTAATTAATGGAAGACATTTTGGTGTTTTTGCTGCAAACAAGATGGCTCATTGCTTAAAGAACCAAACCAGTATGTTTATAAGTTTGAGGTCCTTAACTACAAATCATTTACTTTTAATTGATCATTTTCAAATGCATGGTCTAGAGCCGTAGAGCCAACTCTGTGCTCTGTGGGTTGAGGTTCTTATAAAGGGCTGCAAGTCAAATCTGATGGGTCAAAAGAATGACAACATAGAAAAGTAGAAAGTGGTTTCAGAAAACACTCAGGGCTTCAACTGGAAACTACAAACAGTCACTCATCTAGACTTCAGATAACCATCGATCTCCAATCATTTCTGTTGATAAATGTACAAAAACATCAACAATCTTGTACACAGATCAGCCACAACATTAAAACCACTGACAGGATAAGTAAATAGCATTGACCATCTTGTGACAATACAATTTTCTGGACCTGGCATCTGTGTGGATGTTACTTAGACATGTAGCACCCACCTAGACCAGACCAGGCACCCCCACCCCATAGCAATGACACTCCTTGATGGCAGCAGCCATCCCCAGCAGGATGCAGCCTGACACAGACACACACACAGCAAGAGGAACAAGTCAAAAAAAACATGAAGAACAGCACAAGGTGTTGACCTGGCCTCTAAATTCAGTAGATCCTAAACTGATCAAGTATCTGTGGAATGATCCCCAAAGTCCCCCACTAACAACATTCTGTTGCCAGACACCACACGTCACCCTCTGAAGGCCCATGTTGATCCTCTGATGAGTCACAACTGTTTTGGAGGCTCAAAGTATCAGGAAGGTGGTCATAATGTTATGGCTGATTGATGTATGTCTGCATCAGTTGTGTCAATGTTACACAGGTGTTGAATGGTCAGAAATTTACCAGCAGATTGATCTGAAAAAGTTACTAATGATTTTCCATTTTGTGTGGAAACATTTGTCTTCACTGGCACAATCAAGTAAAGAAATAAAAAGGCTGAAAATCTGGAAAGAGAGATATACTGAGTATTTGATTGTTTTAGGTAGGTAGGTGTTGATTCCACAGATGGTTTCCACCTGGAGATGTCTGTCGGTGCTTGCTGATTGGTTGGTTCGGCCCCAGGTTGTCCAATTACGACCCAGGGCCTACATGAAAAGGGACCCAGCAGCGGGTTCCAGTTTCTGCTTGCTCTGTTCTCTAGTACTCTTGCTGCTGCTGCTCACTTTGATTTCTGTGGTTTCTGCTACCTGCCTTATTTCATATTAAGACATGTGGACATATGCACTCTGTTTATGTCAGTTGTGGTGGAAGTTGCGGACTGTGGGTGAGACTGGGGTAAAAGTTACCTCCTCACGTTGTTAACTTCGTTGGTGCTACAGATGTATTTTTGATTACACCTTCTTTTGTCGAGAAGATAGTAAGCCTTTTGTTTGTTGTTTTCACCTTGAAGAAGTTTGTTAATCGGGTCTTCCAGGCAATCCTTCCTCACTATGTATGCTTCAAGCATTTACATTTGCACTGAATAAATCTTGTTAAATTCATCCTACCATCCCGTGGATGTCCAGAGTTCGTTCCTAAATCCCCCCTAGTTCCACCAAGGGACATAACATGCGATAAAATTGAAAGATTAAAGCAGTTCTTTTTGACCCTTTCACTTTTTGACCCCTTACAGAGAAGCAGATATCAGATGTCAGTGAGTTGTTAGCAGCTCCACCCAAGAGACACTTCCCCTCTCAGCTTCTCAGGTGTCATGTTGATAACTGCTCAGGGCCCAAAGTCTCCAATAAATAAGATTAAAGGCCCCGAATGCAAATGCATAAATGCGTTTTCCGTCACAGCAGTCGTCTCATGATTTATCGAGTGATCCGTTGGAGGGAGCCCGAGCCCTCGGTTCAGACGCTAACAATAGGCTAAAGTTTTACCTTTACCGGTAAAACAGTAACATGTTAATTTCTCTGTAAAGCATCAAAATAAATCATGATTATTATTATACTTTAAGTCATAGATTCCTCATGAATTTATAGTTTTAGTTTTGATACTTCAAGTACATTTCTATACCTATACTTTAAAGCTGAATTTTAGGATTTGTTCTTGTAAAGGAGTATTTTTAAATCAATACATTTACATTTAGTGAAGCATAAATCTGTCAGATGACAGTCGTCTCCAAATAATCCCAGAGTGCAGAAATTTGAAGCAGTGTGAATGATTTAAAAAAAAAAACTCAACATCCACACTCCCCTCTCTTCATCACACCGTCATCATCATCATCTTGACAGTGTTTTGTCACTCTGCTGCCCAGAGTGCATGTGGATCGATACCTCCGCTGTTAGCGAGCCCCCCTGTGTGTGAAACCGCAGACAGCCCAGACATCTCCTCTGTGTTTTCTGGCTGATTTCACGTCGGCATTTATTACTGTCACCCTTCACAACGAAGGAGCGATGACGGGCAAGTCCTAAAGCTTGGCTCACGCGAACTTCACACGGGAGATAAGCCGTTGTCTGCCAGAAACACAGGCGTATCTTTCATGCTTGTTAGCCCACACATGATCCAGGATCGCTGGCGTGGAAAGTGTTCAGATTCAGATGGAGCTCTGCCACAAACAAATACCTTGCAGTGAGGCGTAAACATCCAGTGACACCGAGGTCAGAGCTGCTTCTACAGAACTAATCCATTAATTTGAATGTCAACACACACCTCAAAATAAATAGATTCTTTAGTTAGATTGTACAAACTGAGCTCAAGCTGAGGTCACTTACTCATTCAGCTTCTTGTTTTCACTCTCTATACCTATAGTATATAATATAGGCATTCAGTTTCAACATCATATTATTTTTTTTCCATTAAACTCTGCCAAACTGAAACCACCGCCTTTCCCCATACGATGGACGTAGTCGTTTCATTTGTGTCAGGCTTTCAGGCGTGGCAAACTTTCCTTGATTTTGCGGCTGGAAATGCAGACTATAGCTTAATGAATTTAATTAACTCTAAATACAGGGCTGCAGTAACGCCACACTGGTTAGCCAAGAGCGTTTATTTAAGTCTGGTTTCGGGTCATAACAATAGTGAGAATAATGAAACAGATTTTTGTAACAGTTTTCTGAGTTTTTTTTTTTTTTTCCTTCTCAATAAATGTCAAGTTACAGTTTTTAATTTCTTTTTCAAATTTTTAATCTTAAGGGATAGTGTGCGTCTCTAATGCTGCTTTCACAAACCTAATCTTGTGGTTTTCACAAAAAAATGTCATTAAATTCCGAGTTCATGAGCTGTGATGTGTGATTTCATGTGCGTTCAAATGGTGTCGTGAAATTTTTGACAAGAGTTCACGAGTCGAGTATGCGAGTTCCTACATTGTAACCATGAGCTCGCAAGTAAAAACCTGGGTATGAACGGTCTCCTCTTTTGATATGCATGACCTTGTAATTGGAAGTTTTCAGAAAGATCAGAGTTTGTGAGTTGCAGACAGTGGTGGACAGTGACTTATAATTTAGTTATATAAGAGTTTTCTTCATAAATATGTGTATAAGCATTGGAGAAAGAGGACAGGGATAAACAGTCCTCCCTTAACAACAGGTAAGTATCTGGCCGTTAATAGGCACTAGTCAAGCAAGTTTTTGATGGGTTACACCCACAGATGTTGCTATTTAAACCTCAACTCCCCACCTGTCACTTAGAACTGAATAAACTACTCGGATAAGAGGTGAAACGTCTTCAAAGCACGGTGACGCAGACCGCAAGAGCTGTTATTGGTCCACTTGGTGGTAGCGTATATTTCTCTTTAGTATGTTCCCGCTGCTTCTCCAATTCAAATTGATTGTTTTGGATCAATAAACATGGACCACATCGATGAAAGGTTAACTGGGGAGGTTCAGAGATACAAACATTTGTAGGAATCGTCTTCTGTGAAATTTTGGCAAAAGTTTCAGTCGCCGCTGTTGAAAGTGAAGCAGCAAGTAGAAACAAAAATGAACACAACTGGCAAAAAAGACACATCAGTGACTAGCGTTTGGGTGGTGTTTTTACAGAGCGACCCAGACTGATGAGTGCATAAGTATAAATGACTCGCACCAGTGTCGATACATGCGCAGGTTATGGTGTCTATGTCCCGCAGAGGTATAAACCGAGCTACAGCCTCAGTGCACACCGAGATGTAACTGCTGTATTCAAAGGAAACTTCTGAGCTTGCAGTTACAACATGATGGGGTCACACAAAAAGCTCGGTGGTCAAGTGGAAGCATCAGCCGTCAAGCTGACCTTTCCCAACCTATCCAAGATGTGCAGTTACACATTGTTAATACCTCAAGAGGACGACTTTCATATGAAGTTTTCTTGTGAATGCGACGCCATTTGAAGGCAGCAAACTTCCCAGGGCGTAACCATGAACTTGAGAACCTCAGCACATCATTGTCTACACAAACAAAAACACAAACTATACTGTTTCAGATTAGTTCAACTGCGATACATCTTGGAGTTTGCTTGTCTTCTAATTTTATCTAAGTAGTTTGCCAAAGCCTTAATTGGTGTGTTCTATTTTGTATGTTTACATGGCTAAATGGGGGCGGCAGTGACATGGTGGCTAGCACTTATGCCTCACAGCAAGAAGGTTCTGGGTTCGAATCCGGGTCAGAGTTAGGGTTAGGAGGTTCGAATCCGGGTTCTGTATGGAGTTTGCATGTTCTCCCTGTGTCTGCGTGGGTTCTCTCTGGGTACTCCGGCTTCCTCCCACCGTCCAAAGACATGCTGGTTAGGTTAACTGGTGATTCTAAACTGGCTGTAGGTGTGCATGTGAGTGTGAATGGTTGTCTGTCTCTCTGTGTTAGCCCTGTGATAGACTGGTGACCTGTCAAGGCTGTACCCCACCCGACAGCTCGGATAGGCTCCAGCCCCCCCGTGACCCTTCACAGGACAAGCAGTTACAGAAGATGAATGAATTGCTGTATATAAATGGTCTGACATAGTAAAATGACTGTCTTTAGTGCCACATCCTTCCCAAGCTCTGTCATTTTAATTTCTACAAATTTAATGCATGAAATCCATTTGCGCTCATTACGAGCTGAAAGGACCATGACTCACTCGTGTCACTGGAAATAAAGCCAAAATAAAAAGTTGTGGTGAAACTCCGTGTTACCTCATTAATAGATGGAGATGAGTAATAACATGACATAGCTGTCACCCTCATGGTTTCCAAGGACATGTCTTCGCTTTCAGTTGTCTCCGCTAAACTATTAGTAAAAAACTCAGAAATGCACAAATGTCAGGCTCGCCCTTTCAATGAATGACTGAGGTGCTGTTTATTTTCCAGTCTGTCTTTGTTTTGTTACTTTAAGCACCATGTCTGTCAGCCATAGTGTAATTATATGGAGACAGAGACACAGGAGGGGGAAGGAGAGGGGGGCGCGTTGGAGACAGCCTTCTCTTTCAGCTGCTGTGAGCCGCGACCAGTACTGCCTGAAGCTGCTCGCCTCTTGAACAGCAGCCAAGAGGCTCTTCAACTCCCGTTTAACCCCTTAGATCACCCAAAGAGTTTTTTTTTTTCTCCTGCAATTCACCTGATGGTTTCCTCAAAACAGATCTAATATGAGAGGCTGCAAACTGGAAAAGGTCATGGAACGTGACTCACATACAGTTTATGACATTTATTTTTTTTTTTTTTATGAAAGCACTCACTCAAAACTCACTGACAGGTCTCAAAATGCCTGTGTTTCAGCTTTTTAACTTGTCATGAAACATTTACAGACATTGCTTACAACATCTTAAAAGGGTTGTGGTGTAATTCTTTGAGATATTTTCCACCTGATCCACAGTTTGTTGTTGTGTTGGTCCAGTCCCATCCTGCTATACTGCTGGTTTAGGCAGAGACAGAGATCATGTGATACTGACATTATGCATTCATTGCTCCTTCAAAGGCAGAGCTGTAATGCTGCACTAATGGCCGTGAGCATTGTTACTTCGCAAAAGACAGATTTTGTCTCCGTATCTGTGAAGTCTGCAGAGAAAAGGATATTTATAGGTCTACCCATAAAATCTAAAACTGTGTTCTCTGACCGGTTCCTGGGTGTGGTTCCTGGTCATGTGATCAGGTTTGGAGACCAGGTGACTAACGGTATTTAAGGCAGGGGTGTCAAACTCATTTTAGATCGGGGGCCACATACAACCCAGTTTTATCTCAAATTGCATAATAACCCATAAGTAACAACAACTCCAGATTTTTTCCATTTGTTGTAGTGCAAAGAAGTAACTTAGGAGGATGTTGACATTTAATAAACTATCCTTTAGAAAGAAAAATAAGTGCAATTTGTCACATATCTGTCTGTTAGGAATAGCGGTTATTTTCATTAGAAGATTGCAGTCTTCTATGTAATTTCCGCACATTCATGCCAGATTGGACCCTCTCGTGGGCCGCTTTTGGCCCGCCGGGCCATATGTTTGGCACCTGTGATTTAAGGGGTAGGAAGTGTAAACTGGACGCGCTGAGAAAGATGCAATGCCAGATCATTTGTCCTCATTTTTACAAGAGCGAATGAGCTGCAATAAATGTTTTGAAGAGGATTATTTTGCCTTGTAAACAGGGTGCAGATCTCAACCTCCTCACAGAGACAAGGCACATGTTGCAAATGAGTCAGCAGTGTTTGGAGATTTTATTCAGCCCCATTTTTGTGTTTACCGTGTTCTCGGGAGGGGTTGGCACGAATGGCCATGTCTTTTAGTAAGGTTCACGAGTTGTGACCTACTATACACAGTTAGTGGTTTGCTGACGTTTTCATTGATGCCGGAAGCGGAGGGCAGTATAGTATAGTTGTATAGAGTTCTTTACATTATTTTATAACATATCTGAGGAAAATGTTCATCTTTTTGTTACGTCTTTAAACTTCCTACAGTAAGTCACCTGGTCGTTAACTTACTGACTGTTGCCTTGGTTGGACACCAACACTTTACGGCTGATGTTACCAAAAATTTAACGAACATTACTTGAGTTACATTTGGCAGCAAATGTACTTCATGAATGCCGATTGATATGACTATTAGGGTCATGCTAACTTTGCATTCTTCTCTTCCATTATAGAGATTTGTCAAACGAGGAGTCGGACAAACGACCGTTGAAAAGGGTGACAAATGTGTGTTCCCTGTAACCATTTTCACATTAACTAACAGTTTTTTTTTGGAGACCGTCCACAGGCAAACACAAACATTAAGCACCTGGCCTTTTTGTGACTGTTTTTCAAGTCTTGACCCAGGATACTTACCAGGAAAATGTTTTTATTGCTATGAGTGGATATGAGTGGAAATTGAAGAGTGAGAAAATGAAATACTGCAATGTTGACTGTGACTACTTTAAACCATTCAATCTAAATATTGCTTCATTAAAAAAAAAATGTTATTGTAAAAATATTTCAGAAGAATCTGAACTGATAACACGGTATTATGGAACCACATAGGGTGGAAACTATCTATGAGTATCTAATAAAATGACTGAACATTTAAGCATAAAGAAATGACAAAGACGATACAGCTAGAAATAACTGCTAAACAAGGAAGATATACTGAAAATAAAAACATCGATGATGATGAGGATACATCTAAAAACACAGTCATTAACCCAAACATGGCTGCTCGTTGAAAGAAAGAATTTGTGACCACTGAAAACGAGGCTTTTCAAATATTATCATTGACACTAATGGCTGACACACAGCATGCCAGCAAAAACAACCTAACTGCTGCACCGTCGTTCACACACCACCTGACAAAACAAATTTTCTTTTGCTCTTCTCAGACAAATAAGAAATTGGGATTTAATTACAGGTTTCAAAAACAACCATTCAACCATTCGCTCTGCGTGCTTAACGGCTTTATCATCGATGACAAGAGGTGTGCATCGTCCTGTCAGTCCCCCCCAGAAAGCATTTGTAAAAGAAAACAGAAAGACGAAGTCGAGCTTGAAGCTAAATAAGTCTTGTTTAATTTAATTTAAATGATGTTACATCAGGTAGAGGAGATTTTCAGATTTATTGATCTATGCAGAACCTCATTATGGTAATGTTAACCGAATTAAGGCCCACCAAACCAACATCTAAGAACTACAGGTAACAAAGGCTGACTGTAAAGTCCTGTGTCTGCACCAAAACACTGCATTTGAACGCACCACAAAAACTGCAGCCAATGTCCAGCTGGTACCGACGTTCTCCACCTGCATGAAAGGAAATAACTCTTCCTGGAAACCAGAAGAACTACTATTAGCTGCGAGGCTAGGAAGCTATAAGAGCTACAAACTTGTGGTCTCTCCTGAATCATGCTGCTCAGTTGGCTTACAGTTTATTCATTCTAGATGTTAGTGTCGTTGTGAAAATATTTGTGTATTTGAATGCGATTAAGATGTAAAACGACAAGAGCCTGCTGTGTGCCCTTTTCCACCATGCTGAATTGGCTGAAAAGCTGGTGGCAGGGGTCCGAATGTAGTGCCAACGGAGCGGCGCACACCACAAAAACTAGGACCACAGATGTTAACAGACGGCCCCAGAAATGTGCGACCTAATATGCTCATTTCCTGCTCTATATTTTTATTCTGGCACTCCAATACTGTAGTACCTTTGCATGATCCACAGTTCCAAAATAAAATTCTTATGCATCTTTTGCTGCCAGTTAAACTAACGTTCAGTTAACCTAATAACCTAATTTAATCTGTCGGTTTAGGCGGTTTAGGCTTCTGCATCAATTTAGCAGACAGCCCAGACTCTATGCAGTCCATAGCTGACGTGCACCTCCTCAGAAATGTAACTACGTGCCGCGACAACGCAGAGCGCAAGAGCTGTGATTGGTCCACTCAGTAGTAACGTGTTTCCACTTTAGTATTTCTGGGTGCTGAACTGATTGTTTTGGATCAATAAAGATGGAACACATTGAGGAAAGGTTAACCGAGGCAGTTCGAACATTTGTATGACTCGTCTTCGGCGAAATTTCGGTGAAATAAATGGCTCGCACCGGCGTTGGCTATGTACGTAGGTTACGGCATCTCGTCCCACAGTACCATAAATGAGCCTTTAAAAGCCCACTTTCTTCATACTGGCAGACTTTGTGGAAGCGTTTGGCTTGAGAGGGCCACCTCATCTTTTTTTCTGCAGTGCAGTTTCTGAAAGTAAAACCCTAGTAACATGGTTTCTCATCCTTGATTGGAAATGCCATTTTCTCAAATCCATCCATATGTGTTCAAGGCCAGTCCCGTCTGGAAAAATTAGAGTGGACAAAACAAACATCTGCAGCAACAAAGATAGAAACATGTGTTTGAAGTCATGGAAAATATGTTCATTACCTGATTTGGTGATTTGTATGCTGGACTATATGTCTCTTCAGTCAAGTGTTTTGTGAAAATATGTACATACAAGAAGACTATAGTTTGAGTCTGTGGTCTCCAGGCACAGCATGTCTGGAGGAGATGACCGTATAAGTGCAAAGTGCTAATGTCAACTTTGCACGGAAGCAGAAAAAATATTGGAAACCTAGTGGTCATAGCAGTCTGCAGTCCGTCCTTTGGTCTCGTAGGAATTACTTTTATATACGTTTACCTCATTATTTGAAACTTGGCATCGTCTGAGCATCCGACATCGTAACATTATACGACAGAAAATAAGGAAAAGCACTGTCCACTTCAAGTAGAAACGATTCAGAAGAAAGCTCAGGGCTGACATGTTATTTCTGAATTGGATGAAGTTTCAGCTTTGACAAACAAGGAAAATGTATACAACATATGGTGGTTAAATAGTGGTCGAGTGGTGGTTAGTGTAAATATCAAGCCTGGTTATCCTGGCGTGGAGCCACACCACCCAGACAATAGCTGCAGTGCATTTCCAGAGACACAGAGGATATTTGACTATTTTCATAGAAGTTTCAATGCAATTCATTTTACAGTTGCGTAACAAAGAACAATTCTACCCCGAGACCACACAATCAAGATTCAAACCAAACCGCCTCCTGTTTTCAATTTGTTTTTGTTCACAGATAAAAGGTTTCCTTTACACAAAATACCACCTAAAACATTCATAACGCAACCGATGTACCACTTGACTTTTCTTCTTTAAGAGATCTAAATGTTTTCCATATTGTGGGACTCTAAATGGATGCAGGAAATGCTGTCACTCCACTCTGCTTTCCAAACTTCCAGAGTGAGGTTTTGGCTCTGGTGGATGCCAGTGCGGTAGATTCCAGCACAGTACCGACCCTGCTCAGGTTTCCTCTCGCTGGGGGAGACTTCAGGAGTCTCCGCCCTCTCTCTATTCTCCAGCCTCAAATGAACACTGCTTTTTCCCTCCTGCTCTCCATTCAACTCAGTCGAGATCTTACGGAAAGGCTTTAGCTTGACTTGAATTTGATGTTCTACTAAACTGACCCTTCCAACTGCTGTTGACCATCCGCTATTTAACGCACTGACAACCAGACATCTCGACTCAACTCAACACTCGAGGAGGCCTGAACATGAGGAGAGAAGACAAAGGATGAGACATAAATCATGCAGATACAATATGTTTCAGCCAGCTTGGCACTGTTTTTCTGCATTTTGGCAGCCTCTTCAGTACTGGGCTGGGTCCTGTCAGATGTCCCCGGTGTAGAAACTGAATATGCATAATTTTAAGCTGACGTGAATCATCTTAAAGACACCAAGGACAACAGTTGATCAGAGACAGAAAACCTGTGTGGGAAAAAAGGGTTTTTAGAATTAACCATAAAATGTGACCACCCATTTAAGTTTTATTTAATATAAACGGGTTAACAGATTTAATGTAACAAGACAATTCACTTTTCAACAAGTGCAGAGTCTCTGTGACACTTTACCTTAGTATTTGTTATTTTTTATGTCCTTAGTTTGAAGTAAACGCCAATTTCAGCATGCTAACCTGCTAATGTTAAGCTAATGTTTATCTTTTCCACCCTCACAGTCTGGTTTAATCATGCCAAAGTACTGGACAGAGTATTATATCAAGTAACAATAAACGTTGATCATGACATGAATGTCTGTGTCAGATTTTACGACAGCCTGTTTCAGAAGTTGTTGAGACGTTCCTTCCAAAACCACAAATGTAAATGTGCTGCTGCTGCCAATTCCAAATCAGCAGTCGTTAGGATGTGTCAACTGTGGACCACGGATGTGTGTCCAACATTTTGTTGGCGTTCATTCAATTATCAAGACATTTCAATCTGAACCAAAGTTGTGGCACAGACCCAACAGACTGTATGAACTTGTACTTATGCAGGGAATATTGGGACAAAGTTAGTTAGTTCTGCACAGCTCAAAAGCTTTTATTTGCTTGTCTTTTACTTCCGCGTTATCTGCACTAGGACGTCATTGCCTCAAACAGCTGTCCAGAGAGTTTAAAATTTTTATATTTTTAATGAAATGAAACAAAACAACTCAAACGACTGACCACCTCAGTCGTTTTAAGTATTTCTTTCAGTTGTCTCCATGGAGCCTACCTGTTCATAAGAGGGCATTTAAATCATTAATTATACATTGGAAAAGTAATGGACCAGCCCTATAACGTTTCTTCTTTGTCAGTATAATTATCAGGTACGACGTTCTAACCCGCTGCGTGCATGACATCTGCAATCTGTGGTATCGGCATCATTTGTGAACGGGACAAAACTGTAATTCAGCACAAAAAGTCCAGGCCTTTCGTCAGACAACCCCAAACTGTTGGGAGACATCAAACATGACTCTTTCATCTCTTTTTCTTTCTTCTTTTCTTTCTCTCTTTGACACAGACATTACTCCTCATATCAAAGCTTTTTATTGAACGATGCCGGGCTATAACTGAAGCCACAAAGCCTTATTGTCCTCTTGAACTAGTCGGTGGTGTTCAGGCATTATTCGCGTCCCTCCCTTTATCTCAAGCAAGGTGTAATAAGCAAAAATAAAAGGTGGAGCTGAGAGGCCGTCGTGCGAAAGCAAAATTTTATAGATTACTGCTCTGAGATCATCATATTGACGAGAGTAGATAAAACGCCCTTATTTTCCTGCAGCAGTAACCAGATAGTCTTTCGAGTTTAGGTGTTGCCCGAGAGATGCAGCGAGCAAACCATAAGGCTAAATCAAAGTCTCTGCCCATGCATTCAGGTCTGATTAAGTGCATTAATGGGGATTCTCTCAGTTCCTGTATGAAGCTGTCAATCAAACTGAGGCGGAGGTGAGAAAACTATGTTGGCCTGTCAGTGTGCTAGTGTTGCAGGTACTAGCCAGAGCCCTGAAGGCAACATTACCACGACTACTGATGTTCTTAAGATAACTGAAGGAGTTGTCAACACATGCCCTGCAGTGCCGCAGTTGGCCTTTGCTGCTGAATTAAAATCAGATTTCTTCTTCTCTCTCTTTCTCTCTCTCTCTCTCGCTCTCTGTCTGTCTGTCTCAATGCTCTGTGTTTTGTTTTTAATTTTCATTTTCAGTATGCTGGAAAGTCCTGAAAATCAAGACATCCCCAAAACCTGGGTAGGATTTTGCAGAAATTAAAAACAAACCACAGAAATGTTTTTTGGCACCTTAGGAATAAGGAAATGTAGTACCTGTTCAGATGGCAGCACAGTGGCGTGGTGGTTAGCACTGATGCCTCGCAGCAAGAAGGTTCAGCGTTTGAGTTGACATGTTCTCTCTGTGTCTGCGTGGGTTCTCTCCGGGTACTCCAGCTTCCTCCCACTGCCCAAAGACATGCTAGTTAGGTTCACTCTGTGTAAGCCCTGCGATAGGATAAACTGGTGACCCGTTCACCAGTCTATCCTATCTGTGTGTACCCCCCCCCCCCCCCCCGTACCTGTTTAGATTCTGCACACCAGTTTTAGTTTACACGTGTGCTGCACATGCATTCTGACTCAGCTGACTCAGTCTGAAGAATTTTAATTAATTTTGTCGAGGACTTTAACCAATTTATGGATAGAGCTTTCTCCTAGAAACTGTTATCTAATAGCCTAAGTTTTTGTTACAGTAAGGAAATCCATTTGCTGAGATGTGACATCTAAGACATCTGACAGTCTTCAGCTACTTAATGTGTACATAACCCGTAACAGTCCTTTGTTTCCGTGACAACGATTGCAGCAAGCACAAAGTATTGAATAACTGCGATAATATTACAGAGACATAAAATAAAGCGCTGAATACAGAAAATGTAAAAACAAACCTCAGAAAAGGATAGTTCAATGAGAACAGACTTCCTTAGAAAGTGAACAGTCCAGTTTTTATTTAATAGAGATATATAAAAAGATAGATTTGAGCATCTGTGGCTTAGTAAAGTAAACCCTCGCTGGGTATAGACACTGGTGGTAGTAGAGGGGATGAGAAGAATGCTGGAAATGTGGATGCAATGAGGAGTTAACGTAGCGTCACATCATGTCTGAACTGAAATGTCAGCAGCAGAGGAGAACACATTTAAAGTCTGACAGCAGAACATTGGCTGATTAACTTAAAACTCCTTATATGTCTTTTCACTAACAAGACCACACCTCTTGATATTCAAAGAAGTTTATTTGACCAGGTTGAAGAGAAGGGAAAGATGGGAGATTGGAAGGGGAGGGTCGAGGGGAAGGAAAAGAGAATTGAGTTGCGGCTGATGATGATCCTTGGACGACTGGACGTAGGATCCCAGGGAGAGAGATTCAGGGTGGGGGCATATCTCTGGAGGCGTCGGCTCCTTGACCCCCTGGTTCCTGCAAAGAGATTGTGAAGGAGAAGAGAGAACAGAGAGGGTCGGGGTGGAGGGGTTTGAGAACTGAGTCAAACGGGCGAGGAGAGGTTAGGTGCGTCTATATAGGCAGGTGCGGGTAATTGGGTGTTTGAGGCGTGGTCCTGTTCCTGAACCTCAGTTATTTAACTTCATATTTTACAGGAAGAGGAAGAGAGATTCCTGTCTGAACTTTTAAATAAGAATATAACAGTTAAATTGTCTTTTACCTGCAGTAAATACAGGAAACACTTTTTGCAAACATTTGTGGCAAGAAAATTTGTAGATTAATCAATTAAAAGGTTTTAATTTCTTCAGTAATTTCCATTAATGAGAATGTTATTAACTGTTTAGATTCATTCAATGACATACAGTCTACATTCAACATTTAAAGCATGACTAAATGTTCTGAATAAATTTCACTCGCGGCTTTTATGGTGACACGGCTGAATGAGTAATAAATTCCATCCCCATTATCTGACACTGTATTTAAGAATCATGAAAATTACCTGTTGCTATGTAGGTGTGTCTGGTGTTTCTCTAAACCGAATCAATTCTGGTTGTGAAGGTGAACAGCCTTGTTTTATCATGTAAGCTCCTTTCTGGCAAAGATCATTGCCCAAAAATTGTTCTGAACCCTGTCACCTCTGCTCACGTGTGAGCCAGAGAAACACTGGAAGGCAGTAAAATGGCATGATCACGGCACATCATCTCCGGACTCAACGGGGAATAGCACTAGCGTATCATAACAAAATATTGGTGAAATGAACCGATAATGCGTTATTTAGTTTCGGTGCCCCAGTCACTCCCACTATATGGATATACGCGACTCTCCGCTGGATCTAAATATCTTCCAAACGACTCCACATGACACCAAAGTTACGCATATGAGTGAGTAAACGATCGTATTTTATGCCAGAAATAAGGTCCAGGTTGTGAAAAACGGTAATTCCTCTTTAACCTCTGAAAACCACTTAAGGCCTCGTTCTCAGACTCCCACTGACATGCCAAACTTAAATGGATTATATCTGAGCAGCCACGAGGTTTATTTGTATAAGTTTTGTCTCAGAATAAAGTTACGACTTCTATCGGAGAGGGGTAAGAATCAGGCTATATGTTACTGGTTGAGAGTAAGTAAAGTTTGAACATAGCAGCATTACCTGTACCAAGACGGATGCTACTAAAGTGAAGCAGAGAAGTTTCAAATCGGTTTTGCAGCTTCCCCCAGTATCGTTGGGTGCTTGATTTAAACAGATCTGGTTTGGTTTTAATGAGGTTAACTAAGTTTTGAAGCAAGGCTACATCTCAACTCACCCAGGGTTGTTTCATCTGTTCTCCTGGCCCCCGACTTCCCGCTTCCTCCACAACCCCTACCTCTTCACATCCATTCCCCCTGTCTTCTCATCCTCCTCTGGTCACCTTGTGCAAAACCATCCCCTCAGACTGAACCCCTACCTTAAAGCTCCCTCAGCCATCAAACGTCACGACGTCTTGCACCAGACCAGTTGCACGACTTCCACTTGCATCCTCGCCTTTGCCTCCGCCGTTCGTCCCCAACATCCGATAATTCTTCTCTTCATTAAACGTGTAAACTTACATCGTTGTGTGATTCAGAAAAAACAGCTGTTTTGCCTCACATTGGGAAAGACATTTTGGCAGCAATTAAGCATCTTATGCTCTTTATGGATGTTGAATAGTGACACAGATGGGCAGATAGATGGGCCGACAGGCAGCAGGCAGACCGTCTGGCACCAAACTTCCTACCATATTCTTTACTTTCTCTTTGTAGAAATACAGTCTTAGACGCACGCCTTGGAAGAGAAATACGAACACGTGTGATCTCACTTTCTAAAATAGATCAGCATTAATAATATTTATCATTGTCAATAAAATGTATACGAATGAATTAGGTTAAGTCCTTGTCTCCATGTGTTTCTCTGTGATTACATTCTTCTTTCTCTGTGGTTTTAAGCCTTATTTCTCGGCTCTGTGGGTTTTTGCTGCCATCGTGTGGCTCCGGTGTAAAAAATTAGCTGAGCTGGTTCGTTGCTTTGTCAGTTATTTGTTTTGTCATGGAGGAGCAGGAAATGTGAGGAAACCCACACACTTCAATCTTCAGTTTTACCAAAATCTTAGACACACAATTTGTAATTATTTTAGTGGAGAGTCCTCAGCTGGAAGATGAGACACCATATGTTGCACAAAAGGACACATTTGGAAGAGTGGGTTAGAGCTGTGAGCTCCAACCTGGGATTTGGCATCCACAATAAGTCCTGAAATAAATCTGAGCTTTGACAAAACTACATTTACTTCCTCAAAATGGTCAATGCAAAAACCAGGGGGCCGTGACTTTGGATGAGGTGTAGGCATTGCTTCATTTTAAGAGCTAACAAGCTTAAAAAGATTAGAAAGAAATTCATCTGAGCATCCCAAACCAATCAGCTTTGGCGTTGTTGCAATGAAAGAAAATGACTTTGTATAATAACTGAAATGACATAATGAGATCTTGGTCGGTGTGAGATGTTCCGTCGTGCTTTATTCAGCTGTCACGTTGAGCTGATGCACTTGTAATTGTGTCTGTTTGTCTCACAATGACCAAATGTCACTGCAGAATAGGAAAAATTAGGAATATATTGAGATGAGCGCCACAAATGTGAATATCTCATTTCCATATTGCTCAGGATACGGGACAATCATTACGCGGATCGCTTATAATTCTCTTTGTTTGCGCCCCCCACATTATGATCAGCTGCAGCCATTTTTAAAGGCCCGTGGAATCCGATAACAACTCCGACAACAAAAGTGTTCCTCCTCGCTCAAATTGTTCAAGTGCAGCAATACAACGGTAGCCCAAGGACATTATTTGCATATTGTCAAGGGGTGTGTGAATGGGGCTTAGGAGAATGAGAAATTATATCAGCCACAAAGAAAAGCAATGGTCTGTGACCAAATGCTCGATCTTCTATGCATATGTTATCTGGGATTGAGGGGCTTTGTTGTCATATAAATGCAAATGACAGACAGTATATAGGAGACAATATGCAATTATTGTTCAGAGAGGAATTTTTACTCAGTTTAATCGACTTCTCTGCTGTATGATGTGCAGTGGACGGGATCGCAGAAGTCCCACAGAGTCGTTTGCTTTTAGACATATCAGTAATTCATCAAACACACGGTAGTTTTCTGGTGGTTATAGTCAGAGGTGCTCCTAGCTGGGCATCTTCTTCAGAAAACTAGAAGAAGCTTTCTGATTTGTGTGATAGTTTTGGTTGGATAGATTTAATTTTGTCCACTAAATGTGCAATCCCACCTCATCTGTGATGAAAACAAAATAAATAATTGTGAATGGAAGGAGTCGACCCGCTCCCCTTAACATCGGAGGAGCTGGTGTTGAATTCGCTTTAAAATACCTGGGATTGCACATCAACACCGAGCTCTCGTGGCGTAACAACTCAGACAACTTAATAAAGAAGGCCCATTAAAGGACGTACTGCTGAGGAGACCTGCCTCGGTACTGCAGTGGTGTGGAAACTGCTCAGCTACAGACATAAAGGTTCTGCAGCAGTGGTTAAGTTTGCACAGAGGATACCTGGCAGCAGCTAACCCTAACCCTAACCCTACAATCAAGGACATCAAGCCAGCAGATGCAGGAAAAGGCCTGGAATACATTATTCTCTTGTTTCTTACATCTGTTTATAATTGTGCCTTCACTAGATCTCAGCACTCAGTTTTGTTCCCCTTCATATTCCCTAATGGAGTGACAGTACACCTTGATACCTTGATATAGAGGGAAACATTTACAAGAAAGTGCACATGCATGCAATAAGGGAAGGTTACCTCTAGGTGGCGTGATTCTACTGGTTTATCTTTTGGAGGCGGGGTTCGAAAAGAAAATGACTCATCTTCACAGTCAACTAAATACCAGAGACTTGTTCCTTCCTGTTGAGATGATCGGGGAAATAAATATTATTTTAGAAGCCAAATAAACATTGTCCGTTGAAGAGGAGTGGCGAGGGCTGAAGGCTGCGTCGTTACCAGTTTTAAATGCCCCGGATCAGCCGGGGAAAGCCTGGTGAATGAGAGTGAAGGTGAAAATAGATGATGACGCAGAAAGACATGCACAATCAGGAAAAACTGGACTGCAGCAATTAAAGAAAGCAACTGTTTGAAGTTAGCTGACATTCAGAAGTTGTGTTTGGACGGCTACTTCGTTACGTTATAACTTTAGGAAGAACAGCCCAGTGACTCTTAAGATTGTTTCTAAAGCTAAACTACACCCAAACATACCTCCATGAACGCAGTGACACCTGTTCAAGTGATAATTATTCGGTAGCCTTACACTGGAGTAAATTTAGGAACTGATAGTGGATAGATGTGAATTATGCTGTTATGTTATGCTGCAGTTATTTTAGACTCCTGCGCTGTAAATAATTTGTCCAAGAGATCTGGAAAGTAAAAAAAAAAAGAGTAATCTTAATGAAAACAAGTTTAGTCACACTGAAAACTTTTTATAGTATCAGCTGAAGGAGTCACTTCCACATTCCCCACAAAGACCTCAATTCTGTGTCTATGGAGTCAGCATTACTGAAACATGAAACATTACTGAAGAGACTCAGGAGAGACTGCAATGACTTAAATTGACAGGAGAAAGTTCTAGCCTGTGTTTTTTTTTTTTTTTTTTCCTTTCATGTTGCCTGGAAAGTTTGAGCTCTCAAAAGAGTGCTTGCCTGGAAATCTGCAAATATGATCATCGTGTTTCTTTAGAAACCTAATTAGATCAATTAAGTGAACTCCCTGAAGAACGTCCAGTTTCTGTTTCGTCAAACACGAAACAAGACGAGAAATTTCCAGGAAAAACTTTTCTTATCTGCAAATCTACTGAATGTACACGAACCAGACTAGCTTTACAGAGAAGATTACACACTCTGTGCAGCTGATATTTGGCCAGTTAGCATTCATCAGTTTGACCAATTGACCCTTATGTCTGAGGCTATTTTTATTTTATGTCCACCTGAAAAAAATAAAAATAAAATAATTCTCCAGCTTTGTTCCTCAACAGCAGCAAAGCTCTAAGATGAAAATGTAGAAAACTAGGCTCCATAAGTGAAAGACACTGCAGAGATTTTTAAAATATAATAAGTCAGAATGGGATCTGGAAAAACTTGAACATGTTCGATAAACATGCAAATTTGTAAATTAGAGACTAAAGAACAGCTTGTAAAGATTCTTGCTGTTGGTTCAACTGTGTTTTCATTTTGGAGGCTGTGGTTTGTCGTACTATTGAACTGTATTTTGTTGTATTGACACATGCTCCTATCATTTTGTCCATTTTAGTCAGTGGGTTTGGATAAATAACAGAAACACTTCTGTGTTTAATTCAATCCAGTTTAACAGCACCACAAACTACATCCTCCAAAATCATCATAAAGTTGAATTATTACCTCTCTGACGCTGTTTCAACATAAACTGAACATAATAACAGTCATGAAGAAGGACTTAGTGCAGGACTGTTCTGTTATAATGGATTTGTTTTACTGGTGTCCCTAATGAAATGGCATTTTAGCGCATATAAAATAAAGCTAAAACGTGCTTTGTTTTAGACATGACACTGATGTCAAATGCAAAATCCACTCTGGAACTCAAGTAAAATCTGTTGCAACATACGCTGATTAGCCACAACATTATGACCACTGACAGGAGAAGTAAATAACATTGCCCATCTTGTGACAACACAATGTTCTGCTGGGAAACTTTTGGACCTGGCATTCATGTGGATGTTACTTAGAGATGTAGCACCCACCTAGACCAGACCAGGTAACTCCACCCGATAGCGATGACACTCCTTGATGGCAGCAGCCATCCCCAGCAGGATGCAGCCTGACACACACACACAAACACACACACACACACACACACACGGTTTAGGAGCAACTCATAAAACATGAAAAAACTAGTCTCCAAATTCCCTAGATCCCAAACTTGTCAAGTATCTGTGGGATACACTGGAAAAAAAGTCTGATCCACAGAGGCCCCTCCCCTCAACCCATAGGACCCCACTAACAACAGCCCCCCACTAACATTCTGCTATCAGACACCACAGGACACCCTCAGAAGGCCCATGTCCATTCTCTGATGAGTCACAACTGTTTTGGAGGCACAAGGGAGACCTACACAATATTAGGTCATAATGATATGCCTGATCAGTGTAAATGCTGCATAACAGATGCTGTTTGTTTTAGTCACAGTACTACAAGACAACTAATTCAGATGAATTTTCCACAACTGAAACCTCTACAAAATGGTGCTAGCTGCATTTGTTCTGGTCCAGAGACCTCTACAATGGAAAGGCATATCACACGTTCTCAGATGGAGCATGCCCCCGTTAAATGATAACAAATGACACCATGTTCCTCTCTGCTCCTTGCCTTTGCATACCATCTCAGAGTGAATGACCTCAACTCAATATCCTGTCTGCTATCAATGAGATTATGCAGACATGCTAACAACAGGAAATTAGCTCTCACAGGGATTGACCAACAGCCATTTGTGGCGACTCGTGACTCAGAGGTAAGTCATAGCAGGGCCGCCTCAGACCGCTCTGTTAGACAAGCTTGTATTTTATAATCAGTCATAGTAGGAACAACAGGTTATCGCTGGGGTTGTCTTTTCATGCGAGTCACAGTCTGAGTGGAGATAGGCAGATAGGAGCTACGAGGGTTAAGTTCACCGTGACCGTATAAGGGAAGAGGCCTACCTGTGCCGTGAATCATGTGTTTGTTTTGTCCACTCGTGTGGATTCATATAGAATCAGGGAGAAGTCGCATCAGCAGAGTCACACAGTGCTGATGAGAAACAAACACATGACTCTGTTGTGCCGGCCTGTAACAACATGACACTCACACTGATCCATTTCCCCCACGAGAATGGAAACAGTCGGAGTGTGTCACCCGCCTAATCTTTTACTCCTGTTACTTTCACAAAGTCAGCGCCTCGGCCTCTACTGATGACACGAAGTTCCTGCCTTCTGTTTTTCAATATTTCTGGGAATTACAGTAAAGAGATATGACTGCGCAGATAGCACCAGTATTTAGATTTCAAATTAAAAAAATAAAACTTGCAGCAATCGTAAGTGAACAGTTAAATGAATTAAATCAACAGAGTAGAGAAATCAGTACAAGATTTTATATTCCACTTGGGAGGCGAACCCAATTTCTCCAATCCTGACCAGGCTTGTCTTCTGTCCTGCTGTATTTTAATTACTTGAGGTGCAGAAAACACACATTTCTATTTTTCCAGACATAAAATTAGCTTGCTGGAGATATACCATAATCCTAACCCTTTCCACTACCTGACTATCCCTTAAACAAGTATTCATACTATTGTTTTTGTTTTTGTTTTTATGTTCTTACAACATGCACAATACAAATATGCACACACACACATATATGTGCACTTGCTCTTTGGATTATTTGGCCTATTTGTTCACTTTAGAGAAAGATTTTCAGGTTTTACAAATGAAGTTTGGACTCTAAATTAATGCAACATGTTCATAGCGTATATAGTATGCATAGATTTGCTGTCTAATTAGCAGTATACCAATAATAGTATGTTACAGCGCACTTGTTAACACTGTGTGTAACCATACTGAGAGTTAATCACAGCCAAAAGTCCTTGAGCGTGCTCCATGTGTCATCAAAACATATTTCACAACTACTTCAAACTCCTCTTTTCCCAAAAGTAAATTTTGGACAGATCTGGTACAGCAACCGGCCTCAGCTGGTAATCACACAATCATACACATGAACTCACATGAGTTCACAGACTAGCAGCTGATAATCAGCCAAAACATTATGACAAGTAGCTGTGTAAACATTACGACACGCCTTCCAGCTGCTACCAAAGTTTTAAGACATGTGATGACTACAACTCACACAAGACATCATCCACTTAAAGTGTTACCAGAAAAACACTTAGACACCCATCAGCCAGAACATTAAAACCACTGACAGGAGAAGTAAATAACATTGACCATCTTGTGACAATTCAGTGTTCTGCTGGGAAACGTTTGGACCTGGTATTCATTCATGTGGATGTTACTTAGACATGTACCACCCACCTAGACCAGACCAGGCACCCCCACCCCATAGCAATGACACTCCTTGATGGCAGCAGCCATCCCCAGCAGGATGCAGCCTGACACAAGAACACACACAAAAACGGTTTAGGAACAACTCAAAAAAACATGAAGAACAGCACAAGGTGTTGATCTGGCCTCCAAATTCAGTAGATCCCAAACTGATCAAGTATCTGTGGGATGATCCACAGAGGCCCCTCCCCTCAACCCATAGGACCCAAAGGCCCCCCACTGACAACATTCTGTTGCCAGACACCACAGGACACCCTCAGAAGACCCATGTCCATTCTCTGTAACAATATAGCATATTAGTGAGGGACAGAATAGTTGCTTATGCCAAAAAAACAAACCATAACACTGAAACAAGCCAGAAAGCAAAACCAGAATAACAAATAAATCCAAGTTACTAATGTTTGTCACTATTGTTTGTTCAGTATTTTCATTAATACCCCGCTGACAAACAAACTGAAGATTTTCTAATTTGTTTAAATAGTACCTCAAGGCTATAATCTAACAAGACGGCCTCCTTAACAACAAAAAGAAAACAAATACAAGCAAACTAACCTCCTACATTTGTGTAGTCACTGATTCATGCGCAGGGTGTATAACTTTAATAATGTCAACCTCTATTGGTGTTTTGCACTTACAGCATGCAGGCTGCCTCTGAGGATTTTACTGAGTGACAGGCAATTAGACGGAGAGGAAAAATAGCTGTCTTCCTGTTATTCATAGCACAGTGAGTTGTGCAACAGCCTGAAGTTTCAAAAGATTTGTCACCGAGCACTTGAACTGAGAACAGTTTCCTGTGCTTAAGTAGATTAACTGATATAAACAATGGTCACACATACAGAGCCAATTACTAAAATACATTTGTGCACAGATGTGAAAAACAAGTGTTTGTGAAGAGAGTGCAAACAAAAACGAAAGCTAAGAAGGGAAGACAAACTGTCATCTACAATATTGAAGTGAGAAAGGAGGGGCCGGCTGCATGTGGAAGGACGTGTGTGTGCGTGCGTTGTATGTATGTGTGTAGGAACGTTATGATGTTGAGTTTCTGGTACATCATGTGCTCCATCAATGGAGGACCTGTCAGGAGCTGTTGAGGGATTGATGGCATTCTCAGAGAAAAAAAACATGGCATCTTATTTTTGCCAAGGAGATCAGTAAAAACACTTTTATGTGATCGTCAGCAGTTTGCCCCGAGCTCTGTTCACTCAAAAACAGGTATAAGTCAAACGCACACAAACAAAGTCATGCTGGCAAACACGCCCACACTGAACACATGTTTTTGCTTTAACAATCTTATAGAAGAAGAAGAAGAAGAAGAAGAAGAAATTAATTTGACAAAACTTTTTGAATCTCTTACAAATCCCACTGTTGAGATGTAGATTTAATCAGGAAACTGCAATTTTATAAAACTTAATTTGAATGTTGTCCATCTTCTTTAGCTTTTATCTAGGATTTTTTACTTTTTAACACTACTAAGTTGATTTATTAGCTGTTGTTCTTGGGTCCTTTACTAATTTTACACAAACAATACACTGATCAGCCACACGACCTGGTATTTGTGTGGATTTTACTTAAATGTGTACCACCCACCTAGACCAGACCAGGCACCCCCCACCCATAGCAATGACACTCCTTGATGGCAGCAGCCATCCCCAGCAGGATGCAGCCTGACACAGGAACACACACAAAAACGGTTTAGGAACAACTCAAAAAAAAAAACATGAAGAACAGCACAAGGTGTTGATCTGGCCTCCAAATTCACTAGATCCCAAACTGATCAAGTATCTGTGGGATGATCCACGGAGGCCCCTCCCCTCAATCCATAGGACCCAAAGGCCCCCCACTAACAACAGTCTGTTGCCAGACACCACAGGACACCCTCAGAAGACCCATGTCCATTCTCTGATGAGTCAGAATTGTTTTGGAGGCACACGAGAGACCTACACAATATTAAGCAAGTGGTCATAATGTTATGCCTGATCGATGTATAATCATGTAACGCTTTTTCTTGCAGTGTGGGTGCAGCTGTCTCAGGCTGAAGGACCAACCTAAGGTCTAAACAGTTTCATACAGACTGTTGGGACCTTAGGGTGAGAGGCGTTGTTTAGGATGTTCGACAGTTCGGCCCACATACTCCTCTCGCCCACCAGAGTCCAGAGAACAGCCTGGGATGGAGCTGGCCCTCGTTGTCAGCTGGTCCTGAACAATAAGCTCCACCTTGTGCAGTTATAACAGTACAATACTGATAATATAACTCTGTCAGGAATCGATCAGCTGCACGATGTCGCAACGAGGAACTTTACACTTCCTAACAATGCTTCTATACTTTAACAAAAGATCGTTATGTACACTTTGGGACATTTTTTTGTGATTTTACTAAGGGTTTCCATTTGACGATGTTCAGTAAAGCATAAAATTTTACTTTGTATTTTATTCCTCAAACTAAAAGTGTGATATGATTTTAAAGTGGGTTAAACGTGAGTAAACAATGAGAACATTTTTTAAGTCCAGATTTAATCCAGAAGCTTCTTAAATTAAACATTAAATTGGACAGTTTGTAAAATTAGGTAGCTGATAAACTTCATATAGTAGTTCTTGTATTTATACTGTAAATAAGTATTAAAATGTTGTGCTCATCAGTGTAATTTCCTCTTTAAGTTGGCCAAACATTGGTCATCTGTTTCCTTATCACATCTACCCAGAGACCCACAGTTTTTTTTTCTTTGTGACCCATCTTCTCCACTGGGACACCAGCTGACATCACACACACACCCTCACACACTCGCCCAGGTCCCTTGAGGTTGAAGCTAGCACAATGTCATTATCATCCATCGGATCGTGCGTGGTCACTGCCCATTCAGTCTTGCTGACGTGCCTTTTGTGCTCAGTAATTCTTCTCACAGAAGCCCCCCACCATACGCCCCACACACCCTGTCCTGCCCCCCGTCTACTGCGGCCCATCTGTAATCCCATCCCCCACCCTGCACCCCCATATCCGCCCCGTCTCGCTCTACACTTCTCCAAAACAAACCAGCTGTCTTGGCCGGTCGTGTCCCCGGGGGCGTAAACAGGTGCCGAGAGGGCCGCGGGGCCTCAGCATGTGACACATGGCAGCACGCTCCTCCAGCCTTCTCCTCCAACCTGCCAACACACCAGAGAGGGAGAGAGTGGTGTGTTTTACAGATGGAGACTTGATTATTACTACAGACGAGAAGCTGTTGACATAAAACCCTTTCTCTTGGTCAAACCATCAATTCACACTAAACCTTTGTGACACATTAGTAAACACATCTTTTAGAATTTCCTTATTTCATAAATCAAAACTGATATTTTATTTTTATTTCAATACATTGTTATGTGCCGTGAATCAGCTCTGTGCAGGAAGAAAGAACCTTGACATGCCTTCAAGAGATACAAAAATATACAGGGCTGTATAACCAAAATAGATAAAAGGGAAGGGGTCTGCCCTGCTGAGCCTGAAGCCAGCTGTATTTTTAGCACAAACTACACACTGTGCACAGAGAGGGGGGACTTCTGGAAGCAGGTCAATGCGCCTGTACACACATACCAAAATGGTAACCACAGGTTAACGCTACTATTCTCGTATGACTGTGAACTGTCAGTGGAGCCACTGACTAAAGGCTTTCACTTAACCCCCATATCTATTGATTGAGGGCCATTTGCATTCTGACTGTTATTGCGAGTTATTCTTCCTTTGTGTCACAAACTGAAATTTGTCAATGGAAACCCCGCAAGTGCGCCGGCTTCGTCTTTGTGCAGAGTGTTCACAACTTTTACAACTCTTTACAGCGCTTGCTGACAAGAAACCCAAGTTTAGAAACTGCTCTTGAACACAATAAAGTCTTTCTTTTGAAGCTTGAAGAACAAAGGCAGCTTCACACCGTAAACCATCCCACCGTTATCTCTCTCTCTCTCTCTCTCTCTCTATGTTGAGCTCAGCACTGCTGCACGGTCTATTGTACATCTGGCACTTGACTCCTTGACACTGTGTGTGCTGTGATTACGTGAGAGAGGGGGAGGTTTATCTTCTTTATGCATATGCGTGAGCGTATGCATATGACAAGCTATAGTTGTGGTTTAGAGGCCGAGCCTAGGCGCGAGCCAGACTTACATCTTGTTGAGTAGGCATCCTCGTATCTTCAGCAAGCTGAGGCAAGTTAGTTGTTCGCCCTCTGCGTGCGTGCATGACTTCTATCACCTTCCATCTTACAGCAGCTCTCGAGTTATTCACGCATGTGGAGACAAACAAACCCAGCAACAATTACTGGAAAGTCTCAGGATGGAGATGCCGAATGTCAAACCTCGAGTCTTTATACAACACACAAGAATGTATTCTTATGCAACATGAGATGTGTGACTGTCAAAAGAAGAATATGTGCATGTCTAAAAATGAAATCTTCTCCTAAAGTTGTTTTGGGGCTATAATTGTGGTACTCTTGTCAGGAATTTTAATCTCAATCCACAAAGGAAGAGTATTTACGTGATATTTTATGTTTTCCTCGGTGTAAACAAAACTTGAGCATCTTTTTTGAGGCATCACCGCTGTAACCCATATAACCTGCAAAGAAAAAAACAATAACTTTACCACCAAGAGAACTCACATGCAACAAAATGTTTACTCAGTGTTGCATAACTAAATCCAGTTTGTGACAGCTTATTTAGGCTCAACCTCCTGCAAGTTTATCAGGGAAAAGGCAGGCATTGTGCAACAGCAGAGAAGCACATTTGGCCCAGCTGCTCGCACTGGCCTTTCACAGGTCTGCTGTGCAGTCTGAAGCCTGAATGGAGACTCTCAGCAGCAGCTCCTGCATTTGCATTTGATGCAGACTTCTAGCAGACTTCAGTCGGCGGACCCAGCACCGCGGAGGACTCTGAACTTAACCAAACTTTCTTCTTATCGATGGTTTTATTATTCAGAGAAAAGCAGGGTCAACAAAAAAACATTGTTTAAGTGTTTGAGCTAATTATGGTGTGATTCAGATTGTGTGTGTGTTATTTATTTTATTTTTTTTAAAAAAGAGAGAAGAATAGAAGTAGTGCAGACGGAACTAGATTTTCCGGCGGAGTAGCACCAAGCCCACGGCGCAACAGTCTACCGGTGCACACAGTTCGCCGTTGAGCTCCAGACAGACGCACTGAGTCCGCTCAAACTGGAGGCTTTAACTCCGAGATGTTTCTTTAATAAACAACAACAACTCGTCTTCACTTGAATAACATTCCTCACCTCCGCTGTTTGGATCGTTCTTGGCGGCCACTGTTCCCGTGTTTTCTTCTTTTTTTTTTTCGTGTGTGTGTGTTCCGACCGACGGACTTCTCGACACTGGACGGACTTGAACTGAACTCAAGATGTCAATTTTGCCTTTCACTCCCCCCATTGTCAAAAGACTTTTGGGCTGGAAGAAGGGAGAGCAAAACGGCCAGGAGGAGAAGTGGTGTGAAAAAGCGGTGAAAAGTCTGGTGAAGAAGCTGAAGAAGACGGGACAGCTGGACGAACTGGAGAAAGCCATCACCACCCAGAATATCAACACAAAATGCATCACTATACCAAGGTAAGAGGAGTTTGTGCTGACCGTGAACGCAGCATCTTAGCTAGCTGGAGGTTTGTTTTTTTCTTTTAACGTTTAATTTCAGCTTTGTTACATTAAAAAACTCTCCTTTTTAAGGTTGTTATCTGTTGCTTACACGTGTATGGCATCATTACTTAGCTGAGAAGTTGACATTTCCACTTCCTTTCGCTACGTCAATATCTCACAACTCCTGCTTTCCTTTACGTTTATTAAACAGCAACATGGTGGCTATGGTGACGCTTAAGGAGCTAATACTGGTCCAGAGCGGGGCTAGCAAATCATCCCGTCGGCTAGCTGCCCGTGCCATCATGTGCACACTTTACATTAAGTGAACTGAGGCCATCCTCTGCAGTTTCTTACGATCAGACTGACATTTAACTGAGGTTGTTGTCCTGAAAAGAGGATGTAGGCAATGCATTTACTAGCCTGCAGAGCACATGCAATGCAAAAGCACTAATGGAGTCCAAGTTATATAACTTGGCCTTAATCTGGGACGCTTTCTAGCGTTGTTAGTGCGTAGGCGAGTCTCTCTTTTCTCCTTTCACTGTCTCCATACAGACATTTGACAATTAACACACTATTCAGAACAAATAATCATCGTTTGACATCAAATTACTGCTGGTAGCTGCAGTGATTCAGATCTGTTATGATCAGCCAGGATGTGACAGGTAAGAGCTGTTTGTAAACAAGAGTCTGAGTCTTATTTTACTAGAAGTAATGTACAGTTTAGCATTTAGTCAATCTACAAATTGCATTTCTAATTGCACTGATACACTGTGTGCAACAATTGTGCAGCAGTTTCTCCCTATCTGCAGCTGGACTCATGAACAAGCACCCACTCACACACACATACACACTCCCGGCATCCTACCCGCCCCGTATAAGTCTCTGTACATCACAATAACACACAGTCGCCGTCTTTGTATCACATTAACCCACTTTTCCTGAACCAGAATCCAAAATGTATCCGTTACTTCACATATTCTCACATTTGCGAGGGATTTGTCTTGGTGTTTTTGTGCTATAACGACCAACAAAGAACATATAAAAAAGTCTGGACCATAGCCTTTACATTCTGTTTCTGTTATAATATTTAAACCTGAACATTTGTCAACTCCCAGGTTCCTTTTCTTGCACATGCCTGCACAATCTGTACAGTTCATTTGCCATTTAAGACCGTACCTCATATATGTTGTTTCTTATTTTTATTCTGTGGTTATTGCACCAAACATCAAGACAAATTCATTGTGTGTGAGCATACATGGCAGTAAATTTCATTTTGATGTTGTTGAGGAAACTTTATTTATCCACAATAACTTAACTAGTCAAATGTCACATGTGATGTGGAATTGGTCACACTAAATCTGAATACATCTCTTTAAGCTTCAGAAATTATAAAAGTAATTTTATCCTATTTTATTAACATCTTGACCAAACAAGACATTACAGTAATTCAATACAGCTCAATATACAGCCTGCAAAATAGAAATAAAGTTAATCAACACCTCTCTGCAAGAGTTTCCTGAAAACCGAACCTTATGACCTTCAGTATTTGTTGCAGGGTTGTCATGTTAGACATCATTAGTTTCAGTCTTGTGTCAGGAACGTGTGTTTGCATCAATTTGTATTTCCCTACTTGCACAATGGGAGTTGTGGTAAGTGACAAATAAAATCCCACGTCTTCTGCTTGCGCGCACACAATCTCACTTTCATGTGTGGGACATTGAGATTTAATAGCACAGTCTGTCAGATGAAAGCTGAAGCCCACTCAGGGCACTCCCACATTCTTGATTGCCACAAGTGTGCATATCACAGCTTGCACAGGCCCGGGCCACCGTTCAGAGTTAAGCCTACCCGGAAAGTTAAATAATGTTTGCCATGGTCCAGGTTTCATATTTCCCACAGCTAATGCGGAGGGGAAGAGGCAGAGTGCATTAAGATGACCCCAGATCAGAGCTGGCTGTCAGTGTGGACTAACAGTGTCCCTGGAGAGCTGCTGTTTCTATTAATTCCCCTACGTTCTGGCTCGCTGACAGCAGCTGCCTGCGTGTTCAGGCCTGTCCATGGGGAGGTCAGCTCCTATCTCTCTGACACATGAACTCCCCGGTGAGGCTCATCGCTACCCCTCTTGACAACTGTTTGCAGTGATGCTGAGTGCTGAAGGAAGCAGACATTATGCATTGATTGGGTCAATAGTTGCATCTAGCGGTGGAATAGCAGGAATAGGATGTTCTGTATCAGTGGAGGTAATTTGAGCTGTTGAAAAAGTGGAAATAAAGCCCAAACAGCAAGAGATTTCAAGGCTCATCTTTTTCTGTTGTGTCAAAGAAAGTCAATAATGTTTATAGGTTTTGTCTGAAGTCATACGTTCTTAAAATGATCCTCTATCAAACCTACCTTACAGTCATTCAGCTTGCTTGCGGGTAAAAATGGGATGCTTAGGGAGAGTTAGCTGTTTTTAAAGCTGTGACCTGCGTTTAAAATAACTTGACAGTCTCTGATTAGAAATCCACAGTATGACTACATTATAAAAACATGGTGTGTTTTGGGTGGGACAAAGCTATTTTTGTGTGTGGGTGGTTTATGTGGACAGTGGATACGTCCCAAGAGATTTACACTGGAGATAAAGCCTGCATCCCTTGAAAAAACATTAGTCACAGTCACTTGGGCTTTCTTTCCCATTTAAAGTTCAGGCATATCAGGCATATCTGGCTTTGACCATCACTCACACGTGGCTATTTCTTTAATTGCCCTTTGGGGTCACTGGATTTGACAGCAAGCTGTTTTACTTCTTTGAGAGGCAAAGTGAAAACTGAAGCTCTTGACCAAGTTTGTGTCACTCCACCACAAGCAATTGTGGGATTGCGGTATTGACCTCGCTCTTTTCTCCATTTCGTCTTTTAAAACTCTCTTCCTGTGAGCTATAAAGTTGGGTTAGTCACAAACATTGGTGTGTAAAGTGCGTCAGGCCATGAAAGAGCAACCAGATTCCGATGGTTGAGGGGTGGAGGTGAAGTGTGGTAGCCTGCAATTCTTGAACGTGACTAGATGACTAACAAATGTCTTGTTTATGCAGTACGAGGGATTTATAAACAGAAGCCAAGTGTGTTTTAGTTATAACAGGGTAAGGAAAGTAGACTCACAAAGTCACTAGAGGGAGGTAAGGTTTGTTGTGTGGGTCAACAAAAGAAAATGACACTTCCTGTTTTTAAAGAAACATTTGTGTGTTTTTCATTTGGCCATTGCTACGATTGTTCCTTTACCTTAACCAAGATGATGAAGGTTCTCTAACCCAAAGGAAGTAGATAGTTTAACCCAAACCCAAGACCTTTATGTAAACCTAACCAAGTAATTTTGTCCTTAAGCCTGCCCAAACATTAACCAAAGTGGTGTCAAGCTATGATCTGGTTTTATGTTTGCGGAAGTGATTACCAACTGTTGGAACGCACTGACATTTGATGTCATCCTGTTAATTTATCTTTAGAATTTCATTTAGAAGAAGCATTGACCAACTTCCTACCTTTCAAGGCTTATAGTTATTTGCTAGTGTTTTGTATTGGGGGACGGGGTGTTAAGAAATTGCATACAATATTTGTAATATTTGTAATCTCAATAATTTTATGTTGATGAAGCAAAAAAAGCAGAACAGAAAGCACATACTGTGATGATCTTGAAGCTCTTCTTCACTTCCCATATGGCTAAGGGATTTGGTGCATTTTAGTTTTGAATGACAGAGTTGATGTGTTTTGAAAAATTATTTTAAATGGAGACCTTCAGACTGATGAACAAGCACCCACAGACAGATGAGACAGATTAACCAACACACAAGTTCACAACTAAATCAGAAACTTTTATGTTACTGCCATATAGAAGACTTAAGTTGCATAAAGTATACTTGGCGTAAATACAAAACCTTTTTGTTTTTGTCAACCATTGACCTTTACTGAGAACAATTGGTGTAACTAGTTCAAGCTTTGGCACACAGTGTACTTTAGTAAGAGTAAAATGTGCCATTTTCCTTTCGTGGTATCAAAAATACTTTTTGAATGCTTATTTAATCTATAGAGCCCCACCTCTTACATGTGTCCTATACCTTCCGTTGCTTGTGGTGCAACCGTGGCACACTGAAAGTTTCTAAATGTGTAACTTCCTCACCATACGAATTAGGTGTGTTCGTTGTATCAGTTGCATACACCAGGTTATAGAGAAGATCTGCATGGTATGAGGAAAAGCTTCTATGTGCAATACCATTCTCCTGTATTTCAGTGATGAAGTTCAACAACAAGGCAAATCTTGAACGGTGTCCACATTTTCCTCCATATTTTCTACTTCGTCAGGCATTGTACTAACTGGTAGCTCACCACCAAGTAGACACATATGAATCTGAAGGTTGCTGACAGCAAGCTGAGGCTTCCCCGAGCCAAATGGTGTGGATGCATTGCCCATGTATTGAGGCCTCCACCTGACAGAACAGCGACTACGAAGCAGTAAATGCTGTACAGTGGAAGACAAACTACACTACTCTTAGTAGTAGGCAGTCTCACAGTAACTTCATGAACTGTGTAGTTTCTTCATCTAAACCTGTGGACATAGCCTTTGTATGTAATATTGACTATTTGTGTCATATAATTTTCAATTTACATGTCTTTCAGCCGTGTATTTTCAAATAGGGAAGCGTTTTATTTTCAAGAGTTTGACTTCTCGCATGTGGCTTTGACTTACAACTGAGTATTTAGCCTGCTTTGCAGGAAATACTAAAATATACATAGAGTATTGACCATTCAGTCTTAAAATACTCAGATAGGCTTTAAATAGTTTGTTAAAATAAATTATCCAAGGTGTGCAATGCATGTACCATGGTGGTATGTGGTATGTGAGGGTTGTGTCTTTTCACAGAGCCCGGGGGAGTAGATTCCTCAGTCCTACCTTAGCTTGCTTTGGGAGAGTACCTGCTTCTTGTGCACACACATCCCTATTGTCAGTGAGACTACTGTCTGATTCACCCTGCTGCATGTCGGGGCAGGACTGGAGCGAAGGAGTCCCAAGCACACAACAAAAAAAAATTGAATGGACTAAAAAGGAAAGAGACTTTACATCTTCATCTAATCTTTGTCTAACATTCAGATAAACAAATATTTTTCTCGCCTACCAGTTAATGATATCTTTCAGTTTCTGAAGTCATTTCCTTTCACGCAGGCGCAGAATGTATGTACCAGCTGGCGGTTAGCTGTAGTCTTTACGCTGTGTTCAAGAGCAACGTTTTGGCCCAGACACGAGCGACGTGAGGTGACGTCTCAGTCTGCAATGTCGGTAGTTCTTTGATCGGTTTGGTGTGTCTGTATTCGCTGGAGATAAGTGGGGGAATACGGAGAGCTGAAAAGGCACTAGGGAAATCCCTGTGTTGTGTCTGGTGCCGGACAGCCTGTCATTATAAGGGGATAATGTGCTATAATGAGGGAGAATGACACATTATTGAATGACAGAATAAAAAGCTGAAAACAATGCAAGTGAGAGAGGGATTGAAATTCGAGTGTGAAAGAGAAAGTTTAACCAGAAAGCCAAGGGTTTAGGATGAAGGAAGAGCAGGAGACAGAGCGTTTGGCAAGCGGCAGTGTCTCTAGCTTATCAGAGGGAGACTGTGGTTTGTGTGGTTTGCATGCACAAAAAAAAAATTACACACGCTAATAGCTGAGATAGAACTGGTTTGTTTTCCAGCTAGACAGCAGCTGAACATCAAGAGAAGCGTGTCTGCATGTCTGGGTGGCACACAACGTTAAATACACACAGACATTGCTGCTAAAAATATTACATATACTTGCCCTGCGTCTTCCTTCGCCTGCTGAAATGCCACAGGTATCTACTGTACGTACAGCGGTGTAACACATCCTGTAGTTTAGAGGTCTGAGCATCCTGTCTTTATCAGCTCATAATGCTTGTCTCAACCGTGTGCATGTGTGCCAGTAGATATTTGTGGTTCCTATCGATTTCATATTTCCAATTTGTCTTTTGAATCCGTTTCTAGCCATCACATGTGATCCATGATATTTAATTTGCACGGATTAAGACTGTTTATGTTCTTATACTGCCTGACCAAAACCCAGAATAATCATACTATTGTAAAGAAAACGAGAAGCAGTGTCTTCTCATATTTGAGAAGAGCTCATCAAATGTTGAGAAATGTTGCAGCTTTATCCCAAAATAAAAACGGTTTGGAATTGAAAAACTGTTTATATTCCCTTTCATATTTTCCCGACTTTATCTTTTAATCATACTTGGGCGTGGTCAAGGGTTTTCCGTCTACACGGGAACACACACGCACACACTCTCCCTCATTCACCGAGGCAGCTTTCATGTCAAGTATCACACCTGAGTCATCTGAGACGGCGTTGTTCAACAGGGACAGGGTGCAAGACGGGTCACAGAGAGTTCGTGTGTGTTGTCTGTCTGCGTGTGGTTGGCGGCTGTAATGACGGTAATAAGTTGCCCTCTTCAGCCGGGTTCAGGATTCCCGTCATTGTTTGATTCGCTTGACAGAAAGGAGATACAGCTGTGAGTCAAGGCGGACCCATATACACCAGGTGTCTGTCTGTGTTTGAAGACTGTCGTACATGTGTTGTGGTGTTTACTTGTAACCAGATAGTTCTGGCCTTAAAAATATGTCAAGAGGCTTCACCTGGCTGCGACTGCTGCTGCTACTGAATGAATTCAGGTAGTGATGTTATCATAAGTGACATTTCTGCTGAATAAACATTTGGTTATTTGAATACTTGAAAAAATATGTATGAAACAATTTAGTGTGATAAACCTTCACTTTTGATTCCTATTATATGTACATTATACCATTATACTGAGAAAAGGATGTGATAGCAGCATTCAAGCTGCGTAACTGAATGGAAAATATATATTTTATGTCATCATGCACGTTTGTGTGTGTGTGTGTGTGTGTGTGTGTGTGTGTGTGTGTGCATGCGTGTGGTTAGTCAGCTCAGAGGAATGCTCTTTCTGCCTGCTGGGGCTTTGAGGAGGGCGTGGGCTGCTGTTTGGTTTGCGGCTTGCACCACGGGTGGAGGGGTTAGAGACAGCTCTGCCTCAACTTGGCCCGGCCGTCTCACTATTTGCGGGGGAGTGCACATGCACAAGGCAGAAGCACACGCACACAGTCACACGCACACCAGACAACAAATGTGCCTTTGTACTCCACTGGCCGCTACCGCCACCGCCGCTGCTGCTGCTGCTGCTGCTGTTGCTGTTTTTGCTGCTGGGCTGCAGCTTAATGTGTGTGGGAGAACAAAGTGTCGTGAAGGAGCAGAGGAAGACTGGATTTCAGAGTACAAGTGAAAGTCTTAAAGTATAGAAAGTGAGCAGTGGTTTGGAGGTGTTTGTAAAACTTCCTGTAGACATTTAGGGGCCCACTCTGGAGATGCCATAGCAGTCCAGTACTCACTCAAACTGTCATCAGATGAGTCAGTAAAGGCCTAGAAACGCCAATCATTGTTGGCCATCAGTTGAAAAAAAACCCCTGTTGAGCAATCATATTTTTACTTTTGTTGCTGTTTTCTTAAGATGACGGCAGCGCTTTAAGTAAAAGAAACTTAAGCTAGGAGCTGCGTAGACATGTCATCTGATATAGAGACACAAGAGACAGTGGACGGCAGTCCACACAGGACAGAGATTTTGACCTTGATGACCTCACCTGTGAACATTGTTATTTAAAGAAGAAGACGAGAAGAATTATTCCTTTATTGAGCCGTCATGGGGAAATTCTTTCTCTGCATTGACCCATCCATTCGTATACGCTTGGAGCAGTGGGCTGCTGTGGGTACATCAATTTGGGGGTTAGGTGCTTGCTCCAGCCCCCTCAGCCATGGACATGGGGGGGATGCAAACCTGTGACCCTTTGGTCCCAAGCTGCTTCCCCAATTTGGTGTCCAATTTCACTGTTTTGTTGCTACGACAATGCAGCATGGGAACACAAATGCTACTGTTTCCACCCACACTTCAGAAACCTGCACGGTGGGTGAAGTGGAGACTCAGAAATCTTTGTATGGTGTGAAGATGAATAAGCAATTGACTCATCGGATCTTGGCCCAATGTGTCATTAAATGTGTAGATTCCTACTCCTGTTTACTTAGAGGGATTCAAATCCAAATTTTACAATTTACAGGATATTTTACTCCTTGGGTGGCATTTGAGAGCTTTTGCTTATTTTGTTATAAATAAAAAACCCAGGGTCAGAAAACTTCAAATCATAAACAGGACCGCACCGTGCTTCATGTCTAATTTTTCAGCTGAATAGAATAGGATGACAAACTTCCTCTGTCTAATGTAGCAACAGAGATCTGTCCACATTAGTGTATTTTTCTGTTAGTTCTCATTTTCATTTTATGCTTTTGTTAACTGAGCTCCAAGCACTTGCCACATCTGAGCTCACGTAGCTGATTTATTTAGTCTTCATCGCTGGCTTCTCAGATGATTCAGCTTGTTCAATTGACGATGGAACGGGATAGTGAGAGCAGTCTCTCTGATTGGCTGAACTGAAATTTCAAATACCCAAATATTTTCACAGCAACATGATCATCAGGAATGAATAAACCATGGACCAACTGATCAGTATGAGTCACGAGAGGCCAGCTGTGTACGACGGTTTGTAGTTCTTTCTAGCCTCAAAGCTAATAGAAGCTCTTCCAATTTTCCAAAAGAGCTATTTCCTTTCTCGAAGGCGCAGAGCATTTGTGCTAGCTGTTCATTGGCTCCAGTGTAAATGTTGTGTTCACAGAGAAGTGGCCCAGACAAGACACAGACTACATGAGGTGACACAGTCGGCCTTCATCGCCAGTAGATCTTTGATGTCGATTCGTTGCATCCGTACCTGTTGTGAAATCACACTCAACACTCACATTTTACTTGGAGGGATGTAATATCCAGATGGAGGATCTGTTTAAAAGAATGAGCTAACATTTATGTCACTGGACCCGTTTACCTGCCTATCCACCGCCCCGCTGAAGGAAGAAAAACTGTGAAAACGGAGGAAAAAAAAAAGTTATTGATGACTTACATCTGGAATATTCTCAGTCATTCATCATTTTGGCTCAGAAAGAGAGACATGCTGCTCAGCTCATTGACTATTAGCAATAAAACGAATGGGTCCCAGTCCTCCGTCGTCTCCCCAGCTTTTTGAGTCCAGACTCTGTTATTTGTCGTCTAGCCTTGTCACTCATCTGTCTGCTGGTTTCGTATTTCACATCAGGGCCCTCCTTCACTGGTCCCGGTACACTATGATATCACCTATGGACTGCAGTCAGACTTTCTTCTCTCTCACACTCTATTCTTGCCCCCTCCACCTCAACCTTTTGTTAGAGAAAGAGAAGTTTGATTGCTTTTCCAGAGACAGTGGGAGGTGTGTATGCGTGGAATTTGTTTCGCTGTGCAAGCCTTACGGCTGCTGGGATGTGTTCCCAAGCCAGTGTTTGTGCCCCTTTTTTTTATTTTTTATTTTTATCAAGTTGATCAAAAGGGATCAAACCAAAAAAAAAATTGAAATAAGATTTATTTTTGCAAAATGCAAACACACACTCACGCTCTGCGGTGAGAGTGTGCAGCCCTAGATTTTTCCAGTGTGTCACTAGTCGGCTTCTCAGCTGATTCAGCATGTTGACTGAGGTAAACCCAACAACAAAACTGAAAGGACACATCAAGGTTTTGTGGTTATACATCTTTATCAAATCTGAACATTTCAGCACCCCTAAAATTTCACAACAACGTGATTATCAAGATCTGATCAGTATGATTCAGGAGATGCAAGGTCTCTATAGTGGTTTGTAGCTCTTTCTAGCTTCCTAGCTAATAGTATTTCTCCCAATTTCTCATTATTTTCTTTCATGCAGGTGCAGAATGTATGTGTCACGACTGTAGTCGTTGTGGTGTGTTCAAGTGCGACTTTTTTGTGCAGACACCGGTGGCATTATGTGACGTCACAGTTCACCTTTGCAGCCTCAGTATTAAAGCAAGGACTTCTTGATCAGTTATCACTTGGCTCATATTTTCAGCTCTACTGTAGAGCTAGTTTCACTGTTTGCACCAAAACTGTAAACCATAAGAAAATCTCTACTGATGACGGAATATATAATTTTATGAAGTGACTGAACCACAATGCTAGTCAGCCCTCGCCAAGCAGAATATACTCCTGTTTTTGTGTAGAATAAATGAAATTATGGTAACACTTGATTAGGTTTCACTTTTTTCATCTCTTTTGTGATCAGGACAAGGAGAAGTATATTCAGAACTTTAGGGCTTTGTTGTTTTAATCCAAAACTTGTACTGATTTGCGTTCTGTCTGATTTTCCCCCATTGCCCCCCCAATTTGGTCAGAAAATGCAAAGTAGCCGTAATGCTCATCCTCATCCCAATTATTTGATTGTCCCCCTGCTATCCTATCAACATACACCATTGTAGAGTATTTGTATTGTTTGGGAGACAAACAAAGGCAGCTTACAGAGAATCAGACTGCATCTATCTTTATTTTTCATAGTTATGCAATGTGTTGGTCCTGTGTAATTCTGCAGTTTCAGATTCTTTGAATAGTGGCACAACACAGGATTAACCTGGAATAAAAGTCTTACAATAACCGGTCACGTACACAAATTGCGGCTGAAGCAAATGAAACTGTTCCAGAGAAAATGAACTCCTGAAATGAATCAAAGTCTGTAGACTAATGAAGTAGCCGTGTGTTGAACCCAGAAGGCTGATTTCAGCCCCTTCGCCAGAATTAGTGGATGATTTGTCTCTGTTGTTATTGGAGGGCAGCAGCCCTCTGCTAAATGTCATTGGATTGCAGCCCTGCTGGTCATGGCTCGACAGACTGGCTACAGACTTTATGAAAGGCACAAAGGCCATTTCAGCCCTACCCCACACTCCCACCCTCACCCCTCACTCAGTGCTGGGACGGATGCAGGGCGGTCAGGATAGTGGGACACTGGGACAGACGGAGGAGTGGGAAGGGGGGGTACCGGGGGGCTCAGTCACAGACACACTGAGCTGCCCTGAGCTGTTGAGACAGTCTGCCAGCCCTATTGTCCAGCAGCACCCTCCTTTCTTTATCCATCACCCACTTTGTCCTCCGCCCTCTGAGCTTTCAAAGCACAGATTGTGACCGGAGGCCCTGGTGTTTACATGTAGCTCCAGACTTCAAATATCCAAAATATTTTTTTAATTAAAGTTGTGAGTTTACCTACTTGCAGCCTAAAAACCAACACTGGACATCAACTAAAATATAAAGTCTTAAAAGGCGCTTAGTGTCTCACAGTGTTTGCTGGCATCTTTTTTAGAGAGCTTAGACTTTCATTTGAGCTCGAAGCTTGGCACAGAGTTGTAAAAAGTCCATGTCAAAGGTCTGAGCACGCAAGGAGGGAGTGCGTGTTCAGCACTACTGCACACTACTGGGAGCCTGAACACCCACAGTGTATATATTTGTGTCTCTGATCGTAACTAGGCATGCCTCAGTGTTTGTTTTGGCCCCCTCCTTCCCCAGCTTAGTGAAGCTCAATCTGCTGTGTCTGAGTCTGTTTAGTGAGTCAGCCAAAAACACAGATATCTAAAATTTATGTATCTACTAATCCTCATAATCACTTACACTCATCTTCCCGTTTCGGTTCGAATTATCTTAATTTGTGAAGTCCTTTTTATCTCACTCTTGCTGTGTGCAGATTGGACACAGATGGTAGGTCCCTGTCATCCACACAGACATACATGCTGGTCGGGTGTAAATGTCAGGTTCAGCTTCAGCTTCGGGTCAAAGCACATAATGATGTTGACACGATTTCCCCTGTGGCAAAAAATCTATACCAATTTGTCCCTTTCATTTTTAGACATCAGTCCCCCCCAACTGTCTCTGGACGGAGAAAACTCAGTCACTTTGTCTCGTGTTTCAGTCAGACAAGACATCAAGATGTACTGAATATGAACAGATGTAACATTTAATGCAAGACAGAAGATTATGTATCGGACATTTCAGTGTCCAACCATTTTTTTCTCCTAGAATTAACTTTGAAATAGAAATATTTGATTGTACCTGAGGAGAAATAATTAGACGATTAAACAATTACATCTATAAACTACACTTTCAGACTAACTATTAATTGACGAATCATTATGTTAACAGACGTGTGTTAAAATAGCCTCCCAAATGTGAGCATTTACTGCGTTTACTTACAGTATCATGTGATTGGCAATTAAATAGTTTTGGGATTGGGCCAGACAAAATAAGCCACTGGACAGCTCAGATTAATCTTAGTTTGCATAATTGATGATGATTTATTGATCAAATAACTATGATTTTGTTAAATCGTTTTGATCGTAATTTCCTGTTAGGTTTAAAGCATAAAGATACATTTACTTTGTAGAAATCTGACATTATTTTTATGGTATACGCCAGAATAAAACAAATTTAACTGTTTCTCCAGTGTGGGGAATATTAAAATTTTTCGTCAGGCCAAATAAGATATTTTAAGATACCACATTTTATAGACAAAAATACCAGTTGGATAATGAATATTGTGAGGATTGATCCATAGTGATTTAGTTAATCATTGGCTGCAGGTCTTCCTGTCTCTCTGAAGGCACATTTATCCTGTGACACTAATGTTTGAGTGATTCACCCTCAGATTATACTCTATTAATAAAGTGACTCCCTTCTTGTTTTGTCCATCTTGTCGTTGACCAATTACGGGTGCTGTGGAGAGCAGCTGAGGGTTGAAAACTGCTTGTCTGAATTCTTGGAAGGCTTCGGATCCCACCCATGTCCTTTAAAGCTTCAGTCTGGAACACACACAGAGGAGCCCAGCAGGGAATTTGGGGTCATAGTCATCCCCCCTCTGCCTCCCCCCCACTGTGAACTGAAGTGTTTTGCTGAATCTGAGGCTGCCTGTTTAGACAGTGCTACTGGCGCTTCCTTTAAACAACAGGCTGGGGCTCGATGGTGGCCGTCGAGTGGTTCTCACTGCCAGGTTTCATTCAACGTACTGTTGTAAAAAGTGAGTCAGTCAGATTGAGAGGTGGGATGTAGTGTGTGTCTGGACCTGTCTCTTACGTTTCATGTGCTCCATATTATGACTATTGCTGCTGGTTTACTTTTAACATCAGGATACCATTTAACCTGAATTTCATGGTTTCTGATTAGGGGTGGCTTAAATGTCATCCGTCCGTGCCCGTGAAGGTCCGTGCAGACACTAATGCTGACGACCATTAACTGTCCACACAGCCATCACGCAGACTGAGCACGTGCCAGAGAAGCAAACTGGATACTCACTTTGTGCACGGCATGAATGCCATGATGATGTACTGTATTCCACATCCCCCGTGAGGTACTTTTTCTTTGTCTTACTGGAAAAGTTTAGTCTGGTTTGGGAACTGCTGCCTTTTTCTACACCTGCAAAACCAACTGAGACTCTGCACTGCTTAAAGTGGCCCTCCATCGCCTTGGAATAATTAATAATGGCCCAGTGGGGGACGTAGTACCTAAGCTTTAAATCACATTACTGTCTGCCCGAGGATTGGGGATGTTAGTTATTGTTACTGCTGTATAAAGTCAGACTCCATGTTTCTGGTTGAATGTAGAGCCTGTGCTGGCATTTTGCACATGTGCAGTGCAGCTTGAACTTGGCAGTGTGAGTCATACTTTTACTGCAACCCTTTTTCTTAAAGACAATAACGGGAAAGGAGGACAATAAGTAGGACACCACATATCTAATACCAAAGCTATTTGTCACTGCCCACCAAACACTCATACCGATGACATCAGATCTTCTCTGAGCTTTTAACACATGTATATTTAAAAAAGAAAAAAGTGAACACAACACCTTATACTAAGCATTAAATTCTACCTTTATTATTTCAGCGGTTGGTTGCATAGTTTATTAAATAAATGTATTTCATTCAGCGAGTCTACACGCACCGATCGACCAAAACATGCCTAACATTGTGTAGGTCCCCCTTTTTCCGCCAAAACAGCCCTGACCTTTTGAGGTGTGAACTCTTCTAGACCTCTGAAGCTCTTGTATCAGATCTGCATTAGCAGCAGATCCTTTTAAGTCCTGCAAGGTGTGAGGTGGGGCCTCCATGGATTGTACTTGTTTGTCCGGCAAATTCCTCTGACACCCTTCTATCAGAACCAGCATTTGCTTTATTTGCAGTTTGAACTATTGTATCTCGTCCGTTGGATGGGACCACACCGGCCGGCCTTCGCTCCACATGTCCATCAATAAGCACTTGTCGCAATGACAGTGTCGCCTTTCCTTTCTTGAACCACTTGATAGCTACTGACCACTGCAGGACACCCTACAGGAGCCGCAGGATGTTTTGACTCAGTCACCTTCCCATTACGATTTGCCGCTTTTTCGAGTCACTCATATCTTTCTACTTCTGTTTTTCCTCTAACACATCATCTTTGAGGACAAAATGTTCACCTTCTGACTAATATATCCCGTCCACTGCCAGGAGCTGTGATGACAAGATAATCAGTGTTAATCACTTGTCATTGGTCCTAATGTTATGGCTAATTGTTGTGTGATTGCTGTTCCTTGTTGCAAATGCGGTTTCCATGTGTTTCCCTCTTGTCATCCGTTGTATAATTGACCACGATTCACCTTTCAGCTTTCTACTCTTGTGACTGTGTTGCAATCCCTTTCATTTTGTCAGACAAGGTTGCAGAGTGTTCCTGTGCTTTAAATGGGAAATAACTTTTATAGAGGCCTGGCAACGTCTTGAATGACTTCCTGAGGCAACTTTTCACTTGTACAAAAAGGTCTGGATTTCTGTTGCAATCTGTCATAATCGTACAAAATGGTGCAATGTGGGTCAAAGGAAACCGTGAAAATAAAATCATGACAGTTTATGCCAAACACAGGGAAAGTGTATTAGAAAAGAGGAACAGTGGTCACGAGTGCACCTCCTTAAACTTTAACCAAATTACATTTAACACAATTTTAACTGCAACAAATCTTGAAAACATTAACAAAATGAACACGGATCAGCGCTACAAAGATAGTATTTGTCGAGGGGTTTTGTATTTGATTGCATAATAGGCCGGTGTGTGTCAACTCCGTGAAAGTATCCAGATTGTACTTTGGGGAGCAGCCAGAAATCTCAGTTGTTGTTTTATGGTTAGTCTCAACTCTAAAAATGAAAAGCCTACTACTGTTGTTGATTTAAAAGTCGGATATTCTTCAGACAAAAGCCTAATTTGAGTGCTGTTTTATGTTCCGTTTAAAGCTTGTGGTGTTTGAGAGACAGCAGAGGAAGAATACATCACCTTTTTGTAGTAAAAACCTGCACAGACCATTTCTGTTTTTATCTATTTATGAAGAAAGAGAATACAGTTTTCTGCACTATTGATTAACCATGATAGGCTTTTATGGTTGAAGACACTTCTGGTTTTCATTCTTATCGTAAATACCTCAAGTGTTTTACAAATTAGGAAAAACTTCAGCGTATAGATGCAAATGGAGTGGACATATCTTTTTCATCAAATGATTTGAAGTTTGCAGGCAGGGCAGTTCTCTTGGTTCAGTTTGACATGTGCTAGACATTTGGTCCCTTCTTGCGCTTTAGAAATGGTTTTTAAAGAGTCTGAGCTTCACCAGATTTTTTCCACTGATGCCTTGCATCTTCAGATATATGCGTTTATAATCTTGCAAGTACACAAGCAAATTCAACACCCCAGCCCCCCACCAGTCTACGACCTTCTCGGTTGCTTTCTAAAGCACTGAGACGGAGAAAGAAAGCTTTTTGCTATGAAAAATTAAAAGACCACTTGCTGGTTGTACAATGGTTGACCCAGATGAGGCGCTTCTGAGCTCTCAGTAGTTGGACATGGCCTTGTTTTTGTTTGGAGAATGATATTTGTCCTTCTAAAGGGCTTTAGCTTAATCCTTTGACCCTTACTCTGTATTTGTGTGGGAGGGAGTGGGCGAGACAGAAGGGACATACATGGTCGTTGCCTCTTGCATAAGATGATGAGTTTGTTATTTTTTACCCCCTCTCTGTCTCTCTCTCTCTCTCTGTTTCATGGGTCATTGTGTGCCAGGATTACGGGCTACAACCCCATTATGTCAATCTGCAACATCAAACTACCGCTCATTACTATCTGACTGCCTAAATCGTCCGACTGCCAGGAGCATTGTATACCAGATGAGCGCAGATGTTACACAACACAATGAAATTCCGGTTATACATACTGTAATCTCATTTCCGGTCATTTATTATTAGACATCACCTCATGGCCAGTGTGCTCACAGCTGGGACCCTCGTCATAAAGAGCCGGGGCTTAACAACAGTCAAAAAACACCATAACTATATGAAGACTGATTTAAAAATCTCCGTCCTGAGAAATACAAATGAGAAGGGAGGGGAAAATATGTTTTTTTATATAAAGGATTAGATGGGTTATGCACGTCTTTTTTTATTTCTAAAAATAGCGATAGGGAAGTTTAATCTGAGAATTAAGCGTTGCAGTGATTGAAATAACTATGAAGAAGAAAGAGACTGAGTGAGAAATCAGTCAGTTTCAACAAGCCGACGGTCAGCCGCTATCCAGTGTCGATCCGTCGGTGTATATTTCAAGTGTGTCCCACACCATAGGTTCTAATTGGGCCACTTTTCATGTTAAATGAGCAGTGGGCCAAGTTGGTGAGAGATCACAATGGAGAGAAACAAAGTTCAAAGGCAACACACGAATAAAAAAATTAAAAACAAAATGTTAAATCGGCTTTATTTGACATGTTTATATGTACACAACTACAAGGAATCTGTCCTTTGCAATGCAAGATGCCTGAGGAGTAGTTTTTTAGGTGCGAGTTGGCTTTGTGAAAACTTTTGCATTAATGCTGTAATACCGTAACGCTACAGTGAACAAAATCATGCATACAGTACATGGCCAAGAAATTATTAAACTAAAAAAAAAGAGAAGAATTTACTTTGTGGTTGTGGACTAAAAATGCCGAAACAGAAACACTGACAAACCTCCTCCCTTCCTGTCTGCAGGTCTCTGGATGGCCGTCTGCAGGTTTCCCACAGAAAAGGTCTGCCCCACGTCATCTACTGCCGCCTGTGGCGCTGGCCCGACCTGCAGTCCCACCATGAGCTGCGAGCGGTGGAGCTGTGCGAGTACGCTTTCCACACGAAGAAGGATGAAGTGTGCGTCAACCCGTACCACTACCAGAGAGTGGAGACGCCAGGTATGACAGCTTGGGAGAGTGTTCATGTTTTCTTTAGACATTATCAGGGTTTAAAAATAATTTAGTGGAGCAAGGTTTATAATTGGTCCCGATTTATTTCATTTCTGTTTGCTGTAAGGTCCTTTTTCTAGTCTTGTTTTTGTCTATCTAATAATTTTTCTGTTTCATTATTGCATAATTGTATATACTTATAAAAATGTGTATTTATTTATAAGACATGAAAACCACTATAGCTGTGTTCTAACTGCTTGTTTTCTATGTGTGTGTCTGGCTTTATGTCTGTTACACAGTGCTTCCACCGGTGCTGGTGCCCAGACACACAGAAATCCCCAGTGAGTTCCCACCTCTGGATGACTACAGCCATTCAATCCCTGAAAACACCAACTTCCCTGCTGGCATCGAGCCCCAGAGTAACTACATACCAGGTACCAGCTTGATTCCTAACTTGACTCACGCTGAGGTCTTACGGCTTGTCATAACAGTTTGTAATACAATAAAACAATCGTTTATAACATTATCCTAGTTTAAAGATGTCAACATTGCTCATTATGCACATTTCAGACATTGTGCTGGAGTTTTTGGTTCAGCGAAAATTGGATTTTGTGGTCCAGCAGATGGTTAAATGGTTGGAATCTGTGGTCTTACGACACCAGCATACTGTAGGGATGAGGATGAGCACTTATTGTTCCCAGAAATCCTGATGGATTCTGAATGACTTTAGACAACTGCTTTGTTGGATGTGCAGTTAGGAAATGAGTCACAAATGTAAATTGGTTACTGGAGCTCTGAATGGGTCTATCTTTGTTTTCCATCGTGGCTTCATCAAACTTCTTCCAGCTAGAATAAACGCAGATCAGATGCGCGGACGTCTTCAGAGACTAAATGTTTTGGGAAGGAGAATTAATGAGAGACACTTTATTTTATTTCTTTATTTCTTTATTTGATAGGGACAGTGCACATTAATGAACATCTATGCAGACAGCAGTAGACGTAAATATGCGGGATTATAGCAACAGTGCTAATTTGCATCCACAGTCACTAGGCAGGTAACACAAAAACATGATAAGACGTAGGACAGGACAATAGATCACAATAAGAGCACGAGACACGGAAAACAATCGAGATTTAGCTATCTCTGCGATAGACTGTCCAGCCTGACCCTGTCCAGGAAGTACCCCGCCTCTCGCCCAATGACAGATGGGATAGGCTTCAGCCCCCCCAGCGCAACCCTACAGAGGACAAGCGGTTCCAGAAAATGAATGAATGAATGAATGAATGAATATTAATCCTATGGTCATCATAGTCAATCATAATCACTGGCATTGATGCAGGTAGGGGATGAAGTGTGGCCAGCAGGGCGGATTTTTTAAAATCGACTGTTACGTGATGAAAGTCTCACCGATGACGTCACTAATATAAACACAGTAGAAAGTAATGCTTTGCAACAATTAAATCTATATTCTTGACCTGAATACATACGCTGAGAACAGACAGCTCTTGTGCTACATACTGTGCGCTGCAGATATGTATAGCCTGTATAAAAACAGGCTGCAACTCAGCACCATCAATAGCATTTAATAGTACTCCACAATTTACTCCAGCAAATAGTTGACGTGCAGCCTCCATCTCTCTGTTAGCACAGGGCAGAGTTTGGGGAAGTTGTTAACTGACTGCTGTCAATTTGCACCGTTTCTCTGCTAGCGTTAGCGGATGACTTTTCAGATGAATGTGCAGTTCAGTAGTACTTTTGTTGTATTTCAGGACTGACATACATTTCTGTATCTTTTGTGAATTATTTCCACACACTTGATGAACCGCTGCTAGTTTGCTGCAATGACCCACTGGGCTCCTCACCTGTCTTCTAGGAGGCGTCCTTGTTTTAACTCTCACGTGATCACTGACTAGTCGACAAGATGCTTAAAGCGTCACGGCACATTACTGAAGTCGACTAACTGACTAGCCGACTAGTCTGCTGATAAAGTGAATGCTGCTTCTGACAGGAAGGAGTTAGAACACACACTGGGGCTGAGGCTGCGTAGCTGCATATCCTTCAGGCTGCCCATGCTGACCCCTGACCACTAAACCACCACTGAAAACGCCTTTGTTTTAAAGTTGTGGTTGATCGGTATATCTATTTCGGGGTAACCTGTGTGTGTGTTGTGTATGATTTTATGTTTCTGTGTCTTATGTTTGTTTTTGTGTGATTTAGAAACGCCACCGCCAGGCTACCTCAGCGAGGATGGAGAGACCAGCGATCACCAGATGACCCACAGCATGGACACAAGCTCCCCAAACCTGTCACCCAACCCCGTTTCACCCGCCCACAGTAATTTAGGTAAGAACTGTGTGTATGTGTGCGGTAAGTGTTTGTTTATTTATTTTTTTTGTCTGCCTTAAAGACAAAAGACAAACATTTCAATAGTGAATCTACCCGGTGGAATTTCGGTTTGATTTAACTCCATTTTTGTAAGAGGACGAAAGGAGCTTTTGTCTTCCCCACTCACCACATGATCTGTTGAACAGGCCAAGACTCGGCCCACTCTAACATCAATAACAGCATCCTACGTTTATTCTATCAGGACAGAAAAAACACCGGGGGCTGTTGGTGAAAGACCAAAATTACACCACTTTTTTTTTGTCAGTGCTCCCCAGCTCTCTTCAGGACTGTTGAAATGTTGTAAGAGAGTGGTTGTGTTGAGGGGAAAGGAGCAAATTACCCGAATCCAGTTGAAGTTACTGAAAACTACCAAGGATAAACCTGTAATTTGACCATTTTGTCTCCAGCATCCCACCAGTGAGGGTTGGGTTTCCACATTTTCTCTGGTAAAAGCTTCTGGGAACTGGTGTATGGGTTTGACATTTTGTGACGCAAGCTCTCCCAAATGTTATTTTATTCTGGCAGTGTTTTTCTTTTTCCTCAACGGCCACCTCAGCCCCTTTTTTTTTGCCCACGTTTAATCAATTTTGCCTCTTCATTGTCATCATCGCTCTAAACTTCTATTTTTTCCCCACTTATGTTTGGGTAGTCTGGTCACGATTTCGGTAATTTGCACCCACTTATTTTCCAAACCCTGACTCCAGTCTCAGTCACAGGCAGCATACTAGCTCCAGTACTACACTCCTTTCGCCCGGTCATTTACTGCTTTGCTTCGATGAAAACAAACTGTATCTTTCTCTGTCTCAGACCTCCAGCCGGTGACGTACTGTGAGCCGGCCTTCTGGTGCTCTATTTCGTATTATGAGCTGAACCAGCGGGTGGGAGAGACGTTCCACGCCTCGCAGCCCTCGCTGACAGTGGACGGCTTCACGGACCCGTCCAACTCGGAGCGTTTCTGCCTGGGCCTGCTGTCCAACGTCAACCGCAACGCAGCTGTGGAGTTAACACGCAGACACATCGGTAGTTTCTCTTTCCTCGCCTTACTCTTTAGCAAGTCTGGCGGCTAATTTATAACTGTGACAGAAGGCTACATATTTCAAGATAGCAATACTAAATAAGACATTTCACATCACTGCTATAGTGTGTACTTGCATTGCAGCCTGAGTTGTATCTGAGGTGTTTTATGGTTCTGTCTTCTTCAAGGCCGCGGCGTGCGGCTGTATTACATCGGGGGAGAAGTGTTTGCTGAGTGTCTCAGCGACAGCGCAATCTTTGTCCAGAGCCCCAACTGTAATCAGCGTTATGGTTGGCACCCTGCCACAGTCTGCAAGATCCCTCCAGGTTTGTGTCCAGCTCTCGTGAGATTTCCTTCAGTTTAAGTAAATTGTGTCATCATTAGCCACACTGCCTCTTTACCACAGCAAACAGACGTTGTAAAAGTTGTCAAACCTGCCCTCATCCTTATGTGCAGCTCTAAATACAATAAAGCCAAGATGATTGTTGCCTGGTTTTGATGGATCTATCTGGGTCGGTTGATTCCTCCAGGATGTAATCTGAAGATCTTCAACAACCAGGAGTTTGCCGCCCTGCTGGCCCAGTCGGTCAACCAGGGCTTTGAGGCCGTGTACCAGCTCACCAGGATGTGCACCATCCGCATGAGCTTCGTCAAAGGCTGGGGAGCCGAGTACAGGTACGGTTCAGCTCAAGTACAGCTGCAGGTCCATGAAAACCTCTCCCTTCTTTCCTATTTCTGGGATATTTAATGTGCTGTCATGCGAGGATCAACTGCTTTGGAAGTCAGTATGTAAACACAGACCAAAGAAACAAACAGACTGTGAATCACATGCCACAATCCAGCCGCCCCCGCTCAGAGGCAACCGCCCACACTCTGGTGAATCCAGTGTGTGACGTCGCCGAGGCCTCATCAATAGAAACAGGCCCCAGTTGGCACAGCAGGCAATTTTTTTAAACAAACACACATGTGCTGTGTCAAAAAGAGATGTCAGACTTTCCCTCTTCCGTCCCCTCCCTGTTTTTCCACACAGTCTGACTCACTGATAGTAAGACAGGAGGAGATGGAATTAAATTGAAGCAGATGATTGGCTGGAAGTAGGCTCTGCACATAAGGTTTCCAGCAAGGAAGAAAACTTTGTGCTCGCCAGTCCTGTCCAGACCGAATGCTGACATGTGGAGACACTTAAAATCAGGATTCGGGTTACTGGACCAGCCAGGCCCTCCTCCCTCTCTCCCTCCACTTTCACCTCACTTTCTCTGCCTGTTTCAGCTGTTTTTTCTTCTCTTCTGTTGCTTTAATCTAAAAGAAACTCACAACACAATGTAAAAAGACAAATGTAGTGGTTGCAAAAATGTTGCACCTCATGAGCAAACCTAGAGACCAGAGGGAGACCGTGCATCTGGTTTCTGTTCATCTTGGCTTTGACTGAAAGGTTATGGCATTGCTTCTTTTATTTACTTCAGAGCGACTTTGTTCTCTTTTCAACCAATTAAATAAAAAGAGCCTTTCTATTCCTTAAAACCTGCTAATGTGTTCAGTCCACACAACTCTCTGGTGTCAAACATGTTTTGTCATGGAAGGAAACAACACAAAGGAGGCAAAAATGACAGGGTTAGGGGGGTGAGGCTGTTTAAAACCTGAATCTGTTATGTATTTAAGGTTTTAGAGCAGCATTTTACATCTTCATCAAGATTTAAAGATCAAAGAAAAACATTTTTATGAAACTAAACCCATTTAAGTTGCAGCATGAAACCTAAAAAAAAACCATTTATTTATTTATTATTGAACTCCAGTTTGACAAAGATGTTTCCTCTGTGTGGAGGGAGAGACACATACAAGAACAATGACCCGAGAGGTTTTGTTTTCGAGTTCATTTAACCCTCCAGACATGTTACATCCTGTGTTAACTGTCATCACAAGTGTTAAAGTGTGAAACTGTGACAGCGTTCTGTTTTCCGGGGTCAGTTTCTTATGCCTGCCTTTTCTACTAAAGTGAAAGCAGTTTTGAGTCGCTGAAACTGGTTTCCTCCCTCTCTCTCTAACCAGCTGTGTCTGTATACGTGACATCTGTTTCTGCTCTCTCTCTCTCAGGCGACAGACGGTGACCAGCACCCCCTGCTGGATCGAGCTGCACCTGAACGGGCCGCTGCAGTGGCTCGACAAGGTCCTCACGCAAATGGGCTCCCCGAGCATCCGCTGCTCCAGCGTCTCTTAGGGAAGCCTTTCTCCCACTCATTTCCTGTGCACCCACGTCTCCTGTCAGTGACTAAAAAACACACAGACTGCATGCAGACAAGAACGGCTACACAAGTACTGAAAAATGACGAGCCACCCACCCCTCCTTCATTCATCTCTGTTTCGTTATCCTTTCTCCCCACCAGCTGACAGTAGCACTTTTTATACACATGTTGTTTGTGGCAAAAGGGGACATGTGCATTAATGCAGTATAATGTTAGTAGGATATCTCCATGTTATGTTGTTTTTTTTTAGTCAGTTAAGAGATTCTTTATTTTCTTTCCACTTTTGTTTAAATTTCATTTGTCTTGATTTTTACATTTTTGTACAGACAGTTAAAGTGAACAGATTTTAAAAAAAAAATGAATTTAATTTTTTAAGCATTACTCTCAAATGTGTAAAGATCGTGTTAAATACAATTCACCTTGTTTCCGTATTTGGGCATTTGATAGGTTATGAAGACTTTTGCAAATGTGACCCAGCGAGACAAAGTGAGTCACATAAAGGAAAATGGTCTACCGTCAACTGTAAACACTGTGTGAAGGAATATACTGCGAGAATACATGCCATTCATTTCATACAGGCTGCGTTACACTGATGTGGAAAATAACACGTTTGAGCTTCAAATAGAAACAAAAGACAAAACAAGGAAATCCGTGAAACTCAAGATTAAATTCCCTCGTCCTCATAGCTGAAACCTTACATTGATTTGAGCCAAACTCTACGAAGACGGCGGATTTCATCAAACATCATCAGGGCGATGATGAATTAGAAAACTTTAGCATTTTAGTAAACCCTCTGATTATTATGTGAACGTCATCCTGCATTAATTCCAGGAAGCTTTTGCCATTTTGCAAAATACTTTTGCAGCGTCGTATTGTGTAGTATGTAGTAAGTAACAAGCATTTACCCGGCACTTGACATACTGTACTATTCTGTAAACTTTGAACACACTTGTGTGAATACTTGTGTTCGATGTGGGTCCTCTGCAGACAGCTTTGAAGTGTAAAGAGAGCAGGAAGATGCCTTTGCTCTTGTTTATATTCTCAGCAGTTCACATTGGTCTTATTTTTAGCCATACTGACTTTTTTGCACACTCAGGACTGTAAATTAAAAAGAAAACAAACAGCTGAATTGTGTACAGAAACAAGAGAGGAGGACGGATGCATGACTCGTGAGACTTTAAAGTGTATTTTGCTACCAATTATTTTTGTAGGACAATGAGGTGTTAAGTTTGTCCGCTCCAAAGTGTTTTTGCACGACGTGACAGAACATACTGCTGGCAGGTCTGAGGATGCTACCCTGCCTGTGAAGATGAGGCAGGTTTAGTACAAAGCACAGCTTTTCTCAAAGGGAAATGCTTTGATAAGTAGAGGCTTGTAAATAACAGCAACTTCTCAAAATCAGATGTGCCCCCTTTCTTTATGTACATATCGTACATACATGTGCTGTAATGTGACCATTGACCTTTATAATGTTGATGGTTTATGAACAAAAGCGAAGCTAAAAAGTGAACAAAAAAAGTTGAATTAATAATAATATAATTAATAAAGTGGAAGCAGAAAAGCGTAGCCACAGCTTTGATCCTGTTTCCTTTAAACCACCCGTGGCTGTGGTGGAGGTGGATTTCCTTCTGGTTCGATAACACTAGACAAAGACTCAGTGGGTGAGCATCAACAATATTTTGAATGTTTTTACAAGTACTTATTTACTTTAACCCGGCTCTTGATGCTAACCCCAGCCCAGTGGTGCTAATGTTTAACATTTTAGGGACTCAAGAGGAAACAGCAAAGCCATGAGATTTTACCGTTAACGCTGGTAGATTGTGATTACTCTTAAACGATGTCGACTTTTAAACCTGCAAACTATAGTGTGGGATTGTTTCAGAAACAGTAGCATCTACCGATCTGAGACTAGCCAGCTCTTTGTAGAGCTTAGTGTCCCTGAACGCAGCAGTCCTGCTTCTGTTGGACTCTTTAACCACATAGTCAGTGTAATTACCCAGTAGGGATTATTTTGAAATTCAATTTGTAATTTTTATACACTCTGCATTCGGTTATAGTGCTCGTGTTTCTTTGCCCCTGTTTAAATTGTTCACAGTAATCGTTATTATTAGTTGTGATTTATGCTTCTGTGCTCTGAATTGGTCTTTTTAGATGTCTTGTATAAAATTATACCCTGTATTTTTCTCTGCCTATAAAAAGCTGACGTTAATGCTTTGTATTTTCGTGTATTATTGCTTGTCTACGAATAAAATATATATCTTGTGGTGATACTGGAGCTGAAACTGAGTAAAGAAAACCAGATTATTTTTTAATTCTGTCTGCATCACTGATCAGATATCAAGGTTAAAAACTTTATTTTATCACTAAAAGACTTTTTTCTTGCTTGAACTTATAGGCAGTGATTAACCAATATCTCTGGAAATGTTTCAGGTTATAGAGTTTGTCTGTTTCCTTCTTTAGTTTGGGGATTTCCTAGTCTGTGGCGGATAATTCGACGCAGACAGAAACGGTAATTACAGGCCTACAGCAGACACTCTCTTCTTTCTTTACGTTACAAGGTAATTCAAACCATAAGCATATCTGCTGTCACAGAGGCGGCACGGCATGGTTTTGAATATGAAGGAAGGCCTTTGTTGTGATGGCCTGAAGGTGAAGAAGGCGGAAGAAGCCGCTAGACGCTGCAGAAAGCACTTTACTCCGCCGACAGGATCAATCGTTCAAGCGTGAGGGTGGCAGGATATCACCTCTGGAATTAGGACACTTGTACTTGTTTGAGAGAGACTTAAGTGTCTCCATTGTGTGACGACGCCACAGTATCCTTGACGAGTTCTGCCCGAGTGTCTTTGCAGAGGAGCATTTAATAATTAATTCTGGACTCCGGGAAAGTCAAACACAGGTCAAATATGAATCATTGATTGCTTATAATAAAAAATAGAATAAAAATAGATAGCTTTTTTCCTAAAAGCACCAGGCCAGTACTTATTATTATTTATAGTATACAACGTTTATTTGCATTGATTTTAAGCAGTTTGTCTTATTAACTGCTTAAAAATATATAGGAATGCTTTTCTATATAAGGCAGCTTATGAGTTGTGCTGAATGGAAACACCGTCATGAGGCAAATAAGATTATTTTAATGTCTAAGGACTTTAGCGGTTTCTTGCAGACTTTTCACCACCATACAAGTTGCTTCTTCAGTTGCACGAGACTGGCGGGGAGTCTGGGGTTTGAACAGGAACATCTGCTGCTGGTGCCCATCTGAAACCCACATGTCCTGGTGTAATCACGTTCATCTGAAGCATATCTGAAGATAGTTCATGTAAAATAGCTTCAGGCCAGTGCATCAAACTAAATGAAAAATAAATAAATCACCTAAGTCATAATTTGTGGCCATTTTTTGAGTTAAGATCCATCCAAACAAAAACCATTAATTAAAGGATTGAGGTGAAGGAGGTATGTTTGTGTTGCATATTTTGACTGTTGCATAAGGTCTGACATTATCCTTTATTTAACCGTACTTGTGGCATTGACATGAGAACATTAGTTTTAATCACATAAGGCCCACACATGAATTCTCTCTCTGTTTTAAAACATAAATCTTCCCACCATGGTTCATTTAACTTAATCTTGGTCGAAATGAAATAGGTTTTATTGAAGATATCTTCTCCATTGTTAGTTTATGGAGTGTTGTCATTGTTTTTACAGTAGAAGTCAACGGTGAACACTACTAGCTCAACGCTGCCATCTGTTGGTAGCAGGGGCTAATGGCAAGCGAAGAAATAAGGCCTGTCTGCTGTAATGGCTTTATTCATTTAGAAGTATGCCACACTAAATGACGGTAGGTCTTGTGGAAGAAAGGCTGGACCAGCATGCAAACATAAACTTTCAGAAAAATCGCTATTTTATCCAGACTTGTCACAAAAATTAGGAAAATACACCACGTGGTTTCTTTTAGAGTCGTCTGCAAGTGATCAGAGTGAGCTACAGCACTGACTCCCCGCTCCTCTATTTTGCTGGAGATTGAATAATAGACTAAACCGTCTTTCGGTACCTTTTATACCCTTTCACCTGTTTTCTGGAGCCAATCAGGTGACCTCAACCACTGCACCCCTGGATCTGAATGGGGCTCAGTTTTCAAACAAACAAACATCCCTCCCTTCAGAACATCGCAGCAGAAAATTCACAAAACCTTTTTTGCTCTCAGCATGGACAGTTTGGGAGTAGAGGCAACTGGCTTCGCGATAAAGTATTTCATTGCGTGGTTTTGTTTTTTAATTGAACTATGACAGGAAGTGAGGAAGAGGTGCAACATGCGACAAAAGTCTCTTAAGACTCTTAACAAAGGTCAGTGGGACTATATGGTCACCACCGCTTTAACAGGGCCGCGGTTCTTCATCAACACATTCTGCTGAAGATATTTAACAAACGTCCAGACTGAGATGCAAAAAGAAACCAGACGCAATTTAGACAGAGCAGGTGTTCCTGCAAGTTTTGAATTATTTTCAATTAAAATCTATTTAATCTCCAGCTGGCTTCCGAGGAAAGACACTTGAAATGCACCTTCCGAAGGCTGATGACAAATGCTTTATATCAGGGAAAAATGAAGACGCTGCCAAGAGTGAACACACACCACTCTATGGTGTAACATGAATAATAACACTGGGCTGTAAACTCAATGACTAATATTGAACCGATTTTAGGTTGGGTGCAGATGCTATTAAACAGAAGATCAACGGCGTCTCCTGCACTTACCTCTCCAATCCATAAATTACTGGAGGGAGTCTGGACGTGTTCGGACCCACATGCTTACAGCTACGGTAGTGTTCAAGTGACCGTGACTGTATGCGGTGGAATGAAAGGGCTCCAGCAGAGACATGCCTCGCGTTGTCTAGTCGAATTGATAGGAGTTAATGTTGATGACTGAGTGCAAAGATGAACAGATGAGAGCCGTCAACTCTGTCTCTGTGTGAAGGTCACCCTGGAGCAGGTGTTGACAGCGAGAACATTTGTTGGTAAACAAATCCATCTTTGCAAAAGGTCACCATTTGTTCCGTGGCATTCTCTGTCCCTCTGTGTCTTTCATCTCTCTCTCCCTCTCTCTCTCTCTCTCTCTGTCATGTCTCCACTCTCTTGGTGCTCCTTTCTACTCTCTGTTTACTTCTTTGGCTCCAGCCTGACTTATTTTCATGAGAAATGCCTCATGTCAGTGGCTGCAGCTCCGCCTGCCAAGCAGAGAAAAGCTGCAGACTGCAGCATTATCAGCATTCAGCGACCACCAACCTGATTGCACGGCCATGGGTGGCTAGATTACAGCTGTCTCTGGACAGCAGCAGGTCTCCAGCCCTGCATGCCAGCCGAGATGGGCACCCACTTCTCCAACTGGCTGCCCGTTGGCCCTCTGCCTGCATGTCACCCTCTCTCTCTCACACACACACACACACAAACAGCAGCCGCAATGCAAGCCAACACTCATCCACCCCGTCAGCTGTACCACCCGTGCAGGAGAGGAAACTGTCACACTCTCTCAGCTGAGAAGACGTCAACATTCATACGCACCTGGCCAACACTTATGTTCGCTGCAAAAACATGCATATAAAATGTTCATATGCAAGCTGGTTGTGAGGGAATGTTTGGTGTAGCAGGGAACAAGTACAGGAGTTTAATTTTGCACCTGGAAGCAATTTTTTTGCTCCTTGGTGCAGTTTACTTTTCTGTCAATAGATTCTCAGTTTGTCTCACTCAAACCGAATGCCTAAAAATATCGATACCTGTTTCCCTACTTATCTTCCTTCCATTGTTGAAGTTTGATATTAATTTGAGAACAGGTGAACAATAAACCCCCCGGAACACCAAAAAGAACAATAATAGGAGCAGCAGAGAAAAGGAAAGAAAAGTGGTGGGAAAAAGAGGCAGTGAGGGAAACATATTTACTGACATCCATGGGCTGTCACCACTCTGATTAATGGTGGCTGGATTCCCTGCCTGGTGAAAAGGTGTTGTTGGGGTGTAGAGAAAGCCCAGGCACTGACCCAGAACTAATAGCATTCGACTTGAACAAGCTGTCCAACCTGAGAGAGTGAGTTTCCGCAGCTGCCACACCGCACCGGGCTGGAAAGAAGGGGAAAGAGGAAAAGTTAGAAATGGAAAACGAGGTAGGTATGTAGGTTCACATCGCAACCTGTGAACTTACAACACCTGGCCTGACTCCACACCGTGTCACTTTGTTCTAATACTCATGCAATAGTTAGTCAAGTTCCAGATTCTTTTGAGTCAATCATTTGGTTCTGTCTTTGGCAGGGATGGTATCACAGTGAGGCCGGTGGGGACATGGAAAAAAAGGTTTCTGGGTGTGGCCCCTGGTGGAATTTTTAATAGGCACTTACATATAATTGTTCAAAAGCAGGTTCCTACAGGTCAAGAAGTTTAGTAAATAAAACCTTTCATAACTGAAACCAGAACGTGTAAATCCCCTAAATAATAATCCTGACATTTACGTATATCTTTAGTAGATCTATTGCCACTGCCTTAGTTTAGCATTTTAGCATGCTAGTGTTAAAAAACACCAAGTGCAAGCAAGGATATTTGGATTATCATTCATTTTAAAGTCCCCCTCCCCCTCTGATATACATGTGGAGGTCATTATTTTGGAAAAAGCAAACTAAATTCACAAAACTGTATTTCATTTTAAGACATTAAATAACAATTAGGATAAGAATTAATGATAGTGTGAGGTACTGTAGAGGCCAACAATGCTACAGTAGGTGTTACAGGACGCCGGCATCAGCCCCTAATCTAGCTCGAGCCTACTGGAGTATCCATGTACATCAGCCTTTCATGCACAATGGTCAGCTGACAAAAAAGAAAAAAAAAATCATCACATTTCCCTACAAAGCACAACAATAAAAGGGTCTTGCTTCAGATAATCTGCAGCATACTTGCCAGGAACATCATCCTGTCGTGGGTTGTTTTTGCTGAGGGCAACAGCAAGCCCAACAGCTGGGACATAATGAAGCTTTCAGGCACTTGTTCTCCCATCGTGTAGCGCCAGCCCCTGTCTGCTTCCACCAGATGTTCCATGTTTTCCCTCCAAAAGGCTCTGCTGCCAAGATTGGGACAATCGCAAGCAAAGCGGGGAAACAGCTAACTCCACAGTCGATTCATGATTATAGGGTGATAGCTGGGTTAATTGCTTGTTTCGTGTTTATTGGGCGAGCCCCTGTCACTTGGTTGTCATCTTTTTGTGTAGCTGAGAAAGTCAGTTTGACAGTAACTAGAGCTGCTGTTATCAGTCTCGCTGCTGCGGAGTCATTTGGGAGTAGATAAACATGACGTTATTGATTAATTTTCAAAGATCAGGGTAGCTGCCAGTGTGAATAACCCTGAGTGTTGATGAAGGAAGAGATAGAAATGCACCATCGTGATCAGTCAGCTCAGGTTAGCTTCCACCAAATGAAATTAATACAAGAGGCTCGGTGATGGGCTTTTGTGTGTGACTCAGCACTGATCACAAGCTGCTGAACCAGCCCACCTCACAGAGTTGGAAGATTCAGCAATCTTTCTTCTGCACCGCAAATGTTGTTATAAATCAGTGCTGCTGAATTGGAGCCACACTTAGACAGACCACAGCAGGTGTTGGTTTCACTCCGCTCCATAGCATTGTGGCACACAGCCGTATGTAGTCCAGCTACCTGCACTGGAAAATAGATCTCAAAACACTTGATATGCCACATATATGTATATACTCCATCAGAAGTTAATCAAAATGAAGTCAGTAATTATTTTACTTGTAAGATGGGTATTAGTTTTAGGAGCTACATTATGGGACAAAACCCAAATTCAGTACAGACAAAGGTACACTTAATTTTGATCACTTTTCAAGGATAAACATCTATTAATCTGTTTGTAAGATGCATGGACATATGTATTATATATATATTTCTCTTCAGATGCAGTGGTGCATTTATTGAACTTTAGTTTATCTATTTCTACATTTATGAGTCATTTATTTTGTATTATCGTTCCTGTATTGACACAGACACAAGAAAATACATTTAAAACAATACATTTACTTTTTTCTCTGGATTGCTAATTATTTATTTAGTCCATTTTATTGCGATTTGGTGCATTCTTAACGCTTCGTTAACATGTTTGTACCTTTTCGCACCTCGTAGTTCCCAATCAAACAACATGACCTGAACGCGGCATCAGCGGCGGGTGTCCATAGCAACAGTTGGTTGCTACGCCTTGCTGATTTGAAGTTTAGCTAAATGAAGCTAACTTACGGAGTTGAAATTGACCGTCGTGAGTTCAGCTGACCACACAGGTTCTTCTTTCGCTTGTGGTAAGTGGCTGAAAATGTGTTATTTTTTCCTGTGGCAGGACACCTCTTATAATATTGCATGAATTTTGTCATTATTTGGTTAATTGTCTAGCTACGTAATTAGCTAGCCTTACTAGCTAGCTTAGTTATGCTGCATGCCGTTTGTTGTTGATTTGCTAGTCTAAAAATTAGTGGTAAAACACAGTGTGCAGAGCTCAAATATATTCAAATTACATTACATATGAAGGCTTTTTTGTAATGATCATTTATTCATTTTATTTTATTAGTAGCTGAACCACTAAGTTCATCAGTCAACCATTGTAGTAGCTATTCCAGTAAACCTTGCATATATTAATATAAGGATGTATAATAATTATAATAGGTTAAATAATAATGTTAATCACATCTGAATACACAGTATTTGTGCGTCAACTTTGAAAAACTGGTTTGAGGGCAGGATGATGTCAGATTTTCATTGTGTAGTTGTGTAAAGTTTAGGTCAAGTCAACACAAAATGAATGCAAGTCAGTGTAATGCACTCTGAAGTGATACAAACACGACTGTGTTTGTGTGTTGAGATGAATTCCCTCTTAATTACACCCTCTAATCTACCCCTTGCCAGTGGAATCATGTTCCAGGCTAACTGAATTAATTGAGGCTAGATGTTTTTACATATGTAATTAATTGAAATCATTTATGCTTCGCTCAGTTGCCGTTAAACTGGTAGTAGTCAAACCTTGTTTTCTTTTGGGCAAGTGAAGAAATCTCTCTGGGCCATCCTGTCACTGATCAATGCACATTTAGATGTTTAACATCTGGTAAGCCACTGGAAATTGGCTTCTATGGCAACACTGCGTTGCCATCATCCTCCCATCATTAGCTTTCACCATTGCCCCGGGGTTCATAATGTCGTTAGCTTACATAGAGATCCAGTAAAGTGGTGTTACATGACGTTTCTCAACTTCTTTTATTGGAGTAGCCTGCTATGCCGCCTGTTTGTCCTATTCAATGGACACCACGGGGATATAAGACATGATGAGAGCAGAGGCTTGATGGCATGAGGTTTAAAATTTCTAGCGTCAAACATCATTTAATTTGGATTTTTGGCAAATAAAAAGCACCACGCTAGCTAATAGGAACGGGGTACAATTTTATACAATATGGGCTATAATGGAATTGATATTGAGCCAGTTGGCCTACAATAGCATTTCTACATTTATCCAGTCTTTCTAATGCATCTAGATCTGCTACATTTTTTTCTAGTGTCGGGAAGGTTTAACACAGAAACTGAAACTTGCACCATTGCTGCACTAGTTTTAATCGAATGTGCAGTCAAAATGATTAGCCACAATGACTGAAATTATGTAGTTGTAATTACTAACAGATGGGAGGCTTTATTTGCACTTAAGGCAACAGTGTGCATGGGAAATGCAGTGTGAACAAGAATAATTAAGAAGTTAAAGTCCTGTTTTTTTCCAAGTTGTGTTTAAATAATCAACGCTATGATGTGCATTTGTTTTAAATTAACTATATAGCTATATGAATGCTTTGCAAGGAGCGGCCGTCACCTTTAAGCCCTGAGGTTGTGAAGATAGAGGTTATTTATTTATTTAGTGAGGCTTCAGTTTGTTTGTTTTCTGGAGGGAAGCAGCGTACAAAGGCTGCGGAGCCTCACGCTGGGATGTTTCACGATACCCGAGGGCTCATTGGGGAGAAAGTACCTCATCAAGCGAGTCGGACAGTACTTTCTGTTTTAGTGTGGCATTGCTCTTGGTATGTGCACCTTAATATGATACTACTGATACTGCTTTACAACAAGCTGGACACATTTATGAAATCACATTTCCTGCTTTTGGCGCTCTCTCCTAGCTCCAAGGGTTGAACAGTAAATTATTAATTAGTATGTTTTCAGTCATGTCCAACAAGTTAAGGTTTTAGTATTCAACCTGATAATAAAAACAACATTCAAGCTATTTCGATTAGTTTAAAACGGACCCATTTTAACTCTAATGTTCATGTCCAGTACGTATGAATTTGTGATTTGAAGCTTTTATTGAATGTGGTTTCTTGGAATTATTTGGTGCCTTGCATATCTTCTAAACACTGAAATACACTCACTCGGCAGTTGATTAGGTGCACTGGTGAAAATGAATGTACTCTAATATAACGGTCCAGCACTAAATCCCCCTTCACGGCTGTTAATGTTCAGTTTATGCTGAAAGGACGACAGAATGGTAGTGTTTCAACTGTATTATTATTTTGGAAGATGTAGTTTGTGGTGCTGCTCAACTGTAGTGAATTAAATACTAAAGTCTTTTTGTTATTTAGCCTAGCCTACTGACTAAAATACGGTTCTGAAACTAATAGAAACAACTGTTGGTACAACACAATACAATTCAATGGTAGTACAAACCACAGCCTCCAAAATGAAAACACATTTGCATCAGCAGCTCTCTCAGTTATTTAAATGCTGAATACCATAACCTGTATGAAGCTAAGATTTAGTGCATTACATTACACTTGTTTTCACTTGTGTACCTAATGTTTTGGCATAGTAAGTGTACACACGGCTTCACTTCAGGACCCATCAGTCCAGAACAGGATGCTTGCAGTTCACTCGATGTACAACAGAGGTCACCAGAAGCTGCTCTTGCATGAAGTTGGCGCCATCCTCTTCATCTGAGCTGCTGCGTGTTACACTGAGAGCTGTGAATTAAAGTTACCAAAATATGCTGCAGTTGTGAAATCCTTTCTTTAAGCTACCATTAACAAACAGCTTGGATCTTATCCCCCCCCCCAAATCTGATTCAGCAAACCTGCAAGCACAGACTTTATTTATGCTGCTGAATTTTATGCATGACAGTTTTGCTGAGGAAAAGTTCCTCCTCCCCATGTTTCCCCTATTGATTTTGGCGCTGCTTGGATGTGAATGCGCGCCAGAAGTGTCACTTAGATAAATCACTGTTAGTCCAAGCTGGCATAGCTTGGCACTGGTGGCAGAAGGGAGAATTCCACTTGGATCAAATAAATACAGATGTGAAGTAATTAGTCGTATTCCCAAAATACCTATTGTGGGCATGTTAAAGATGCAAGGGATCAGCTGGCAGCTTTTATCAATTTAAACAGGACCACAAACTAGTTGGGTCACAACCCAGGTGGCTTTTGATGAGTCACATGACCAACACGCAGCCCTAGATATTAGACGGGGTGAAATGTGTGCAGTTGTTTAAAATAAAGTTAAGTACGAGCTGATATTGTGATTAACGACAAACAAGCCTCTTTGCCTACTAATTTGTGAAATTAAATGATAAATGGTATTGTATTCAAGTAGCGCTTTTCTCCTTATTGGTACTGAAAGTGCTTTACAGTCACAGTGACACGTCTACCGGCAAGGGCACGCGCATTCACACAACTCGGGGTTCAGTGTCTTGCTCAAGGACACTTCAGCAAAGTGTCACTAAAGTTCATGTACTACTATCTGAATGCTACAACTGGCTTTATATTGTTTGCAGCCATGACCGGGACGACTTTCATTATTAATTTAGTTTTTGTAGGTGTCAGCTTGCACATAAATATTTTCTCTTTTGTTCAGCCTTAATTCAACCGATGTAATAGCTGATGGTTTTTTTTTTAGCATTTCATCATATAATCATATAGGAAGTGACAGAAAGGAAAGAGCAACATGGAGGAACAGATGATAAACACAGAAAAATATGACCTTTTGCTTAAATTTTATAAAAATCAATGCAGTTTATTTTCCAACAGCCCATAGCAAGAAATATTGAATAACATGACAAAAAAAATGCTGTCGCTTTGTGCATTGCCACATTCTGAGAGGTGCATTAGATCAGGAGCCTCCAACAATTTATGTAAAACGCGCTTTGATCTTCACTCCGAAAACATGTTTGAGAAAACCGCTGCTTTAAGTGCGTCATCTTACAACAAAAGGAGTGTACATAATACTGCCATTACAATTAATGCCACGTCCCTGTGAAATTGAAACCCACTTTTTTTGCTTTCGCAATTATAGGCCCCTTCAGGAGGGGATGTGTTTATGTCCAGCAGTTAGCAATGCATTGATTTAATACGTTTCTAATCAGGACATACAGCTTCAGGGCCTGAAATGTTAATTTTTCCTGCTGCTTACAAAGTAGCCTTTGATTTTCTGTCACGGCAGTAATTACAGTGTTTTGCCACTAGATAGGGAGAGCGCTTTGTCTCGTCTAATTATGAGGTAATCATTGCTGTAGAGCCGGCATGTTGTTTTCACCTTTTTGTTAATACTATTTTAATTTTATTTTTACAGCTTCTGGCTATTACCTTTCCTTCTAATTCACACTGTGACACTGTTAACACTGTGTGTGTGTCTGTGTGTGTGCGTGTGTGTGTGTGTGTAGTAGCCTAGTGACTGTAATTGTTGTGGTATGGGTGCTGTTAATTACTGGAGTAAACGGTTGAATCACGGCCAGGGCCCTTTGTGGTTGCAGAGTGGCGGGCAGCAAAGGAGAGAGACAGAGGGCTGGAAAATTGTTTTTACCATCTGGGGACCGAGGGAGCTACAAGGGGAAGCAGAAAGGAGAAAAGGGGAACAGCAGCAGACAGAAAGGCCCAATTGGTGGCCAGAGCCTAAGGGTCCGAGGGTCCATATGGAAGGCAACACTTTGCCTCGCGCTTTATTGCACACCTTGCTGTTTTAATCAATGGCAAGCCTGTTCACAGAGCCTAGAGCAGCAGTGGTTGTTTCTCATTGTCTCACCCACACTTCCACTTTTTCCTGCTCCCCTGCACCCCAGCACTTCTTGACAAATCTCCGAAGAGCTGTGCAGCACTTCCAGGTCTCTCAGGAAGCCTGTGGAGTGGATGTGCTACAGTGAAAACGTTTGCGCGTGAGGTGAAAGCTCCGATTTGATAATGATGATTTGATACGCTCTCGGCTCCTGCCTGCGCCGTTCTAATTTCCCAGCGAAGCAGGATAAGAATGTAGACGCCTGCTGTGTTTGGAGTCGTTTCTTAAAATGGAGGACACTATTCCATCCTCTATTCCATTTGAGTGTTGAAAGTAATGGGATTAGGCTTACAAAAGGCGGCGAGACAGTGGGATAAAAGCACCATAAAAGTGCCACTCAGCAGTGGTCTAACTCCCTTGTAACCCCACCGTGGTTGGAGGCAGTTCTGGTAATCACCCCCCTCAGACTAAGCACAGTGTTGGGGAGTCAAGGATAAAAAGGCCACGTCTATGTGGGAGGCTGAGTGTTTGATTTTATCATAGAGCGTCAATATTTTATTAAATAACACATGATGTTTTAAAGAATACACAGAACACTTAAATGTCTGCTTTAATTTCAAACTGTGGAGGATTGTGTTGTATGTCTTGTATCTGAAAGTGCATATAGACTGTAAAGGACAAATCCATTTGATTGTGATTGTGGCCAACTCCATGCTTGAACATACGGTATTGTTACATAACACCTGAATCCAGAAAAAACATACTGATCAGAGAATTTATTGTGTGACATCTACTGGATTTTTAAGTCTTTAAACATCAACTCCTTTTCCAGTTTTATATAAAAATGTAGAACTTCCAAGCTGTTCATATGTCAAGGCTGCTCCTCTTTGCTGGATTTACTGAAATGTGTTACGTTACTCACTGCAGTAAGGGGAAGTGGAGCGTGTTGAGCTATGAACTGAAGATGTGTCGCTCAGTAATTTTGAGAGGGAGGAAATGAAATCATTGGTCTAAGGACCATGACACATCGTGACGACGGTCAGTTGTTTCCAGGTGCTGGGCAATCGGTGAGCATCTTGTGTGTCCTGCAACGTCACCACTTGTCGGATCCTTGTGACCAGCATCTTGAATTGGTGTTGGGAGGAATCGCTCTGATTGGCTGATCAGCTTAGAGAACCAGTGCACTAGACGGAAAACAGAAAAACACAAAATGCTGAAGTTCCAGTTGCACACAGAAGGCTTTTCTCCTTTTACACAAATCTGAACATACATGTACAGAAATATTTTCACAACAACATGATCATCCAGAATAAATAAACTGTGGGTTATAGCTCTTGTAGCTTACTAATGTCCCCACTGATTTATTATCTTATACACTATATGTACCCACTGTCTGTTGGCTGTAGCCTTTGCGGTGTGTTCAAGTGCAACTTTTGGACCCAGACACCGGCACTGTGAAGTGACGTTGCAGCCTGTTTTCGTTGCCAGTAGTTCTTTGATATAGGTTTGTCCGTATACTTTAACTATTAATACTGAAACAGAATTATTCTTTGTTGATCCCATAGTGGTAAAATTTGTTCTCTTCATTGTAAACTATCCGCTCTAATAGACAGTCATCCTGACAGCCATATGTTCAGCTCCCAGGAAGCAGTGTGGGGGGGTCGGCACCTGCTCAAGGGCACTTCAGCCGTGTATGTTGTGGGGAAAGTTCTGCTTATCCACTCCACCCGCACACGGTTTCTTCGTGTCATGTCAGTTATTAAAACCAGTGACCCCACGGTCCCAAGCCCACTCCTCTAAGTAGGCCATAGCCGACCACAACATGCAAAGTGTGTAGTAGTAACTGTCAGCTGACTGCCATTTGTTAAAAGATGGTTAGATTTAGCTGTGGGTTGGAAACACAGTTCAGTGTTTTGTCACCACAACAGTACAGTGCATACAGTCTAGTACTAAATGCAGTCTTCACAGCTCACTGCTACTATTTTGAAGATTAATAAAGCTTATAGTTGAGTTTCACAATATCAGAAGTAACTTAGGAGGGGGAATTTTTAGATTAAAAAAAGTTTTGTGTGCATAAAAAAACCTCATCACCCCTGAAAATGCTGAACAGCGCGCACTGCACGTTGTCACACCTACATGATATCACTCATGTAGGTGTCTACGTGTTGCATAAAACAGCATGCTAAATAGAAACAGTGTGCTGCATTTTAACTACTATCCAGAAGTCAGACTGCAACAGGCCACACGGTCTGTCCTCCAGGTAAACTGACACTATCTCTGTTGTTGGGCTGCTTGTGTTACAGCCTTTGCCATTACTTGGATTTGTGATTAAATTTAGCAAAGTGCTGCCGATAGCCGAATTGTCCAGCCACTCTCAATTACCGTCTAGGGAGGGTACCTGAGAAAGCTTAACACAGCAATTAACAACTTAATTAAGTGCCACAGCCATTGTGGCATTTCTAGAGCCATGCAACAAGGGGCGTATTGATTGCAGGGGATTGCCAGTTGGTCCCCAATTGATCGCTCAATTGATTGGCTTGGATAGGCATTCCTCAATGACTCGGGGAAGGAGTTGGTGTGTGTTGTGTATTTTGTCTCAGAGGAAGTAGCCGTCATGCTGCTGCGTGACACACTGATAATGACCTGCCAGACTGGCTGCAAGGCCTCTACCAATCCCCCTGGGTGTGACACACGTGTCTGGTGTCAATCATTCACTCGCTCACTCTTCTGTGTCTCTCTTTCCCACAAACACTGAAAATGACACACACACACACACACAAACCGAGGCCTAAGGACTGTGCCTGAATCCTAAGTAACATCTGCAGTCTATTCTTTCTAAATGCACCTGACAGGGATGCAGTAATAAATACACACAAGTGCACACAACAGAATACATTGTGAGCACTAGATACCCAAGTACAAACAGATACTTCAACAGAAGATACACGGATACATGTGTATTTCATTTTAGTATTTAATTTTATATAATTACAATCTAGTCACTGTTACTTCAGACATAGATTCTCCTCTGAAAAAAAGCCTACAATGGTTTAAAGCGCGTGCACACGCAGGAAAGGACGAGGATGCACCCACAAACCTTCACACACACACACACACACACACACACACACAGATCCAGAGCTCCCTGGGGAGCAGTTAGGATGCAGGGCAGGCCTGGATGTAGGAGGGGAGTGAAGTGGTGGTAAGATGTCAAATAAAATGTCATCTCTTATTGTGTCAATGAAGTAATTCCCTTTTAAAGGCCTGACCCTTCACCCTGGAGGAGCTCGGCCAATTGCACAGTGTAGCCATGAGGTGATAACAAATGACTCGACTGGGGGTGGGGGGTGGGTGGGTGCTACACCGGGCTCAACCCGAACCAGTTACAGCAAGTATAGGATGTGTCCAAATCAATTACAAACAGACAACACTGTCAGAATGAGTTGTTTCTCCTAGGGATTTAGTTTTATATATCTTTTATATATCTATGGGTCATGAAATGCAAATTCAAGTGTATATGTACAGTATAGAAAACGAGTATTTAAAATGTGCTATTTTTAAGGCTCTAGATCAAAGTCCTAAATAATATTTCTCTTACAATTTGACCTCATTAGACTCTCTGCCTTAGTAGTTTCTTATTTTACCACTGGGGGGTAGTATTATATGGACAGACTTGAAGATTGTTCCCAATGATTTATTCTGAATTCCTTGTTAAAAAAAAAAAAAACTGTTCAGCATTGAGCAAATATGCAGTGTGTTTATGGTGAAAACATTTACAGTTTACTTTGCGGATGGTCATGCAACGTAATGATCTTAGATTCTTAGGGAAAGCCATGACTGTTAGTGTGTCTGTATGTGTGTGTCAGAGTGCACATCAGAGTGGATGACAGGTTCAGCTCTCCCTGCGCCTGCTGTGTTCAACTTATGACCTGTAATTACATTGCGACTTTGCTCTCAAATCTCTCCAGAGCAGGTTGGTCTCGGACACCTCAATTACCTCACTTCAATACCTCTGTTGCTCTCACAGGCCCGACAAAATCATAATGACAGTCCAGGGAATGGTCCGTTTTAAAGTTAACCACACGGACGGCAGCAAATTTTGACAAATGAAAGTCATGGCAGATAAAAATGTTATGAGCAAACAAGATTAAATCAAGAAGTGTTTTTCTTACATTACAATTTCTATACTTATCAATAGGTATGATTTTTTTAAGTGAAATAAAAACCCTTATGCATCCCCTTGGACGGGCTTGTAAATTCTTACACCCACATGCAGATATTTCAATGCTTAAACAAGGGAGGCTTGCAAAAACAGCTCGGCAAGGCCAACAACAATGCCCCACACATATTCTTTGGAGACAGTCTGCATCAATTTGCATTCAAACTTGTTTTAAAATAGAGTTGAGCAAAAGATCTATCTATTGGGGCATATTTGAAGGTTGGATCCAGGTCGCATATGTTTGCCCTTGTATCGTTCTGTCACATTGTGGTGTAACGGAGCCTCAGCTGCAGGATTGCGATTTTTAATGAAAAAGTGGGGGCCTCCACATCCAGGTAAGACCCCTGGAGGTTGTATTTCCAGGGCTTTGTTATTTCCCACAATGAGGCAGAGTGTACGCACACGTGCACACACAAACACACACACACACCCAACACACACAGATTTAACCCAACGATGATAGTCGCACTAGAGGCTGATAAACACTCATGTATTTTCTGTGAAAAGCACATTTTGGATGTATCCTTGATAATCTAAAAGACTCTCTCTCAGACGTTAGATATTAAATATCTCAAAACTTCCATGAGGAACCATCTGAGGTTTTTTAAATGCCTGCTAACTGCCACTTTGGAAATGGAAGAAAACATTTTTATTGTGGGCAAAAATATAAAACGGGCAGTCAGACATTTTGGTTTAGTTCAAGGCCAAGCTTGTTCAATCTTATTGTTATTATCTGAAATGACTTAAAATATTACTTTCTTACCTAGATAATGCTTGTATTTCCCCCCTCATTTGCAACTAGATCAGTATTAAAGGCCTTCAATAGATTAGATTTTATTATTCATTTTTTTGGAATTCACTTGTATTCTGTACAATAATAAATTGTTAAAAAAAAGAGACACATCTCAGAGCATTAAAATCCAAATAAACACATATTTCCAGTATTTTTTGAGAGATTTATTGAAGTCTAAATGTAGAAGCTTTAACTGTATGCATATAAGCACATGTATTCACGTAATTTTACTGAAAACACCTTCTGAGGGCTCATCAGCCAATGAGCCATTAAAATTGTTGGCTCAGCTGTTCAGAAGCTGCACTGTGTTTTCCGTAGACACCGACGGGACAACTGATCCTCATCCCTTGAAGTCGTCTGCATCCAAAATGGCATATTATTAGTAGGTGTTGTGTAAGGGTTGTGATACACCAAGGCAGCGGTTGGCTATTTTCTTGTATCGGGCCATCTGTAAGGGTCTGGTGCCCTAATTTTTGTGGTGCCAGAGATGATTTTTGTCATCTTTGGCACAAATGGGACCACTGTCAGCAACTTTTCAACCGGTTCAGCATGTTCAATCAGCTGATAAATCTCTCTGATTGGCTGTTCAGATTAGAGATCCAGTGCACGAGAAAAGAAAACGGAAGTAAACAAGATGACAAAGTTCAGCGAGGACACACAGAAGGATTTACATCTTCTTCTCATCTAGACGCAAATATTCTCACAAAAACATGATCATATAGAATAAATAAAATGTAAACCAAATGATCAGCATGATTCTGAAGAGGCCTGCCCTGTACGACGGTGTGTAGCTCTTCCAAGCTTACTAGCCTCCCAGCTAATGGTGGCTTAAGGTTTCCTTTTTGGAACGATAAATACAGACCGCTGCCACCTGCTGGTATGAAGAGTTATTTCATCCCGCGCGGAACATATGTTCCAGCTGGCCATTGGCTGTAGTCTCTGTGGTGTGTTTATGTGCAAGACTTTTGTTCCAGACGCAGGCGCCTTGAAGCAACGGCGCAGTCTGCCTTCGCTGTCTTCGTTTGTCTGTTTGTCATTCGGTGGTATGACGTCAGCTTGGTGTGTCTGTACCTCGTCTTGTATTTTACAAGAAATGATATCAAATTTGTATTACTCTCCAACCAGCTTTTGGATACACACACAAGTGGGTCACAGCAGAAAGACTGCGCCCCTGACAGCCGGCTTTGATGCATGAAGCTCCTTAAAATTATCATCATTTAGCCAACTGATGCTATAGAAAATTATAACAGATCATTCTCACAAGACTACATGGGACATTGTCTTCAGCTTTAATTTAACATTATGTTATGGGTAACGGATTCAAATTTAATATAATAATTTAAAAATCTCTCTACGATATATAAAACATAACTAATTCTGCAATGGCCCAATATTACAATTACAACCTCAAGTAGTAGAAATTCAAGATGACTGATAAATTAATTGTATGAATGACTGACAGAATAATTTCCTAAGGATGTGCCAGAAGACCAAAAACTTTTTTTTAAAATGTTGATCATTTACCCTGAGATACTTTCATGCAAGATAATTGGATCCATCTATGTGAACTAAACTTAGGAGTGCACACAAAAATTGTTATTTTTTGTTTCCAGTGTGTTGTACTTTGCAATAATACTCAACGTTACATATAACTGGTAACCTTTAAATGAGATTATAATCTGCTATTTTAGATAACACACAAAAATTACATCAGGATCTGAAGTCTGTGCGTCACTTCGTGCTGGAGGTAAAGCTTAATTACACTCTGCTCTGCAGATGCTACAGAGGAAATTGGAACCGTAAAAATGCTGTTCAGCCACTATCGGTTGTGGCCAGTCGAAGGTCAGTCAAGAGGCAGAAGGATAAAGATTTTGAATGTGGTGGCAGTCAGGAGAATCTCATCTGACAGGAAGGACCTGCCCCATCACAACTTTCCACTGACTCACTGCAGTATCAGGTAGGTTGTCTGTCAGGAATTAGACCAAGTGTATATGTGTGATCATGGCTTACGTGATTAACCACTGCCTGTAAATAATTTGTTATCCATTACACATACAGATTGCAATAACTTTGTGCAAATGCTGTTGATCTTAATTAGACCCATTTTTCCGTCCAGAGAGGTCAGAGATCAGGTTAGTGACCGTCACTGTAGCTGTAAGGAAGTGTCTGTTTGTCATGATAAGTTACTGATACGCTGAAAATAAAGGCACAAACTGAATACTGAGGTACCACGCAATTAAGTTATTTCTTTCTTTCATTATTATAGTATTATTTTCCTTCATTACTTTCACTGGTTCATTGTGTTGGACTTTGTATGACACATGAGCGCTGACCATGATGAGTTCTTTCACACACCAAAGGTCAGCGGCATCACTTACAGAAAGAGAAGGACCCCTCAAACACTCACTGAGTCATTTACCTCATCCTCTATCAATTATTGACGTGCAGTTTTCAGTTGAAAAGCCAGCCAGACTTTCCGTTGATCTGTTCGATGAATATTTCAGCTGACAAACAGGCCACCTGACACTCTGCGCCAAAGCAATGTGTGGTTAGAGGGAGGTCACGCATCTTGGCCTCGGTCATGCACATATGCATGCACATGCATATATAGTTACAGTGGTGGTGTTGTTGCTTTTCTGTTCTAAATGTTTTTAGTTACTGTTTATTTACATTACTTTCCCCTGAGTAATGTGTACTTATGTTTTTCGTTTTGCCTATTTTGGCATCTTTATATATCTACAGCGTTATTATAGATAACAATAACACCATTACATTTATGTAACAGCTATAGAAGCCAGTTATTTTACAGATTAAAGCAGAAATTGCAAATCCAGTGGGGATCAAATAAAATACAATTTATTGATATAGATTAAAATATGGCATTGAGTTCAATACTTAATTCATTTTACTTATGCATAATAATACTGGACTGTATTTGCAACAGGACAGGATTTGTATTCTGGTATTTACAAAACTGTTCTCTATCAGCATCTGTTAATCAGCTTTAGCTGTACATCTTGGAGCATGTACTTTGTGCCAAATTTGTGCACATGATCTCACTTTCCCATATGTCACTCTCTTATTCAGTCTCAGCGTTAAACCCACCGAAGAAAAACCAAAACATATTCATTAATTCATCCCAGACTAGGTCCAAGAAAAATAATAATGGTTAAACCCAATTTTTTTGCAGACTCCACATATGTTCGAGTGAAGAAGCAGACGAAGTGTGCATGGTGTTAAAATTGAGCTTTATTATTCTGCATACAAGATATCTGTGACATAATAAAAATACCTTTGGTGGGTGAAGACACAGAAATGATGAATAATAAGGGCATTTTTATTCACGATTTATTCAAGATTCCCACATTAAGACAATGATAAGGACAACTGAAATCCGATTCCTGAGCAAAAACTCTCACATGTGTAATTCATGTTCATAGCAAAATGATGTTACATATTTTATGGTCTTAAGTATAATTGCGGTTTCTGTTTTTTATTCAATAAAGTCACTTGACCACAGCATGAGAGAAAAGCCAATAGAGCTCAGGTGAACCGGTGATGCGTTATTTATGTCAAGCTCAGTTCAAAAGCAGCCTCAATGGAGGAGACATACCCCATAAATTTTTCTATGGCCCCTATGAGCAGGTCAGGAAGGCAACAATATTTCCTCTTTATTGGAAACAACAGAAACAACATGCAGCCATAAAGGGGACCTCTGAGGTGAATTTGAAACACTGGAAATAGCAGGGAAAGGATGCCACTCCCAGAGCTGAGAGGTAGTCACACAATCCATTTCTTTCCAATCGACGTGTCCATGTATTGGTGCATTTCCTCATAACTCTTACACCGGTGACTCACAAACTCCCCGTGCTTCATCACAGGTCAACTTGGAGATGAACTTTAAAGGAAGATGTAACAAATGATCACAGCCGCTCGGGAAAATTCACATCTGCTGAAGTGCCATAACCCTCTACATATCCTGACCTCAATTTGGAGTCTGCGTGTTGAAGGCCCATCTGAGGGAGATGGTATCGATCTGAGCAGTGACTCTGGCAGCATCAATAAACAACAGGCTTCAGGCTTCAAGGCTGAGGAGACACATCTCTATTTCAGCTGGAGGGTTTGCATCTGGACACCTGAGCTGGAACGTGGCCCTGGACAGATTGTTGAACTCGCTTCTTTTATACACTTGGATCTATCAAGGTAAATAAGGCCCCAAGCTTGCAAGCCTTTTTACTTTGAATAATTACCATTAATGTTAAGGGGCGCAGTAGATAGAAAGCTACCAAGTACCAGTCAATATGTGCAACAACGATCAATGCTTAACGAGCAGACAAATAGCATTTCAAGATCTTCTATATCAGCATTACAGTGAAAGAAGACAGTGCTGACTTTGGCCCATTAATCAATAAACACAACATGCCAACCAATACATTTGACACAGACTAATGAAATAATAATCATCAACAGAAGAATAGGAGGACAGGGAACGAGAAGGAGAGGAAGTGGACACAGTTGCATTTGTTACACACAACAAACAGCCATTGATTAAAATAAAACTTTAGTGGAAGTAATGGGCAATCTGCCTGCACAATTTTGTTGCTGTCTTGTTTACTTGCTTTTCCCTCTTTGCTGAGAAAGTTAAATAAGTGTGCCTCATATATTTAGAGTCAAACTGAGCTCACTTTGCGCTAAGCAGCTTGTCAATAACAAGAAAAGAGGTATGGGCCAAGAGAGGAGGTCTGATAAAATGGCTTTTAATTACCAGACAGTGAATGCTGGCCTTCCTTTTCCACTCTCTCCTCCCAGCTAAGTCAGGAGTTTGATTTCTGATAACGTGGATTGCTGACTGGCCTTCATCCTAGTTGCCCCTGAAGCAGAAGGACCTAACGTCACGTCCTGGGAGAATATGTTTGACAAAGTGCCATATAGATCCTCTGCTTTTCATCAGAGGGCAGTGCTGGTGGAGGCATTAATCAGAACGCTTGATAGCCCTGTTTTGTTTTCCCCTTTACACTCCTGTAACAATTAGGCGCAGTAATAATTTCAGGCATTACATAGAAATCAATGGGTCTTTAACCTAGCTGTTGGTACTGGTGTAAGTGATGAGTTAAGTTCAGAGGGGGTCGATGCTATGAACTTGTAACCTCAGCGGGTGTGATTGTGTGTGTGTTTGAGGCAATTGACTAAATACAGACAAGCAGCTACAGTACATACACTTCCCTCTGAATGCTTCCCTTTTCTTCTGAAGGAGATGGTAACAACTGGTTCATCCTGAGGTCAACCAGGGGTGGAGACGATTGTTTTAGCAGCCACTGAAACCCAACCTACGGCAATGGTTGGCACAGCACACACACAATTGATATTATTTTCAAGTGCCATGTGTCTCGCCAAATCTGACCCATGGAGATACAAGGCAAGCATTAACAAGTTCTTATGACCACACAGAAGCATTTTCAACAGTTCTGGGTATCAGGTCTGTGAGCAGCGTGCTATAAATTAACAGAAAAGAGACTTTATTTTGCCCAGGGATCAATGTCGTCTTGCTTTTGGGCCTGCAACCAGAGAGTGTCCAGAGTGGTTGATGCAGCTCCTCAGTCTTAAGGCCGTTTTAATTGCCCCTTTGTTTTACACTTAATTATACACTCATGACTGATGCCGAGTGGAAACCTTTAAATACTAATGCTACGTTAATGTCAAGTGAAAGAGGTACAAAAGTCTTTCAATACTTATTTAAAAGGCTGTGGTCCTTTTCATCTCGACAGCTGTTTGAGTGAGGACCTTCTAAGTTCAATTTTTCAAAAGAATATTTACCCTTTATTTATCCACCTATTATAGTCCTCAGAAAGCCAGGATTCTCAGTATTTTACACTCTTATCAGACTTGATCCATGTTAAACAAAGCAGTCCAATGTGGCAGCTATCTCTTTTGATGAAGCGTTCAATAATTCCACTTCAGTACAGAAGGCTGAGTTGTAAACACATAGAGTTTCGCCCTGTGATGCCTTATGCGCACTTTTCTTTGCATAGCTTTTTAAGTTGAACACTTTATAACTGTGGTCACATTTTGTTTTTCTGAGCAACGCATAATGTCAACAATGACATAAAAAAAAAAACCCACAAACCACAAACCACAAGCCAATATTTTCAAATTATTCATTCATTCATTCATTCATTCATCTTCTATACTCGCTTATTCCTGTTAAGGGTCGCGGATATTCACACTCCAACAAATTAAATAAAAAATTCAGTAATTTTTAAATGTTTTAAAATGTTTTGGTCAGAGAAAAGTCATATTCAACAAAAACTTGTCAACTTTAAATATCCTACCCTACAGCTGCCATTGCAATTCAAATCCTTATATAATTGCTAAACCAGGGCAGAAACACAGACTGACACTGATATAATTATTTTACTTAAAAACATATTAAATAACATTTTATGAAAATTAAGTTTCATTTACTGCATACATGGTCATGCGATGATTTATTTATTTTTTTTTTTCTGACAGCAACGCTTTGAATGGGAAGGTCCGTCTTTTATTTTGAAATGCCGTTAGCGGATGTTGATTCGGAAACGCTGTCTTCCTGAGTACTAGCTGCATAGCTAAACATCTCGCACAACACAGTGTAAAACTTTATTGCGGCGAGCAGGCGAATACACATTTACACTTCGGACTAAAGCTTTCGTGTTGTTCTAATGTGTCTGTGGTCTGAGCTCAACGGTGGACGCTTTAAAATCATTTAAATCCAGCGTCAGGACTGAGCAGGATGCTAGCATGTGTCGTTAGCAAGCCACTGCAGGAAATTAGCTCGTTAGCTTCGACAGGCAGCCAAGTAGTATGAGGCTTAAGTTTCGTTCTTTATGCTCATACTCAGTTTAAACACGCTCTTCGCAATGGACAGCGAGGCGATAGTGATCCGTATAAAAACGCCGTCTGGGGACATGGACTCCTCCGTGGACTATCCATCTCTCCTGAACTTCAGTGACTTACTGGTGAGTCTTCAACAAGCTACAGAGCTAGCTAACTGCCTCTGTTGAAAACACTGTACTGTACAATGAAACAACAAGCACAACAAGCCATTCAACGTGTCTGAGTGTGACTAGCACATTTAAGTATTTGTCTTTTTTTTATCAGACCTGCCTCTCATCTGTCAATAGCTTTACACTATACTGTGTTATTGTCCCTGTTGTAATTCATTCTCACAAACATTTCAGGTTGCAATCAGAGATGTCATGCCTGAAGCCACTGTCACAGCCTTTGAATGTAAGTTCCTGTCTCCCCATTGTGTTACTTTAATGCTTAAATAGGAACTGTGACCCTTCTCAGCTTCTTATACAGTGTTTCTTAAAGGCACCAACTACTTCATACAACAAAAACAAACTTAGAAAGCTGTTGATTCATCTGTATTTTCACTAGTATTGTGTTTTGTTTTGTTTAGTTTATTTTGTGTTTAATTTAACACAATTTAACAGCATCACAAATTACATCCTCCAAGATGATCATACAGTTGAATTACCACCTTCATGTTCCCTGTTTCAACACAAACTGAACATTATAACCTTCATGAAGGGGAATTTATTGCAGGACTGTTGTATTAGAATTCAGCCTAAAGCTTTGACAAGTGATATCACACTATGTATTTCTGTAAAGGTCATCCAGTTAATGGTACATCCAAAGACATTACTAAGACAATACTAAAACAACGGCATCATGACTTGTCTTAGTTTTCTTGAGGATGTTGAAACTACTTGTCCAAGTAGTTTCTTCAGTTCTAAATGGGGAGCTTTTATTTGGAACATCTGTGGGTGGTTCCCATCTGAAACTCGCATGAATAGGGTCATGCAGACACTCAACTGCAAATTGAGGATGTGGGTCAGATTGGCCTTGGTGTTGTTCATCTCAAAGACTAACACCCAGGCAAAAGCAGAGCAATGTAGCTTATGTAGTTTAGAGCGATGAGAGACAAAACATCCAATTCACAAATGCATGGCATGACACTAGAGAGACAGTTCTACGGGTCAGGACTGCGCAGTCCATCTACACTTGAGGTCAGGGAGCACTCTTTTGAGGACAACAACATACTCATTTTAGCTAGAGAAGCGAAATGATTTGAAAAAGGAGTTAAATAAGCCATCTGTGAAAACTGGAAAGCCCCTTCCTCTCTGAGTGGGGAACGGGGACTGAGGCACTTACAACTCACTCTCAACATCAACAAAAAGTTTCTCTCACATCTTGAGTCTGGACTTTCCAGCCATTGATGGGTTTTTACAGAACTATTCTAAACTAATTCTAAACAGCACACCACCCAGGTTAATCTGGACAGTTTCAGGTAGGCAACACCCACAGATGTTCAGAATAAAAAAACATAACTCCCCATCAGTTATTTAGAACTGAAGAAGCTACTTGGATGATGGTGAAACATCTTCAAAAAACCCCCAAAAAAAGACCCCAAAAAAACAATATCAACTGTTAAAATTGGGCTTATTGTGAACTTTGCATTTAAATTGAGAATTTGGTATTGTTGTTGTTTGGTTGTTGGAGGTCGAGAGCTCAGGGAAAAAGTAGTCAAAGTCATTCCAGTGTAGACTGCCTATAGATCCATATGAAAATAGAATGAAAAATGCTATTTTTTACAAACTATTGTTTGCTTTCTTTTTATTCTGCTTAAAATAACATTTTCTGATAGATTTTAACACATAAATTATTGTTTTATAATTAATATTACTTGTTTTTTGTCATTTAACACCAACTGTGAAAACAACTAATTGTGAAAGTATTATTATTAATTGTCTATTACTATTTATTGCATGCAGTGTTGATTGTGCTGTTTATGTTCTTTTTATTTTGTTAAGATGTTAAGATGCTTCTGTGCTTTTCTTAGATGAAGATGAGGTGGGAGACAGAATCACTGTAAGAAGTGATGAAGAACTCAAAGCCATGTTGTCATATGTGAGTACATATATTATTAAATATTATTAAATTGCTTCTTCATTAAGACTTCTTCGCTATGGCTGACATAAATTCACGATAATATTTTTTTGGTTGTATTGTGTCGTAGCTGCTTCTTCACTGAATTCAATTTCAGTTTAATTTAGTTTTATTAAGGTGTCACCTACAACAATCAAAATTGTTTAAAGACGTTCTATAGATCCCAGAACCCCAGAGGAAGGACTAAAGTCCTGTCCACATATAAAGTGATTCACTTGTCGCCTATCGCTGTGTAGCTGATAGTTGACCGCCCTGAACAAGTGAAACAAGCAGAACATAAAAAGTAATCTCAGTGTTTGGATGAAGCCTGCTCTTCCTGTCATCACCGCTCTCGTTTTGAAAAGAAAATATCATCAGCGATGGCCCCGCTCCGCCTGTGTTCTGTGTTCACCTGACGTTATCACCATGGTGAATTTAGTGGTAGGAACCAAAGTCGTGGACGATGATTTCTTGTGAGGAAACACATCGTTAGCCTCATAGCATAATTGCTATAATTAAGTCATTTTTTGTTGTTTTTCGAAAACATTAAAATATGACTTAGGCATAGTTCAACATAGTGCCTGGCCATTTTGCTTTACTAAAGATTTTTTCATGCCATGGTCTTTTGTCACCACATGGATGCTTGTCTCTTCCTGTGTCTATGCCTCATAAGGCAACTGTGGTAAGAAAAAAAAATTATTTAAGAGGTAATAACCTTGAAGAGAACCCAGCCCATATGAGGGACCCATTATTATTTTTTAGAGACAGACATCCTAATATCTTAAGCTGTGTGCTTGAGTGTTAACACTTCTATCTGACATGAAAATAATTCAAGGTATAAAAACAAACCACTTGGAAAATACTTCAGTTGTTAATCTCAGAAAAAAGGAACCCCTTCTAGTACTCACTTTATTTCCGTTGTTATTGCAATATGAGAGTTCCTATCAGTCGGTGCCAGTTTGGCGATGACTGCACGGTTTACTGTCATGGCTGAGGAAGGAGAGAAGGCCAAAGAAAATTTAGGCACACTTCAGCATTTGTTTTCATTTCCAAAGTTTTATTTTCACTTTAATATTGAACAGTGTTATCACACATTGCAGGTTTTCCTCATATCACGTAGGGCAAATCCCTTACAGTGGTGTCAGAAGCCGCATTTAGTTGTGGTCAAAACTACCTCCTCAGGTCGGATACATCAAAAGAGTTTAACAGTTAAATTAAAACTATATTGCATTACACAAAGCACCCCTGGTTTGAAGGAAATAATCTGAAAAGGGGGTTAGATGCTGATGAACTGCTAATATTAAGCTACACACAACCAAACACACATAAAGTTGCAGGCACCTCCCACCAATCAGCTTCGCCATCTACTGCAGTATATTTTCATATTCCACCATACTTACTGTTCATGCCACGGACAGTAAGAGTAATGGCGTGTAATGGGTTTCTGTATGAGGTACACTGAAAGCTAAATGAACTGTCAATTTTTATTATTTATTATTCAGTACTTAAAGTTTTGCCTCATTAAAGAACAGCCCCCCTGGGCCGCAGAATTGTTCAAAATCTACTTTCATCTCTGGATGTCTTTTACCCCCCATCAGCTCACAATGATGCTGCTAGAGCCACAGGCACAATTTACTCTGCCTGTTTTTTTGTCCGTTTTTGTCATGCATTCACTTGTGGTTGCCTTTTAATCATTAAGTAGCATAGGGTAGCAGGGTGATTAAGCAAAAAGAGACAGATGTTGTGCCGAGGAGTGTTGTGAAACAGAGACGGAAAAGACGTTGACCTCAGCCAGATTTCTTTTACACAAATCCAGCAGAGATTCTTCTGTCATTCTGCTTTGCTTTGCAGTTTGTCCCGTAAGAACGGGAGGAGTTTTTAAGAGAGTTTCAGTGGTTATGTAAGGTTTCAAGAAACTCCCATCCTTGGTGTTTTGACATTACTACTGCTATTTTATGCAGTCTATGCGATAGTCGCACTTTTATGATGATGCTGATTTGGTGGTGTGATCTTATAAATATCAGTAATAGTCACAAATATACTTGTGACGTTGGATTTTGTATTAAAATGTCATTGAACCTGATTTCTATCGCAGTAGTCAGTAGTTTAATGTCCCGACAACGAGTTCCTTATTCTGATGATGTGACATGTCTGAAGTGCATGTAAATTTATGACCCTGGCCTGCGCCTCACTTTACCCAGCACAAATATTTAGTATCCACAACACTGCGCTGCTTCGCCCACAGATTTCAAAACCCATTTGTTCAAGGAATTTTTGGCAAACAAATCCAGGAGTCCCGTAATGGCTTTCTGCTCATGGGACTGCCAGGTGTACAAAAAGCTGCTGATCACCTGGAAAATACTGGAGTCACTAGAATATAATTTACGCTAGTCGAGTATTTTAAATGTCTTATGCAAGGGTTATGCATTTCAGCAGATATTTGCATTTGTATTTGGAGATTTTTTTTTTCTTGTTGTGGTTGTTTGCTGTGGTTGCCATTTAGCCTCCGTAGAGACCCCAGTGGATTTTTGCTTCAGTGTTATTAATTCCAGGTGAGCAGACAGCCATTATGTGAAATTAATAGGAATTAAGGGAAACAGCATGTTAGGTGAAAGGTGGAGTGATTCATTCAGTCTGTCATGGTTTCTTTGTGGAAGCATATGTTTGTGTCTCTGTGATAATAAATTTATAATCAGGCTTTTAACTATGCTTTCACTGCAAAGCTGTTTTTTTTCATATTTTAAATCTCTACTTTAACATTGCCTAACGGAAAAGTCACGCTCCTGATTGCTGAGCAAAATTAAGGCTCAAATTCAGCGCTTAATTAACATCAGTCTGCAGAGGGCATTTATTGTGAAAAGTATCCCCCATCGCTGAGAACATTGATTGCTACATGCTCCTGTGAGACCCACTAGACTTCCAGGCATCTCTAATCATTGTTCGACACCTTGAAAGACAGACGCCCGTGTTCAAAGTTAAAGAGCGGCTATGTCAGCTGCTAAAAAAAAAAAAAAAAACCCAGAAAAAACTCATGTGACCTCATCCTCTCCTCACTCAGCTCCCCCTGGAGGTAGTGGCTCTAATTCCGCCATTCTTACTCCCATTTTCCCCTTAGTCTGCTAATGATGATGAGAGCCGCTCTCGCTCTCTCTCTCTCGCTCTTGTCCCTTAAGGCTGAGCGATGGTATTTGGGATCGGACACTGTTTAGTTATTGGCCAACAATGGAGAATGTCTTTTAATAACACACCTACTACAGATTAGGTGGTAATTGCAGCCTTAATCAATAAGCTAGCTGAGCGGAAAATTAAAGGTACGTGAAGCCCGACCCCCCTCCACCCCACACAACACGTTTTTGGGTATTAGGCCCATTGTTCAGATGTGGCCTAGTGAGAATGCTGGAGGGCGAATGCAGAGGGCTAGGAGCGAGAAGGGGATCTGACAGTGATAAATAGGCCTTTTAATAACAGCTGTGCCACTTGGGTAGCCATTCTGATCCATTCCCATCCAAGCCATCCCATCGTCCTCCCTCCCTCCCTCTCTCCCTCCTCCACAATGAGAGAGCAAATTTACATATTGCTGCGATGACTTGATAGTTCACACTGGATTGTAAATGAACACATGTACACTACGTAAAGACATCTTTTAAAGTGTGTCATCACTAAGACCTTTATGTGTTTTTGAAGTCTCAGTAAGGAGAGGACACAAAGAAATGCACCGACTCCGACACGTGCACACCCACACACACACTCACAGTTTAACAGATGGTTTGGTTAACTGAAACATCAATTATTGCATTGCCTTGGCAGGCGTCTGAGAGGCTCCAGAGTGTGTGTATGCACGTGTTAGTCCTGTAGGATATGAGTGTTTGGTGAGCTGTTGACCCGGAGGAGAAAAGGGTTAATGCTACACTCCTTCAGAACAAGCCCACAGGGCATTGGTCCTCATCGGCAACAGATTTCAGCACAGCATGCTCACATTTTTCAGAACACTGTGGATTAATCGTGACATCAGTAAAATAAACATTTTTGTGTGTGTGATATTATTAAATTCATCAGTGTAGTAAATAATTAAACAGCAATTCTAGTTTTTTTATTTCGTGTGTAACAGCTTTAATGTCTTTCTTAACCATATTTAAGTAGCAGTATTGGTAATAATGACATTAAATTGCCGTCACTCTTAAACTATTTGTGATTTTTAATTTTTTTTTTCTCCTTTAGTACTGCAACACAATGAATGAACAACGCATGAATGGACTGCTGCCGGACCCTCTGCAGATTTTTCCAAGAGGTACACCGTGACATATTACAGTTTATCATTAATTGGTAATGCTGAAAGGCTCAATACATCTTTGTAATTAATGTGTTGACAATTAATCACAAGCAAAATCTAAAAGTAAGAAGAAAAAAAATAAATATCCACAGTTTTGTACTCAAAAGCTACTACATGGAAATTTGGGGCCATCACTCGTGCTGCGTTGAAACAGTAAGAAAATGGGAGCGCTTGATGGCCAGGAGTAACAATGGAGCCTCTGGACAATATTAAAATTCAGTGGCTCATTCTTTTGTTGTTCTGACAGTCATTTATGAATCTACATGTCTCTCGCTCCAAGGACATTGAAAGTGCAAGCTTGTGCTCAGGCTAAGCCTTGCCTCCATCTCGGGCATTGTGCACTTTCTCCCTAAACTGTTTTTTTCTTTTAACCATGAGTGCTTCTTCAGTACACGTTTTTCCTTTGTCTTCATATGCTTTTCTCAAAGTAATACATAACTAACAGGCCCCAAGGACAAAGTGATGAAACCTTTCATTGTCTCTTTTACTCTATATCAGGCTTCTGTCTTTCAGTTGTTCTTTCTTTTTTTTTACTCTCTCTCTCTATATATATATATATCTGCTTCTCTTTTCTCTAACTCAGTGATTGTTTTTTCCTTCCTACCTACCACTAACTGTCTCAAGAGCCCAACATCTCAATCACTCTCTTGTCCACAACTAATTTCAGAGTAACCCTCATTTCATTTCATCTTTTTTTCTTCTTCTTCTTCTTTTCTTTATAAAGAACTGATTCCCTTTTTTCAACACATTTGTAAATGGCCCAGTGATGTGTTCTACAATCTAGTCAATTACTGTTTCAGCCGGCAAGACTCCAGGGATCCGGAACATACATGGCCTGAAGGTACCTATCTCAATAATTGTTTCGGCTGCCTTACACAGAGAAGGAGGGGAGGGGAGGGTGAGAAGTTGAGTCAAATGGATTGGTAACGCTGTGTTCCACTTATTGAAATGTCAATTGAAGTCAAGGCTCTCCTTTTCTTTCACTCATTCTCTTGCTGCCCTCGTCCATGTTTATGTACGGGAATATGTGGCTGTGGCTGTAGCGGGGAGCTTGTCACTCTCCTTCTCAATCATACCTGCATTCTTGTTTCTCATGCTGGGATAGTCATCCTGAGATCCCGATCCCCCTCTAGACTATTATGATCCTCTCATTCCCTGTGATATGAAATGAAGAGCATCAGCGTTGGTTAGAGCAAAACCTGAATCGGGCAGTAAGAAGATGTCATTGTTCAACCATGAAATTGTCATTACAAGCCCCCAAATGGCCTTCCACAGACCTTCCCATTTTATGTTAGGCATATGTTGCTATTGAAAGGCATTGCTAATTACCATGGGTTAAATGACTTGACACCTCCTCCGACTCTCCAGATGATCCATACTATATCCATCTGCATCTCAATGATATAACGCCCCCCCACCACCACCACCACCACCACCACTCACCCACCCACAAAAAATACCGAAAGTGCTTTATTTAATGTATCCTCAGAGGAGCTTTGGTAACGGCTACTGAACTGTGTCAGTTTTGTTTAAGGTCAGGAGGTCTGTTTTGAGAAGATGATGTTCTCCCAAAACCTTGACTCCGTTGGTAATCTTTCCCCTCTGTTTCTCCTGAGTTAATATAAAAGTAATTGGCTGAGAGGAGTCTTGTGTGCCATTTAAATTAGGTTTTCCTGGGCACTAATTAAAGAGACAATCCCTGTGCTTTAGTGGACCCAACACATCGACCCCTTGACCTCAATTAATGAGTTATTTTTAGGATCCTCTTTACAGGGTCTCGTCTTTTGTGCTCAGTATCTGGGTTGAGTTTGGAGGTCTTCAGGGTAAACATAAATGCAGATTAATAGATATAAAGCACCATGTCCCAAGTGAGGCATCAACATTATAAACTTTAATTTCTATCAAGTCTTTGCCAACCCATTTTTGTCTCACTTTCTCTGGTTTTAAGCCATATTGTTGTACTTCCATGCAAATTTTTTTTTTTTCTCTCTGTCTGCCCATCATCACCCCCCCCCCCCATCTGGACACTTCTTTCTTCCTTCTTTGTATGTCTCTCTCTTTTACAAAAGCCAATTATCCTCCGAGCTAAAGTGAGAGCCTGTGTTTTGTTGTTGTGCATCAGGGGGTCTGGCCATATGCCTGTCTGTCTGCCTGTCTTTTGGCCTTGACCACTAACTGTGTATTTGTGTGTCCTTTGTATGTGTTCGCACACCTTAAGGTTAATACTAGATCTAACCCAGCCAATGACTGCACTCATGCTGTCCCAGACTCCATAGCCAACAACAGGTGAGTGTTCTGCGGCATTAGGAGCAGTTACACCAGTTACACCACCTGGAATATCAGTATCACCATCTCTGTTATGCTTACACCACTTTGTGTTATTTTCCTCAAGCTTAAAGAAATCGTCTGCTGAGTTGAAGAGGATCTTGACAAATGGGCAGGTGAGCCTAGATTTAAGCAGAAATTGACCCCTCATGCATATTGAGAGACTGTGGTTGTGTTATAGAGAGTGTGGGTTTGGTTATTGTTGCTTCAGTGTGCCATACTGAGGACAGCTTGGTTCCTAGCATTAACACTCTCTCTCTCTCTCTCTCTCTCTCTCTCTCCCTCTCTCTCTCTTTCTTCTTCTCACACACAGACACAGTAGCTTAGATGTCAGGAAGACAATTAAGCCAGCAACCTCTCAGGTTTCTGCTGTAACGCGGTGAACTAATAGAGCTGTTCTCTCCCTCCTCCTCCTCCATCTCTCCATCCACTTCTTCTCATTCTTCTTACTCCTCTTACTGCGTTAACAAATCAACAGAGGTTCAATTTTGGGGGTGTTTTTTATGTCTATGTTGTGATGTGTGCTTCCTTCTGTCTGTACAAAATTAGTTTTGGCAACCCCTCGTTCATATCATCATATCATGTACAGATGGGCATCAGCCCAGATAAACTGGCATTTTGTCAGAGCACCGTTAGTCTGGAGTCTCGGTTAGCGTCACACAGCGAGCCATGGGCCGAGGCATTAGTCACTGAAATAAATATTCGCTGCACGCTGTACATTCTGACCATTTTGTGTGTTCAAATATAAGCATTTGTTTTTCTTAAAATGTTTTTTTGATATCCTGCATGTATAATTTGGAGGATTTAAAGTGTGCTAGCATTTTGCACTTATGTATTATGTCAGAAGAAAATACAAAATATAGTAAATTGTTTGGGTTTTCAGGTTTTGTGTTCGAGAGTTGGCAGATGAGGATTTAGATGTGACATTTTGAATGTTTTTGTTTTTTTTCGGTTTATTTGTTTCTTCAATTGAGACTCTAAACTCACGTTTGTCCTAGTCATTGTTGGAGTATTATTCCCGATCATTTTCTCAAAATATATCAGTAGTTTTAGTGCATGATGACTGTCCAAAATGAATTTAAGAATAAGAATATTCCACGTTTGCTCAGTTTCCTATCAGAAAGTGTGTGATTTTATAAAAGCTTGATTTTCTAATGATTCTATATGTTACTTGAGATACATTTACATTACATTTGCTCCACCTGTATCATAACTAGATTATTTCATCGCTCTGTTTAGAGGAATTTCTTTTTAATGGCAGAAACATTTTCACCGGCCTTTTGAAAATGGACTAGATGAGGAAACTTGTGCACAGACAAGCCTGACACTTTTGTTTTATCAAAGTAGGGTAGAACGATGACAGCAAACAAATCATCATTAAACTCTACATCAGTCACTCCTCCGCTCACCCAAACACAATGTCCTTTTATAAATTGGACAGTAAATGTTGTATTGATCTCCTCCTCTCCTCCTTCTGTTCCTCTGTTTTCTCTCCTTATGTCACTGAACTTGGAGTGACCTGAGCGCTTGTCGTGTTTATAGCCTCCAATAACACTGCAGTCCCCTCTCTCTTGCGTGTGCGGACTCTCTCTCTCACCAGTTTAGCTAAACATGTAATCCAGTAGTTGCGTGGCTTCCAAGTCCCATTATTTTACACTTGTTTGTGTTTTTTCCCCCATTCAGATAAATGCCCAAGATATCCACTATCAAGAGCAACTTGGCCATGGCAACGGAGGCACAGTTTACAAGTAAGTGTTTGTTGGCTCTAGCGCTGAGACGTTATTGTGCCGTGGCCAACAGTACAAGGCCAATGCACAATAACGGATAGTGATGCTGAAAAGATACCTGCTGGAGCAAGTAAGATAGTCTAAATTATGTATTCAGTGCAGCTGAAGCAGCTATATGGTGCAAATATTAAAAAAAAAAGGATGTCTCAATAAGTTGGTAGTTTTGAGACATTTTGGATTTTTCTGCTCAGCTTTTATGACAAAATGACACTCATTAATCCGCCGTACGTTCTGTGGAGGGTTGTCCATTCTTCACCGCACTCCCTCTCTTTCCTCATGTGTCCATTTATCTCTCAGTGTTTGGTGTGACATCTATCAGGCTGGTTTGTGTCTCCTGCTTTCACTTATTTATTCTGGTTTGAAGGTTGCAAACATATATGATATTGATTTGGAGCTGTAAGATATGACAGCAATTGACTTAATCGGTCTATAGTACAGCACATTACCTGCCACCACGAAGAGCTCCATCCTTTCTGGCTAGACAAATGTATTACTGAGCTGCTAACGTTATGACAAGGTTGGCATTTGTGTTGCTCCCTCTATCTTTCTGGCCCCAACTTGTGCGTTGTTCTTTCCATCAATCCTCAGCTATTGAGCTGTTTTATTGAGATTGAAGTATTGATCACTGCTCAGACTAACCTTGGCTTGACAGAGTGATGTGCCCCAGCAAACCCAGTAATTTTTTTTTTTATCTAGCAAATCCACAAGACTATCCTATTTTATATTTTCATTCTTTTTCTTTCCAAACACCTTTTACTGTTTTATGATTTTGAGATTGTTTCATTACTTGCCAAGCTCTCGTAGTTGTAGGAGAATACGATTGTTCATCAGTTTGGCACCAGGAGTGGTTACACCGCACCGGGGACGGCCACTATTGCAAGACCGACAACTTTTCAGTCAATTTAGCCCAGTAAAAAAATCAATATGCATTGGTACTGAAATGTTTATGGTTGAATGGAGAAGATGAAGAAAATATAAGCTAAAAAGTCACCCCGGTTGTTTTTGGTGTTATACACTGTGTTATGCCATGCACATTTTAATTTACATGAAATTCTTACTGTATCTTATTTAGTATTTAATTAAAAAACATCAATTCATACTATTTGTACTTTTTTAGGTCAGAGTAATTGGGTCAAGCGAGTAGCTCAAATAGACTTTTCAACAGCTTGAATATGAAGCCCTTGGAGTGCATCACTGAACACGAGTCCCGTCTTCATACTACACATCTTCATTCAGCATGGACATTTTGACTTGTCAAGAAACAGATTTTGTGTGTCCCACTAAAGCTTGATTTATACTCCCACAGCAAACCCTGCGTACAGCGCCAGGTGGTTACGGGTTACGGCAGTAACCTTGTCTGTCTGCATCGTTCTGTAATAACACCACTGAGACACTAGTTGGCGTCTAGTCGGTTGTATTGACTTTCTCTGTGTACTTCAAGCAATGGCGATTGGAACTGAATGACTCACGTTGGAGTTGAAGTTAATGAATGTTGATTAAAAGTTACTTTCACTGCAAAGCAGAAAAGAGCAAAGACGTCTGAGAAGATGTTCTGTTGGAGCCAGAAGGAGGGAGGAGTTTCTGTGTTTGTCTGGCCGCTGAGAGACGAGACAAGGAAATGCATTTCAAACCAAATGTACCTGTTATGGTCTGTGCCATGGCGCTTGATTGCATATCTGTAAAAGCTGTATGTCAGGCGTCGTCATATAGGGTATGGCTTGGAGAGGCAGACCAATGCAGTTAATGCAGGACCTAGAGTGGAATTGTCACCTGGGAGTTGGCAGAGGCCTGAATGATCAGTTTGTTATTACATATATTGAACAGAAAAAGCATAAAGTTAGCTACTGCTCTAAACCTACTTGCATCTGTGTAAGTAGACTGTTGGACCTAGAGGAAACTCAACATGATGAATTTGTAATTTCTCTGTCACAGGGACAATCTTCAAATATCTTGTGCTTCAGTTGGCATTTCATTTAATGTGTTTGCTCATTATTGAGCTAGTGATGACTTGATTACCTCCTTGTAGTGTTGTTTAAAGTCTGACTACATTTCTCACTTTAACAATTCCAGTAATAGTTCTTCAACATATATGCTACACTCTGTCCATATACTGTATGTAAGTAAATGCAAACATTTTGAGACAAAAAAAACTGTGATGCGGTAATTAAATCAAAAGCAGTCAGTCTGCATTAAAAGCTTTTATTATGGTAGGATTTTCATACGTTGAAAGTTCTCACATACAACTCCTCTGAGTGAAGTGTGGAAAATGTCAGGACTGCAGTTCCTGGCTTAAAAATTAAATGATCATACTGTTATTTTTGCCATAAATCACACAGTGGTGTTGCTTGACAATTACAGAGGCCATGCCATTACCTGACGCATTGAATGTCAAACACTACCAATGTGTGGACTTGCATAGAGTCAATGAGTACAGATGTTTTTGCATTCCGTGCTTTGCCAATATGTGTTACCTTCTACCTTGTCTTTTGGTCAAGGTTCACAAATAACGGTGAGAAATTGTCCTGCACTGAAAAGGAAATGAGTCCACATACAGAATATATACTGACTGTGGGAATGTACATGTTTCGGTTTCGATTAGAAACTAATTCTCTGTGCTCTTCAGCATCTTTACTCCCGTTTATATTGGGCTTATCATGTGTGAATAGCGCCACAAAAGGCTCCCCACCTTTTAACCTCTTAGCCCATTTATGACCCAGAGCCATTTAGACTCAATTGGATGTTACCAACACCTCAGCTCTCCATAGCCACATGCTGACCTAGCCATCCATCAATGTCGGCCTTTGTTTTTTTATTACACACTCTCTCAGAGGTCCATCTTGTCCACCGATCTAACTGACTCTGTGGCTTATAAATACAATCGCAAGGACACACAAGCCATTTTCGTGACTCATGGATCCTGCAGCGCAATTAAAACGAGCACATTTGCCTGGCTGTGAGTGTGGTGACATCCACTTAGACACCCATGGCTCTTTCTTTGGACTCTCAACCCATTTTCTCCATTGATTTTCTTTTTCACCTCATTGATCAGATTGTAAATTGAAGGACCAAACCTCTTTGGTTAATGGGTGTCAGATTTGAGATTGTGTCAAGAACAAGGTGGAGGGGATTTCACCTGGATTAACAGAATCTCTCAAATAAATGCTGAATGAATAGTTGTGATTGGTTTTACATTGTAGTGATGTTGAGAAGGTTAAATCAGAGGTTTTTTGGGAAAGACTAATGAATTTTTAAAATAGGAGCTTATCAGTTCATCTTAATAGTTAAGAATCTGTATAAATGTCATCTGATGCCTGATTGGTGACGCAATGCTCCAGTTTTTTCATTCATATGCAAAATAAAATAACGGTCACACCCACAAACACGCATTGACTGTCACCTAAACAGCAAGCATATAAAAACAGCTCCGCTACTATAACACCTTTTACCTGTAGGCGTCGACACGATGTACAACAGTTTTTACTGTCATTCATGGCAGGTGGCAGCACCAAAGTGTGCATCTGCATCTCTTAACTTGTGTAGTCCTAACTTTCCTTTTCTGGAAGTGTCCCGTGAACTGGCCAGACGGTGACTGAATACGATGGGACACCCTCCAAAAAAACGGTCACCCTCTAGAAAAACACAACTGTTTCAATCCAAACAGCAAACAAGAGAAAGTTAATTTATGTCTCAACCACATAGAAGTCCTTTCAGAAATTAGTCTGTTTTAATTTGAGTTTTTCAGCCTTCCTGCTTTAGTGTGGTTGATATTTAAGGACCGTATACGTTTGTGCGTGCATGCACGTCTGTCTGTGAACGTCTGTGTTTAGGTTTCTGTCTGACTGTGTAACTCAGGATACCAGTAATAGCCAGTATAAGGTGAGAGAGTCGGGGAGAGAGAAAGGCGGCCCGTCGGCCATGTGGCAGTGTAAACTTACCACGTTAGCCCTGATCCCGGAGGCCAGTCTCGCTAACCCGCAGCCCCAACTTCAGAGACATAGAGAGAGGCACTATGAATACTGCATGATGGAGCTTTTATTACAGAGCAAGCTGGAGTGTAAATAAGATCCAGGCAATGGGGCACGTTTACTGGGGTCAGATAAGGGGGAAGTGGCGGGGGGGTGGCTATGTAACCTTGTCCCCATGTCTCCCGCTGTCAGAAGCCTGTCACTGTAAGTCATATAGGGATGCTCGTCCCTGAGGCAGTCAAGGACAGTCTGAGAATAAAGCTTTAAGTATGCAGTAGTCACACGGCATCGCCAGCCCTGAAACATACCATTAAATGCATTAATTTCAACTGTTGTTCAACTGTTTTGTGTCTAGCGGTATTTAATTATTACCATCTAGAATTGCCACAGAGAACTGGAGTTGTTTAGACTTGGTTTAATCTCTTTTCCAGGCTGCCTTGCTCACACAGCCGGCCCAGTCAGTATTTAACATGTCTACCCCTGCGATCTTGTCTCAATTAACATCTACGTCTTAATTAAGAGGCACCAGTCATGCTTAACTGATATTGATTGTAGCTTAAAGGAAGACTGAGACATCAAAATGAAAACAAGGTCATCAGAGTTCTGTACGAAGAGCTCTCCTCCAGAAAGATGACACTTGAAATCCCAAAACACTCAGCTATCCAATTGTCGACAAACAGTCAGAGCAACTGAGTATGTGACCTGTGCTTCTTCACAAATTGCTGTTAACTGTTCGGCCTTTTATTTATCTTCATCATCTTCCTACTCTGACAGCAGCCATTTTGTTGTAAACAAAATCAACTTAACAGCATTCGCGTGATGTGTATGAGTATATTGTTGTCATTCTGTTGTCCATCATTACATAAACACCACCCCAACCCCAAATCCAGAACTCTGACTCACAATTTTGTGGGCATGGGAACTTAGGACTGGCTTCCAGTTTACCTACTATGAGATTAAAACATCTGTTGAAAGTAAGATCCTGCCAATTAATCAATGGATTAATTGTTATCTATAAGACTACTAATGATTATTGTTTTTCTTTTGGCAATCTCAATTGGCTGTAGTTTGCTTTTTTTTTGTCCAACAGTCAGCATTGGCATAGCTATAGTCAGTGACCAGTGTTTGTTCTAACTGTTGGTAAATACCTGACATGGTACTAATAGGTGTCATTAATTAAAGCCTTGGGCCAGTTTAGAGGTATCTGGACGAAGAGCAATGTGATACTCCAATCTTGGACACATTAATCACACTTTGCACCATACGCATTCTCTGTAGACGACCCACAGACAGGTGAGTAGCCAGGTATCACATTTAGTAGCCTGTGTGACGCACCCTGAACGCACCTCATCCCCGTCACCTGACAGCTGTCGGCCACTATTCGTCCTTGAGGATTGTATGTTGAGAGGTCCTGAGGTATTGTCGCTGGCACCGTAAACTAACCTTCGAGGGCTGTAACTAAAGCCGACGTTTGGCATTAAGGAGTTTGATAATTAAATCATTACGAGGACGGTCTGTACCTGCTGCTTTACTTGCAACTCAAAACTCTGTCTGGAGCAACTAGAGATAGGGCTGACTGCATCTGGTTTTGGGTGGTGACCCCTGACCTTTAAGAGTAAAGACAGAAACATTTTGTCATGTTAATTTAGACTGCTGCTCAGAGACTCAGAGACTTGTGGAGTTTTTATTGTCAGCCAGTAGAAATGGTTTCTTCACTCTCTATACAATAGATCACTCACTTACAGTTTGGGCTCTCTTTGAATAGTGTCTATTTAATAATCACATCATAATGTTGGCATTATGTCTTATTTTTATTTTTATTTCTTTAAGGGACACTGTACCTTAATGGGAAGATATACAGTTGTATAGATGTTAACTGAAATACTTAAAATGATCTACAAAGATGAGTGGCAGAATATCAGAAACTGACGTGACTCAAGACTTAGTCAGCCATGCAAAATATGAGCAATCTGTCTATCTGCCATAGGTAAAATGACTTAATGCGAACTTATAATTGTGGCTCAAACTTTTACAAACAGTTACATGTTTATCAATAAATAAAAATGTCTTTTGTTTCATATCATCTTCTGTCTTGTCCCTCTAGAGCGTACCATGTTCTTGGGAAGCGGGTGTTAGCTGTCAAGGTGAGAATTCCTTCCATTTACATGGTAGTCGTGTTACATGATGCTTTCATCAAGTCCGCCCCATTGAAACATCAACATAACAACATAAGCGTTGGGTTTAAAAAAGACTGAATTCCCCCCCCCCCCCCGGTGTTTGATTACAGGTCATTCCCCTGGACATTACGGTGGAACTACAGAAGCAGATCATGTCAGAATTAGAGATTCTGTACAAGGTTAGTTTTGACAGATTTCCTCTTTTCACCAAAACTGTCGCTCATTTCTTCACTTAATTTTGCTGTCCTACCACACTTTCTACTAACTACCCACAATTCTGCCTAGTTAAAAGTAATTTATTGCTTCTGGTCTTAAAATCAGTTGGTGAAATATGGACATACTGTATGTGCACGTTGTGTATTCATGAGAAATTTAAATATTGTTGCACCTTCACAGTCTAACTTGACCACTTCTGCTTGAAATTCACACAGAGGATAATGTTTAACAACAAATATTTATATTAGAAATAATTTTTTGGGGGGCCATGTTCTTTAATAATCACTTTGTCTCTGCTCTTGATTTCAGTGTGATTCACCCTACATCATCACTTTCTTCAGTGCCTTTTTTGTAGAGAACAGGATATCTATTTGCACAGAATTTATGGACGGTGAGTTTATCTGTGACTTAAGCAACTAGCACGTATGTTGCTTTTTTTCCTTGCCAGCTACAGTTGTGTGGAAGAGACTTTGGGGAGCAGTCCTCTGTCTCTCTACTGTGTGTCCATTTACACTTCTGCAGATCAAGAGAATGTCTGATCGCTGCGAGCTGCTTAGCATGCCCGTGTGCTAAAAGCTACAAGGGCGCGATAAATCTCGACTTAAGTGCATTTGTCGGTGTATTTGTATCCGTGTGAGATTGGGGACTTTCTGTGTTCTTAAGTGTGTGTTATCGCTGCGACTCCCCTGTTTCACACATTTGCCAGCTTGTCAGCAAAGACTGTGTAACCTCTGAGCACTCTCTGATTTCATGAAACTTTTCTTTGATCAGTCATTTCCTCTTGTGCTTGAATATTGAAAGAAAGCAATTAAAGTAGTAAGAAAACAAAACCTTGAATTATACTTGCACAATGCTGGTGTCAGCAGGTTGAACTCTAACAGTGAATAATGTTATAGTTCACTGGAGCGACGGATGTCTATTCTGATAATATCCAAAAATAAATGTAACATACGCATTTTGATTTGTCTTTAGTGTTATGTTACTCAAAAAGTGGGCTCAAAGCACTGTGGGAAATGCAAATCTTACCTTTAGTCATGTCTAAATGCTCATAAAACATATATGGAGACTCTGTAAAGATATTTTTAACTGCCTGAGTCAATTTGCGGTTTGATTTTATGCAGGTGGATCCCTGGATGTCTACAAAAGAATACCAGAGCACGTGTTGGGGAGGATTGCAGTTGCGGTACGTACTCAAAAATTCCCTGTTATTTTTATTTGAGTTAAAGACATTTTAACGACGTTAGATGTTTTGTCGTCGTTATATATCTTTATCAATATCTGAGTGTTTTGAGGAACATCTAACTATCATTATAAATCATCATTGTTGCTCCCTGGTAGCTGCAGTTTTTAGTGTGGCCTCTTATCTGTTTGTTGCACACAGAACAGGCTCGAGGCAAAAAAAAATTCACACAATTTATTAATGAAATAATGGAGAGAAACATGTGTGAATTTTTCAATTAGTCCTTATTTGGTGAAACGATGGATATAGTGAGTGTTGTTTTCTTCCTATCCTCCCCTCCCCCCCCCCCTCCCCCATCCTCCAGTCTCAGTTAAAACTACTGTTTTGATCAAAATGGCCTTGATGTTGATTAATGCATGTCTCTTTTCCACACTCATTACCCTTCTCCTGTCTCCACCTCCTTTTTCCTGTCTGTCTCCTTTAACTTTGTCCGTAATCAAACAATGACAGCTATTTAGTCAGTGTTAATTCTAATTCACAGCTTTCCCTCCTTTCCACTGTCACAGTTGTTAATTATCACAGAAGGAAAAGCACCCAAGAGGGTGCAAGTGAAGCTGCACACTCCAGTTGTTGCGCTCACACCACAACCTTTCAAAGCAGCAGGACTTCTGAGAGCTTTTGTGTTTTCTTAATTTATCTCGGAGGTTGTTGGGCATCAGGGTTTGATGACAGGAGCCTTGAGGCTAGAATCATCTCTCACATCCCATCACCACAAAGCAAGTTTACCCATCTGAAATGAGTAATACTACTTATTTACTAGGTGCCCTAACCAATTCACTGAATTTCTTTCAGTACTAAGCAATGTATTAGTACCCAGCTCCTCCCTAAATGTTTATCCCCTCACTTAATCCTCAGGGAAGAAGAGAAGTCATACTGTTAAGCAGTATGTCCTTGGTTACTTGTATATGGAGTCCTGTTATTTTAGGAACTACCCATAGCTAGAGACGATTTACAAGTTGAGAGCTTTAATGCACAAATTAGCTCGACCTTTGCCATCACAGTTTCATAGAAATCTGCTCTAGTGCAGCTGAAGATTCTCCACTAAGTCAATTTTATAATCCTTTTTGCTTTTATTAAGACTTGAAGAGAGCTGAATTCCTCTGCTCGAGGCACGTCCTCCTTCTTCCCTTTACAATGTTGAGTGATGAGGAGCAGCTGTACCCTGTGCTGCAGATGGATTCATGGTCGAGAGAATTATCCTATAAAAACTGCAGGGCATCTCGCTCAGGCCTCAATTATGTTCCCTTGCAGACAAAGACACATACTTGTTCTTATTATACTGCTTCATAGTCCCTATTTTCTAGTTCACTATGAGTGAGGATGCGTAGGGAGTTGGTGCCATTTTAGCGATCAGCAAACTGGAGGGTACGCCAACGTTTACACAGAGCATAAGGCTGCGTTCACACTACAAGCAATAAAATGTACACAGCTCTGCGTGGCATGCTGCGCTGTCATTGAGTTGACATTACAGTGTTGGTCAAGTGCTCGTTCTTGGATGTCATCATCTGTTTAAAGATGAACTGATCAAACAAACACAAATGAGTAGATGATGCACCATTGTGCCATCTGAACACTGAAAATAGTTGAAGCCAACTCAACGCCACACAGGAACAAGTGTCGGGCACCAGTTTGGATTAAACCAGATTCCATTTAAAATGACTTGTAGCCTGTTGTTTTGTAGTCTAAGGATATTAAGAACCCAGCATGGCCTCAGATGAGGAAATTTACATCACACAGACCTTTGCGTATTAGAAGATGCAAAAAAATATAAGCCTAGCATAAGGAAGAAACCCTCGTCACAGTTTGACAGACCCAAAGGTTGTATAAACTAATATAACCTTAGTGTTTTTAAAATTGACACTGTAAACTTTGGCTTCTCCTAAATATCTTGTGCAACTTGTGAAGATGATAACTGTTGTTGTAATCAGTGCATCACAGTGTGTGTAATGTTTGGATAATTCACAACATAGCCCCTTCTCTCATATCAATGTCCACAAAAGGCCCTGAACAACAAATTTATAAACCTTATTCTTATCAGGAAAATGTAGACTAGAGTAGCAAAAGAAAAAAAAAATACATTTATGTAGGAGTCAATACCACTTCTGATACCCAAGCAGTCATGGCCAAAATCAATATAACAAAGACAGGTGTGTAACCATGACAAGAGCATCCCAATTTCAGGATGAATATCATCTGTCCCCACTCCTAGTGATCTGTTTATGACCAGGTCACTGGTCATGAGGTACACAAAGCTGTTCTCTATGCATTGGTCAATAAAATTAAATAGATGAATAAGAACGAATGAAAGAAGAATGAGTAAGTAATTGAAAACGTGACTGAGAACAGCCTTCATTTAGAGACCTCTGTGGACATGGTATTACACTGCCAGCCCACCAGAAAAAAAGTCCCACACTCTAATATTTTGTTGGACCGCCTTTAGCTTTGATTACAGCAGGCATTTGCTGTTTGTTTGTTGTTTCGATAAGCTTCTGCAATGTCACAAGATTTATTTCCATCCAGTGTTGCCTTAATTTTTCACCAAGATCTTGTATTGATGATGGGAGAGTCTGACCACTGCACAAAGCCTTCTCCAGCACATCCCAAAGATTCTCAATGGGGTTAAGGTCTGGACTCTGTGGTGGCCAATCCATGTGTGAAAATGATGTCTCATGCTCCCTGAACCACTCTTTCACAATTTGAGCCCCGTGAATCCTGGCATTGTCATCTTGGAATGTGGTTAAATAACTTGTTGCCAGCTAAAAGATAATCGCCCATGCAGTAATTATCCAATAGGAGGCTCGTACCTATTTGCTCAGTTAAATCCATTTGGCGGCTTTTTTTTTTTTTTGGCCAGGCAGTGTATCTGGATAAAACTCAAGACAGAATCAGCTCTCAGGACTTGTTTCAACACTGAGCCGTAACCGTATTGACTAAAGTCTCAATTGTCTAAATTCCATATTAAGGTCAAGGGTGTTGACGTAGGATTGGTCTCTTTTAAAGCTGAAGCAACAACAAGCACTTCACATTAATCCAGTTAATTAAGTCTTCTGCCGGGTGTTGTTGAAATTAATATTTTTTTCTTTTGCCTGTGTCTCTAGGTAGTGAAAGGCCTGACTTATCTGTGGAGCCTGAAGATACTTCACAGAGGTGAGTAAGGTAGCTGCGTGGGCTCTTTGTTATTAAAAAAAGAGCAGAGTTGATAAAGACAAGCTGCGGAGTGCTGATGTTGCAGTTCTATCAAGCCGTTTGTCTCCGCAGATGTCAAGCCTTCCAATATGCTGGTGAACACCCGAGGACAAGTCAAGCTCTGTGACTTTGGTGTCAGCACGCAGGTACACTGATTTGTTTGTGTGAGCGAGAGAGAGAGAGAGAGAGAGAGAATGGGAGAGTGTAACGGAAGAGAAAAAACAGTTATATACACAGATCAGGCATAACATTATGACCACCTACGTAATAATATCAGAGGATGGATTCTGATGGTGTCCTGTGTTGGCAGCAGGATGTTGTTAGTGGGGGCATTTGGGTCCTATGGGTTGAGGGGAGGGGCCTTTGTGCATCATCCCACAGATACTTGATCAGTTTGGGATCTAGTAAAACACCATGTGCTGTTTTTCATATTTTTTTTCGTTGTTCCTAAACCGTTTTTGTGTGCGTGCTTGTGTCAGGCTGCATCCTGCTGGGGATGGCTGCTGCCATTGCTATGGGGTGGGGGTGCCTGGTCTGGTCTAGGTGGGTGCTACATGTCCAAGTAACATCCACATGAATGCCAGGTCCAAACATTTCCTGGCAGAACACTGCATTGTCATAAGATGGTCCATGTTATTTACTCTTCCTGTCAGTGGTCATAATGTTATGCCTGATCGGTGTATGCATGGCCACCGTCTTGTTCAAGAGGTGTGTGCACAGATCTGTGTGCATATGGTCAGCTTGTCAATCACTATATTCATTTCCAACTCAAGACATCAGTGCTGTCCCGAGGGTCTTCCTCTCACATTAACCCCCCCTCTACCTCCATTGTTCTGCAGCCTCCAAATGAAATCACTTGTTATAATTATGACCCACACACAACGCCAGGCCTCATTGATATGTATTCAGTAGATTGGGGGAAAGCGTGGGTGGCAGACAATAGCCGAGTCATTGTGTGTGTGTGTGTATGTGTGTGTGAGAGAGAGTGTGTGTTTTGTAATGTAATCATCGGGGACAGACCTTCACCGTTTCCCAAAACGTCAACCCTGAGGACTCTGTCTCCCTTTTAAACACACACACACACACACACACACACACACACACACACACAGTGTCCCTTCTGTGTTAAATTGTTATTCATTTTTAACCTCCACTTCTTTGGCAACTCCAAGGTGAATTTTCCATCCTCACTGTGTAACGCATGCAGCAGTGACTCGTCCTCTGTCCTTATAACTGTGTTTTTCTGTTTGTCTCTCTCCTGCACATACACTCTTTCACATTTTGTAGGGCATGCTCAAAAAAAAGAAGACAAAAAAAACAGCCATAAGGGAACAGACACTCATTATCACAGTCTTGTCATTGATGACACACACACACACACACACACACACACACACACACACACACTCACTAGATGTCTCCTTGCTTTATGCCTGTTCCCTTGTGCAAGGGTTGAGTGCTGCTCAAAATATCAAGCAGACAAGTCAATAGATTAAGCTAATGTTAATGTAGGCTCAACTCGGTTTTTTTCTTCTCTAATGCAGGATAATAAAGCAAATGTTCATAGTTTTGCACCATTAGTGTTTGCTTACAGGCTGTTAACTTTATTTGCAGTTGGTGAATTCTATTGCCAAAACATACGTGGGGACTAATGCATACATGGCGGTGAGTGACCCCCTCAAATTTAGACATATGTGATGTAATTTTCTACTGATAAAAATTACGAGTTGGCAATTAATTTCATTCTCACAGTCGGTTGTTTTTGCTCCACAGCCGGAAAGGATATCAGGGGAGCAGTATGGAATCCATGCCGACGTGTGGAGTGTGGGCATCTCTTTCATGGAGGTATAACGATTTAAAATATCAGGAATTTGTACACGGAGAGGATTGTGGGATGTGTATGCAGAAGACAATAATTCTAGCGTGAGTGTGTCTCCATCTGTGTTGGTATCTCTGTTCATAGTCTGTATATAGCACTGAGGGAGTTCCTGATTGACACCCTGTGTTTTCAAATAACATTTTAATTTCAGTATTATTTTCCCTGTTCTCTGTCCTCCCACTGATGCTATTGATTCTCCATTTGTTTCTGTCTCCGGCTCTCCCTCTGCTGTAGAACAAATGATTTGGGGTTCACCTTTGTTTGTCAATAACCTTTAATATCATTACAATTCTAACAATAATGGACAAGCTTACAGTGATGGAGCTGTGTCAAAGTCGTTGACATAATCTCTGTGTGATAAAGATGGAGTTTAATATCAGCGGACCCTCTGCCTCTGGTCTCTTTGTTTCTAGCTGTACCTACGTGCATTAAGCTAAATGAAATGGGTTGCAGTCTTACTCAGTCTGGATTGATCTTTAGCCTACTAGTTGGTCTATTTATGTTCAAGGGAAGAGGTGAGCGTTTTGACGTTTTAATAACGTAATGTTGCCAATAAGCTGCCCTTGACCAAGATGAAAACTGCCCACCCCAAGTGAATTGCCAAATGTCAGGGAGAGCTGTCACCCAACACCCCAGGGAAAATAACACACATACACACATTACACACCCCACAATCCTGTCCTCCTCCTCTTTATCCCTCTGTTTTTTACCCTGCAGGTGGTAATTGTGGAGGGGTTATTAACTAATAGCTGATGTTGTTTGATGAGGAAGTGTTATCAGCAGGTGGGCACTAAGCTTACCTCAAAGACTGAAAGTCTTAAGTTCTCCACGCTTCTGTGGCTTCACAACCATTTTCCTTCATTTTAACTCTGTGCCATTAAGACACTTGTATTGGAAAGACTTGCTTATGTTATATATGTGACCATGTAGATGACAATATACAAGGGGTGGATACATTATCAGACACCTTTATTAGTCTAATGGAATTCAATCCAGTGCCCTTACAAAAACTGGTTTATAATTTGTCAAAGTATAGACTTTTAAGACTCTTGTTTTATGTACTGATTAACGTCACACACAGTCACATTTTACCTGTCAGTAGTAAAATCAACTTTTCCATTCACTTCTTCAGCTCTTTTTCAAGATATCTTTACGTCTTGATAACTTGATTACTGGTTTCTTCTCTACACAGCTGGCGCTTGGCATGTTCCCCTATCCACAGGTAAGTATTTTTTAATGTTGCATTTGTATTTGTTTGTATTTATGGCTCATTGTGGTTGATTTACATCTAAAACACTATGATTTTTTGGTAGATTTAATGAATATTATATTGACATTGACAAAGATAGCATATCTGGTAGGGAGACCGGCATTGGGCCAATCCAGGCATTTTTAAAAAGATTGGATCGGATCAGTATTGGGCTTCATCCAAGCCTGATCTTTTGTAGTTATTTATTTCAGGTTTGTCGTAAGCATCTTCTTCCTCTTCTGTTTTAATGGCGGTTGTCTACCATCAGAGCTTCCAAAATTTAAAGTTGTAGAGAGGAACAAAATCACCACCACCAAAAAACAAAAAAAAAACAGAAAAAGTAAAAGGAATACACTAAGTACACTCAGGCAAAGTCTGCACAGAAACAACAACAAACACTGAACGCTGCATTTAAAAGAAGAGAGCATTTCCTTGAGACAGCGTCTAATATTAAAATATTACACAGAGGGTTATGGAGTTAGACCAGTGCAGATGCAGATGCACTGTGCACATGTGATCTAGGAGAATGAGTAAGACAAAAAAAAGTCTTCGGAGGACATTTTGTTTATTTAAGATCAGGTCAGGACTCAGATTGGCTGATGATGAATATTAAAAGATCGGTACTGGATCGGGGGGCAAAAAAAAACTTCATCAGGACATCCCTAATATCTGATTTCCTTATGTATTAAGTAGCTTTTGAATCACATTATAGATTCCACCTGATACAAAACTTTTTTGCAAGGATTTTATTAATTTTCTTCTAGTATTTTTAGGATAGTTTTCTCCTACAAGAGGCATTTATTATATGTTGTAAATCTCTTAAATAAAAATAAGATCTTCAAGCAATGTATTTCCTCTCATCTAGATATAGACGAGAACTTTAAATCTGTAAATCTACCATTTGAGTTCATTTTTTTCCCCTCGCTACACTAAGCTAAAATCCTCCTCAAATGTAATTGCCGACCACAGAAGTGCCTTCCCAATCCCATCAAGTCTTAATTAGCCCTTTAAGATGGGTTTATGTCCGTAATCCCTGGCTGAGCAATCTGAATCTGGTTACCTCAGGTTACCTCGTGGCAATCTGCCTTCATGAAATGTAAAGGAGCAGATTTGAGCGTGAAAGAGGTTGCTCCTAAAAAAAAAAAAAAAAGATGATTATGTAAACGTTACGGTTGGAAACTTTATATGATGGAAAAGTTTGGATGTTTAATTTCTACACGTCAACCATGGACACTTGTCCCGACAGTGACTGTGGGTTTAATGTACACAACACTTGGAGCGCTCCATCAGTCAAATGAACAAAGAAGCAGAGTGTGCCGTAACCAGTGCACCATCTGCCTGTGGCTTCACAGGAAATGGGGAACAAATTTGGAAAATTAATGTCTTCTGAGACTTTTTATAAAATGTCCCAGCATATATAATGTTTATTGCCATCTCTTTAAAGATGTTACTCTCTAAATGTGGTCTGTTTGCGGCTTAGAGATAGACCAAGACAAGTTGTTTTAAGTAACTATTCAGCACCTAGTTGCGTTCTTCTGACATTACAACCTTAATGTTCAGTAGCTCCTCTCTTGTATTCTGTAGCTGGCTATGCTTCTTGTGAAGTTCTTATATTTTTAAGTGTTCAGTGAACAATTTGTGTCTCCACGTGTGGAGTGTGTATGACTACAGCCTGTGGGCCGTCTCTGATTTTAGTTTGCTGTTCCCCCATTTACTTCTTTGCGAGTGTATCAATGGTAGCTTAGTCCACCCTCATTGCTACGGAAGGGGTAGACAAAATATCAGAGACACCTCTCAGTTTATAGCTGTTATGCAGTTTTCCTCATCTCGGCGTTAATTTTCCTCTAACTCCATATGGTACTGCAGACAGTTCACCTGCGGGCTGTAGCAGAGCAGTGTGGCGAGAGTGCTTGGATCCAGCTCGTCAGGCGCAGCCAGCCAAAGTCCTCGGGCCTAAGCTGTCATTTTTGCAGACGCTGGCACAGCTGTCTGTGCAAAACCCCCTGCTACACTTCACAGAGAACATTTTAGTACAGGCAGAGGCAGAAGTTAGTGAAGATTAAAAAAAAAAGAAAGAATGAAAATTTTTACTTTGGACTGGTGAGTGATATTGGTTGAGTCCTCAAAGTTGAAATCAGCTTTGGATTGTTTGTGATTTGCACTTTTAAAAAAGCCAGTTTTCGCAGCGTTTGGGGAGTTTAGTTCACCCTTTAAATTCTGATCAAGTGTTTGCATGTGGTTTCCAGTTGCTTTCATTTGTTTGATTTCTTTTTTTTTTCTTGACGCATTATCTCGTCCTTGTATGTGTGTGTGTGTGTATGCACGCACAGCAGAGCCATCACCTCATGTTTGTCATGATTAGAGATGGTCTCTTTAATTCCACTTCACCACATGTCGGGATTCATTTGCATTCTTTGTCAGGAGTTAATGGAGTTTTGCATGGCTCGCTCTGAAAGTCTTTGAAGACACCAGACCTGATGCGATGTGTATACAGCCGCCAGCGCTATTGCTTCTGATTGATTTGTTGTATTTTTGTTTGCTCTGTGGTTGTTTTTCTTTGTTTCTCTTCATTTTGTCATATTTTTTTTTTTTTTCAAATTTGAATGAATTTCAGGATGAAATACCATGTCAGTCTTTCGTGTGTTTGTTTTCGAAGGAACTTCCATTACACACCAGTGCATCCATCAAATAGTATAGACGCTTTCCCTCTTTCACTTTGTTTTTCCTCTCAAGTGAAATGGAAAAGAAATGATAGCCATGTCTACAGTGTTCTGCATGTGTGTTGTAAACAACGGTTGGTGTAATCTTTCAGCTCCCTACAACCACTCTGAACTCTTCAGTTGATCACGTGTCCTTCTGGATGAACATTTCATTTCCAGTGATTAGGCTTCACTTCGCAGGCGTTAGATTACATTACGAATGACGTAAACAAAACCTTCACTACATCCGACGCTATTTATTAGCATGCTAATTATCGTCATCCAGACATTTCGAACGTCTACAAAAGCTCATGTTTTGTTTTGCCATGTGTTGACTTGATTGAGCTTACTGTGTGACTGATCAATCAAGTGGTGCAAATCTGAATTTGCCACTTGATGAAGATAATCACAGCAGTAGTCTTGTGGCTAAGGATGAATGGATGTGAGTTTGAAGGAGATCAGAGAAGAGCTGCAGTTGTCGTGTGATTTCTAACGGCCTATAATTTCAGGGTAGCACATCTCAAGCTAATGCAGCGATTTACTTGTTGTTGACCTACAATAAAGAAGAGAACAGAGGAAAGGACCTTACCATTTTCCCTCTTGTCATAGTTATATCTCCATGGTGACATTGTGGCGCTGCCTTTACCCGTAATCAAAATATTCTTGTCAACCTTTGAAATAGGTGTTGCTTTTTTGTCAAAAGGGGAAACTTGTTGAGTTTTTCCTGAATCCTTACCCTTGAAGAAATATCTTTGAAAGAAATAGCCATCTGATCTTTTCATAGTGTTTATTGAGTTGCTCCTGAAAGGAAAAGAAATCTTTTGACATCTTAAAATTGATTTTGTGACTTCTTTTTCTTCCCCATGCTGAGCCCAGTGTGATAAGAGAGGCTCCCCAGCTCAAACACAGAGTTACACATCATGCTCTCATTCACTGCACATGTGTTTGTATTTGTTAGCTCAGGTGTCAGGAAATAACTTGTTTGAAAATCTTTTAATATTGGTTTTAAATATCAGATTAAACAGTGTTTAGCCTCAGGATGAACATGAGGAGGATGATATATCTACCACATAATAAGCATGCAGCGATGGGAGCTTCAGTTAAGTGGGAAAGGCATTATTAAACCTTTCTCTTTTTTATGTGTGGTCAAGCTACCCGGTACAGGAAGGATAAGTGCTCAATTATGTTTGAATAAGTTAGTCTCCCGCTATCCAATTTCAACCCCTGAAGCAGCACGCAATTTTGTTCTAGTAATTATTTCTGAACAAATTAGTTTTCCATAGTTGCCTTTAATGTGTCTGAATCAGGCAAAACTGGATATAGAGGCAGTTTAGGAGTCTCTTGGTATTTACACACTGTGAAAACCTGTATTTAATTGAGTGAATCAATAAGTGCTCAAATGCACTGTCAAAAGACCCGGAAAAATGAGCAATTTATTTACCAAACATTATTAGACATTTAGCTGAGCCGAGGTTTTGAGCCTTGTATCGTTTAGTCCGCGTGATGAAGTTATACATTTAAGTTTTTAGGAATTAAAAAGGGTTGTCCTGATGAATTCTACCTTGGGAGGGGTTTAAATTGGAAAACTAAATGCTTTCCGTACTTGGACTGCACTGTCTTACATTTTAAGATAAAGGTGGTGATTGCGGTGACGTTTCTAAAAACACAGTCCTCTCATATGTTTGAATTTGGTTTGAACTGTAGACCATTAGAACATATTAGTTGTATTTTAATCAGTTTTCATCACTCTGATTTCTATCACTAGTTATTTGGTGTTGTTGTAACCTCACCCTTTTTGTGTTGTCCAAAGAAAATCATCACGTATTTAGCTTGCGACGTCCTGAACTGTTAAATGTCACTGTTGCACCTGTGAAACCGACAAACTGAGCATGCTCACCACAAAGCTTCTTCTGCACTGCTCCTAACAGTCAGTCTATGTCCCGGCTCATCTTGATAACCTGGAGGGCAGGAATAAAAGCGCTGCATTAGTGGCTCTTTTACCCCCATTCTCAACAAATGAAAGCAAGACCATTAACATTTGTGTGTTTTCATTATGTGATCGGTGTTAACACACGTACTCACAAATTGCCAACAGGGAAGCAATAATTTTCTCCTAGTGATCATAATGTGTCCAAGTGCATCGTCTTGATTATGACACGCTAATTACATATTGCCTCGTCTCTTTTTTTTTTTTTTTTTTCTGCCTTGCCCTACAGATTCAGAAAAGCCAAGGATCTTTAATGGTAAGCTTTATTGCCATGGAATAGGAAGAACGAAGCTAGAGGTCTCCCACTCTATAGTCTGTCACTCTTGGTTGACTCTCTCATTTGATGAAACACTCAAATTGCTTTTTTTTTTTTTTGTGCAACAAAATATTAGATCATGCTTAAACTGCTGGTATTACATTAGGTGCCATAATGGAATAATGAAAACATTCAGAAGTGTGGCTTTGCCTGAGCTCGCTTCGCTTGATTAATACTTTTTATCACACTATTGATTTTCCAGATTGCCAAGAAATTCCATGTACGCTGACATGTTTATTTTTTTGTTGTTGTTTTCTTTTTTTCTCCATCTCCCTCTGCTTCTTCCAGCCTCTCCAGTTACTGCAATGCATCGTTGATGAGGTGAGTCGTCGTCTTATGTGCTTTTGCATCTAAAGTCAGTCCTAATGGCCCGGAAAGCTTATATTTTGTTTCCTAATGAAGCAAGCCACTCAGGCGGCTTTGCTCCCCGTTCACTCAACCCTTCACCCTACGCCACTGCCTCAGGCAATACTCATATGCACATGCACATTACCGTAGAGGTGGGACCCGTCATGACTGACACGCGCACACACACACACAAAACACAGCTCTGAATTCTGTATACACACAGCCAGTGCAAAAGCATACACAATTGTGTTTAACTAAGACTGCTCTGTTACTGCACTGACTGTTTTTTTTTTTTTTCTTTTTGAGGAAGAAGTCTTAACACACAAGCATAAAACCAAAAAGAGAGAGAATGATACAGAAGCACTGAATACCGCCTTTAATAACCATCTAATAATTCACAGCTTTATTTCATATAAGACAGAACATATAAGATGTAGAAAAGCAAAATGATAGAAAAACATACAACTAAAGGTGAACAAAAGAAAACAACTATTGACAATAAGGTCATATTTCATAAAATGTTGTTATAACCAACAGATCTACACTCAGATAGGGTAGTTAGTTTTCTTTTCTTAACAACCTTGAATTCATTCTGTACCACTTTCCATTGATCTTAGATACAAATCCTATTATAAATAATAAAAAAAACAAGTGGTGTATTACAGCAGTGTGAGCAGAAATTAGGATTCAGTAAAATCTGGTATTTATAATTTTCTTTATTTTGAGTTTTCCTTGGTAGCATCCTAATCTTCATGATAAAATTATTTTGTCTCTTTTTCCAAACACTCAGTTTATCAGTTTAGATCCTTCAAAAACATTCGTACCACACAGTGAAACCTCATCGGAGCAGTTTTCTGTTTCCTTATGTATTGACTTACTGTTCTGTTCATGAATATGTTGCTCACACACACTTACATTTTCACCACAGGAAGGAATCGAAACCTTTTCTCCCTCTCCTTTTCCCTGAGTTCTTTGCTGACGTACACAAATAGTAAAAAAAAAAAAAAAATACCTCAACTGCTTTGCAGCCTAAACACGGCCCTCCCCAGTGCCCCCCCATTGCCAGCCATATCGCACATTAAACATACAGTGTCACTTGTCCTTAACTGCCTATAGATTGGCCGTAATTAATAATTAAATGCTTTTGGTTGTAATGGATTGACCTGGGCTGAACTGTTCATTACTCAGCTAGACGTAGCCATCACTCAAACTATTTTTCCCGTGCCCTTTGCCGTCTCCCCTTGAGGCGAGAGAACCTTCTCTGTCGTCCCTGGCGAAGCAGCACTGCCTTACTGTCCCGGCTAATGCAGTGCTTTGAAGAGACAAGAGGATAAGCTCTCTCTGGAAAGAAGCAGCTGCTTAGAGTAAATGTTAATGTTGAGGACGCTACTATTGCAAAGAAGTACATGTTTGTTAGTGTTAGGGTGTTTGGGGCTATGGCACACATGTCATGGAGTAGTTAATATACAGCAGGTGTGATGAACTACATCTTGACATTTTATAAAACTATTGCTCATTAGTATGTACTGTAGACGTGATCCAAACATGTTTTAATTCCTGTGGCTGTGATGCTTTGATATTGTGTGTGACTTATCCACAGGGGATTTGAAAGTCCCTGTAATGGCTGAATGAGTAATATGCTCTTGTGAGTGGATCATTTATATTATTGTAGCTAGAGGTATGAGCGTGGTGGGGCGGAGGTGTGGCAGTCTGCTTCTCTCTCCTTTTTTTTTCTTTTTGAATACACAAGGTACGTATTGAGTTTAACAAATGGTTGGTACACAAATATATTATGACTTTCATCTGAGTGTATCTCAAAGATGTCTGAACAGTGATCTGACAAAGATTTTGAAATATTCAATGTAGCATTGAGAGTGGCCTTGAAAGTTATAGCATCAATAGAGATGATATGTAACAAAGCAGAAGAAAAAGTGGTCACAAGTGGCTGTTTACCGCGTAGATCGACACTTAAAGAGTTGGTTCTCCATAGCTGTACAAAACATATTTTGTGGCTAAGAAGATTCATTCGGCACAATTAAAAAGTAATAACTTACTGTGTTGTCACAGTTTATCGTGATTCTGTAGTATTTGAATGTGTTCGGTCTGAGACGTTAACAAAAGCTATATTTGATGGGTGCGTTTCTAGAAGTTGCTTTATTGCCTGGCCAGCCTACAGGACATAGTTTGCTTTTTTCAAAATGATCAATAATTGATACGATAGCCTCACAGCCTCAAGAGATACAAACAGCAGAGAGTTTTATTAAATGTTTATCAGTGACTCAACACCTGAGTTACACTGATTCCAAAGAGTTGTGCTTATTAGGGAGCTTGTGTGTGTTTAATTTTATTTTTAATGAATTTACCTGACGTCCATTTAAGTTTTTGTACGTGTACTTAACAATTCAGTGTATTTTTTCCGTTGTTAGTTGATATTGGTGCGTGATAGAGAAAAAAGCTCACCCCGTTCAGCCATAATCTTAAATGAGAAGTTCTCTGCAGTTGTTCCTGCCATCTGTCCGCTGTCCTCCTTCATTAATGTGCCTCTCTCCTCTGTTTGTTGAATAGTAAGTGGCTCTACTAATAAAGAACTCCCACTTTATTTTCAAGCCTGTAATTACTGATCTAATTTTGCCTAATAATTGCTTCATGGCAATGACATGTATATTTACCCGTACCCTTGTACCCTCGTAGTGTGTGTTCTGTCTCATAGTGGAGCACATTGACAACCAGAGGAATAATTCGGGAAGACTAGCCACTTTCATCAGCCTGCTGGTCTTTTGTGCCGTCGCCCGCTGCCACATCAAAGCTGCAGCGGTGTTCCTCTCAGCTGGAGACATGAATACATGCATAAATGTGCATGTTTTTGTCTGCAGAAAGATGCATGTGCATGCAGATATGTGGGGAAAGTGCAGGTAGAGATTTTGTTGCAGATTTAGCCGACACAACACTTTGAGCATAGTGTTTGCCTAATAGATCTTGTGCTTGTGTGTGTGTGTGTGTGTGTGTGTGTACACCTTAATATTGTGTGACTCCCTCTAACCGGAGTGCATACTGAGGCTTGTGGCGTGCGGTGCTCAAGGGCATTTGTTTGTGCATGCGTGTTTGTGTATGTGCTATGATATATTGCTCATCCAAGCGGCGGCAGAACTGTGAAGTGCAGTGAGATTAGAAGGAACCTATTCCTTTGTTAATTTAAATGGGTTCATGCATCATGCTTTGCGGGAGCCTGTCGATCAGAGCATTAAGGAATGGAGAACACTGCCCAGAGGTGTTTTTAATGGCACAGCAGGGCTTCAGATGTAAAGAGGTTTAATTCTTTGCATTTGAATAAATGCCTGGCTGTGGACCCAGGCTTTATGATTTTTGCACCTAGCTGAGTTCTTTGTGTGTTTTTATTGATGAATTTGTTTGTATCATTGGATGTCACTAGTGTGCATATTTTAGAACTTAATTTAAACCTACTGTATGCCTGCTGATTCAAACATTTTAACGTGTTTTTGTTTTGTTAGGATGCAATGCTCTGTGACATGTTTTAATATATTCATTAGTATTGACAACTTTCTGTAACGACAGTCAAAGGAAGGGAAAGAAGCAGAGTAACAGTAGGAAAATAGATGGCGTAATGAGGTGAGGGGCGGTAATAGAGGGTCAATATGGCACAGCTGTTCTACATGTTACGGTTCATAAAGCATACACTGACAACATGCAGCAAGCCTGACACACACACACACACACCCGCACACACACACCCACACACACACACCATTACTGTTGTTAATTTTGGTAGCAGTTTTTAGATTTAGTTCAGCTAGAAATAAAATTTCCATCTATGCATAGTTGCATTTACTGCACCTTTCATATTTATTTATTGTCTTATGAATTAAGTTTTAATTCCTTTTAATTAAAGTGCACCTTGGTTCTAGCTTTTGGAGCCTCAGTGTATTTGGTATGATCAGCCTTATGTTTCTGAAAATGGTCCTTTTTTGAAAATGCTGGACAGATGTGATAAATACATTAAACGATAAAATAAATGTACTTATCCTGAAGTCCCCGTTTCAGTTTCGAAAGATAAAACAAAGCAGAAAACAACAACACTTTAGTAAAACAGTCCATACAGGCCTTCAGTGACCGTGTTCATATTAAGCACGTGGCTCCTTCCCAGAGCAACACAGCAAAAACTAATTTAAAATAAATTGGAGCACAGCAAACCTGAATTCAAATCTTTCCTCAGAGGAAGCAAAAAGCCACAATATCAAAGAGAGCTATTATAATAACCAAGCATTGATGACTACTTGCATTTTCCAGCCATCTTCTCATGCGACCACAGTCGGAGAACATAGTCGCATTGTTCACGTGCAAAGGCATTTCAATGACCTTTGGTGGATTGTATGAGCTATTTGCTCTTTTTTTATAAGATGGGTAATTTTTCAAAGAAAGACACAAGTCTTCTTTTCATATTAAAGTTAATTATAATAACTTGTATGGCGATAATTACATTTGCACTTTTACCTTTTAAATCACAAGATTTTTTTTTTTATTATTGGTTGACCCAAGAAGAAACGTTTTAAGCGCATTAAAACTTTCCAGTCTCCACTCAGTGCTGTCGTGAATACAGAGGGTGAAGAGTGCAGAGTGTAAACTATGAGGTCAGCCACAACAATTTTATACAAAAAGGTACTTAACTTTAAACTTCACAGAATCAAGGCTCTTTGCTGATATATTGCTGTATCAGTAATGGCATATTAATAAAAGTTGCTCTTAAATTTGCTCAATTTGCTATAATATGTACTTATATATATATATAAGCACTAAAGCATTTAGAAACTTTGGTTTTCTGTCAGCTATCTACAGATAGAAATACTATGTGTTTCTGTCCTAGCGGAAATAAATCTAGATTCTAAGCTTAAGCTTTGTTGCACCAAAAGCCAAAAACTAGGCTTAAAGTATGAGATTATTTTACTTTTTATAACACAATTGATTCAACCAGACATTGCAAGAACGATCATTGGACTCATTCTTTAGTCACCAAACCTACAGACTAATTGCTGGTCAATAGTTGGATCTTGTTACGTCCAAAGATTTTCTTGCCTTTCTCTCACAGCTCAACTTTTATCTCACACAGACAAAATAAAATGTGTACCTGAGGTTGTCACCAAGAATGTGACAGGAGATTTTGTTTGTTTATTTGAGGATGGTTTTCAAGAATGGTCATGATTATGTGGACTAGTTTTTAAGTTTTGCAGATCAAATAGTTCTGTGTGTATACAGAATTCAGAGCTGTGTTTTGTGTGTGCGCGTGTCAGTCATGATGGGTCCCACCTCTACGGTAATGTGCATGTGCATATGAGTATTGCCTGAGGCAGTGGCGTAGGGTGAAGGGTTGAGTGAACGGGGAGCGAAACTAGTAATTCAGGGTAAATCTACGCTTGCTATGACAAACAGTCATTTTAAATCTTTTCATTGACGTCATACTTCAGGGTTATTCAGTCAGTGCATCGAGTCATCTTCATCCCAGATTAAAATGTTACCTGTGTTTCACTTGTGTCGTTCCTCTTTACAGGATCCCCCGGTTCTTCCTGTGAGCCAGTTCAGTGAGAAGTTTGTTCACTTCGTCACTCAGTGGTGAGTCAAGAGCTGTTTTACTGGTCTAAATGGTTTGTTTCTAGAGAGACATACACCAAAATGTTTTCAAGAGCTGTTGACCGTGCCGTGGATCTCTGGCATCACGTAACCAGACACAACAACTCCACTTATCAGGAGCTGCATTTGGCATGTAGCCCAGTTATTGTAGACATATTAAAGGGAATTATTGTATACACTGGGATTAAGTGCACTTGCTTTCGAGCATTAATGCATTGTGGTTAAATTCACTATTAGCTATGATATTCACTGCTGTTCTTTTTTTATAGAGAATGACTGATTTACCTAATGCATCAGGACAAATACAGTGTTTACCCTGTGTTTGCTTCTGATTCATTAGCCCCTTGTAACCTTTACAGTTAGACAAACATCTCCACACACACCCAAACCACATGTGAGTGCTGTGTGTATTTGTGAGGTCAACAGTCACTAGCTGACTCTGGCAGCTGTTGTTTATCCCCCGTGGCTGCTGTGTTTACTCAAACAGGGCATCTCTCTCTCAGGACCGACTGAGGTACAGGTGCTCTGCCCTGCCGTGGTGCAGGGCTCGTACTACCCTCTCCCAGACTATTTTTAAACGGTCGTGGCCCTTTCATTGTGATACATAAACCAGCTACATGAGTAACTGCAAATAGTCTCCAACTTAGGTCGTTTTGATGGATTACATATGTGTACACATTACGGAGGACGCTCACGGGAACATGCACATATAAATCCACTAATAGGTGAAATATATGTACTGTGTTGTGTGGGTGTCTTCTCTCTCATTTTCTGTGGCATAAAAGGTTTTGTCTCAAGCCTCCACTTGATGATTCACTCATAAAAGAAAATTATACACAAAATTACAGAATAAAAACATCTCTTGTCTACTTTGAACCACAGTTTGAATAGTTGCCGGTTATAAACTCCTTGTATTTATTTATTTTTTTTCAGTATGCGGCGGCACCCCAAAGAGAGACCTGCACCCAATAACCTCATGGTAAGTTTAACCGTGCTTTCCATTAAACCGTTCCAAGGACCAAGGAAGTTTTGAATAACTGTGTATAGAGGGTGATCATATTCATGCATTCTAATACAAGTTCAATTAAAGCATAATTTTATTATATCTGTAGCTTTTGGAATATCCAGTTGTATTTTTACAATGATGGAGGTGTCTTGGGTCAAGGACCCAGCGAGTTGGTATTGCTGTGTGGAAACATAAGTAATGAACTTTTTGCTACTCGCGAAAGATGTCAGAGAGAAGTCAGCCAGAGACCTTGAAGTAGGACTGAGACCTACTTCAAGAATAATTCTCAGTTCAACTCAATTCACTGCATTGAGACATCCTGAATGAATCAGGCATAGCTGCTGTAGAGGAGTCAAATAATTCTGATTTACAAAATTAAATTTTGGAGCCTTATAAAAGTTTGACCTACAAACAAAAAGAAATTATATTTAAGTGTGTATGGAGCGTTGTCTTTGAGCATTGAAATTGTGCAGCCTATATTCTCTCACTGAAATGTTGAAATTTCTTATTGAATAGGAACTCACATAGTCCATCATGCCATCCATTTCCTGAAACTCATATTAAAAAGGTCACGATGTGGTGCAGCTAATTCCAAAATGACTATTCAAATCCTCAAGATAATACAAAAAAATGTGTTTATTTATCAGCTAATTTTTAATTAGCATCAATTTTAATAACAGATTTTTGCACATACACAGATTAACCTCACTGTACAAAACAAATCTTTAAAAGCTTAAAAATCACTTTTCCAGCAACGGCAAATAAAAACCCTCAGGTATATTTCTTTGAGATTTAATACAAGCCAGCAGCATTTACTTAATGGTAATCATCATATCTCATGACTGTAGGTTTGTTAGTGTTTCTCAGTTGGACAGGGCCTCTAAATGTGTTTTGCCTGTGATCGTGGCACAAGGGATTGTAACATCTAATCCTGTGTATTAACGAATGCTTTGAGATCTAAATTTTAAATCTGTAGGACTAGTAAATGGTGTATTTTTAAGCATGATTATATGTCTGAAGACTTGTTTCTTGGTAGTATTAGGACAGTGACAAATTCTCAGAATTCGTTTAAACTAAAGAAAAACATAGTCTAAAAAATAAGGCAGTGTGTCTTTACCTGTAGTGCTATATGTGCGTTACAGGAATGTGTAAAAGAGTTAATGTTTATATTGTTTTTTCGCCGCCTGCTATCTGGCTGACAATAAGGCAGCTGTAATTCGGTGTTGTCAGTGAGCTAACAGCAGCAAGTTAATTAATTTTGAAATGCCTGACTCTGCTGAGGTAGTTCTATAATTAAGGGAAGGGACTTCACCGACTCTCCAGCTCTTTCTAGTGTGTCTGACAGGTATACAAGCCAAGCCTTCCTCCCGGAGCAGACCTGATGATTTTCTCCACGTTCTAGCATTAGCACACAAGGCCAGCAGTTTGCACAAACTACCTTTTAAGAGTTGCAGCACACTCGGGTTTCGGTGTTAGGACCAAGGACAGCGACAGTTAAGTCCACGGGGAGATGAGGGGTGAAGGTGTGTGTTGTGGGGACAGTGGGGCTGGAGGGTGTAAATGCAGCGCTGCTAACAGATTGCATGTTCTCAGTCTCACACCAGAAAGGAGGGAGGAAAGGGAAATGCTGCCTGAACAAAGATTTCATGCCTCCGGACAAAGAGGAATTTAGCTTGTCGTGTATGCATGCATTGCTCAAATCGTTCACCTTTATTTGAACACAACTTTCATTTGTTTTTATCGAGTGTCTCTCTGATTGTCTTTTCTGGGTGTTGTTTTTTATTTGTGTCTCTTAGTCTGGCTGAACGCCCACTTCCTACACCTTCTAGTCTGCTTTTGTATTTATACAACAAGGAAAAATATAATTGCTTAGGAGCTTTTTTATTGTGTGTCTTTGTGGTTTCTTTGTTCCCCAGGGTTAGCTTTTTTTTTTTTGTTTCAAAACATGCAAGGATAAAGAGAAGGGAAAAACACTACCAACTTTTAATGCTTGGGTTGGTTCTGGACAATAAAACGGTTTCTTAAAAGTTGCTAAAGTTTGTAAATGAATATGTTTGTGTGTTACTGGACTGGAGCGATTAATGCAGTTAATGGATAGAAAACTGCTTGGATGGTCTTCGCTGCTGGTTGGTTGCAGTAAAACTTAAATGCACCTTGTGTAGATTGTTTTTGAACATTTTTACGAGTGAGTCTTGAGTTGTGTTTTCTTTGTGCAAGGACACACATGCATGATTACAAGAACCAAGAAATGTCAAGTAAACCATTGATAAAATATTGCTGGATTTAAAATAGTTGGACATTGCTCTACTGTTGTTTTACTGTACAAGGAGGGAAATGTGTGCAACACATTCGTCAGAAACACAGTGAGTACCACTGAATCTAACTCTATTCACTACACAGGGCATTTCAAGAAGAGTTCATGTATAGCCAGCAAGCAGAGCTTCCTGCCTATATGCTGTTTGTAAAGATACACATTACTATTTTCTTTACTGGTTGTTCTCTTTTCATTATGTACAAATGGAAACGATACAACATCAAGTATGATAACACTTGATGTGGTGCGTTAACAGAAGGTGTGATTGGGACTTGAGACGGTGGCGAACCTCAGTGCAGCAGTACTGTCTGGATTCTTTACTGTGCACACGAGCTGATAAACTGTAAATGGCTCTGTCTTCTGCGGTGTATTTCCCTTAAAAACGGCCTTAACCTTGACAACGAGAATTTATATTTGTTGCTTAGTTTAACAAGATTATTTTCTCCAGCCCACAAGGTTTGAAGTTTTTATGTGCCGTTTCTGGGTTTGTGTTTTTTTCTTATTTGTTGTAAAGTATCAGTGTTAACGTTCCTTTTATCACTACAGCAAGTGCCCTTTTGTTAACGGTTTTTCCTTCTTTCTGGTTATTGTAGCTCACATTGGTGGCGTCCCCATCTCTGTTCCTCTCAGTGTTTTTCTCCTCCATATTTCAACTCTGCCCCACTTCTTTCATATTCATTGCGATCCCTGTGCTCTGTTTCAAATTTTCACTGTTCTGTCTTTCTATTTTTGACTCCCTTTCTCCCTCCACCCCGCTCGTCTTTACCTATATTTTGTCCTCCTGTAGGCTTTTCATTTCTTCCTCTGCCCGTGATGGACTGAGATGTAAGGTCATGGATGCCTGCCTTTGTGGCACCAGCCTGCTGATTGTCTTTCCTCTTCCTCATTCCCTCTTTCCTTCCCACCTCTCAGCTACCTCTCCATTCCCCCAGCCTCCTGAGTACATTAAAACTCTTTACCTATTCTATCTGTATGTAAATGCACCCTGCCTTTCGTCTCTCTCTCTCCCTCTCTTTCTCCCTCTGCCACTCATAAAGTGCCACCATTCGCTCTCACTTTTTATCCGCACAACTCCTTTCTCCTGGAAGGTAATGCAGGAAATCACACAATAGCGTACACATTGAGCAAATAACGTTGTTTTATGACCGTACAAACTTCCATAGTGGCTCTAGTTTGCTCATCAGGTTTCAGCGTGTGGTTTCTCTAATCACCGGTATAGCTTTTATTGACGTCTTTATTGTCACAGGGATTTTAAGCCTATTAGATGTTCTTTAAAGGGTTGCTGTTTGAATGCACGGCTGCTCGCGATGGGCTCCGTCCCTGAAATTTGATGCAGTCTGTTTACAACTGTATAGTGGATGCCTTTCTTTATTAGGGTGAATTTTGTTATAATTTTACACCGTAGTGAAAGAAAAAGTTTATTCTTGGGTTTAATATTATGTTGAAAAACCAGAAATGATGGAAGAGAAGCTGGAGACGGCACCCAGATACAAAGGGCACAGATGTCTATGAAACTAATTATTTATTTTATTATTATTATTATACCAGCTAACTCATCTATAATAGAACTATTATTGTCACTTACAGTTTTAAGCTCCTCTGCTCTTTTTTATATTCATTATCAGTCTCTCATCTAACATGCATCAGCTATATCTTGTACTTGTATCACGATTAGACTCTACATGGATGCTTTAGTAGGATATATGTTCATCTCGTTCCTCCTGCTGCTCCCTTCTCTCTCTTTTTCTGTCTCTACCCGTCCCGCCTCAAGCCAATGGGTCCCTCCATTTGAGCTGGGTTCTGCTCAAGGTTTCTTCCTGTTAAAAGGGAGTTTTTCTTTGCCACCGTTGCCTTTGTACTTGCTCTGGGGGTTCTGCAAAGCTGGCAGAGCAGAAACGTTAATAATATGATACGATAAGATAAGGTGTACCTTTACTGTTGTCCTGTAGGGGACATTCAGAGTGACGCAGCACAAATGGAGTAACACTATGAATGTCTTTGACTTTCATGTACACTTTGTATATTTATACAAAAAGGAACATGTGGAAAATCTGTGTACAGTTCAGTTCTGCATAAAGTAACTCTTTTAATTAAGTCATCAGATGCAGATGCTTTTGTATACTGTGTAGCTTCTATTTTCTCCAACAGACCATTAAAGATATTAGAGTTTTTTTCACATACAGTGTTTGCCCATGAATATTTTGTGGGCCTGGCCAATGAGTTGAAGGCTGTATTTTCATTACACAAACAGACAGACGCTAAAAATTAGACTGTATACCTAGAAGTTAGAGAATATTGATACTTGTCCTTCATCCTTGTCTCTCACAGACTGCATTTTCCACAAACATCCCACAATGAATGGACATGAATGGACAATATATTACAGTTTATAGCTTTTAGAGTATTCACAGTCCTCTGACTTTATATTGATTTACTGGATCAAAGAAGTAAATCAGTGGCATGTAATTTGATGTCTTACCAACACAAAAGGTCATGCGGAACCAATGGGATTGTTGACTTTATCTGAGCCATGTCATGTTCCTGGACACTAATCAAGAAGAAATTATCTGAGCTCTGTCTGGCTGTATCAAGCTCAGTGCTTCAGCTGTATCGGTAACGGATCTTTTTTCTTTTGTGAAGAATCACATGATGAGCCATCAGAGAGGAAAGTGAGTGTGTTTTTTTCTTTCCTTATACTGATGCATCTTTCATTGTGGACACCCTATCCTGTCATCATAAGCTAATGACGTTGGTCAGTTGAGGAGACTTTCCACTGGCCTGCTTCCAAGACGCTGGCTGCAGGTATTTGGTGATGACCTGTCCTGTCTGAGGTTTCTTGCTTTTGGTTCTAAAGAGGCTGTCTTTCTCCTTCCTAGCTTCTCCTTCTATTCGAGGCCTGCCTTATTTCTTCTTTTTTTAGCTTTGAGGCAAGAAAGACAGACTTAATTTGTGTAACCAAAAACAAACGAAGCAGTTCTTTTGTGCGTTTCTGTGCTTGTTTTTGCATGTGTTAATTTGTGTGCGAAGGAAAACAAGAACGATGACCCCCCACATCCTTATATTGTCTGATTGTGATTTGACGGACGTTTCATTTCTCCCTCCCCCCCTTTCACCCACATCGTCCCTCGTTCCCCAGCCAGCAGCCTTCACACAGCCTTTTAGCACCCTTGTCAAAGCCGCCCTCTTATTCTGCTTTTCTATTCATGGGCGCATAGACACGCACACACAAATTTCATAGCCCCCTTTCAACCCCAGAGACACCAGATGAGCCCCTCGGTTTTTCACAAAGGAACCCCCCTCTTGTCTCTGACTGTCCCCAAAGCTAGTTTTGACTTGCACAAACCCACACACACAAATAGAAACTGAGCAGCATGAAGGTTTTACCACTCTCAGTGCCAGTATCATAAACGGTGGATGTTTGGTATTAATTGATTTTATATATGTTTAAAACCACGTCAACAATCCATAACCATTGACCCTTAAGATCCCCAGTGTTTATTAAGGTGCTATTTAATAAATCTATTCATTTTTTGTTCATTCATCCGTAGTTTATTTGTAGTTTTAGATGTTTTACAGAAACAGAACATGTTTGTTTAGTTCTTTTTCCTTTATATTTTATTTGTTTGGTTTGCTTTTTTCTCCCAACAGCTGATCAAGACATTGAAGATTTTTTTGTTTTTCGTACGGACTGACTGTCTTTGTTTCATCTCACCAGTTTTTCAATTTGATTTTAATGCAAGAAAATAGTTAACAGAACCCTTGAATGACGTACGCTTGGTCTCATTTTCTAAACTCCTGTGCAAGAGGCAGTATAGACATAGAAATGGACTAAATTACCATCTATACACTGATCAGCCACAACTGTGGATCAGTCTTGTTTTAGTGCATCCCACAGATACTTGATCAGTTTGGGATCTAGGAAATTTGGAGGCCAGGTCAACACCTTGTGCTGTTTTTGTGTATGTGTCTGTGTCAGGCTGCATCCTGCTGGGGATGGCTGCTGCCACCAAGGAGTGTCATTGCTATGGGGTGGGGGTACCTGGTATGGTCTAGGTGGGTGCTACATGTCTAAGTAACAGCCACATGAATGAAGCCAGGTCTAAAAGTGCCCAGCAGAACATTGAATTGTCACAAGATGGTCAATGTAATTTACTTGTCCTGTCAGTGGTTTTAATGTTGTGGCTGATGGGTGTCTAAGTGTTTTTCTGGTAACACTTTAAGTGGATGATGTCTAGCGTGAGTTGTAGTCATCACGTGTCTTAAAACTTTGGTAGCAGTTGGAATGCGTGTCGCAATGTTTACACAGCTACATGTGCAAAAAGGATTTTCACATGGACGTTTATTTATTTATTTATTGTTTATTATTGCACCTCTTTTGAGACTTGTGTCAAATTATCGGTGTCTCCTCCTCCCTAAAATTTTCTGTCAGCACCTTTCCCTGGCAGACGTTTTAACATTTCACCCTTGGATCTTTATTGATGTAAACCCCATTTACACATACTACACTACAGGGTGGCTGTCTGTCTTCAGTCATGCCATTTTGAAATTTACCTGGATGACAGACCATCCTTGATTTGGTCTTTTTGTTCTGGTGTAAGAGGAAATTGGACAGTTATCAAAAGTGCTGCTGAAACAAGAGATAATGATAAGACAGCAGTCGACTGGTTTTCCAGAAGTTCCTTGGTACCAACTCTGAAGTTGAGGAAGTTGTCCATTTCTCATTAGTTACGTTTCTCCACATTTTTTTATGATTTTTCCTGTTTTTTATAACAATCATTCCCACGTCTCGACACATCTTGGCCACTGCTTGTTTAAACCTGGCAGCTTCTGCAGTGGACAGTTTATTCTGTTATATACTTGGTCAGAGACTAAACTAAACCGTGCGACTACAGATGCTCTTATTCTTCTTGGTTCTGTAGTTTTATTGTCTTGTTTCCTACTTCTTTCCAGTTTGGTGGCTAAACCGTTAGAACAGTGCGATTAGACGTGTGGATTTTTAACTTTAGAGGGTAAATAGCACTGGACCTCTTCTAAGAGAAGTTTCCCTACACTTCCTTTACACTAGTATTGGACAGAGTTCACACACTCCCACACACACCAACCAATGCCAGACACTTTCCGGGGGGAGCTAGTGATTAGCATGCAAATCTGTAAAGACCTAGTTATTCTATCTACCTCTTCACCCTTCCCTGTGTCTCACACACACATCCACTCACACTGACACGCACACCATGTTTCATCCAACACTATTCTAATGAGGTGATGACCAGTCTCTTGTTATAATTGCCTCAAACTCCTTTTAATTTCTTCTGAGCGTATTAATCATACATAGAGTTATTTAAAATCGCATAAATTAATCTTAGATTAAACAGACCCTTCAAAGGCTTCAAACAATTAAAGAGTTAGGTAGGATTTCCCTTGGGTTTAGGCTATTTCTATTTGAGCGGCGCAGTTGCAGGTGATTATCCCCGTTTGATATGGCCAGACGGTGATTAATGTAACTTTTAAATGAGTCCACCCTCCAATCTCACCTCTGTCCACGCGCTACTACAGCAGAAAGTCAAACACCTTCAGTGACCTAGCTAAGGAGTAGTTATTCACTCAGTATTCACAACACTTCCCTTACAGGTCTCATACTTAATTTAAGTTGCGGTTAATTTGATTCTTAGAAGATTATGTGTGTGATACAGCGAGAAAGAGACGTGGAGGATGTGTTTATATTAGACTTAAAATCAGTTGTGTGTGAACAGGTATGCATCAGCATCACAGCAAGTCTCTTCAGGCAGCTCAAGTCTAGAATAGCCTGAATCTATGTTTTGTTGTGTTATTTGTGGTGCAGGTGGAATATAAAGGTAGAAGAAATACGGGAAACACACTTCTGTGGGAAGTGCTGGATAAACAAGTCAGATCCACCAGCTTCACAGCTTGCTGGATTTTAGGAATCTGCTGCTAAGGTTTTGGTGCCAGAAACCGCAGCACACTTTCAGAGGTCTATAGTGGTCTAATGCCTCAACAGGTCAGAGTTGTTTTGGTAGCAAAAGGATAACCTTCACAATAACTTGCAGGTGGTTGTAATGTTATGGCTGATCAGTGTATTGTCTAATGGCAGGCCCTTAATAACTGCTGTGGTAAAATCTAGGAACAGCTGAATGCTTCTAGTCTGAGTCCAGTCCCTCAAACATGCTCGATGTCTGTAATGTGTCCTTGATTCAACCACTCCTGACCATTACTGCAAACAAAATATAAGAGCACCCAGTATTTTTATGTTGCGTGTCTTTAATTTTGTATGTAACCTCTGTAAAATAATAGCCAAGAGCACAAGATTAACTGTTTTAATCGTATTACATGATTTGAAATGTACCTGTAGATGGTGTCTGCTTAGTTGTTATGGGGGCGTAGATACTTATATCGAATCCTCGTTTTTGTTTGCTAAGAGGCTCAGACTGAAACTGAATTCTTCATCATATAAAAAAATACTAGGTCCATTCCTAGTGTTCACTTACCATTTCTGGACAGTCTTCTGTCTCTTTGTATGTTTTCTATCTCACTTATGTTTAAACCTAAAGTTCCAGCAATGCATACTTGTATGTTTGCTGGTGGGATAAATACAGAGATGATGCCATGGCAAGTGCTTCCTGGTTCCGACTCACCCTGCTGGTTTCCCATTGTTCAGCAAATAGGACATAGTAGCTTCAGACAGTCCAGGAGTTTGGCCTAAGTTAGCGTTTCCACGGTGTCTTGTGTGCACGTGTGCCATTTGAGTGTGTTATGATGAGCACCTTCATCCAGGTCAAATTCCAGCAGATGTCTCTGGCCGGTCAGGGTTAATTTCTTGGAGCAGAGGTTGGAGGGCTCGATTTTAAAAACATCACTCAGGACTTCATTTTTTTTATTTCTGTATCATTCCCTCTCTACAGAAGCAAGGAAGAATGATTGATGAGATGGGTATTCAGCACATTGGGGCACCCAGGAGCGTCCAGTCCACCCGTCTCATACTGACAAACACACACTCATACGCACACACACATTGATATGAGAGTAATTAACCTCAGACTGTGTTAACCCCAGCTGCCCATTAGAAGGACAACAGGATTGATGGGGCTCCCCCCAGTCCTTAACAATCTCTGTAGTTTGTGCAGGATTAAAGCACACTGCAAAAAGTTGCCGCTTTCTATTAAAATACAAAAGTACTGTGGTGAGCATAGACACAGTAGAAATCCATAGTAGAAGTCCGTAAATCTCGTCAAGGAGCCTTGTACGTACTTAACGCTTTCACACTTCTAAACATAATTTTAAGTGTAATGTATTTTCCTCTGTAACCACAAATAGACAAGAAGGATCTCAGGAGGAAAAAAGTGGACCATCATTACCACCATGTCCTACTTTGTTACTAATCTTACATTGTCTGCACCAGTTTGGGTGTTGCTGGGGGGTATTTAACGGCCCCAGAAGAAACGGCTGACAACAATTCAGCTCACCTTGGAGTCACTTTCTGCCTCCGTTTGAGTCAAACAAGTAATGTCACAGTTGTGTTAATATCCTTGTTCTTACTCTGAATCTTCAGGAACATAATTATAAAAGTTATATATGAACGCTGACAAAAAAAATTGTGTATGAGAATGAATTACAAAACGTGTTTATCCCCGAGTGTATTAGACACTTGGATGCACAAACCATAATCTTTATTTTTCAAGATGAAAATAATAGTGGCAGTATTTTCTATTCAGACAACAAAAAAGGCTTTGATAAGCATCCCATAATTTAGTGTGTGTGGGACAAAGACGTTCACTTTAGTATTTACACCTGATGGTGCTGCAAAATTAAAACTTGATTGTTCATCTGATTGTTACTTCAGTCTTTTGTTGTTGGGATTTTGTTGATTTTCAAGTTTGGGTCCATGTGTCTGCATATGTAACATCAGCTAGGCTGTACCAAAACTCTTCAAGTTGGACATTTTTTATTTTTTTTTATTTTTATTACACCTTCACATGAATGCCCAGCTCTTCTCAATCCACCCAATAACACAGGAGTCCTTTCACTCAAAAGCACAATTGTGAACCTTTGTGGACCATGACTGAACAAAGTGTTAAATGTGCAACAACAAAAAGCTGAGATATTTTAGCCTGACAAACTCACCATTGCTTCGCTATAGAGCTGATGGTTTCCAGCCCAAAATGCTGTTCAAAAACCACCCAAAATATTACATTGATCTTTAGTTAAGTACTTCAACAAACTGCAGCATCCAATCTCCAAAGCCAAGCCACCTGGTGACGCCATGTATGCAGCATTTCATTTTTCCACTCTTTAGAAAGCAACTGTACCAAACAGCACTCGAGATGTTCGTCTTTGCACAAGCACATTCAGTGGTTTTGGGTTTGTTACATATCAGCATGCAAAAGTAAGTAAGGAAAAAACACCAAAATAGTCCCCAAGCAGCCCAGATGGGTTCACCTGCCCAACTCTGTTTCTTACCTGCAAAATAAAATTCAAAGCCACTGTTCTCCGGTGCTATTTCTCACATACAGGTCAATATTGTCATATCGGCTCTGAGCTCATATAGTCTGATAAATCCGGTTAGATAATTTATCAAGTTCTTGTTGTCCTTTTTGCTGTGATTGATCATCTTACTCAGAAGTGAAGTCCTGCCAACAGCGCACAAGAGTGACAACCTCTTGTTAAGGACGGCTGTTTCCGAAATCAGTGTTGACAACTTCATTTAAACCGACCGGACAGAGCGCTGTTTATCTAATTGGACATCTAGACACCTCGAATAAAATTCATGGTTAGTGTGAGTTGATTTGTTTCACTTGCAACCTCCTCCCCTCTCACCTCCGACCCCTCTGTGACCTCTGCGACCCCCAGCTGTGGTCTGGACGGCCGGGCCAGATGAGGCCGGTGACGGGTGGCTGTTGTCGGTGAGATATCACATGTGACATCTCTGTTTCAGTCCTGCAGCGGTAACAAGTGACCGCTGCCAGCATTTAACGAGTCTGATGCGCTACTAGTCACCAGGCAAGTCTGATGTGTGTGGGTTTTCTAGAGCTCATTTATTGGCACAACTGGTGAGAATGGAAAGAAAATAGTATCACGTTCAGAAGCATTTCCTGTCATCATTTTAAGGTGGTTTTTATTACATTTCACAGTCTATTATGACTCAAGTAGATGGCTAAACTGAAAAGATATTTCTTTAAAATACCCTGACAAGCCATCAGTTAATTGTTTTGCGTTTAAAATCGAATCTGTTGGACATTAATATTTAAGAGGGTTTAATGGTGTTGCCCGTTGAGTTTATTTGTGTTTTATCATCACGTCGTGAATCATGGTTTACAATAATTATAGAAGTCGAGCTCAGCCGCACACTTCTCATCACGGTGCAATAATGTTTGTGGCTCCAATCTGTTTGATAATAAAAAATAATATTGTAGAGTGGTTATAAACGTTTTTAATGGCTATTAAAATTTGAGAAAGCTCATTACTTGTGTTTTTCCGGCCACACATGAGAGTTATTGTGAAGGTCATGTATGTGGAGTAAGGTTGGTCATTTATTGTATTATTTGAAATATGAAATATGATTTCAAATGGAAGGTTAGAACTATAATTTGTGATGGGAAGACTTCAAGGTGGTAATTGCTAAGTAGCTTGAGGCTAAATAAAAAATAAATAAAAATGAGTTTGTCTCAGAAAAGAAATTATGACGTATTAATAAAACGTAATTTAATAGCCATTTCCTTCTGTTGCATTAAACATTTGTCATCACCAGTGTTTATTTATTCATCAAGTAACTTTTTGATTCAACTCATTATCGGTGGCATTTTACAGATTTTTTTGTCCTTAAGACGTATTCCACTTCACATTTAATTGTTTTCTAAATCTTTCTGTTTTTTGTTTTTTTTAATAGGATCATTCCTTCATCATACAGTATAACGATGGAAACGCTGAGGTGGTGTCGATGTGGGTTTGTCGCTGTCTGGAGGAGAGAAGATCACAGCAGGCTCAGGGACGCATGTGATGTCCTCCTGCCGTCCAACCGCAACGGACCACGGCGTTCGATCCTTGAACACCCGTCAGAGGCTTCGGGGGTCAAGTACGTCCAAATGCACTGTACAAGTAACTTAAAGTACACGGACAAAAAAAGACAAAAATCACTAGATGTTACCTTCTTTGTGTGAGTATTTAACAGCACTTCTGCGCTGTGCCACTGAGGAGGTCACACCCCTTTGAACTGAATATTAATCACTGCAGCCAAAAAAGTGCAGAAATATCTGTGCTTTCTTTCTGGCGTGGGTTTTTATTTTGGGGAGAATCCCAAAATGCCATGAGTGTCCTCCACGTCTGAAGAAAGAAAGAAAGAAAGGGACAATAAACGACTTCAAAGCATCAGACTGCAATACGCTGACAGAGTTGTCCTCTGCTTCGATAGTGGTATCTCAAATACCCGTCATGTGCTTTACTGTGGACGGCCCTCTACTGAATGTTAAGGTTTTTGCCTGTGAGTAACTGCCCATTTGTGTGCCTGTTTTTTCCAGTGGTATAATTTATTACCTCAGAAAACTTTTATTGTCTCTGTAACGGCAAGAAATCCCCATAAATGTACTTATTTTTAGCTCCTGGACTAAAACCTCTGCATCTAGGTATTTCTAAACTGGTGACGTTGAAAAAGGAACTGCGGTACCAGTGAGTCTGAAGCAGCACTGCAGTGTTATAGAGGAACTATGGAAGAAATCTTTTCTTGACTCTCGAGCCCACTGAGGAAACCGTGTGTTGTTCAAGCTCGTCGAGGGGAGCCGAGGTTCGTTTCTGTTTTTAAAGCCGCTTATAACTCATTTGCACATCTTTTATTTCCCTTTGCACAGACATATAGTACATGACGTTGAAAGCCACTTAATAATCTGTTGTGTGGAAGCAGATGTCAACTTTCATAAATGATATATGTGTGAGGTTTTATTTTTAGAGACTATGGAGAACAAAGAAAAACCACGGACAGTTAGAAGCATAACCTCCTCCTACAAAACAACACATTTTATATTTTTAATTATTATTTTATTCACATTGTGACTTCATGTACTTCACAGGAATAATGCTTTCCTTGGATTGCCTAATGAGATCAGTTATATACAGTAGAAGAAAAAAAAAAAAAAACACATTAATGCAGTGCACTTAACACCAAAGACAAAGCAAGTTAGTGAATTATATGGATTTTTCTTGGCCGAGGCAGGCGTAACGGGCTAAGTGACTAAAATGAATTTCTTTGACAAGGTCTTTACGTGCAGCTGATGAAATGGTGCAGCGCTTAAGTGCAATTAAATGCCATTATTTCCACAAATTCACAGATATCATAGCGTACAGTGGTGTGATATATACAGTGAGAGAATCAGTGGAAAGAAATGAAACATTAAAAAAAAAAAAGGTTAAAAGCACCCGTTTAATATCCTTCAGTCCCCGGTTCAGTGCGGTTTTATCCGTTGTTACGGTGAGTAGAGAATAGACCAATGAAGATTTTAATGGTTTGAGGAAGGCGATGAGGACGACTCGACGGCGGTGTCTCACTTTGCTTTGTCGTATTTCCAGAGTGGGCAAATCATTTAGAAAATATGCTACTTTAAATTCACATTCACAGAAAATGGAAGAAATCCCCAAACTGCACACTAACACTGCCTTTTGGTGGAACTTGTGAAATTGTAGTTACTAAATAGGAAGTCATGTACACAAAATGTTTGGCATTATAACATAAGTAAGTTGTGAAAAACACCACGGTTAAACCAGTATGGCTAACATCCAGGTTACTTAATGTAGGAAATGTAAAGACATTGAGAATATCAAAGTTTTTCTCAGACACAAAGTTATGAAAAAAGTAATATATAAAAACTATATTACTACGACTTAACATAGGCTGTTGTCTCATATTGCAACATGTGGAATAAGTATAGCTGCTCCAGAAATGTCCACGGCTGTTTCCTCAAGTAAGGAAGATGAAAACATTTAAATAGTAATTTAATTAACATCCGAGTACGCATGTTTGACATGATTTCTCACCAGTACAAAATCCAGTTTGGTTTTAAACAATAGACGTTAACGAGGTCAGAATGTGAAAGGGAAACTTCACACAGACGTTCTACTGATTTGGCCCAGAGCTAAATACATCTTCCCAGACCGCCTTTGTAATTGTTTCTAGTTATTTGAATTTTATAATGTTGTAACAAACATTACTTCATGTACTTCAGTCTGTGTGACAGCAGGCAGTTTGTTTCAGACAAACTGTAGCTGCGCAGCCGTCAGTGCCCCTCCACTGTGTTTCATGATCCCTCCCACAATAGCACATATCACTCGTGCCATTATTTGTGTCGTCAAAAACCTGCAACCTTTTTCTTTTATGTACATACATTTACTTGTGCACGATGCCACTCTGAAGCTAGAAGTACTTTGCAGTTTGTTAAAACTGCTAGGTTAGTGGGAAACAGTTGTGTTGGAGTGTTGTTTGTTTGTTTCATAACTTAATGTATTCCAGAAACTCAAATGAAACCAAAAAGAAAGAATTTCATATTACCGAACAAATATATTCTACAAGCTCAGCCACTTTTTTTTTTTTTTGTTTTAAAGGATTTGGCAGTAATATATATATCTGCAATAAAAGTGAAAATATTTATTATTTTTTTTTACTTTCAGCCTGCTTACAGCAGAGATTGCATATTTGTTTTTTTGCCCTGTTATTTTTTTATTTTTTGTGTTCTCTCTGAAACCACAAAGCATTAAGTCAATGATGAGATTCAGCAGAAATATAAGTGCTGTGGTATTACTGACTGACTGTGGCCTTTCCTGTAATTATCTATGTTGGCACATATTCCAACTATAATAAATAAAATGTATTTAAACCTAGCAATTTCACCAAGTTTGATATTTTCTTGTTAGTTTAACATTTGTCTCCTAACAATCTGTGTTTATTTCTCAGTCTGGATGTTGAATTTTATTTTGAAAGGAAAGCAAATTTATCTACTTCCACAAAGGCACAACAGTGAAGTCCAGTTTGGAGGTATGGTAATAAGAGGTTTTTTGTCACTGAGTTTATTGAGTTATCTGTTCATATGTTCACTTTAACTTTCAGGCTTTTTCTCAATCAGCCACAACATTATGACCACTGACAGGAGCCGTGAATAACATCAACCATCCTGTGACAATTCAGTGTTCTCCTGGGAAACTTTTGGACTTGGCATTCATGTGACCAGACCAGGCGATATTAGGAAGGTGGTCATAATGTTCTGTCTGATTGGTGTATGTGCTCTGGATTTTGGCAGCTTTCTTCCATTTTTTTAACTAAATGTTTCTATTTCTACTTTTTAGAGAAGCTGTCCCAAATGTCCCAGATCTTATTTTAAATGATGGGTGATGGAGGATGATGATTGATTTCTGCTTTCTTCATCTTTTCAGACACCCGTTGGAACAACTTGTTCTGCTTCCTCCATGTTTCTGTCCCTCCTGGACACACGTCACATCACCTAATATTTACTCCCACATAGGAGACGACAAAAATGCTGAAAACAATCGAATCGGATTTACATTTTTGTAAAGCTACAGTATTTTCCTGAATTTTGAGAGTCTACACCCACCCGTCTCAATCCAGTTGAAAATTCCTTCAGATCAGACCAGTCACCTCTCGTAACCTCCTCAGTCAGACCATTCTGATCAGACTGAGGAGGTTACATGACGTGTATTTTTTCCAGTTGAGCTATTATTCCAGTTACTTCACTAGTGTCCATGTAAACGTAGCCATTGAGATAACTGATTTGAGTTTGAAAAGTCTGTCGGCAAAATTCATCAGCACCAAAAAACTGCAGCATCCAAACTGAGGATACGGTCCAATCAGAGCAAAAGCGGATCATTGTAACCTTCATCAAAAGATGATTTACTGCAGGACTATTGTATTAGACTGTTTTAGTTTGATCTTTAAAAAAGCTTCTCGGATTTGACCCAGACCCCTCACACGGCTTTAAGTGTATAGCAAAATGATGCTTTCTTCATTATGACACTGACATTTACAGGTCGTGCTTTAGAATGACCCAAACCGGTAAGCACCTTGCTATACTAAGTTCAATTATAATTTGCATTTCATAATTAATCTCAGTCAACCTTCAGTTAAAATCTGCTTTATTCCTGTTTTTTAATTTATGCTTTAACCTGTGAAAAGCAGTTCAAAGTGCACAAATACAGCCAAGAGAACGACTGTGTTCAAATGGTATTGTATTTTTTTCTTTATCCTCTTAAAGCTTCAAGGACGTCCCGCGTTTTCTTTATTCACAACTTAAAACACTTGAATAAGAGCGATCTATTATAACTGTGCACATGATGGGGCATGAATGACTCCCGAACCTTCGGCTCGTGAGGTTGAACTGCATTACCGCCAAAACAAAAAGTGCATACGCCTATGCTCATTCATTAAGAGAGTGAAAGTAAAAAATAACTTTAACCTCAAACCCTTTCGCGTTGAGATTTCACCGACTAATCCTGATGTTTTTCTCTGGATGGTTGATGTTTATTATGCAAAATGAAAAGTATTTTTCATAAATTCCACAGTTGCAAACATGGGCCAGCAAATACTTAACTACAATACATAAAAACACATTCATCAAAGTCTTTAAATGTTAAGAATGTTTAGAAATGAAGACGGATGAATGTGGCCAGTCTTAATTTGTCCAGAAATATGTTTCGAAGGCTACTGAGGAAAAACATTTCAATTGCACAAATGCAGCCAAGAGCTTACATAAATGTAATCTGATGAGTGTTGTGTCTGTGGAATTTTTGTTTTTATGCAGAGAGATTGGAGTTTGATGTGACTGCATGATAAGTAGTTTTGACTTTTTGTACAAAAACATTTATATTTCCTCACTCAGACTGAAATATCTCAACAGCTTCTGAATGAACTGCAGAGATGTTTTAGCAGCAGGCATTCATGTTCCATTGAGGATGAATCCCAGTGATTTTGGTGTTTTCCTGACCTTTCGTGTATCAGGTAGACACATTTTATTGAGAATGAAATCCTTCATAATCACATTGTCATTCCTCAGACTTTATCTAGGGCCATTAGTTTAGTTTTTTCCACTCTGATGCTAAGCTAGGATAAATCCTGTTAGATTTCTGCTCCATACTGAACTCCCTTACCTTTCATCCCCCTTTTTTTTTTGTTACTTTATTCTAAAAATGTGTCAGGACTGTTTTTAAGGACCCTCATGGTGAAGATGCAGTTTAGCACAATACGATCAAACAACTGTGATCCCCTGTAGACGGCAGTAAAGGTAAGAAATTATTTTCCTGCCCTCGTATTACAGAGTAAGCTTTCTTGCTGCTCACATTGTTGCTTTGGTATTTGTGTCGTATGATATTTTTTAGAGACCAATGGATAAATAATTCTAGGTATGTCCAATTATTGAGGCTTTTGTGCCGCTAAGGAATGTGACACACAAAGCTGACAGATGTTCATTTTACGCTGTGCCTTTATGGCCTTAGTTTTCTGGTTTGTCGCAGGTTTTCTGTCGATTTATCATGTTGCCTAGGTGGGGGGTTGACTCGGAAACCTAACTGGCTGATCAACTTAGAGAAATTGTAGTGACAACAGTAAACAAAACATCAAAGTTCACACATAAGGTTCCTCTACTTCTTTATCTAATGTTTCAGGAGAGGACGGCTCCGTACGATGATTGGTTTCAAATACAGACTACTGCCACCTGCAGGTATAAAGATTTGTTTCCTTTCTCACAGGTGCAGGACTATGTACCAGATGGCTGTTGGCTTTGGCTTTTATGGTGTGGTCAAGTGCCGCTTCTGGGTCCAGACGCAGGCCACGTGAGGTGAGGTCACAACTGGCCTTCGTTGCTGGTATTTCTTTGATTTCAGTTTGGCGTACAGTCTATAGTCTGTGCCTTTGGGTCACTGTAGCTTTGCACTCTCCACATGTGTGGTTGAGATTTGGTAAAACAAGGAGTCAGCACGTGTGGAGGTGTGTAGCACAAGCTCTCAGCAGCTTTCCAAAAAACGTGATACTTGGCTTATAAATTAGCTTCCTGGATCCTCCAATTTGCTGATTTTGTTTGATTCCCATCTGGGAAATGCAGTATGCTATATTTATTACCCAAAAATTAAGAGCAAAACAAGACACAGAGGCAAAAAAGTCAGACAAAGAAGAGAAAACGTTTGCTCTTAAGTCAAGACTGAGGTCCACTGAGGCCAAATTTGGAAAATCTCCACGTAATGCAGCGTGGTCAGGTTAACAGGCAAGATGTCCCAGGCTACTTTGCAGTGGTCACACTAATATACAGTTTGATATACGTTGTTTACCTTCTGAAACCTCTACAACACAAGGTGAAGAATGATCCACAGGCGCCACAGTTTAAATAAACCAGAATCATTCTCAGACGTGGGATTCATTTGGATCAACACCGTCTGCGTCTTGGGTAGTCAGTGTTGTACATAACAGTGCATGCACACAGCACTGGAATGTGCATAATCATAAGTATTTAATCCAGTTTTGTCTAGTTTCAGAGTGTTTCCACCATTGAGTAGAAGTTACTTGTTCTGTGAAGAGCAGCCTGAAGACGGTAAAACAACAAGCAGAACCTTTTCAGTTTAGCATTCACTAAAATAAGCGATTAATTAAATTTGCTTTGTGGCCTCTTAAAAGAGCTGTTCAGCTATCACTCTGTAATCAGTCATATATTCAACAAAGGCTGTGATACTTTCTGTACCTCGGGTTAGACGTCTTCACCTTTTACCAGCTCTTTAGCTCATCTCTTTAATGTGAAAGACGACCAACGATTCATTTACAAGATTCCTTTTGATCACTACTGTTGTTTTTGTTTCTTACCAATTAATCTCAAACGCCTCTTTCATCGTCATCATCAAACAGTGATGATCTTTAAAAAAAAAAAAAAAAAACAAGCTAATGTCAAGATCACAGAAATTTTAAAAATGTTACCGTCGCCATAAAATTAAACAAACATCTCATATTCCTCTGCGTCCTTCCAGGGCTTCCATACAGACTCGCAGCCTTGAGAGGTGTATTGTGTTACTTACTCTAAATCGTACTTTGTTCTTCATTCAGAGACCTTGCGCGATGCTATTTATGCAAGTTTTTGTCTGAATGTGGCTGCAGATCTATTGACAGGCAGCCTGATTTAATGATTAAGCAGCTGTGTGTAACATAGCAGAGCCATAAAGGCTTTTCAGGGTCCTGACACACACCTAAGCAGCATGCTGTCAGTCAGTGCTGTGTGGTATTGTATGCATTATCAACTATTTGAAAGGAGCCCCAGAAAGCAGAAGGACAGTGTGATTTCAAAGCCCATCTATACTTTGATATTATATGATTATTCAGAAATGCTGTCCTCGCTTTTTTTTTTTTGGTCATTGTGTGAAATCCGCTTACAGCAGAGAGATCTTGTGATTGAGGTTGCCTTCACTGATTTCTCTGGCAGATAATTTACATGCGATGTGACCCCTTTTATGCTATAATGTAAGCATCAATCATTCTTCTGAGGGACACCAAAGGAAGTAAAGCAACAAAGTAGTCGGTACGAGGCGGCGTGCCGCTTGTCCTTGTATTTCAGTTTCTTTTTCTTTGTGAAGAGAATCTCCGGTGGGATGGAGACTTTCCTCTATATTGTATGCAGCTCATTCTGCTAATGTCCCAGTGAAGTGTTACATGTTGGAGAAAGTTCATTACAGGATGATGAGTACAGACACAACTCTATTGAGCACAGCGAAGCGTCTGTGGAGATGCGGGGAATCATTCGCTATTGGCTTTGAAAAAATAGCCTTGGGCACCTGGCTGATCAATGAGAAAGTTGTCCTAAAGTATCTTCTACGTGCTGTCATTGAAAGACACTTTATGGTGGTTCATTCTAAAGGGACCGTCTCTGATGTCTGCAAACAGGTGAAATACTTTACAAAGAAGCGCAGCAGCAAAATCTAATTGCTTTCCCAAGGAAAAAGTATTAAATATTATTATTAAAAGTATTACTGATCCAAATCAGAACAAAATATAGATGTCAGTGTGTTATCGTGCTTGCTGTGACTTTGTTAAGGTTTTTCAGCAAGTCAAATGTTTAGCTTTTATTTTACAGCAGCAAAAGCAGCTTTTGCTAAACAGCGCTTAAAGTATAGCTTGAGCATAATGAGCAGGATGTGAATGTTTGTACCAAATTTAATCATCATTCGTCCAATAGTATAGACTTTTCTTCTTTTAAAACTTGAAATGTGAACTTCGCTGAGTTGATTGATAAAATGGTCAAATGCTTCTTAAAGAATCATTGAAGAGGACTTGCACACCGAGTCTGAAGCATGTTATTGTTTTATTCATTGGGAAAATTCACAATACAAGGAAAAAAAATAAGTAGAAAAGCAAATACTGGGTCAGTCGTGTCCTCAGAAGGTACCAGGGAAAGTTTTACCTCCTTATAAGGAATCGACAGAATTATCCATATCTTTTCCTGGTTTATTTCAGTATGTCAGTTCGATGCACATTAAAAAGACCAGTGTCTGTGATCTAGTTGATCGTCAACATCGACAGTATGTCAAAGTTCAAAGCACACAGTTCAAGAGGAGCCATTTTAAATGACGGCATTCCCCTGTACGGTGGCTTTGAGTGGTCAGAAAAGACTCTGATCCTATTCAAAAACTTACAGACAAAAGTTTGTGTAGACATGATGACAGGCTGAAGGATTTGGTTTTTGTGTCCGAGTTGATCTAAACGTGTTTGTCAAGACAGACAACCCCTCAAAGCTGAGTTTGGTTGGTTAAACTCAAAGCTAATTTATAAATGGACAGCGAGATGAGACATGAGTGGAGCTGAAGCAGGCAGGTGACACCAAAGTAAAAGACTAGGAAGTACTGTTCCTGGTGTTAATTATACATAACTTTATACCTAAATATAATTAAATGGGTGAGTAAAAATCAACCCCTGTTCAGTTATTATGAATGGGGACAATAGCCAAAGACCCAAAGCATGTTGTTGTACCAGGCTGTAAACGGGTCTATGGAGGTCTCAGGAGGTGTATGGGGGTTGACTCAGTTTTGGAGCGAGCCTCAAGTGGTCGTTTGAGGAACTGCGGTTTTTGACACTTGTGTGTTCTGGCTTCATTTTCAATCATTATTGAAATTTTGTTCAACCATGTGACATTTTGTAAACTCTGATCATGTTTTTATACAATCATGTGAGTACCTTTTAGATATTTTAAAAATGAAAACCAGACTCTAGGGGCCCCGCACTGGCTCTTTGCCCCTGGGGCTCCAACAAGGTTGATCCAGCCCTGCTCTGGGTGCTAACAATTGAACGTGATTCATGATAAGTAACAACCTGCAGCATATTTAGTCATTTTAACCCAATAAAAATGAAATAATAATGATGATTAAAAAAACTCAGTCCACTTCTTATTATGAGATAAAGGAGACTTTCTGAAAAATGTTCTTCTGAACTTTTACTTTTATTGTTGCTTATTTCAACAAAATAAACAAAATAGATTTGTTTGTCAAGTGTTGAAAGACTTGAAAATGCGAGGAAACACAACCGGTATTAGTGTGTTTGTAATTTTCAGATAGAGTTAAGTCTCTGTGTTTTGTTAACTTGTTATTCTGACATGATAACTTGACTATTAGCATGTGTCAGATGTGTTGATTTAGCTAAACTGCAGCCTGCAGGGACCCTGGGGTGGATCAGTCAGTCCAGCAGCGTTGACGCAGCTCAGCCTGTCACAAACGCTTTCTGTGACATGTAAATTATAGCATCGGGTGATCTATGGCTGTGCTTCCTGTGACCTATAGTGATAATACGTCTGGAATGAATATTTGGATGCTGCGTGATTTCAAATAGCGGGCCTCTCTCCGGGATATTGACCGCGCTTTGTTTGGAGATGCGTCTTCATTTCTGCCAATCCGGGACCTTCATATTCCCAAATTCCCACCGAGCTTGCGTCTCTGCTTTGTATCGGCCGATGACCTTTTTTTTTTCCTTCCTCTCTCTCTCTCCCCCTCTCTCTCCTCCACCACAGCAGTCCGACTTGATTAGCGCACCAGGCGGGACAATGAGCGGCCGCCCTGTACACAGCCATTACCCAGATCCCTTTATCAATGTCCTGTAATTAAAATGTCACCGTTTAATTTTCGAGCCATGGCGTTCCTCTCGGCGGAATCTTTCCTCCAATAAAAAAAAAAATAAAAAAAAAAAGTGCAATCGAAATGCTCTTTTCACTGGAAACAAAAAAAAAGATGGATACAGAGAAAGCGTTTAAGTGAGCAGAGCAGCGAGGGATCAATAGGCCCTTTAGTCCAAGAGGAGGATTGATTGGTCTCTAAAATGGGATTTATAGGGGTCATGGTTTTATAGGGTGCTGATACAACTGTTAATTATAAAACATTTGGCCTCAATTGCAGCTGTTATTAAACCTGTCCTGATTGAGCTGGGCCTGATTTATCTTTTTTACATCATATGACAAAATTCAAGTGCCGTGCCAATAAGATGAAAAGGGAAAATATGAGCAGCACAGGCGAATCAATGATAGGAAGGCAAAAAACGCACACTTCCAATGGTTTTACAGTTAGAGGGGTTATTTTTGCGCCTCAAAGCCTCGTTTGCAGCGGGTGTTATAATGTTGGCCATGTACAGTAGGGGATGTGACATTAAATTGGAGGTTTGCAGCTGCTGATGTGACAATCGGCTGATAAATAAAAGTATAATGAAGAAACATCTGCCACAAATTCTCTTTTTAGTGCAGATTAGTGTCAAATGTCTGCTGACTTTTAGGGTTATGATGCCTCAAAATCATCCGTAGAGAGGATAAAGAAAGGAAGTTAGTCTGTTTTTTAACTTGAATTTAAAATAAATAAATAAATAAATAAAATATGCGTAATGAAAGAGCAATTTTGTCTCCACATGTTCACCACAAAGCTTTTACAAGTGGGAACTGATAAAGAAATAAAAAAAATACTGTAAGTTTTCTACGCAAGAGGCAGTTTTCCAACTTGCGCTGAAGTTTCCAGTTTTGCGCAAAAACGCCAAATAGCTGGAAACCAAACGATTATCAGACGTTTCTATTTAAAACGTCTCATCTCGTGTTAAATAATCCATCAGGTCTGGGTTCACCTGGTGAGCCGGGGCTCCTGTAATGACTTAAACCCGAAGCGCATTAATATTTCAGGTGAAAGGTTTGTTTAAACAATCGAGCGCATATCAATGAGGCCGGGTAATTTGTACCCAACAGTAATAATACAGAGCTCGCCTAAAATTACCGCTGAAATGTCTAATTAAAAACTCCTCGCTGCCGCCGCGGCCACGTCAGCTCACGTTTCGCCCCGGAATACGCGGCGCACAATGGCTGCATTGAAGTCGGCGGTCTAAATAATTAAAAGGAGAGGAATAATTACAGTATAAAATTGTAATTATTGGCGGGGGCTGCAGGGGGAAGCCTCTTGATGCTGAAAGAGGAGAGGATGCGCTTAGGATCGGGTTCGGCATCAATATTGCAGGGAGGTAAAACTGGCGAGCTCGGGCTGCACACGGTCCTGATGATACTTCACACACACTCACCTCTCACTCTTCACGCACACTTTATACAGAGAGAGAGAGAGAGAGAGAGAGAGGGTGGTAGTCATCCTCCTATTATAAACTGTCCAAAAACCCACTTCAGCGATTGTTTTGTTTCTCTTGGAGCTTCATCTGACAGATATTTGTTAGTTCATGTAATATTTACTGGTTTCATTGTGAAACCAGAGCCGGACTGAGACTTTCTGGGGTCTTATTATTCCTTGACCCCCCCCCCCCCCCCCCTAAAGCTCCGCCCACAACAGATACACTCAATAATTAACCAGTTAATTCCTGTTAATCGCCTTCATCCCCTATAGTCCATAAAGACGACTAAAAAAAACTCTTTAGTTCACTTCTCAAAACTTTCTGATGATTTTAAAGATCTTTTAAAACATCCTATTAATAAACACTGACTTGCCAGTTTATTAGGTACACTACTAATATAACAAACTGGGCTAAAATCCTCTTTCATGACTCATAACGTTCAGCTGCTGTTGAAATAGTGAAGGAAGGTGTTCATGTGAGATCATTGTGGAGGGTGTAGTTTGTGGTGCTGTTAAACTGGACTGACTTAAACACAAAGGTGTTTCTGTTATTTAGCCTGCAGCCCATTGACTAAAATGGGGTCAAAATAATAGAAAAACATGTCAGTACGGCACAATACAATTCAGTAGCACTACAAAGCACAGCCTTCAATGTTATATTAGAATGCATTCTCTAGTGTACCTAATTAACCGGCAAGTGAGTGTATATTTAAGGTTTGAATATGGCAACTGAACGTTAAAGGGACTATTTTCAGCAGCGGATTAGTTCTCACTTGGTGCAGAGAAGTGTTTTATGTCCTTTTTTTCAGAAATGAAAAACAAACAAAGACTGTCTTATCTTGAGGAAATAAGTTATACCGCACACTTTCAGGCTTGATGAAGTTTCTGCCATAAACCTTTAGCAGGAATTAGATATCGTTAATTATTTTATGGACTCAATGAAACTGATTAGAGAAGTCAGAGAGTAACCACTGTGTTTGCTGCAGCTCCACTCCACTTCATATTTCATTTAGTCCAAGACTAAAAAGTGTAATTTGACCTTTGACAGGGCACCTTTACTTTAGATATGACATGGATACTGTAAATATAAACTATGGTTCCAGCTGCTGTATCCTCTCATGTCTCTGTATATATTTTTCTGCTTTTACTCTCTAAACCGTTCATGAAATTAACATGTGAGAATGTGCATCAGCATGTGTAGTTTTAGTAATCATGACAGATACAGAGATATGTATTTAGTGGGGCATTATTCTTCCTTGTAGACTGCTTCTTAATGACACAGATGTGCTGATTTATCTGTCTAGGCCCAGTCATAGGAAGGCGTTTATTTGGATTTTGTGAACAATCTTGGCTGATAAATAAATTGAATCAATATTCATTATCATTTTCAACATTAAGGAACCCTTTGAAGTAGTCACTGCTGCAGGTAACCTCTGGGAGAGAACATGGGGTTCCTGTTTGAAGGTGTGGCTGTCCATCACTCTTGCTTCCATTGATCTAAGTCAGGGTTTTCAGTCTCTCTCTCTCTCTTTCGCTCTCTCTCTCTCTTTCTCTCTCTGTCTCTCTGTGTGTGGCCTGAGGCTTCATCATCCTCATCATCAGTTCATCGTCCCATGTTTTGATGCCAAAGAATCTGATATTTTATCCATATTTTTTAAAAACTCCTCAGAGTCCAAACGTCTTTCTCATTTTTTATTTATTTTTTTTTTCCCCCAGTTCTTCATTTCTTCCTTTCTTCCTCCTCTTTCACCATCGAGGCCCTCGGATTGATTTGCGTGGACAGATGGTCGGGTAACTTGATAAATGAGCCCGGGCCTTTTGTCATTCCTGCTTGCCCTCCAAAGTGCCACTGTGTTCGTCGGTTCGCTCCGTGCAGCTGTGGTGGAAATAATAAGAGTAACAACAAGATGTGCGTGGTTACATCTGAGCTGACCCTTAATGCACATGGTGAACAATCAGCTAGACCAGCAGTGATCCCCAATATGTGGTCCGGGGGCCACTACAGGGTCATTGGCTGTCTCAGGGGTGGTCACAGTTGGCGATGTTTGAATTTTACTCTATTTTAGCATCTTTTTGCAGATATTTCTGTCAAATATATATAAAGTAAGTCATGCACATTTATATAAATGCACATAATTATATGTAGCAACAAGAAAACAAACATGTTTCTCCATTTTGGGGGTCAGCAGGGGCCTCATTGTGCGTAATGTTTTATTATTTTCTTTAAAAAAAAAAAATCTGAACATGTTTGTGCGTCTGAGCTGCAAAGCTGTGAGATATGGACTGGAAGCTGGTGTGTAGTGAGACAGAGGAAGAAAGAGAGAGAGAGAGCTATTACACATCAGCATGAGAGGGGTGAGGGGTGGGGTAGGGAAGGAGAGAGGGAGGGAGGGAGGGAGAGAGAGAGAGGTGCCATGTGCTTCCTGTCTACACGGCATTCACCTCCCCGGGCTCTAACAGGATGGAGGTCCTGTGTGCTGCTGCCTGCACTGAAATAAACTGAAATAAAGACTCCGTTTTCTACTTTTACACCGCCTGCTTGTTTTGTTTTGTTTTTTACCAGCTTCCCTCTCTGGACTCGCCTGGCCTGATTGTTTTTTGGGTTTTTTTAGATCTATTTTTATTCATATTGTTTATTATTTTCCCATCCTGAACCCCGCTGGAGTCTGCTGTGTTTTCAAGAGAGAAAGGTATGTATTTTTTTTTTTTTTTTTTTTTAAATCACAAAATTCACCTTGATAATAAGAGAATTTAGTTATTTTAAAATATTATTTAAATTAAAATATCTTGTCAGATATTGGTTTATTAGTCTCTCCGATCAGTCGTATGCCTTATTTGTGTGGTTAATTAAATTAGCTGCGGGCTGTTTGCGTGTATTTTAGCGGCCTCTTTAAATGACAGTGACGAGAGGCAAAAAGTAAGTATGCGCAGGTGGACGTGAGAAAGGCCTGCTTCAACCTAAATTCGAGCAACTGGCAGAGGGTAACCTGCGCAGAAGCTTTAATTATATATAGGGCTGGTCTTTTATTAACAATGCCAGGACGCACGCTTGGATCCGTGTAATTACCTGGAAAGCAGCTTATAGTTGTTCTTTTCCTCTCGGCTAAGCGCATTGGCGCAGCTCAGGCTGTATTTTCCTTCTGTCCTTATCCGCGTATAAGGATCTTAGGTGGCTCTTAAGTAGTTGCCCCGTAAGTGGTGAGCCGATTTTGAAGATAAGAGGAGCAGCAGATCCACCTCCGCGGATGGGACCTTCATAACCCGAGAGAGGAGGCCAAATACGCAGAGATACACCCAGAAATAATGAGCCACACGTCTGAATAATTTCACTTTATTATTTCTGAAAAGATTCCCGGATAATGTTAGTTTTAATGTTGTCATTATTATTAATAATAATAATAATAATAATTATTAATTATTATTATTGACCCATTAATGCCCATTAATTAAATCTAGTAAAACGTTATCAATAATTACAAAATATAATGTTATCCACATTAAATATACGGTATCTTGTAAATACAAATTATATTTACTACATATTATGTTTATTTAACATTTAAATATCAGTGTTCTTGTGTTTTTATCAGCATATTGCTTTACAAACTAAATAATATAAGGTTGTTGCAGTACAAATATTTGCGTATTTCTTTTCATTCGGGCCTCTGAGGCTTAACTCAAGTTTCCTCTTTGATTTCCAGGCTTCCAGGGATGGAGTCGATGCCCGGACAGCTTCGAGACGCGGGACGAGAAGCCAACTCTTCCCCGAGTTTAAAGCGGGACGCACAAAGCTTTTCCGGTCCCAGCTCACTCAAACCAAACCAAGTGAGCGAGACCTCTCTGTACGGGGTGCCCATCGTATCTCTGGTCATAGACGGTAGGGAGAGACTCTGCCTGGCGCAGATTTCTAACACCCTGCTGAAAAACTACAGCTACAACGAGATACACAACCGCCGGGTCGCCTTGGGCATCACCTGTGTGCAGTGCACGCCCGTCCAGCTGGAGCTCCTGCGGCGAGCTGGGGCCATGCCCATCTCCTCCAGGCGCTGCGGCATGATCACCAAACGGGAGGCCGAGAGGCTCTGTAAGTCCTTCCTGGGAGCTCACAGCCCCCCAAAGCTACCAGAAAATTTCGCATTTGACGTGTCTCATGACTGCGCCTGGGGCTGCAGAGGCAGCTTCATTCCCGCCAGATACAACAGCTCCAGAGCGAAATGCATCAAGTGCACCTTTTGCAACATGTATTTCTCTCCAAATAAATTCATTTTCCACTCCCATCGCACCCCAGAGTCCAAATATCTGCAGCCGGATGCGGCCAACTTCAATTCGTGGAGGCGCCACCTGAAACTGACAGAGAAAAAACCATCTGAGGATATTAACCACGCATGGGAGGATGTGAAGGCCATGTTCAACGGCGGGAGCAGAAAGAGGACTCTGCCCATGAGTGGGTCGGGAATGTCCTCATCGATGAAATCACAGACCTCGTCCAGCCAGTCTCAAGCCCGTTCCCCTGAGATCCCCCACAAAACTTTACGGTGCGACGACGAGCAGGGGAATAATAACCTAAGTTTGGCGAGCGGAGCGCGGAGCTACCCAGTCATCCCAGTGCCCAGCAAGAGCTTTGGCATGCTTCAGAAAATCCCCCCACCTCTGTTCCCTCACCACCCCTATGGCTTCCCCAGTTATGGCCTGTGTCAGAAAAAGAGTGACGGGGTCCCTGACGCGAACAAAACCAATGTCTCTGGTGTCTTTTGGCCCGGTGCAAAGGACACTCTCTATCCGGCTTTCCCTATGTTTTGGCCTACAGCTGGAGGCCTACCCATGCCGCCCTACCCGGGCTCTCCACCCAAACCTCCTCTAGAGCTGACAGGCGTCCGGCAGGGCGACCCGGACTTATCGGACCAAAGCGACAGAGGCGCAAACACACCCAAAGACACAAACCACCACCCTCACCATCAGCAGGACGGTGGAGAGCGATGTCCCAGCTCTCAGTCCTCCTCCAACAGGAACGACGAGGACAAGTCCGGGGACGAGACCACCCAAAGGAAAGTGAGCTACATTTCGGCCTTCAGACCCGTTGTCAAAGACGCAGAGACCATCGCCAAACTCTACGGCAACCGGGACAGCTACAGCGTGCGCCCTGGCTACCTGTCCCCGGATTTTATCAGCGAGAGCTCGAGTTACAGGTCGATATCACCGGACAGAGAGAGTGTGGTGGACGACGACGAAGACGACGACCCGGACGTGGATGTGGAGTCCAACCGGGGCCAAGACGAAGATGAACCCATCCGGATCTCGCCGGGAGGGGACCCCCGCGACTCCCCTGTGCACGACCGGACCTCCTCCGGTGCTGAGGAGAGCCCGGAGCAGCCTGACGCCTGCAGCCCGGGGGCACCCACAGCATCACCGGAGGACTCCGTTCACAGCGGGTCATCAGATGAGGACAGACAGATGCGCAATGGCTCCCCTCTTCGTGAAGTAAGATTAGATCAAATGAAACTATAATAGTTCACATGTCACAGTAGTAGAAATATGAGTTTATAGAGGAGATAAAAATGTAATCCAGATGTTAAAAAAAAACCCAGATGTAGATATTTGACATAAATATTAAAAATAATGTTTGGCATTGGAGAGAACTGTCTGCGTAAAGTGCCAATGAGCAAGGCAGCAAGGCAGCAAGGCCCACAAAAATCAGTTAAAGAGAAAATCCTCCAAAACTGATCAATTGCATGTTTTTCCAATTTTCAATCAGGTTAATTAAACTATAATTTACTCTGCTTTATTCTTTCGTATTCATTCCAATTAAAATCATTTTCTATTTGTTCGCCCAATTATACATTTTACCACCATAATGCGGGACTTAATTTCTGCTAGGGATCACTTCACCGTCTTCACCACAAATTGCAGGGCTCCTGTTTTTTTGAAGAAATAAAGAAAAAAGGGGGCCTCAATTACGCGAAGAACCGCAGCAAATGACACATAATTGGTGTCCGTCATTAAGCACGAGGGTCTGCCTCATTTTACAGGTGTACACTCGTGAAAAGGACGGCCACGTGATTCTGAACGAGCCTTCGTCGTTTGGGTCCAAACAATCCAGCAGCCCCCGCAGACCCAACGGTAATTATTGGACCGATCATGTGTTGTTTAATGCAAAGCAGTGCGTCTTTATATTGAACATGTTTGTGTTTTAGGTGTCCATCACGCGTCTGAAATACACAACCAGCGCAGTGCAACGTCTTACCTGGAGCACAAAGATAAACAAGGTTTAAATCATCTATTATATTATTTTATATTCTTTACCGTATTTCCTCATAAGTTTTCCACAATATTATATTAATTGTAATGACTTAATTGTTGGTTTAATATTGCGTTTTCTTATTTTTATTTTTTGCAGCCGATGGATCTTTACGCATCGATATCAGCGTGCACGAAAGAGATCTGGAGAACATGGCGAAAGGTAAGAGGCTTTCCAAAACTCAGAAGGAAATAAGAAAAGAGACATGGTGAAGCAGGCGATGTTAATTAAGAGTAATTCTTTGTGTTTTTATTTTAATTTGGGCGCGTACCGAGCGGGCTTGGCCACCTTATTTAATTAAGGCTGCTATTTGCGGTTTTAAATCTTTCTAATTAGGTTGAATTATTCATTTCATAAACACATTTTATGCTGGGGTTTTATTAATATATATTTATTAAATGAATATTAAATGTTAAATCCCACTTCATTTTAAATAGAGCTAAATGCCCACGGCCCGCTAAAGATGGCGTGCCAAAAAAAAAAAAAAAAAAAGAAGAAGAAAATCTAAATGTGAATTTACATTTTCTAGGCCTAAAGTGTTTCCATAGTTGTTAACCACTTAATCACGAGACGTGGGAGTTTTGACTTATTATTGTAAGAGGAAATCGTTTAGAGGCTATTAATATTTTAACGAACAGAGCCATAACCCCGAGGCACGCCAGCTAATTATTTTACAACGCTTGGAAAAACCCTGGGACTCCATTATTATCGTCTCCAGCTCCAGGCAATGCATGGCAATTACTGTGGCAGCGAGCGAAAGGAAAAGCAGTGAACTGGTTGTTATCAAAGATGTAAACGCACCTGAAGTCGGTTTACTGGGTTACATAAATGTTAATGTGCAGAAATTCAGAATATATCATAGTAAGTGGAATCAAACGGCTGCGATGAGGGCAGAGTTTGAGGGATGAAAGGTGTTTTTTTTTTTTTTATGATTTCTTGAGGAGGAAGCTCGCTCATTTGTGTTCATATTAATGGTTGTTTGCAGAGGAATTGCAGAAGCAGCTTGTGGAACAAGTGGAGCTGAGGAAGAAGCTGGAGAGAGAGTTTCAGCATTTAAAAGGTGGGACAAAGACAAAGGGTCACGGACAAGTGACTTGTTTAATCCAGGACAAGATGGAGTTAATTTGCCCTTAGAGTCCAGAAACGTGTCTTTAAATTTATCCCCGCAATGTCAGAGAGTTTCCATCTGATGTGGCCTTTGGTACTCTTCAGATAATTTTCAGGATCAAATGAAGCGTGAGCTGTCCTACAGAGAGGAAATGGTCCAGCAGCTGCAGATTGTTCGAGGTTGGTCTCTCCCTCTCTCTCTGTCTGTTTCCCCCCTGTCTCTCTGCGCCTCCGTACACTCTGACTGTAAAGAAGATGTAGATCAATGCTCTTTAAGTTTATGAGGGAAAACACTGAGCCACAAAAAAGTTTATATAACATAGGCCAGATCAATCCATCTCAACCAACTAGCCTCCAAACTAAAAGAGAGAGGAAAAGTGACACTTGCATATTGAAATATTGGCAAATTTGTATCCAGGCTTTTTCCTGTAAACTCCACTTATTTATTTATTTTTTCTCCTGCAGTTGAGGAAAATTATTAGATATCAAAAGGTGAAACCGAAACCACGCTGTTTTGTTTGCAAAGGTTATTTTCTCCTAAATCATGCTCTGGAAAATTGAATAGACAGACCATTATGTAGTGCTGTATCAGTTACATGCAGTAGACAGCAACTAATGCCACCCGTTAAAGGATTGGTTTAATGTTACAGTAGTTTAAATACAGGGTTCAAGTACACAGAGGGGTCACTCTAAATACCATAGGGGCAAACGGCATACATTACACTCCTCTGCATCCGATGCTACATGCAGCAGCTCACATTTTCTTTACCTTTCTATTCCTTTTTTTGACTATTTATATTATATTTTTTTATTCATTTTATTTTTTTCGATAGACACTTTGTGCAGCGAGTTGGACCAAGAGAGAAAGGCTCGTTATGCAATACAGCAGAAGCTAAAAGGTAATTTTATCTGGTCCAAGAAGGAACACGAACACGTGTACTTCTTTTGCCTGCAAAATACATAAATATGCAAGTGCTACTTTTTTTTTATTATTATTATTGAACATCTACAGTGGTCAGAAGGCAGAGTCACACTTTTTAAGCCTGGGTAAACCCATTATTTGTTCCTCCTGTTCATACTGGCGGCAAAGAGATTCTTTCTTAAAGTGGTTTCGGTGTAAGCGGCAAGAAAAAACTACAAAATCAGTCCACGTTTTACTGCTTTGTGCAGAGCAGTCAAAGCTAATCAGAATTATTCAAGTGTCTGTCTTTCAAGGGAAATTTTAATTTAAGTCTTTGTTGCTGACTCTCCACCTCAGTTATCCTCGGACACAATGGTTATCACTGCTTTTCCATCCACACGCTTTTCTGCACATTTACAATTTGTGCAAACCAAAAAGAAAAAAAAAATGAGTGGAAATAAGGACAATTAAAGAAAAACGACTATAGATATTGCAAAAAGGTGTCTACAAAAAATACAATCAATAGAACTAAGATGAGCCTAAATGCAATCAAAGCAGTCTCTGCATGCAGAAACTAAAATGATGGTACAAGATTTGTGCATGTTTTCCACCATTTGATGCTTCTCCAATTACGTCATCTCGTGGCATCCTCTTCTTCTGCAGCAGCTCAGCAGCACCGGCAGGAGAATTAGCTCCACCAACCGTTTCCTGTAATGAATGGAAATGCAAATTAATTTAGATTTTTTTTTTGTAAAGATTTAGTCAAATAATTGATGCTACATTTGGACGGAAACTTGACTCAATGAATCAGCTGAATTCCTCTTTACTCAGAAGGATTGTTTACACTGAAACTACGTTAAGAAAAGATTTCTTTACGATTTGGACAGAAGGAACAATGCACATGTGGATGTCACATTAGGGGGATATTAGACGACCAACTTGTTTAAAATTCGGCAGTGATTTGTGAATGCTTTGTGGTTTTGTTTGCATGTTCTCACTGATGGGCTCGTTCCTCCCTAGAAGCTCACGACGCCCTTCACCATTTCTCCTGCAAGATGCTCACCCCTCGTCAGTGTACCGGAGCCTGCACCTTCAAACCCCCGCTGCTGCCTCCCTAGTACCCGGCCCGCCTCGCACCTGACCACACAGCACAGCCAAAAAACAAAAAAAAATTAAAAAAAGAAAAGATAAAATGTAAAAACCCACACACAGATCCGCCTCGGGATGACTCACGTGTTCACCTCCCACCTGACACACTACTGATTTTAGCACTTGACTCAACGTGGACACTTGAAGGTTTTGGCAGCAACGTCTCCTCAAAAGAAATTTAAATAAAATAAAAGAACTCTTGTGTTAAAGAAGATCAGGATTTACTGAAACACGGAGTTCGTTTTATGTTGTGAATCACGGGATTGTTGATCTGAAGCTGCTCAAACCAAGGAGTCTCACTGAAGCTGTCTGCTCTTTAGCTATCCTGAAAAGAAAAACCAACACTATATACATATATATACATATATATTATGTGACGATGTGCAATGGCTTGTATAATTGTGACATTAAGTTCTCACTATTTAGATTTTGTTGCTTGTTTGAACACGTTGAGTTTTTACATATGTTTGTTATTTATTTTGTCATTTGATTTGTCGTTTAGATCATTTGTGACACCGTATGCGTCGTTAAGCACTTTAAATGGGCAACACTTCTCAATTTGACCGTGCCGTCCGAAACCAAATTCTCTTATCAAGAAAAAAAACAAAACAAAAAACACGAGGATGTTTCAAACAGAGCACGTTATTACGAGCACTTACTTCGACAGCTCTTCAGGTTTGACTATAAACGGTAAAAGGTTTTTCTTTCAGCCACTGACACATGTACAGTTCAGACTTTAACACAAATCTGATCTCATAGTTTTCTCTGTTTCTGTTTTTTTTTTAAATTATTATTATGTCATTACCTGCATCTGTGAGTCACAGCAGACAAAACCAAAACTTTTTCCTGTCATCTAAAGGTCTTTTTATAAGAAGAAGACACTGAATGAAATATGTGTATAACTGCCATTCACACCGTTTTCATCTCCTCTCAATTGCTGAATTAAAAACAAACACACACAAAGAGCCGTTCTGAAATGTTTCTGACACAGTTTATTCATAATTTTCCCATTTATGTATGTACCCATGTCAATATTAATAAAATGTGAAAGCCACTTTCTGCTTTGGAGTCTTATTTTCTTGTTTCTTTGGCCGGGCTGAGTCTGACACCTGCTGGCCTCCACACAGAACAACAACTCGTGAGGCGGATCACATTTCCTCTTATTGTATTTGAGTTCAACATGATCTCTTTCATTAGGCGGCTACATCAGTGCATGACATGTCCAGTCAACTTATAATGTTTGACGTGGAGTCAGGGGAGCAGGCTGATCTAATAGTGAAATCTAATTCTTCTGATGGGACGACTAATAGATATTGATTACACGGCTCTCGGTCCCTGGATGCTTCATACTGAGACAGATACTCACATAATGTCACTGACACACAATGAATGTTAATTTTCTGTGAACGTAATTGCCCTCCGTGGCAAAGCTCATTCCCTTTGAATGCTAACAAGGCCTGCGGACCTGAACAGAGCCGGAGTACAGTGAGTGGAAATGATCGGCTGAGTTTATTTAGTCCTTTCGAAATAACAACAAAACCTGATAAAGACTGACGTGTGATGACAGGCGTGGATGGATTATGTGACAATGGGTCTCCGGATGCAAAGTGACTACAAACAGCACGGCTGGATGTGTGTTATTTTCCCATTCGTAGTTGTTTTGTTTCTCGTTCTGTGTTATTGTGGTGGTTTTGCGTCACTTTCTGGTTGTTTTGTGTCTTTGAGGCTGAGAAGTGTCTTTTCTGTCATCTTGTGTCTTTGTGCTCATTTTACACTTCTTTGCAGTTGTTTTGCGTCTTTGTGTGGTTATTTTACACCTCCTAGTCGTCATTTTGTATCTCTTTTTGGTTGTTTTGTGTCCTCTTGTACTAATTCTACATCTTTTTCGAGGTTGTTTTATGTTTCTCTCCTGCTGTCATGTCTTTTAGTGGCTATTTTGTAGTTATTTTGGTTGTTTTGTTTCTCTTTGTGGGGGTTTTTGTGATCATTTTAGATCTCTTTCCAGTTGTTTTGCATCTTTGTGTGGTAATTTTACACTTCTGTTTGGTTGTGTTGTGTCTCCTTGTAGTACTTTAACATGTTTTTTGTGCTCATTTTACATCTCTCTTCAGTTGTTTTGCATCTTTGTGTGATTGTTTTACACCTATTTTTGGTTGTTTTTGTACTATTTCTACATGAGGTTGTTTTATGTTTCTCTCCTGTTTTCTTGTGCCTATTTTTAGTTATTTTAGTTGTATTGTTTATCTTTGTGGCGTTTTTGTGATCATTTTACATCTCTTTGACTTCATCTTTGTGATCATATTGCGTTTGTTTGTAGTAATTTTCTTCCTCTTTGAGATTGTTTTGTGTCTCTTTATGTTTTTTTGTGTCTCGTTGTGGTGATTTTGCATCTTTCTGTGGTTGTTGCGTGTCTCTCTGTTATTTTTGTATAAATTTTTTTGCATCTTCTGGTGGTATGTGCATCTTTTTTCTTATTGTTTTGTGTCTTCTTGGGGAGGATTTGCAGTTCAATTTTTTCTCTTTGGGGACCCCGGTGGCCCCCTTACCTTCAGTGACGATTCAAGAATCTAACCGTGATGACAAGTAAGAAAAACACCTCCTTAACACATTGATTTAAGATTTTTTAAAAGTCAGTGGGCTTTCCATTTTTTGTTGTACATTTAAACAGCCGCAGTGGTGGAAGAAATACATGTAAGTACAAGTGAGAATAGAGAAATGTCAACAAACTAAATGCACATTGTATCTGTAATGGTGTGAGACATTTGATTAAAATTGTTGGATAATTATCATAGATACATATTTGAGCAATTTAATCTACAATAGACCATTGTATTTATAAACTGATAATAATTACTAACCTGCACAATCATAATCGTAATTAATGTTTAGCTGTGGAATAATATAAATGCAGTGGACTGAAAAATCTTATATTTTTATCTAAAATACAGATTGGACATACGTAAATGCAGTGCAAGTACTTCAAATGTGGACATAAGTAGTTTTCCTTCGCATATTTTATCCATTAACTGTTCCCCAGTCCATTTTCTACATCATGATTCATACATTTTGATATGTTGTGTGTGGATATAACAATATCTCAGTGTAACTTTCACATTTTGTAGTATAATAGAATATTTTATCCGTTTCTTACTTGTTGCTATTACATGCTCTTGGTCTCCACACAATCCTGAATCCATCCACTTTAATATCAAATATTTTAAAAGAAGAATAATGTTTTATCCCCCCATGGATGACAGTCGTCTCTCAGTATTTACAGTCTGTACCTCGGATTAATTATTTGCTTGTATAAACACCCGTGGCCAGTGGACACCTGTCCCATCACTGGCCAGAACAATACAGCAGATGGCAGCGATACATAAAGATATAATGAAACCTCTGTGATTCTCCTCCATGAAACAAGCAGCAGAACTAGTTTGTCAATAGTTTCTTTGTATGGACCCTGAGGGGACGATCATTTTCTGATAATAGATTTGGCTATAAAGCTTAATGTGTTCGGTGTTATAGTGATTTGTTTTTTTTTGTTCAGTGTAGAAATACAAAACCATTAGAGGAAGCAGTGATTGCATGAGAACAAATAAACTACAGAGGAGGACCTGCAGCTGAAAATGCATGTTATATTAGATTCACTTTCATTTGAAATGATAGGGCGCCACCTCCTGGCTTCATCAGCACCAGGCCTCCTTTTTTATTTTTACAGAGAGAAGACAGTGGCATCAAATCACAATAAGCAACTTGTTTTAAATGTTTAGTTTTCAGGTTTGAATTCTTTAGCCAGATTTAAACATGCACTTGCACTGAAGTCCCACTATTTTAGTTTTAAAATTGTGAAATACTGAAATTTCCAGATTCAGACCATAGTTTCGACGTTATTTAATGTGTCTTCTGATATTTTATGGGGTCTCATATATTACAAAAAAATAAATAAATAAATGTTGTGCCAAAAACACGAATGTCCAAGTCTTGACGTCAGGTAACATAACCAACAAACACAGACAGTGCTTCCTTTATCTCTGTAAAGTCTGATTTCATATGTTTTATATTCAAAAATTCAGGGTCAGAGCAAACAGAGACAGATTCATTACAGATTGTTTAAAATCATCAAACAAATGCCGACATATCTTGACATTTAGTCTCTAGTAGGGATCCGAAGAATACTGACAGGCTATATTTAAAAGCTTTAGGAGACTTATTCATTCATTCATCTTCCGTAACCGCTTGTCCTGTGAAGGGTCGCAGGGGCGGCTGGAGCCTATCCCAGCTGTCATCGGGCGAGAGGCAGGGTACACCCTGGACAGGTCGCCAGTCTATCTCAGACTTTAGGAAACTCATCACATTTAAACAAATCTAGGTTGAGATTTTAAATGTTATTTTTGAGTCAGTTAAGTCCAAATTTAATGTGCTGGGATTTAATTCCCACCATTTATGTTTTAAAATTGTAAAAATAAGTAAGAGGACACATCTTTCCTCAGTCCTGTTAATCTGACGAAATCTTAGTTTAAAGCAACAAAAGAACATTGACTTTACTTCATTTTATCGCCGTTAACTCAGAATTAATATGTTTTATATATTAAAAGAAAACTGGGATCATATTTAGAATATAGGTGCACCTTCATATATTGGCAAACATGAGAGACAGATTCATTACAGATTGTTTAAAATCATCCAGCAGTAAAGGCAGAGATGTCCACATATCCTGACTTTTAGTCCCTAATACACAAGAAAGTAGGTTTTGTTTTCACACTACTCCCTCATCATAACTGAACTGATCTTGACGACTCAATTAGAAAAGGAAAGAGAAAGTCAGTCATCAGAGTACTGACCCACTGCTGTATTTAAGTTCAAGTCAAGGTTTAGTGTAAAAATACTCACAAGGTGAGTAAAAATCCTGCACCCAAAATATACTCATAATACTTTTACATTGTACTTAAGTTAAAGTAGTGTTTAGAAAAATGTAATCAAATTGTCAAAGATAAAAGTCCTCCTCATTCTGAGTGGACTCCTCTTTTATAATTTCTTAAATGATTGGTTTATTATGACAGAAGCTTTTAAATAAAATCAGATCATGCTGCTTTAATGTGTAATCAGTAGCCTTTATAAATTGTCTTATATATAAATACATCGTACAACCCACACAGAAGAAAAGGGTTTTTCCTTTGACGTGATTGTTACTCATTGTTCCTTTAATTTAGCTGTTTGTGACGGGTGGGAACATTTCCCACTTGTTTGTTGACTCAGTTGGCATTTTTAGGCAGACCAAAAAAATAAAACCAGTAGTCATTTTGTTTCCCCTTGTGGTTGTTTTGCAGACCGGGGCCTCTCTGTGTGTAGTTTGCATGTTGTCTGTGTGGGTTCTCTCCAGGTACTCCAGCTTCCTCTCACTGTCCAAAGACATGCTAGTTAGGTTAATTGGTGATTCTAAATTGGCCGTAGATGTGAGTGTGAGTGTGAATGGTTGCCTGTCTCTCTGTGTTAGCTCTGTGATAGACTGGCAACCTGTCCAGGGTGTACCCCGCCTCTCGCCTGATGACAGCTGGGATAGGCTCCAGCCTCCCCGCGTCCCTTCACAGGACAAGATGAATGAATGAATGAATGTGGTTGTTTTGCATCTATTTCTGGTTTGCTTGTTGTTGTTTTTTTATGGCCATTTTCCATCTCTTCAGGTTGTTTTGTGCCTTTTTCTAATCATTTTCTGTGTCTTTGCGTGTCTTTTTCATTTCACTTATCACATTGCACCAATTTGTTCTCTCTTTCTTGTTTCTTTTGTTTGTGTTTGTGCTTATTATGAGTCTAACCGTCCTTCAAATAATCCAGACTATATGAAGGTGATAATGATGAGTCTTGTCTTAGAGAGCTGCTGCATTTATGGACATTTTGGAGTCTGCTCCTTAAAGTGCTGTCAAAGCGTGCAGCATTATAGAGAAATTCTGCAGGACTATAGGACACTCATACAAGACGGCATTTATTTTAGCTAATGTACCAACTTCATGCAATTCCCAGCACAGCTTCAACTAATTACACAGGTAAAAACACCTGATGTTAGTCTATGATTTGGAAAGTAACTTAAGTTGCAAAATGGGAGCAGAGCAGAAAAATATAATAAAAACAAATCCACTGCACAAATAAGTATAACAATGAACTGAAAAAAATACTTTCCATCCTTGCTCATTATATTTTACTGATGTGATCGTCTCCAAAGTTTTGAAAAGGCACACTAATATTTGGGTTTACAATAATTCCTGAACTTGAGTTTCCATTGAGCTTCTACGGTCCAGCCCACCACAAACATTTCTGAAACATTTGTCTTCACTATGCTGAACGTCATAACCGTCTCTGCTTTTATGAAAATAAAGCAAGTGTACTTGTGAGATCAGCTCTGAAATCTAGATCACCGTGACGAACTGAGAGCGACCTCTCCACTCAAAATAAGTCCTTGTAAGATTTCAGAGAAGGTAAACATTTATAATTAAAGTTCAGGGAACAGTGGAGCCGTCTGGTATTAAACGAAATGAAAATATGATCCCGTCAAGAAAATAAAACTTGCTCTGAATGTTTCCAGCTCCCTTTCCCCTTTCTACCTTTCCATCTGCAATGGGGGTTGAATATCAGGGGACAAGTTCAAAAGCTTTGAAACAAGTGTTGACTCTCATTTTGGATCACTTTAGATATGAAACCTATTTATTCTCCTACCGCTCAACTCATATTATATGTTTTGTAAGCTCTGATGACAGCCTTAATGATACCCTCCGCTGCCCTGACAAGACCAGAGGAACGAACGGTGACATTTTATATCGCTTAGATTTATCACACATGGCTTCATGTGATAGCAAACCATATGTTTGTCAAAGAACTGTGAACTAAAGCCTGGTATTTCATTGGAAATTTAGTTAAACATTAGTGTCGGCCTTTGGGTCCTGTGACTTGAGGGAAGGGGCCTCTGTGGATCATCCCACAGATACTTGATCAGTTTGGGATCTAGTGAATTTGGAGGCCAGGTCAACACCTTGTGCTGTTCTTCATGTTTTTTTTAGTTGTTCCTAAACTGTTTTTGTGTCTGTGTGCCTGTGTCAGGCTGCATCCTGCTGGGGATGGCTGCTGCCATCAAGGAGTGTCATTGCTATGGGGTGGGGGTGCCTGGTCTGGTCTAGGTGGGTGCTACATGTCTAAGTAACATCCACATGAATGCCAGGTCCAAAAGTTTCCCAGCAGAAGATTGTATTGTCACAAGATGGTCAATGTTATTTACTTCACCTGTCAGTGGTTTTAATGTTCTGGCTGATTGGTGTACACTGCATCATTCTCGCCACCAAATTCAGTTTGAATTGAGAGCAGCTCGTTTTCAGTGTAATGTGAAGGGCGTATCGTGTATGTAACATGTTGATTGTTGAACAGTATCTCTGCTTGAGCTTTTGGACACATTACTAATTACAAATCCACTGAAGATGGTTTTAGACATAGTTAAAATAGTAAAAATGAAAACTGAGGTCTTTGGTTTGAGCAGAAATATTACTGAGGAGTGACATTGCTCTGAGCAGCAGTATGGCGTAAAGCTGCAGATGATTTTATTCAAGTCAAAGACAAATTATTTACATTTGTGTATCATTCATGGGCCTCTTTCATTATAACAAAGCAAACTTTATAATTTGTCAGACTTACTCTGATCTTCAGGGCGATTTCAGATTACCAGGAGACTGATCACAGGCTGGACTGAATATATTTAAATTGTTGTTGGTGAAGAATAATTGAATCCACATTACAGACTGATCTAAAGCAGATGTGTCTTCACGTTGCCACTAGTTCAGGAAATATGAGCCGAGCATGTTGAGGTGTGGTACAGATTTTATGTGGTATTTGTTGACGTTTCAGACGGATGAGATCAGATTGTTTGGATGTTATAATCAGAGATGACCCACACACTGAGTACTAATACTGAATAATAATCCATCTTAAATATGGACTCACAGGCATCGGCATCTTGGATAGGGATTGGTAATAATGTATATATGAGTAAAATCCATCCATCCCAGAGATTTTGAGTTCAGGGCCTTCATTCATCAAAGAAATACTTTGATGCTTAAAATGCTCCAACACATGAGCTCAAAAGGTCTTCACTGTGAGCAATAAGACACATTTATCAGGTGACGTCCTCCCTCTTAGAACTTTTAATAGAAAAAAATCAAGTTATCACACAACTGATTGGAGATATTTCCTTTTAAAAAGCCTTTACATTTCATTCTGCCCTTTTTCAAGAACATTTGTCACTTTTTTCCTCAAGTATAATTTTTAGATTTCATGTCAGGCATGATTAATGCAAGAAACTGGGATGACCTAATAAAAGCCACGAGCCAAAATGTGTGGGGAACAACATAAAGTTGTTCAAGTGTGGAGTCTTGACCTCCTTACATTTCTTTTCATCTTCCGCGTTCCTGGAAGCAGGTGAAGCTGCACCAGAAATACAATTTCCTCTAAGATAAGATAAGATAAGACATGTTTATTGATCCCAAGTATGGGAAATTAACTTGTCACAGTAGCACGGAATTTGTCAAAAATATATACAAAACAGTGACGACTTTGACTTCGTCAGGGGGAAATTACCAGGGGAATAAAAAACACAAGTACTGATTTGAAAAATATAAACAAAAAAATAACAACGCTTCGAAAATATATAGAGAATATAAAGACATTCTGTATACTGTGGTGGTGGAATAAAAAATAAAAAAACAGAGAGCAGTCCAGGACAGAGCCGGCCCGTCTGACCAGCTTGTTCAGTCTCTTTCTGTCCCTCTCTGAGCTCCCACTGCTCCAGCAGACCACTGCATACAGGATGGCAGAAGCCACCACAGAGTCTAACGCTGGAAACAGAAAAACAATCTAATATGCTCATAAATTATAAACTAATAGGGATCAAATGGAGGGGTAATTGGCTAGTCTGGAGACAGATTTCTGCCTCAAGATATTCGAAGAGGTTCATAAGAGAAATAATAGTAGCAAACTGACACATGCAGACAAGAAAGGAGTGCGTTGTTTTGCAAAATAATTTTAAAAAAAGGAATGGTGTGACATCATATTAAGTGAATGCACATTTTCTTCTTCAGTTCAATTTGTATCTGGTTTAAAATTAGTCTCAATATTGTACTTTTAGATCAGTTTGATCAACTGATCTAAAAAGAAAAGAGCAAGTGATATAACTTTACAATTAAGGTGGTTAGTTTCTATTCTATTCTATTCTATTCTATTCTATTCTATCCTATTGTGTTCTTCATTCTACAACATTCTATTGGCGAATTTCCTCCCGTCGTGCCTGTTCCTGAACGCCATATGCGCGTTCACGCGGCGCTCTGCGCGTCCCAATCATGTGACACCACCTCACCACGCCTGCGCACAGAAATACAAGATGGCGGAGAGTGCGGAACTGAAGGTAAGGCGCAGCCTGAAATCATTATAAATTTACTCGGTTGCGAAGCGTTTGATTGTCGAGTCACACAGTTGTTTGTCGGCGTAAGCCCCGGGGGGCTGAGATCCGGTCAGATTCGGTGTTTATCGGCCAAACGCAACCGGAAGTTTATTGAAATCCGCGGGCGCCGAAGCTCGCAGCAGCATGTTTATGTTGATATTGAGACGCGCTGGTTTGAACGGACCGTTTTCTCCAGCACACCAGCTGCTGGCAGGGCGGCATTCACTTTACAACCATCATATGTGTCTCGTTTAAACGTGAAAGCGGTGGTTTTATTTCTGTAGCATGAGAACTGTCTCTGGGGATGTTTACAAGAAAAATAAATAAATAACGTTAGTGTTTTTTAAACGCCTCCAGACTGAGGCGGCTTGGACATGACAGCAGCGTCCAGACTGTTGGTTTATGTTTGAAAACGCGCCACATCGAGAAAATATTATATTATTAACAATTACAAACTTAACATTTAACCACACACCATGTCCGAGCAGGGGACGAGAGTCTGGAGGTGGAGTAACCTGTTTAGTACTACCCATACCTGTTGATAGAATAAAACACACCTTAATGTAACGGTGCACCGGCGCCTGGTTTCCCGTTATATCAGCCTCATATCCAGGCTGTCAGTTCACCTAAACACCTGCAGGCATCGGAGGAGCACCTCGATGCACCTGGTTTGTTTTATTTTAGCTTAGTAAAGAACATTTGGATCAGATCTGCCGGTTATTGATCAGAGTCTTGGGCTATTTTTAGACTTTTCCCCTGGGTGCCTGCCAGATATCTGTGGATCTATACATGCTGCTTTGAGCCAGCTGCTGTTCATCCACTCACACTCTAAAAACACACCCACTGCCTCCATTGAAAAGCCAGATGTGATCTTATTATTTAGATTACCCGTTAAAATTCGTTTTTTTTAACCCCCACCTGCTTCTAAAACTTAAAACATTTGCTTGCTTTTATTTCTCGGTTTCACAGTCTAAATATGGAGGTGGGCTTGCAGCTTGCGATCACTCTCATTCGCCAGTTCATTAGGTTCACCAGTGAAAACTCCTACATTATAATGTCCTGCAACATATTTTGTCTTTCTGAGTGTTTTCATATTTTTAGGCTGTGTTGTTTTTAGCAGCCTCATTTTATTCAATGGGCTGTGATGAATAACAGAAACAGTGAATCAGTACAGTTTAACTGCACCATAAACTACATCCCTCCAAAAATTATCATACAGTTGAATTACCACCTTTTTTATGCTGCTTTAATACTATAACAGCCACGAAGGGAGATTTAGTGCAGGGCTGTTACATTAAAATGTACTAGTGTACCTAATGAACTGGCAGGTGAGTTTATAGTCGTTGTCAGTTGGTAAGAAAAGTGTCTAATAGATCGATATTAAGCTTTAAAAGGGGAGAAAACCACGGCAGATGTCACCAAGTCATCCACAAATTGTATATTCAAATCAATATTCAGTGTGAGACAAGAAAAGCATAAAGTCTTAAAGCTTCTATATTTGGAAAGAGGAATTAATTATCAAAATAGCATCTGACTGATTTGCTGCCAGTAAGTAACTCATTAGGGTGAACAAAGAAATACACGTATACATTTGAACTCTACCAAGGTGTGATGAGCATTTATTATCAGGTTTTTAATAGGACGATAGATCAACTGAATAACAAGCCATGACTTAATAACGAAGGTGTGATTTGTTGGAGTCTGCTTCTATTTAAATGAAACGTGGTGGAGATTTTTTGTCTAGACTGATGTTAGTCTTCCGTTGCGGAAGGTGCTGCAGGAAGATCTGACAAACTGGCTTCGGTGCTTTCTTTAAAATTCAAACATGTACAGTGTTTGTCCAGCAGTGACTTACAGCATCAGTGATTTACTGATGTCAAATTTGTGTCTAACTTGAGTTCTGGTGGATAAAAAAACCTAGAAGCGTTGTTTGGACCTTTCAGATCTGAAATTTGAGGCAAAGAAAAAAGATGAAAGTCTGACTCTAGTTGCAAGTTCACTTAGATTTTTACTCTCTGTTTCTGTCCCGCATGAGTGCATTTGTTAGAGCTTGGCTGAGGTGCTGCTGAGATGTTGTTTCGGACTTTTAATTCTGACAGGAAATATCTCCAACCTGAGCTCGACATAACTCCTGTGGAACGTTAAGACGAGAACCGGAGGAATTTTTCTTGCTTCTGTACAAATTCTCTTAAAGAAGCATGTGAACAAACATTCTTGTACGTCTTCCTGACTGCATTCTTTAAAAAGTATTTCAATTAAACAACTTGGGAACTGATTGAAGTTTTGGTTTGTTAGTTGTGACCAGTCAGGAGGTGATGGTCACTTCTGTGGATGTCATTAGTTCGTTTACATCACCGCGACACACCAAGCTCACGGTTGTGGCATTTTCCGGCGTCAGGCCGTCGGTGAGAGCCTGCAGCCTTCGTTTTTCCGGTGTGTCCCACATTGTTAACACTAATTGCTCCCCCATCGCAGATTCAACGTGCTGAATCTGCGATGGGACGAGTTGTGAGACAGGTCTCTGATTGGCTGTTCAGCTTAGAGAACCAGTGCAAGACAAGAAAAACAGAAGTAACCAAAATGATGACGTTCAAAGGCTGCAGAGAGGGCTTCTTTCATTTTATCCTTATCTAATCTGAACTTTTAAATACACAGTTTCAGAATGACACGATCATCTAAAACAAACTGTAGACCGACTGATTAGCATGATTCAGGAGAGGCCAGCTCTGTGTGTCGGTTTCTAGATCTTTCTTCCCTCCCAGTTCTTCTCTTCTGGTTGGAGAAATTTCCTTTCATGCAGCGTTATGTGGTGTAATCTTTGCGGTGTGTTCAAGTGCAACTTTATTCAGACACAGGCAACACGAGGTGATGTTACTGTCGACCTTTGTTTCTGGTTCTTTGATGTCAGTTTGGTGTGTCTGTGCCTTTGAAGAAGCATGTGAACATAGACTGAAACGTTCTTGTACGTGTTCCTGAGTGTATTCTTCATAAACCTTTTTGATTAAACAACCCGGAAAGTAATTGAAGGTTCAGTTGAAGGTTTGATTATCTTGGACCAGACAGGTGGTGGTGGCCACTTCAGTCGTTTGTTTCCACATAGATAAGTAGGTGATTGATTTTTGGCGAGTCTCAAACTAATAATTTGCCAGTATCACCCTTCTCAAATCTCTGGTGATGTTTTAAGTACTAGTGTTGCAGCACATCTCACATTTACCGAGCCCAGCGTCCATGTAGCCGAAGACAAGGTTCACACACTTAAACACACGACATAGATATTAACAACAAGATACGGATCAGGGCTGTAAAAACAGTTTGTGATGATTCACGGTACACCCACTATCATTTTAGCACAACTGTAAATAAGACCGAAGTCTGGCTCAGTATATCTTTAGGTTATTTTTTTTTCCTCTCTAAGGTGAAGGTTGTGTTCGCGTTTTGACAATGTTCACATTCTGTAAAATCGTTTACTGGAATCTCACAACGAATCCTGTTGGTCCACAGATTGAGAGCTCAAATAGATATTAAGTTTGTGACAAGATACAGATATAAAAAAGCGTCTAATTCTTAAAACTCTTATATTTTGCATATTTACTTGGAAGAACCAAGGAATTGATTATTAAAACGGCTGTTAATTGATTTACTGCCAGTCAGTAACTCACTAATCGTTTTCCTTTAACTGTACTTGTCTTTGGACTGGAGATCATTTAAATGAGAAGACAACTTTTTACTCACGTACAGATATTTGAACAAACCTAACAGGTTTGGTTTGAGGAATTTGGGTTTAACATTGACACAGTCAGGCATAACATTATGACCAACTTCCTAATATTGTGTAGGCCTCCCTTGTGCCTCTGAAACAATTGTGACTCATCAGAGAATGGACATGGGACTTCTGAGGGTGTAGTGTGGTGTCTGGCAACAGACTTTTGTTCGTGGAGGGCCTTTGGGTCCTATGGATTGAGGGGAGGGGCCTCTGTGGATCATCCCACAGATACTTGATCAGTTTGGGATCTAGTGAATTTGGAGGCCAGGTGAACACCTTGTGATGTTCTTCATGTTTTTTTTGTGTGTGTCTGTGTCAGGCTGCATCCTGCTGGGGATGGCTGCTGCCATCAAGGAGTGTCATTGCTATGGGATGGGGGTGCCTGGTCTGGTCTAGGTCGGTGCCACATGTCTAAGTAACATCCACATGAATGCCAGGTCCAAAAGTTTCCCAGCAGAACATTGAATTGTCACAAGATGGTCAATGTTATTTACTTTTCCTGTCAGTGGTTTTAATGTTGCGGCTGATCCGTGTGTTTATAGATTCTGGATTAGGACATATGTATATTTTAAGAAGCTTGTCGACATAGTAGTAGACGAAGTAGTTGACACACTTGGCATCGTCGATGGATCACGTATAATCGTTTAGTTTGTTGCATTTCGTGAACGCAAGCAGAAATGTTTGGGGCATCGTTGCTGATCACATTCTGGTCATTTCCACTGTCAGCTCAAGCTTTTATATTACTGAAGACTGTGCCATGATTCACTTTTACACCACTAACAGTAATGTATCAGCGATGGATTACTGCTCATAAAAACCGACACGTTTATGTTTTAAAGTTGCTGTAATGAGAATGATCCCCTCCTTTTGTCTGGTGTGAATAAATTCAGTGGTACAGGAGAATATTAAATAAAAGAAATGAGGCTCTGTAACTCTCGTACATCATCGTTTTATTGCTGTTTCACACCTGAGATATAGAAGATTATGCATCATTTTATTATAAATGTATCTTGCCTGTGCACATGCATCATGTTTTAGTTTATCAATTAATTAAATATATGCAGTATAGTTCTTTATACTCTAAAACACAGCTCTTGTTTGCTCTGTAACTGTTGCAATAAATTGGATTATTTTCTCTTTTTAGACATTTTAGATTCATCGTTTTTTCCATGAACTGGCAGGAAATCGTGTTCCCAGATCCAGATTTTTAATTTTTTTTTTTGTTTGGCCTTCAAAATGTCAGGGAGTGGTGAAGAACGTCTCCCGTCACATTTTCCTAACCTTCAAGGTGACGTCTTTAAAACGGTTCGGACCTCACACATACTCAGTTTGTTTAAGATATGCAGTAAACGTTTCTCAAAGTTGTGCTTGAAAACGACTCATATCAGCTCTGTTATACACCAGCAGGACAAAACATTATGACCACCCACGGATTCAGTGAATAACGTTACATAATGGACGTCACAGTCTATTATATGCTGTGTAGTCTTGTATTGAATGGAGGAAAAATGCGCTGGTGTAAAGACATGAGCTGTGATATTTGGACCTCGGTGAATCAGATCCTCCCCTTCAGTCTTGGCTGAAGAGGTGATATGCGGCAACCAATAGCTCACCTTGTTGAGCAGGTACATCAACTTAGGTTATAGTCCTCACCCCAGCCCTTTGCTTGCTCTTTCACCACGACATTTCTCTCCTCGTCTAATAAAGTCCCTAGAAGCAAGGATCCAGTGCTAAAGTCATAGCTTGTCCAGACTTCAGCAAAGACCCAACAGCACATTATTTTCTAATGTCACACTATCGGCGTTAGAGCAACAAGCTATTATACCGTTTCAGTAAAAGCCAACGATATGAAGCATCACCCTATAAATCAAACTTGTGATGACATAAACTTTTCTTGACGCTGCACTGACGCAGTGAAGGGTCAAACAATCATATGTGTTTGTTTCACCGAGTAATGCTGGAAAATCCCAGTGAACACCTTAATGACACGTTGACCAAGTCGTAGCTTTTGTCGCCCACAGTGTGAACCCAGCATTAGGCAGAGTCAGTCATACCAGTCTACCACAACATTAAAACCACTGACAGGAAAGGTAAATATCATCGACCGTCATGTGACAATTCAGTGTTCTGCTGGGAAACTTTTGGACCTGGCATTCATGTGGCTGTTACTTAGACATGTACCACCCTCCTAAACCAGACCAGACACCCCCACCCCATAGCAATGATGCTCCTTGATGCCAGCAGCCATCCTCAGCAGGATGCAGCCTGACACAGGCACACACACAAAAACGGTTCAGGAACAACTCAACTGATCAAGTATCTGTGGGATGATCCATAGAAGCCCCTCCCCTCAACCCATAGGACCCACAGGCCCCCACTAACAATATTGTGTTGCCAGACATGACAGGACACCCTCAGAAGACCCATGTCCATTATCTGATGAGGCATAAGGGAGACCTGCTCAATATTAGGAAGGTGGTCATAATGTTATGCCTGATTGGTGTATATTGGTTTGAACTGCTGAACGTTTTCTTCAGGGATGCCTTATTTATTTTATATATTATCATACTTAATACAATGAATTGGTGCATAATGCTGTGATGCAGTCATCTCAGAGAATATCTGGGCTTGTGGAAGCCTCTGATGTTGCCAGGCCTCCCAAACGTGTCCTGTTGCATTGCATTTTGTTTCACAGGAGTCCTGATCCGCCTCAGCTTCTTTGAACTGTCTCCTCTCTTCTCTGGAGCTGCTGCTGCTGCAGCCTGGCAATACAAATAACTGTCTGTGCGCTGGCGGCTTATAGGTGGAGACAGTCTATTTGTAGAGCCTGTGGCTAGGTTAATCCCTAATGATACAGGCCTCTTCTCCGCTCCCTTACATCCTTTGAACACCTGCCTATTTCTGTTATTGTCATTGTCATTATCGCTGCGGTTAATGTCTAGTTTACGGACGAATCGACGCTCACGTGGAAACTGACAAACTGCTCTCATGTGTTGGCGTATTTACAGCTGTGACGTGCACGTCTAGATGTGTTCTTTACTGTCGTGAAGCTTTTCAGAGCAGACACAAAGGTCCTGGATATGTGAAAATGTGATGGTTTGAGTTAAGATGCATGGCAGCGCGGAGCAGATGGTGCAAAGCCCACGGTGCGAAACATGATACAGATGTTGCATGTCTCGTTTGTTACAGAGATGTCAGAGGTGTTTAGCATTGAACCAGCTGGAGCAAACTGTTGGAGAGGGTTTATTGTCCTTTTCGGGAAAAGCCTTATGAAGATAACAAACTGGCTTTGTCACTTCAGCTGACAGGATGAATACGTTCTGCATGTTCAGCCCAGTCAAACCGAGCTCCATTATTTTGTCCTGCCAGAGCACATGTTGTCTGCAGCCATCGACTTTTTGTGTGGCTTTTTCTGAGACAGAGCCTTTCTTAACTCCTGTGGTGATTTTGTTGCACGGTCCTGTTGCCGTGGAAACATGTCACATTCGAGATGGACACGGGTAGGCAGCAGTTCGGCGCTCGATAGCGTGTTTCCAGCTGGAAGAGAGAGAGGTACTGGCGTTTTCTCTGGCCACCTTCCCGGCAGTGTTTTTAGTTTTTTTGAAAATTGGAAAATTAGAGAGGATTTCGCTGTGAATAAAAAGAGGTAAATAAAAAAAGTACCCCTTTATTTTATCCCGCTGCAGGCTGATGTGCTTGTTAGACCGTCTCCTTGAAGTTAATACATTTCTCCACCCGCAGCTTTGTGCATCTTGTGTGCAGAGTTAGCTGAATGGTCGCTCTTGCAATTTGTGACTCATACTTCACTTCTGATCTTGAGTTTTCTTGCGTTTTAACTCGGTGCAGGGTGTTAGACATCATGTTGCCATCGATGTTTGATCGCTACATCACAGGTTTCACAAATGGAAATAGTTCTTTTTAAAACTATTTGGGACCTTTCTGCATAAATTGTGTTTTCTTGACACGTATGGCATCACATAGAGAGTTCCTCTAAGACACTAATCTACTTTCTTGATTAAATATATTTAAGATGTTATATTTAAATTCTGGAGGTTTGACCAGATGTCTGCAGACAAGGAAGCTACCTCGGTGTCAAATTGTCTTTCTACATTGAAGGACAAATGAAACTACATGTAAAATCACATTAGTTGAAAAGAAACACTCTTGGACTATATGCCCAGGCATTCATCCGTCCTGACAAATAGTATCCTCTTGTTTAATGTCATACCATTGACACCTGGTCAACTGGTCAGCTGGTCAAGGTGTTTCTCTTGAGCCCTGAGCCGTAAGCTTGAAGGGTTAAAGGCTAATAATAGACCAGAGCTTGTTCCGTTGCCTCTTCGGTGACCTGTTACCCGAGGGAGCGCAGCTTAAGACACTGATTCACCGAACACTCCTCACTCTTCAGGAAGTAGCCCTCTGTGAGCAGAAAATCCCTCTGCATATTTAAGAAAACAGATTTGTCTGCTTTGCTTGAAGAATTGAGTTAAATGAAAATGTTGCAACGATCCAGTGGTTTGCGTCTGACCTGTGGTTGATTCTATGAACATCCACTTCACCTGACTGTGACTATTATGCAAGAAACACATGTGTGGGAAATGATCAGCTGTGTGTGCTGCTAACACGTCTCTGAAAGAAACTTCAATATTGATTTATAGATGTCAAAGATTTCAAAACAGGTGCCAGTATCAAAAGTGTGGGAATTGGTTAAGCAGGCACCTGGTAAGTTGACTGCTTACTAAAAATGAAACCACCCAGCACTGCAGCACAGCCGCTATGCACAAACACATCGACAACACTGGTTTCTAGTGCATTTGCAAGTTGTAATCAGTTTACCTCTCCAAAGATGCACCTATAAAACTAAAGAGTGCACTTCCATTAACTTCACTCTCTGAGTGGTTGTTAGCAACATTTAGCAGACAAATATCAGCTCAGCACAAGTCAATGAAGTGGAATCATAACACTCTCTAAATAATGAGTAATATAATAAATAACACGTTTCCTAATTACACTGAATTAATCTGAACTTTTGTTGAATGGTATCATTAGGTGAACGTTAAAGTTTGAAATGGATTCTGTCAAGTTAAAGTATGTTATTATAATTATGTTTGAATGAAGGTTTAATAGGAGAAGTTGTGTTTATTGTTTAGTCCTTAACAAAAGATCCATCAGCTACATGAATAATTATAGATTGAAAAAACTATTTTTATTGCAGCCCTAATTATTAGTGGCTGGTTAAAAGTTAAGTTGAGATAAGATTCGAGTGACACGGCAGCAATGGAATAAGAAGACGGTAAGAAACATGAGCTAAGAAGATAACAGTGTAATGATGTCTAATCATAACGTATCATAATTTATTGTATACAGATTGCACGTGGTTCTGTTAACGGCGTATAAAAATGACCTTTAGAATTTTCTGTAGAGCTGGCACAACCGTTGCAGGCTCTGAAGCATGAAGACACATTGCTGAAGCTGCTGGGATCTTGTGACACGGCTCATTATTAAGTAAGGATGCATAGATTAAATATTACGTTCTTATTCATTTTTTTTTTTTTAAATGTACCTGTTAAAACAGAAATATTGAACAAGGGATTAAAAAAGCCCTAAATTCAGGAGCAACCAGGTGTCAGGTTTGATGTGAGTAAAACTAAAAGTTGTGGTGTGATGTGTCCTCTTCCTGCCTTTTTATGTGTAGTTGAGGAAAAAAAAAGAAGATGCATTAAATGACCCTTTTCTGCACCGTGTGTCATTGTTGTGTGATTTCAGCAGAAATAAATCCTCTGCTGTACTGAGATCCAGGGCAGAGTAGAAATTTATTGGGGGGGGGTTTCATTCAGCACACACCAGCCTGGTGCTCCCATCAAGGCGGCCTTCTTTCTCTGAATGAAGCTCAGGACTGGACCAGGGTAATGCAATTGCAGCTCAACATGAGAGAGACCGCTCTAATGGTAAAAAGTAATCTGTGCTCTAGACTCCACCGGCAACATGTTCGCTGCACAGGCTGCAATCTCTGCTGCTCCCCTTCATCTTGATGTCTCCCGACCTCTGCCAACTCTGCAGGATTAGGAGGGTGCAGAGGAGGGCGAGTGCAACTCCTTTGAGTCTTTCTGCTCCTCTTCATTTTCTCTCCAGAGCTGTGCAGTGGGAGTTTGCTATTTAATGTCTTTGTTCTTGGACTTACAGCTTCTGTTCGTTCCCTTTTTCTTAATTATTTTTGGTCAGGGACAATCAAAGAGGTGCTTTGCTACCACTTCTCCATCACATTTCTTTGTCAGATTTTTTTTGCCTGCCAGCTGTCTTTATCTGCCTTCCCAGCAGTGAAACTGTTGGGTTGCTACCAGCAGCATGTACCTGCACCAATCTGGCAGCGGATCACAAACATCCTTGTCGTCACAACTTGTGGCGTTCAGCACTGAAGGGAACTGCTTTTAGATTCGCTATCTGCCCGTGGCAAGCTGGGACTAGACCCCAGTAGCCTCAGGTGTGGTGGCACCACATTTAACGTACTAATGATTAAAAGACAAGTCTGTCTCATCTCAGTCCAGCTGGGTCGCTTGAGCCGATCCCGCCGGGAAGAAATAGCCTCATCCATATTTTTGTCCCAAATTCAGTCTTTTGTTTGATCCTCAGTGCGCGCAGTGGTTTTGATACTACAGAGGCAGGAGGGAGAGAAAACAACAGGCGGAGGTATTTCAGAGTTAAGCCTGAGTCAGAGAAGCTGGAAGGCTAAGAGGTGGGGGGATGGGAGGACAAAGATGGGGGGGGGGGGGGGGGGGGGCGCTGGCACTCAGTACAGAGCCCTCTAGCTGAGAGTGGGAGCTTTATATAATGGCCAGGTAGTTTGCGAGCCCCCCCCCCACACCCCAACCCTCCATCCGCCTACACAACCTCCACACACCCGCACACAATAACACACATCCTGCAGAACCTTTGCAGAAACTGCTTGGCACAACATTATTAGCCTCACCATCTCCTCAGTCTCCAGGGACTCAGAAGAACTGCATTACTGTTCACATCCTAAAAACCAAGTAAAGTGCAGCGAATTTTTAGCTCTGCTAGCAAACATGGAGCTTAAATGGATACGATATATGCTGTGTAAAGCTCCCGCTCTGGTCTGGCTGGGTTTAACGACCAGTGATGCCTCTGGAGAAAACTAGTGGAGGGTTTAGATATTTTACTAAACCTGCCGACGCCGTGACGCAGGTTAATTATTGGCAGGTGATCTGAACGTGTCAGGAATTGTTAGCTGACCTTTGTTTGTGACTCAGGTTTTTGATGAAGAGAGCGCTTTTGTTGGGGATGGAAATTTTATTGAATCATATTGACATTTAAACATGATTTAACCAAATGCATGCTGAGAAGACAGCAGAGGAGAGTGGGCACATGTGAGCGCTTCAGTTTACTCTTTATTGATTTTCTCTTGTGCATCCACGGTCAATTTGTAACACAGACCACTGACACAAAGCACTTATAATCTGATTTTGCTAACAAACTCTCGAAATAGACATTATGACTAGTTATAGTTGGGAAAACACGCGCCTTTTAATAAGGTTCACTACCAGTGAGTCTCCTAATAAACCAGGACAGTGAGCCAGCCTGCACAAAGGCAGGAACTCCCCTAATGGGAATACGCCTGTGCATTTCCTACTGTGACAGGTCAAAATGTCTGCCATGAAAAGGTCCCTAGGGCTTTGTATCAAACCACGATGTCGTCCTTGCACAGAGTATCGAGCACAAGTACAAGCCTGCATCAAATCTGATGATCAGTTCCTGATTTAAACTGTGGTTTTGCAGATTTTAGAGAGTTTTATTCCAGTAGAGCTGTTCTTGTCTTGAGTCAGTAAATGATAGGGATGTCTCAATTAAATTTTTTCCGCCCCCGGTCCGATAGCAATCTTGTAATATTCAGTATCGGCCGAGTCCCGATCCTATCTTAAATAAACAAAATTTTCTTCCACCGGAGATTCATTAAGGCTTTTCTTATCTTACTTGTATTCTCCTTGATCGCTATGAACCGTGCGGCTGTATTAAGTACATTAAACGGGGCTGTAGCGAGCATAGGGTAGCACATTCCTTGGCCATGTTCTCTTCTACAGAAATTGGCTGGTCATCCAACGCCACAAACTCCGTAACCCTCTCTGTAATATTTTTCTCCTTGACGCTGTCTCAAGGAAACTTTTCTTCTAAACCCTGCGTTCAGTGTTTGTTGTTGTTGTTTAGGTGAACCCTTTACCTGAGTGTAGAGTCTTTGGTAGGTGGCAAATCAAGTTGGTAGTGTTGATTAACGATCTCCTACTACCACCTCGCCAAACCTCCACATTGCAACTTACAAATTTCCCAGAGTAAAATACTACCACATAGCAGACATGAAGCAGAGAAGAAGAAGAAAATGTTTTGACGCTACAGATAAGTGGTTTTAGTTCATGGCAGACCTGAAATAAATAACTGCAAGCGATTGGGCTTGGCTGAAACCTGATCCCATCATTTTAAAAATGCATCAATCGGACCCGATACCGGGACATCCCTAGTTAATAATCTAACTCAGGTTTGCAATACTATTCTAACTTTTCTAACAATATCCCTGCCACAGCTGTTTGGTTGAGATGTCATTATTATAACTAAAAAGTCTGCAGATTAATGAGCTGAATAATTTTGGTCGTAATTGTATAAAGATAAACAGAATTTTATCATTCAGAAAATATATTTTTATCCAAATTATGGTGATTAGGCTTCCACTGAGTTTCCCTGTGTCACTAGTGTGTGTGATACTGGCAGGAGCTGGCAGCCCTTATTCCTCCAGACATTGTCTTGCAGAGTTACAGTTGGAGTGTTTGTTTTTGTGTGACTGATCCCATTTAGATCCCTGAAAGCCATCTGCATGTTTCCCTCCACAGTGATGGATGTTTTATAAGATGACTGCCAATGTCTGAAAGTCTGAAGTGTAAAATCGGGATATTGCTAAAGGCTGCAAGTTAGATTCCGTATCAAGGTGTGGCCTACAGACTTGTGTTTTACTGCATTACTTCTCAGTGTCGTCATGTGGGGAGAAAAATATTTATGGTGTCACCTCAGGCAATGGAAAAAAAAAAAAAGCCTAAATTTGTCTTCTATCTAACCAGGGCCTTTTAATCTTCCAACTAGATTTTTCCTAATGTTTAATGGAGCTAATCATCTTCATTATCAACCATCTTTTAATCTTTGATCTGTTGCTGCTGTGTGAAGGTTTTGAGCTGGTAGGATTTTCAGCTTCTTTCCAGATTCATTCACATGCACACGATGCCCATGTGACTGTGCATTCGAGGTTTAGCACTCATACACCAGCCATTTGGCCACCACACGCTGATCACTGCGTGGTTAATGATCTCCCATGTTGTGCGCTGCTCCTGATGCTTTGTGTGCGTGAACCGTGCCCCCACCCCCCCACCCCCTCGCATGCTAACTCTTTGTGCTGCACATCTGTGGCATGCATGCATCGTCGCTGTGGCTGCCGTGTGCTCAATTGCACTAAAGTACTTTGCATGATAACTGTGAAATATTTTGTGTGAATTGAATTTCCTGTTTGCACCTGTTGTACTTTCCCCTCAAGAATTTTATGTATCTGCTTGTGATGTGAGATTAAAGTTAAGATAGACCCGCACCGCCACGTAAAAGCAGGAAAAACATAGGTGCAGGTGTGAATTATGAAAGTTTTGATGGCTTGATTTGATTTTATTGCCTCTGCTAATAAATACAAATGAAAGTGACAGAAGGAGTAAGCACATTTTCTCTGACAAATTTTCAGCATTTTCGAAAATTTCATAGCAACAAGCTAAAGAAGAGAGAACAGATGCTTGTTAATGAAAATCCAGTTAATTGCAATTCAGGTGCAGATACAGGTGAACTTATAATTAGCTGATCTGCAGAGCCGGTGGATTGTTTTCAGGTGAGGTCGAACTAAAAAAAGGAGGAAATGATGGCTGATGTTTGTGTCATTTTACTGTGCTAATTTAATGGTGTTTCTCGTTATTTGACTAAATAATTAACTTTCCGTCGATCCATTCATCATCTATAACTGCTTATCCTGCCGAGGGTCGCTGGAGGCTGGAGGCTGGAGACATCCTAGAAAGGCAGCCATTATCACAGGGCTAACACAGGGAGGCAAACAGCCACATGTATGACCAATTTAGAATCACCAATTAGCCTGGTATGCATGTTTTTGGACTGTGGGAGGAAGCCTTAGCACGCAGAGAAAACCCAGACAGGCACAGGGAGAACATGTACCCACGGCACCAGTGTGACGCTGTGTTGTCCACTGCGCCAAATGTCAAATAATTAACCAGCACTAACTTCCATCTTTCACAAAAACAAGGCAGTGACCACATTAAAATTAATCTCTCTGATCGATTGGCGACGAAAAGCAACAGAAATTAATAAATCAAATTTGAGAACTATGCCAGGAACTGTGCAGTCGTGCAACTTGATCATTTAATAACATATGTTATCCCCACCTGCCTTGTGCATTTAGAGGCAGCAAGCAGAGGCGTCCTTCACCCAGTGACACTCTTTTTTTTCCACATTTCTTTTTCAAATAGTGTCGGATAGCTGTTCAGCCTGCCTCTACAATTGCCTATAGAAGATCTCAAGGTGACATTTTATTCCTTATTCAAATAAAGAGGAAGAGTAGCCTGTAGGCTGTTAAGTTTCAGGAAAGAACATTTTCACATTAATTAAAAAGGAAGGAAAATGCACTCTAGATACACAGAAAACACAACAGACGCCATTGTCCTCAAAAGGCTGCACTTGAAAATGAGTTATAATGGAAGTGAGAGTTCATGGAGCTGCTGGTAACCTGTAGTGATCAGGACTTTCTCAGAAACTAGAGCTTGTTGCCAGCCAGCCTCCAGTTTCGGAGGCCAGTGTTTCTCCCGACAGATAAAACGGCCCATTCAGGGGAGGCTCGGCCACTGGCCAGTTCCAACCTGTCTCTCCTCATCAAACAGGCCTCCGTGCTGCCTGTTTCTTTTCATTATGGCTTCACTGCAGTCAACCGCTCTGAGCTGCAGCACAGGGGCGGTCACACAGGTGTGTGTTTACGGTGAGGACGAGGGTCATTTGAAAGTGTTTTGCGTGAGAAAGAGAAAGAGAGACAAGGGCACACAAGAGTTGATTTGTTTGCGTGTTTTAGTGAGTTGTGCATATTTACATGTGTTTTAATATCATCTAAACTGATTTAGTGCTTTACGTTGCTAAAAACCTATTTTCAGTTTGGGGCTCTGTTTAAAATATGACTGCAGTAGACTTGAGAAATATGAGGTGTTATTTCAGGTGTCCTGGCTGTAGAAGTCATGTTAATTTTTTGCACAGACAGTATTAGGTGACTGACTTTTGGAGCACTTCCAAAGCTTGAGCGGCCGCGAAACTCTCCCAGCTGAATCATCTTTGGAGTAACTCTGAAGGGACAAGCCATACGAACGTACAACTTCAGACAAGTTAACGATTACCAAAGATGTGTTCAGAAAACCTGAGTAGACACTAAAGATGATACTGGGGCAGAGGTTAGCTTAACAATCTGCTGCTTCCAGCTTTTCCAGGGTGAGGATTTGCAAGGAATTCTTTTATCATTATATTTTATCACATTATAATAACGGTGAAGCGTTTTCCAAGCAGTTCATTTAGAAGATAACGGTCGGAGTAAGCAAACACTTCCAGACAGTTTAGTTTTGAATTCTGGATCCACTTTAGGAGGATTTTGGCAAGTAAAGTGAGATGTTTTGTCTCTGCCATGACAAAGCCGATTGGATTTGAATTGAATTTCCATAGTAGTAGCGGATGAGGCTTCTGGGCATCTTATTTACAATAATAGCAGTGTCCATACAGAAGAAACTGGATTTGTGACAACTTAAACATGTTTTTAACTTATTCTTGTGTTTCTGTGGGCAGAGTTGATTATATTATAAAAATGAAACACCAGACATTTGTGTGTGAGTCAGCCACATTGTGGATTTGCTCTCGCTTGCTTCTAAATAGTGATCATGTTTATCTGGTCCATTTTCTCCTAATCAAAACTCCATAAACGCATTTTCAGTGGCACAGTATTAGCATCTTGTCGAGTACAGTAATGCAGATCTTCTCAGCTCATGTGTCCATCTAGGCTGCCACCTCCAGCCTTGCCATCCTCCTCCCATCCTCCCTTCTCCTCCCTCCCTCCCCTCTTGTGTTTTTTTTTTGTTTTTTTTACTGGAGCTGTGGAGAATTTCATTCGGTTTGGAGGCTCAGCTGCTTTCTCTCTCTCTCGCTCTCTCTCTCTCTCTCTCTCTCTCGCTCTCTCTTCCCCATCCCCCATCATAGCTCCATCCGTCATTCTCACCAGCTCTGGACACAGCAAATTATTACCCTGCACACTGCTCTCCAGCCTGACAAGAATCTGCAGGAAGTCTTAAAACGCTCTGAATTCAGCTTCCTACAAAAAATGCCTTAGAACCGTTTAAAAACTCTTGAGTTTAATTTACAGAAGCCCTGAGTATATTTCCCACGTCTCTGTCCCATAGGCAGTAATGTATGTAGTAAAATATTTTCATATCTGATCGCAGGCTGTCAGGTGACAATATTCAAATTAAAAGTAGGGGTGTGCTGCAGGAGGATGTTCAGTCCTTTGTGTGGAGTTTTATTTTTCCTGACAGACATTACATTAGAGCCGTACTGTACACTCGGAAGCTCATTGTCTCAACACTAAAAAGACATTCATTCTTGGCCATCTCCTCCCCAATTGCGTTCAGTCATACTTTTTACATTTTAGCTGCTAAAAAGCTAAAACGTTCTTCAAAAAGTTCTTTAAAATTTGCATATTTAACCTGGTACCTTATGCAATAGCTTGATTTATCAGTTACTACTCTCACATTATCTCACATTACTAAGAAAACTATCTCGATGATCTGTAACGGTGCCAGCCTACAATTTTGCAGGCACTTTGTGAATCTCTTGTTCAACACTGAAACGCCCAAACAACAGGATACATCTAAATGTTTCACTCCTTATCTTTCAGTCTGCAAACTTCAGCCTGATGCCTGCAAGCTTCGGATGGTTATCCTGCCAAAAGAGCCACTGAATTCTGAATTCTGCCGATCAAATCGTTTTTGGGGTCGTTTCTTCACATCCGAAACTCCTCTATATATTTAAGAGTTTAAGATTTAAACAATAAATGCAAGTTCACATTCAGCGTTATAAGAAAAACAGCCCCAGTTGTCTGACATCCCCATTTAGACCCCGTTCTGATCTTGTATTAACGTGTGTCCTGCGTCATTGGAAGTATTCAGCTTCAAGTACGTATGTTCACGCCTGGGATTAAATTGACTCTCCACATGTGTCTCAAGCCATCACTTGAGATCCGCTCTGTATGGAACTAAAGACAAACATTGAGAGTGCAAACAGCTGCTGTATGAAATAAACGTATCGCTACCTACCACTGTTTCTAAAACAATGTGTTTGTTGTGTGTGTTCGACATGGTGACAAAATTGTATTTCCATAATGAACTGGGAGGCGTTTCTTAATTGAAGTGCACACATGAAGTTACTATTTATTAATGTATCTAGACCCTGACGTTTTCTTAGAGACCTTCACAAAGCTAAGAATATACCGTAACTCAAAACCTGCAAGCATCCATACTAGGACAGATATAGATCCGATATGGTTTCATAAAAAGTTGGAATCCATCCTCTTTTTTTGAAATCTCGTGGTCTCTAGACGGGCTTTGCACCATAAAACCGCGCAACGAGATTAGTTCCCGGGTGAGGTAGACCCAAAACATGTCAGAAGCTGCAACCCCGGGAACACCGTCAGTCGTGAAAGCTGATTGGATTTAAAAAGTATGACGACAGAGAAGAGCTGCACAAAAGCAAAGCCTAGATGTGAAACTAGAGGGAAAATGTTGCGGAAACACCAAAAAATCTCTGAAACCAATGACAGTTTTACGTAAAACCTGAAATATCTCTAAATTAACTGATATTATATTGAATCAGGACCTCGTGGGGCAGAAATAAATAGATTCAGTAAATCAGTAGTGATATCTAGTCCTAGTCCATACACACAGTTCTCTGATAGCAAAGGGAAACAAGGTCATTATTGAGGAATTACTGTTTGCAGTACACATCTCTAATTAACCACACGCCCATACATTTTATGGCAAAATTAAATTAATTTTTAAATGATTTCATTTGTTAATTGTGTTTAGATTTATTTATTGTGTTGTTATAACAAGGAAAAAGGATGTTCAGCTATTTCAGTTATTATTAATAGGCTTCCTACTAATGAACAAACATCATTTACGGTGCTTTCATCTTTTCTGGTGATCAAAAAAATAAAAAATATGCAAGAGGAAAGAGGATGTCAGTTGAGTAGATGGTTCGCCAGTGTGGCCCAGGACTCGTTGTGTGTTTACACCACTTTAGGAATGTGGCCACAAACAGCACAGACCACCTGTACATGTGCTTCAATCTCAAATGCGTCCTCAAAGCGTCTTGGGCATGTTCATACCTGTACTTTTGAGCACTTGTGATGAGATCGCTCAGGACAGATGTTGATGCCAGGTCTGAACAAGGCCTTAGTGCAGTCTGATTAGAACTGTTCTCCACATGAACTTTCCCCATCCAAACATTTCATCCACGGGTTCATCCAGAAATAACGTCCCCAAAACCTGGTGTCTTTCTGCGTATGTTATTGTTTAAATCTAATCCTAGCTGTCTTATTAAGTGACCCCATAACTGTTTTCCAGTCTGTCTGTCTCTCCCTTTCTCTCTGTTTTCGTATTTGTATCTGCGATCTCTGAATTTTTCCTTGGTGCTGTTTCTCTGGTTTACCTTCCAGAAAGAATTTCATCATTCTGGGTTTTTGTGGGTTTCAGTTTTGATGTGATGTGTCTGTCAGATTTGTTATTAGGGGCCTTTCTGTTCTTACAGGAATATTAAAGAGGACATTTCAAACGTACTTCACACTGTATATTTGTGCAGAATGACACATCCTGGAAATTTTAAGACCTAAAAAAACTCAGCTTTTAAACCACTGGTCTGCGAGCTGTGTGTGTTTGTGTGTAAGAACTCCCCTGTTACCGCTAGCTGGTCTCTTTGTGTTGGATCCTCTCTCGCTCTTTCACTCTTTCCTTTGTTGCCGCTTCCCTTTGCACCTACATGTCAAGTTGTTTCAGTAAAACAATACAATGGAGCACATTCTCTCACAAACACGCTTTGTTTCGACATTTGAGGCTTTTTTCGTGCAGACGAATCAGCAGTGGTGTGACGCTGACGTTTGTGATAAAGGATTAAACAGCTTTTAGGTAATAAGTTAAATGTTTCTACTGTTATGAGCTGTAAGGAACATTTGCCACGTATTAGACTAATATTTGATCAGTGTCATCCCTCAACCTGCTCTTATCTCATCAGCCTTGTTTATAAAGCGCGGCGTCATTTGGGATTTTAACCCAAAAAGCGAGCAAATGATGCCTTGTTTATGGCTCTTCCTAATTTCCTGCTTTTGAGCTATGTGGGCTAGAGCTCAAAGGATTAGTCAATTAATTCATGGGCTGTCAAAATAATTCTTATCAGCAACTGTTTTGAGTCACGTTCAAGCAAAACTGCTTAACGTTTGCAGATTCCACCTTCTCACATGTGGTGATGTGCAGCTTTTCTTTGTCTAACGGGATGGGAAACAATGTCTGTCACTTTTTATTTAAACCAGTGAATGAACGTCTGCTGGGAACGATTATCAGAAAATTAGACTTTCAACTTTACTGAAGGCAACAAACAAAAAACGTATTTTATTCCCTCATCGGGCTTTTGAGTCATTCATCATCTTCTGCCGCAACAGACTCTGACAGGTTTGTTTGTGTTCAGCTCGGTTATTCAGCCTGATGCCTGCACGCTTCGGATGGTTATCCTGCCGAAAGAGCCACTTCTGAATTCTGTCGTCCGAATCATTTTTGGGGTCATTTCTTCACATCCGAAACTCCTCTATATATTTTAAGAGTTTAAGATTTAATCAATAAATGCAAGTTCACCTTCTGCATTATAAGAAAAACAGCCCCAGACTTTTGACATCCCCCTTCTCACTGCTTTAACGCACATTTAGACCCCGTTCTGACCTCGTATTAACGCGTGTCCTGCGTGACCGGAAGTATTCAACTTCGAGTGCGTACATTCACGCCTGGGATTAAATTGGCTCTCCACATGTGTCTCAAGCCACCCCTTGAGATCCGTACGCAAATAAAGACCAATATCGAGAGTGCAATATGTAAGAAATAAATGGATCGCTACCCACCACTGTTTCTAAAACAACAAATAGCCGTGTCTGTTGTGTGCATTCAACGTGCTGACAAAAATATATTTGATCAACAGACTCTGGCAGGTTTGTTTGTGTTGGAAGAACAGAGCCTTCCTCCTGTTTAGAGCCATAAACTGGTGCAGTAGATTTATAAATTTCGTGGTAATTTTTTGGGGTGGAAGTCTGCCTTGTCAAATAAATCATTGCGTAAACAAAGCCTGGAGCCACATGTCATTCAGATGTTGTTGACCGGGAGCATGGAGGTGTTTGATGGAGGCCACCTGTCCCGGGGAGGAGATTGATTGACAGAGGAAAGAAGGGAAAAAAATTAGATGATGAGAGCTGGGAACCGTTCATCTATCTGTCCTCCAACGCCTCCCTCGCCACAGTTTTCTCTCCTCTGTTTGTTTTCCTTCGCTTTCTCTCTCTCTCTTTTTTTCTTTTTTGAAACCAGAGGAATGTTACACATCCGCAGTCTGGTGGAAGCGTGTGTGTGTGTGTGTGTGTGTGTGTGTGTGTGTGTGTGTGTGTGTGTGTTGGCGTGTCAGGTTTATGTGAGGTGGTGTTTGTGCTTGTGTGTTTGTTTTATAGCATGGCGTGTCTGTGTGTGAAATGGTAGGCAGCCGGTGTCATCATTTCTTCACGTCCCCCCTCTTGTACCCTACATGCATATTTCATGGGACTGGTCATTTATGTGTGCAGCAGGAGAGTCGCCGGGTCCAAGCAATAAGCTGCTGTCAAAGTCTTGAACAAAATAATAATATTAATATGATCCAAAATACGGTTCTGCTGAAAAAAATATTTGCAAATCTTGAAAATCCATTGACGCACAGCTGCTGCACCTGTGATCGAGCTTCCTGCTGTAGGAGCGGTTCGTGTTTGAGTAATGTGTTTTTATAACTGCAGCGTGGTTCAGACAGAAGGCATCAGGATTACATTCACATATGGCCTCCTGTTTCTTTGCTTTTACAGTGTACACTCTGTCACAAAGGGCAGATCTATGTCCTGACTCAAAAATGTCGTATACCGGTGCATGTGCGCTTGTATTAAATGGTGAGGACAAAAATCTGTTTACGCGGTCGCATTGTCAGACTTTCTTTTTGGGACACAAAGTCCTCCTGAATCAATAAATCTAAGGGTGAAGATTTGGTGAAGGCTCGGTGTATGGTTACGGTTAGGGAAGTGGTGATTATGGTTCGGATAAGTCTCCAGAAAACGAATGCAAATCAATGTAATGTCCTCCAGAATGATGGAAACACAACTGCGAGCGTGTGTGTGAGGGTGCATGGTTATGCATATGTGGCAGCTGTACACAAGATGCAGTGTTTGGTCTGTAAACAGCAGCCTCTGCTCTGTCGCTTCGAGGAGTGTGAAGCTTGGTTGGAGGCCAGGTTGTGCAAAACGGTCCTTTTTTTTTTTTTCCTGCAGGCACTAAACAACCTCTTAAACTGGGGCATCCTGTAACACAAACTTTAAAGAACAATCAGTCGTTAGATTAATCTCTAACGATGCTGATAATCAGACATTTTTAACCTAGTGGGATTTCTTTGTGTGGCGTCTTTCATCCGAGAAGAAAGTCCCATAGTCCCACAACCAATCACAGATGATTTGTTATAAACATATTTGACTCCAAGGCGCTTTGATGACTCGTATGACTACGTCATTGTTAGTCTTCTGTCAAACACTACGTTAATGCCACCCTAGCAATTTGATCGCCGGTAGATCTTTGCCAGGACATAATGAACTCCTGGTGAAACGACCAAGTTTCCTGCACAGTAACTATGTTGATGGGGCAAGTTTGGGCTTTCAGGCTACTTTTAAACCAAAATACCTGAAATTTATAAATCCTTTTAGTCTCATATGTGAGTACTTGTTGGTTTGTAACAGTAAAAAGAATAACTTTGAATTTTTAAGTAAGGCATTTAAAGAAATGACTGACATGTTACTGACCAAATTATTAGTTTATTAAAGAAGACCATAGCTAGTGTTAATATACAGTGTGCTAACAGTAGAGTGAATCTAATGTTTTTCTCACATTAGGCATTTGAATTTAACGTATTAAAGTTGAGGTCTTTAGATTCTATTTCTACTCTTTATATGATTATGGTTTATTTGTATAATGTAAAGTGACAAGAATAAAGCCTCTATAGCTTGATTTACACCATAAACTGTACAAATATGAACAATGTGTCCCCACTTCATTGCGTTGGCCAAACTGACACTATTTTCCCGGGGATACAGGCAGCGCCATCTTGCGACTTTGGAGCCAGAGTCTGTGCAGTACGGTCCGAGAGTGGAGCCATGGCGGCCTGCCATATCGATGATATACGTCACATCCTGTTTCTATACCGTCAAATAACTAACTAAAATGAAACTTATCCAAGAAATTGACCCAAGATGGCCCAAGTCCCATCAACTAACATGAAGGAGGTGGAGCTTACGACCTATACTGCAGCCAGTCACCAGGGAGAGCTCTACTTGCTTTGGCTTCACTTTTAAAGAGCAGTGCCACGTCCATCTTTATACAGTGATTTACACACAGAGCCTATGTTGTAACCGACATTGATGGCCTATACCATTGTGAGCATTTATCCTGGTGTGTCCGCATCGTTCTGTATTTACGTTGCTAAAACGCTGGTCAGCTAAGAGTCCTTGTGTACTTCAAACTATGGTGACTGGACATGAGCAGCTCGTGTTGGAGTTGGAGGTTAATAAATGTTGACCACAAGTTACTTTTTGATGAAAGTGCTGCAACACTTGGTGTGCAGGAAGCCGAAGGACTGTGCTTGTCCAGCCACTGAGAGACGTGGACGAGGAAATGTATTTACGACCAAACACAGCTGTTGTAGTGAAGGAGGCGTAGGTGCAGAGCAGAGCAGAGCAGATCTGAGAAATCTTCAGTCTGAATCAATGAAAGATGCTATGGTTTCTCTCAGGAATATAAAAAACGTTTTAAAGATTTATTTTCTTCTCAACATGCCTGTTGTTTTTCATTATTTTATTTTTTTTATACAAAATTTATCCAGGAGGCTCATATTTTATTTTTTTTTGTTCTATATTTATCTTATTCTAAAACGATGTCATCAAAATACTAAATAAAAATCTCATCTCATCTCATCTAATTGAAGATATGACGGAGCAGGGCAAACTATGGTTTGTCTTTTCTTGCCTGACTTCACACAAAGTGTCATGCAATTATTTGATGCAGAAATTGGTTTTCTTGCACTTGCAAGCACTGAAAGCAGACTGTGCAAAAGTGGAACAGGTTTTACAGTAAACTGCGACACTTTTGGGGGTTTCAGTTCCGTTCCCACCTTCTGATGATGTCACACGTCTGTTATAATAATATGGTACAGTCCTGTGGTTGGGACCAGGGCGACAAGTTTCTTTCACACCTGGGCCACTTACACTAAAAATAAAATTACATTAACATTTAGATAATACTCACAGCAGTGTAGTGTAAGTTTCAGCCTTGTCCTCTGCGTTGTGAGAAAGACGGGGACTTTTCTGGCTGTGAAATGTTAGAAGAAACCAAACAAAACCTGATGTGTGAGGTGTATTTCTTTGATATTGTTATGAAAAACCTTATTTTTTCACATTTTCTCCTACTGCTGAACAACATTTGAGACTTTAGTCCGAGTGGGATAAGCGTTAAGGAGAAGGATTGTTAATTACATCAAATCTGTTCTGAATTTGCGCATTTACTTGTGTTTGTTTTTCGAGTGTGGTTAGGTCGCAAAAAAAAAGAAATAGCCTAGAGCAGCCGTATATGTCATTTTAAATGTCAATTAAATGCAAAACCCAGAGTAACCCAAGAGGAACGGGCCTCATTGTAGCGAGCTAAAATAAAATCTTGAAGGCGTTTAAATCCTTCGAAGGGACACTGCTGCATGCATTTCCTGTGCATAAAAATAATCACTGCTGTGGGTATGTGTGTGTGTGTGTGTGTGTGCATGTGTTTATATATAATTGATTAGCTTAAGGGAAACTGACACACAGGGCACCAACAGTCCTGTGTGCTTTATCATTTAAGGGGCGTTTGTTTGTGTGCGTCTGTGCTTTTTTATCCCTGCTCTGTCATTAAAGGAGATGAAGGGAGGAAGTTCGTCCAAGGCGCTCTTAGTCTACCCCTGTAGGTGTGTGTGTGTGGGTGTGTGTGTGCGTGTGCGTGTGTGTGTGTGTGTGTGTGTGTGTGATAGAAACAAAGACCTGATCCCAATGTGCAAATGCGTTATGTGTCCCTTTTTACAGCTCATGTCATGCATCAGCTTTCTTTCAGGTCTTTTTCATATCCGTAATTTGTTATCTGTGGCCCACCTGGTCCGTGGACGCTTTAGATGGCGGCTCGTGTTTTGAACTTTAGATAAAGAGCACGTCTTCGTTTTTTTTGGAATTTTCTGACAAAAACAAGGTCTTGGTTTATGTTTCTTCTTCTTTCTAAGTTTGCACAACACAGAAATGATAGATGGCTGTGTGGAATGGCAGCACCTCATCAGTTTTCATTCAAGGAAGTTGAGCTTCCTCGAGGCAGTAAATCTAAAAAACATAACTCACTGATTATTTTTTCATTGTTATGGGCGATTCACGATTTTAATCTTTTAATATTATTTTTTTTCGTCTACACGAACTCAAGATAAAACAGGTTTTCTTTTTTGAAACTGCATGGCTTATGTAATATTCAATACCAAGAAACAAGAACAATGAAAAGGGCGGCACTTAACGTGGTTGTCAGTGTGCAACAAACAGGTTGCATTTGGATTTTTTGTCCAGTAACAAGTTTGCTCTCTTTCATTAGTGTGTGACTTTTCAACCTAGCACCGTTTTAAATGAACATTCTTCCTCCTCTAAGGAAAACAACATAAGAGCAGCATCCCTGTTACTGTCCTCGTCAATAAATTGAACAGTCAGGCTCATGTCAGGCTTCATGGTTCTGCTGGTCCAGAGATCTGCGGAGTTAAACAACGCCTTCTATTGCTGCACCTCAATCTTCTCTTGACTTTTGTTGTATAAATAGTTCTGCCTCGAGGGTTCTTACTTGCGATCGATTGTTCTCAGGCCGCTAGCATCAGGATCTCCTAGAGACACTGAATGCTGTTGTTTCAGGTGATGCTACATTAAGTTTTAATAAATTCTTTACAACATACACAGCATGACCAAATCATTAACATATTGGTGATGTAACGTGACTGCCTTTAATTTGTCGTCTTCAGCAGCTGATGTAAATCCAGTCACTACTAGGGCCAGGTGACTACAGCTTTCCTGAATTGATTAGAATTCAATTCACATGGTCCCGATTCAGTTTATTATCAATTCATTTAGAGATACATCAGTTTCAAAACAATTTTACTAACTAATGCTGTCATTGGTTCCTGAGATTTGTGGTGTTGTGCCAATATTTTACCCTCAATTGGCACATCCTGCATACGCCTTTGCTTTTGTGCAGCTCTTCTCTGTCATCATACTTTTTAAATGAATCAGCTTTCAGGCATGAACTAATCTTACGACACTGCAGCAACGTTTCTAACGTGAGGATGCAGGAAATGGCATGTGATCAAAAAAAAAATAATCAATCCGAATCAATATCGAATTTTTCAAATCAAGATCATTTTGAATAGGAAAATTTGTTTAAACTCAACCCTAGTCACTACAGAGGACTGTCAGATGTTTGGGTGATAACAGAGGGAGAAATGATCTTTTTTTGTGATTTAAGCATTTTAATTTCAGAGAGTTTGTCTGTGTAAATATTGTGACAGATTAGTTAGATGAGATGCTGCTAGTGCTTAATGTAGTGTGGGCCAGCATGAAGCTGAACCATTTGATCCCGTGCTCCTCAACCTCACATTAAACCAGAGAAAATCCTTTGATGGTTAAAGTTTTTTTTCTCATTACACTGAAGAAACAACTTGATGCAAAAAACACACACACAAAAAAAAAACAAAACATGAAAGACGCTGATTACTTGTGAGTTTAATATAGTATTTGGGCACAGATGGCAATGAAGCGGCCCTAGTACCGAAACTAATATCATATGCACTACACAATTTTAAACACCTGCAAACTGTCAGCTGTGCCGTGCTAAGATATCTCAGTGTACACTCAGGTCAGCCTCGGTGTTCCTCAGGCGGCACCCAAGCATCAAGACCAGATGAATGCATACATTATGAATGCAAATCATCTAATTGTGCATTTAAAATTCAGTTTTTATTTTCATTCCTGACCACATATGAAAAATACTTCTTCCGTAGTAACTTCCCTTTGTTTTTTTCTCACAGGGGAATTCCACAATGTTGAGAGAAAATGAGAACAACATTGCATTTATGTAAAGTAGTACACAGTTTCTATGTCCTCTCTTAGACGTATAGCTCTGTTGGCTGTGTGTAATTTACGTACAGAGTCACTGCACAACACGTTTTTATTATTCATACATTCATTCATTCATTCATCTTCTGTAACCGCTTATTCCTGTTAAGGGTCGCGGGGGTCTGCTGGTCTAGTGGAGTGCAGCAGTTGCCTGGTTGTTTGCTTTTGAGCTTTAAACATTTCCCTTTAGTGTTGCTTAATGTCTTTTAAATCTCCATAGCTCACTGGGCTCAGGGCTGCATTGGCCAAGTTAACAATCGTTAGCGCCCTACCACTGCCCCAGCTTTGCCCTCTGTATGTACGAACATACGAATCTGTCGAATATGTCTCAGCTCAACTCAATCTACCTTAGCTTGAACGAAAGGTTCACAGCCGCAGAGTTTCATTGCTAATTATTTTCAATCACCTCAGCTGACAGGGGCTTGATTCAGATATTCTCCTGAATTCCTGGGCTCTTCACTCAAGTAACACCCTGCAGAGAAACCTTTCCACTGCTTTTGATAAACAGTCTCACACATTTAATAACTCTAAAGGTGACGGTTGAAGTGAAGACTGGCGGAGAAACCCAAAATATTGCTCCTTCGCTTCTGAGAGACTGAAACATAGCTGCATTAATAAAATAAAATGTGAGGGGCTGAGTTGCCCCAGGTACCTGTGAGATGAATTATAATCCAGGAAGTCCGGGTTGAATAACGGGTTGAAGAGGATCATTAGGAGCTAGAGCACTGCACAATGGTTTATATATTACAAGAATTTTTTAAACCCAAGACATCAATAGTTCTGACCTTCAATAACGACAACTGCTCTCTTCTTTTGGATTTTTACCTGTAAAGTTTCACCTTTTGTTATAGTTCTGTTAAAATAGAAATATATTATGGCCAGTTATTCGCTCTAATCGGCATTTGTTAGATTCTAAGTGTGGTGTTTGCACCACTGTGTATCAGTCATGATAGTTAAGTGAAACTTACAAGTAGATTTTTTTCCTTACTCTTTCTTCTCCCCATCACAGCAAATGGTGATGAGCCTACGGGTGTCGGAGCTGCAGGTGCTGCTGGGCTACGCTGGACGCAACAAGCATGGACGCAAGCATGAACTGTTGACCAAGGCACTGCATCTGCTGAAGGCCGGCTGCAGCCCCGCCGTGCACATGAAGATCAAAGAGCTCTACCGACGACGCTTTCCTGCCAAGATGGTATCCCACTCAGAGCTGGCCATGTCCGGACCGCACCACCCTGCCTCAGCTGGAGTGGTCGGAGGAGGGGGCGCAGCACTGCCCGCTGGCTTGACACAGCTGGCGTATGAGGGTCACGCCGGTCACGGCGGAGCCCCATCGCCTGCTGCCTTACTGCCGCTCTCGCTGCTCGGTCCAGGGAAACATGAGTTGACTGGGCTGACGCACCACCTGCCCGCCTCGGCCACGCTGCATCCGGTCCACCCAGATGTCAAGCTTCAGAGGCTGCCGTTTTACGACATGCTGGACGAACTCATCAAACCCACCAGTCTAGGTAAGGGAATGTGTGGAAAGTGCTGTCTCAATGAAAAACATTTTAGTGGTTTTTTGCAGACTTTAGGTGGTTTTAATTTGGTTTTGGGGTGAACCACAGATAAACCTCCTTGTACACTGCCTGTTCAGCAACAGACAAAAGACAAACCAAACTGCAACTAGCTGATGAAGATAACAGACCATTTAGCAGCTTAAGAGCCAGATATGTCATTCAGCTGTTGGTAGTAACCAAAGGCGGATGTAAAATATTGGGTTTCATATTCACGAGGTGACCACAAACACAACTTGACATTGTTTTCCTCTTGCTTTTGGGTCTGTTCCAATTGTAAATTTGTGTCCACTGATTCCAGGTGGACAAAAATATTGTAGGTAATTCATTATTTGTACTTAAGTAGCAGCACTGGACCTAGTGGTTAAAATACCATAAAACCTGCAGCATCCATTATATTCAGACCTGAGAACCTAAGTAAATGTCCTTTCCCCTGCACTACATGCAGTATGTTCCTTCACTATACCTTAATGGTTGGATATCTGCAAGGTTGTGGGTATTTATATCAGTTTATTATTCCCATAATGATTGTGGCAGCAGGCGATGAAAACAGTGACATCTGCGTTTTCTTCCGCTGTATGAAAAGGCTCCCTGCCAGTGCTGGTGTTGCACTGCCTGCTAATGTGTTGACAGGGCACGGAAAAGTTACAGCAAAAATATAATTTGCACATTTCTCATGAGAGTTCAGAGTATGCAGCATACCCAAGAGGTATGAGTGAAAAATATTAATCGGTTGTCTAATCCATCCTTCATCCAAAAAAAAAGTAAAAGATGAAGAATTTGCCTCCTCGGATTTTCTTACTTAATAGTAGTAATATTATTTGCTTATCTCCATCAATGAGGAGAAAAAAAAGCTTACATTCAGTCACAGGATGGAGATCCACTTTTAAAGATGAAAATTTGTGTGTTTCTCTAAAGGTCATGCTGAGATGAATTCCCAGACACATTATAGATGAATCATAGCTCTTATTACATATTTATACCATTGCGTATGGACTGCTGTGCTGATATTTGTTTGGGGCGGGTCGAGCGATGCTGCCTCATGATTGAATTGACGCCACATTTTATTAAATATATATGTCTCACCGTGAAGCCAGCTTTACAGCGCTTAATGAATAACTGCACGTAGACCATCAGCAACATATGCTGGCAGTACTTTATTTATTTAGCTGAAGTGTTGCTCTGTGGCACTGCTGAGAAAACAGATCATCAGCAGCTCTGCTCGACCCCATCATATCTGGCACTGAGCTGCCACAACATTAAAAACACCTGCTGGGGAAAGGAATAACACTGATGATCTCGTTACGATGTAATGTTCTTCTAGGAGACCTGGGTCTTGGCTTTTATGTGGATGTTACTTTGATAGGTACCAGCACCTCAACAGGGTTGCAGATCGGTGTTCCTTCCTGGTGCCATATGTTTCCCAGATATGCAACACAGAGGCACCCAGTTATCCATATGATGCATAGAAACTATGATACACCAGCACAGTCCATGTGCCTATTGTAGCTGCTTTCAGCAGAGGACAGGGGTGAGCATTGGTACCCTGACTGGCCGGCAGCTATGCAGCCCCCTGCAAAACAAACACTGTGGTCCACTGTGTGTTCTGACCATAGACTGTATATAAGTATGGACTGATGCTAATTTCCCGGGAATATGGGCAGCGCCATCTTGCGACTTTGAAGCCAGTGTCTGCGCAGTGTGGTCCAAGAGTGGAGCCACCCGGAGCCGCAGTGTTGATGACCTGACCACACTTCCTTCAGACGCACTCCCGTTTTCGTTTAATTAATACTACGCTCTGCTCTACCTACACCAGTTACAAGGGAATGTTGGATTATACACTGTACTTATTTTTAATTTTTCTTTTTTACACAGTGGGACCGTCACAGTCCCACGGGGACACTTTATGGAGCGGCTGGCCTGGCAACTGGTAGTCGCCCTTATGTCATATAGTGTCAAATGACTAACTAAATCGAAACTTACATTGACACTTGAACATGCATCAACAGTGTATTAACTACCTAAAATGACAGAAACCATCCTTGAAAAAAAAAAAAAATTCAATGTGTATTTTAGTGTTTTAATTTGTCGCAAAAATATGGACAATGTGTCCCCACTTCCTTGCGTTGGCCAAACTGACGCTATTTTCCCGGGGATACGGGCAGCGCCGTGTCGCGACTTTAGAGCCAGAGTCTGCCCAAGTCCCATCCACTAACATGGAGAGGGTGGAGCTTATGACCTATACTGCCTCCAGTCACCAGGGGGAGCTCTACTTGCTTTGGCTTCACTTTTGAGGAGCTGTTCCACCGCCCATCTTTATACAGTCTATGGTTCTGACACCTTTATATCTAGACCAGCATTCAATTTGAGCTACAATCGCTGTCGCTGGTTCACCACTTTTCCTTCCTGGGACCACTTTAGACAGATACTGACCACTGCTTTGACCCAATTTTCTAGCCGTCACAATTTGGCCTTTGTCGTCATGCTTCTAACATATCAACTCTAAAGACAAAATGTTTACTTGCTTCCTGATGTATCACACCATGATAACGGGATAATCCGTGTTATTCACTTGACCAGTGATCTGTTGTAATGTTATGCCAGATCGGTGTAACTGCCTGAAAAAAATAACTAATTGCAACGCATAACTGTGGTTAGCCCTCTCATTTAGCAGATTTCGTACATAAGACAGTTCACACTTGTAATTAAGAATGATGAGGTGTAGAATGCGTCTCATCTCTCTTCATTGGGATTGTGTGGGTATGGGTGACTGGATTTAAGTGACAGTCGCACCACAAACAAATTTGATTCAAATATTGCAAAATCCTTTTTCAAACTCTTACAGCCCACCACTGAATGGCACACAGACCAACTCACAAATCATTCTTATGTAACACTGAAACAAGGACAACAGAAAATAGTTCATAGTACATCTTCAAGTCTAAATACTTCATGAAGACCAAGTGTTTAAACATAATGTCGTGTCCTGTCAGCACTTTAATTCACTTCTTAACAGACTTTTAATTTTGCCTTTATCTCGGTTAGATTTGTCACTGCATTATTGTCCACATTCAGCCTGCACTTAGCATAATAACACTCTTTGGGCTTTGGGATATATTGCAAATATATGGAAATGTCTACATTTTCCTACATTAGCATTTTAATGGAGTAAGAGACCATCTCGTGATTAATTTGCCTGCAGACGCATGTACAAACACAGCGCCTGCAGCTCCGTCATCACACGCACGTCTCTCTCCTCTTCCCCTCGCCCCTTCCTGACTCGATCCATTTCCTGCACACGTACCGTCTCCTCTTCTTCTCGGCTTCTTCTTCCTCCCATCCGTCCCTCCGTCTTCCGTCTCCAAGGGTTGTCCTCTGTCAAAATTTGCATGGCGAGTGATGAAATCGCACCGGCGTGCACCTGTGCGCGCAGAACACAGCCTCCCCTCATTTGAATCTGAATCGCACGTTCACGTCTTTCTCACACACGTTCTGCACATACAGTAGTTCCACGTACTTTCCAATAAATAATGCATGTTGATTGTATTGTTCTCAGAGAGGCAGAGGGGGAGAAAGAGAGTAGAATGAGTTATAGGAGGAAAAACCCAGACGAAGATGGTGCACATCATTACATGGGACTGAAGATTTGCCTTTAAAAGATAAAAAAAAAATAAAAAAAAATTCTCCTCTACAGCTCAGAGGTGATGACCCTCTTTGTCCTTATAATAACACAGGGCAGAAATGAAACCACTTGATAATTTGGCAAACTGGGTGTTTTTTTTTTAGCTCTTGCTTATCGACAGCCGTGCTCTCCTCACTCACTGATTTTTCACATACTGTGTCTCTGCTTGTGTACTTCTCTCTGATCTACTGATTACTGCTTAGTCCTTCTTCCTCCCCTCTCTCTCTCCCCCCTATTGTTGTTGCCTCACCTCCCACTCCTCTCTCCCTTACTCCCTCATTTTTTTTTCTGACTCCCTTCCCCCACTTGTTTGCTTGCTCTCCTGGTTTGCCAGATTTTCTTTTCTTTTTTTTTTTTCCAGGGTAAAGCTGATTTGTTGGCCATGTATGTGCTTAACCAGGATTCAAACTGTGTTTTTTTTTTTTTTTCTCAAGACCGTATGTGCATCACAGACCTCTTGTACAGTGCAGTGAAAGGAAAGATTGTTTCTTCCTTGTATCTAAAATTAGAATAAATAAATCTGAGTCGACTCTCTTCCCAGAACTGCAGGTCATTTCTGAAATTTAGAGCCGATCACATTTGTTTTGTTCTGACTGTCATTAAAGAAACCAACGATGCGTCGCAGACAGTAACTTTATAATGCAGGAAAAAAGATAATGCACATTACTCACCAAGCAATTAGTGACATCAAATCAATGTCAGCATTTATACACTGATCAGCCACAGCATTAAAACCACTGACAAGGTGAAGTGAATGACACTGATCATCTCGTTACAACGCAGTGTGTCTTTGCAACGGTGCTTCCCTGGCAGTGGCAGCAGCCGTCCCCAGCGGGACAATGCGGTCTGCCACACCACAAGAACTGATTAGCAACGGCTCAAAAAACTTGAAATATAATCCCAAGGTGTTGACCCTGCGTCCAAACCTGATCCACATTGGTCCCAAAACCCGTGTCCATTCCCAGATCAGTCACAGCAGTTTTGGAGACACAAGGGTGACCCGCACAGTATTGGGCATTTGGTTTTAATGTTATGGCTGATCAGTGCATGTGCTCATTAAATTATTAGAACTGCCAGAATACCTGACCAGAACAATGACTGATTATCCTGCAACCATTTTGAAAACTGGTAATAGCTAAACATTTAATGGCTGCTGTTTCTGAAATATGATGCTTTTATTTTCTTGAAGTCTTTTTATTTATTTTTTTTGCATCTTTTATATTCTTTATGGCTGTCATTTATGTTCGACTTCATACTTGAATTGCCCATATATTTTAGTGCCTGTAATTTAATAAGCAGTGGTTCTAGATAAGTGGATTTGTCAGGAATTCTCTTGGCTGGTTTTTGAAGTATGCATCTGGATTTGTGTTACATGGATTTCCAACGAACACCACATCGCTGTGAGTGAAGTTATATGTGCAATTTAAAAATAAGTGTCAGATATAAGAAAACATGCCCTCTCCGCCTACAAAGGTCCATCCTGTCTCTGAAATAACCAGACCAAACGCTAAAAAACTCCTCAAGCTGCAGCAGAATTTACTGTTTAACTAATAAGATTAAAATGTGACAGCTCTGGTTCACACACACACATATGGGAGATGGTTACTGATCAGCTGCTTGTACATTAGGCTTACAGTAGCCGAGGAACCGAGGTGCTTGTTCGATTTCTCACAGTAACCGGGTTTCATGTGTGCATGCAAATGTGGTTATTATCACTCTCACACCATCCTCCAGCCCCTCCCTCCCTATCATGCCCCCTCCCCCCTTTCCTCCCGCGTCGTCTCGTGCTCTCTCCTGAGACTTATCAGTCTGGGGAATAAAGGTTAGTCGGCCCTCAGTTTAGCTCCGACAGCCTGAACCGGTCAATAGCCTGGGCTGCACCAGCTTCTCCTTCATTTCCATGGCGACCTCACTGGTTATGCTCGGGGTCTCATCTCCATCATTGTCCGTCCTCCATAGAGAAGTCTGCCTCTGTACTCATTATGGGTACCATTGTGGTGCCCCATGCATTATACATGATTTAATCACCATATCTTCAGGAAAAGGATGCAAGCCCATTTGATGAGTATTTTCTGCATAATGGTTCATTATATGAGAGGATTGCAGTGGAGTAAAAATTGTGTGGTAAAAATGGCCCACTTTTGAACATCGCTTCTTTCAAAGATTTTATTCTTGTATGCTGAAACTTGGGAAACTATCAGCGTTTCACAGTCCCTCTAGGCAGAAGATCACAGTCATATTTGCCTTTGGTGTATTCTCAAAGACCCAGTGGCCATTTGCCTTGAACACAGTAACTTATTATATCAATTTCCCGCCGTTTTTTGTGCAGTTAACTGAAACAGTGAAATGTTGTGAAAAGTTGTGCTGCAGAAGCATAAATCTAGATTTAAGAAGAATAAGAATAAGTAGTTTTATTGTCGTTGTCCGGTGAAATACAGTTTGGCAGCTCTTTGGTTCGTGAGCAATAAAAATAGAAACTATAGCAGCGTAAAAATAAAAAAACTATAGCAGCTATAGACAATAAAATATATAATATATACAATAAAAGCACACAGTAGCACAGAAATCAGTGTAAATGGTAGAGTGAGGGAGAAAAATTTGCTTTTTAAAACCGTAAACAATTAAACAGTAGTGCAAATGGTATCCATGTTAGTGCAGATATGCCTTTTGAGTGTAGGTGGACTGGAGAATAAATATGGGGGTTATTGCACAGCAGTCTACGAAGGAGAGGTTGAAGGTGTGAGGGATTTGACGGCTTGAGGGCAGAAGCTGTTTTTTAGTCTATTAGTTCTGGATTTGACAACTCGGTATCTCTTCCCAGAAGGCGGTGTGGTGAACAGTCTATATCCAGGGTGGGTTTGATCCCTGCAAATGTGACTGGCTTTTCATTGGTTCAGAAGCAGTAACGCTTTCAGACTCTTTATAGTAAAATGTCTGTAGGAAGAGATGCGACTAATTGTCTTTACTCTTCTTTTAGAGAAAGCACAGTAACATAAAGTATACACTTATTGCTTATCTGAAACCTGGTCACAGTGAAAACAGGCTAAACCACGTATTCTAGACGTCACTCTCCCTAGCAACGTTTTTTACTTCCTCACGAGGAATCCCAAGGCTTTCTGAGCACATTTGAGATATGCGATACCTCCAGCGAATTCTGTGGTCTACCCCGAGGTTTCGTCCCTGCTGGCTTTGCCCAGTGAACCTCAGAGGGATGCCCCCCTGGAGGCATCCTCATCAAATGCCCCAGACCCCCTGAGCTGCAGTGTTGGTAGATATAGCTGAGGGTTTCCAGAACCAGAAGCTGGTCAAAAACACACACACAAGCGCCCAAAATTTTAGATCGATATTTTGATTGAAAAACAATGCAGTCACAGAGGAACAAACTGTAGAAGCCAACTACCACATCTACACAACTTCAGAGAGTGGCATAAGCAGTGTACATTCAGTACACACACACACACACACACACACACACACACACACACACACTGTCTTGGGAAGAGTAAATGCACATTGGTTTCGTTTCAAACCAGCATTAGAAAGTAATTAGAAAAAACACCAAAATAATCCCAGACCAGCCTAAATTTCGTTTACTTGCCCAACTCTATTTTTACCCACAAAATAAAATCTGGCACCTCTGCTCAGCCGGCCTCTTTCAGTCTCTACCAAAGAACTTGTTCATAGATGAAGGGGACTGAAACGTAGATCGACTGGTAGATTGAAATCTTTGCCGAATGCATCAGCTCCTTGTTATGTATTATACACCGATCGGCCATAACATTATGACCACTAACGGGGGGGAAGTTAATAACATTGACCATCTTGTGACAATGCAATGTTCTGCTGGGAAACGTTTAGACCTGACATTTATGTGGATGTTACTTAGACATGTACCTCCCACCTAGACCAGACCAGGCACCCCCACCCCATACCAATTACACTCCTTGACACACACACAAAAACGGTTCAGGAACAGCTAAAAAAAAAAACATGAAATACAGCACAATGTGTTGACCTGGCCTCCAAATTCACCAGATCCCAAACTGATCAAGTATCAGTGGGATAATCCACAGAGGCCCCTCCCCTCAACCCATGGGACCCAAAGGCCCCCCACTAACAACATTGTGTTGCCAGACACCACAGGACACCCTCAGAAGGTCCATGTCCATTCTCTGATGAGTCACAACTGTTTTGGAGGCACAAGGAAGACCTACACAATATTAGGAAGGTGGTCATAATGTTATGCCTGATTGGTGTATGTACCAAGTAGTTACCTCTTTGTAGGGATGATTTGATTAGAGTTTGAGTAAAGAAGATTCATCTACTGATAAGACTTTTAATATATAACTTCCTATAATTCCATAATTTTTTTGATGATCCTTCAGATAATTATTATCTTCATTAGCAACATTAATAGTGTTATTTGCATAAGTAGCTCAGCCCCATATATCACGATTGATTATAGCTGGATGTTATTCAGCTCTGGTGCCTCTTGAGGAGCCACAAAATGATTGAATGACGTGAAGGACATTTTTAACCATTTATGCTTTTTGATGATCATAATCTTCTGTAACCAGTAGAAACGTGACATCATTTGTTCCTTCATTTGTTTGTGCATTCACCCAGCTGTAAGCTACTTTTTAAACACACACATTAGGCTGTTTTATATGTTTTACATTGTGTGTTTTGTCAGCAACTGAACTGTGAGCTGTGAGACAATGAGTGCTAATATAATTATTCATTTTAATAAAAAGGGAAGGGTAATACTTTCTTTTTGAACACACAGTGTTCACCACAGTGTTTCCAGTATTTCCAAACTCATTCGTGACACCATATTTCACAAACCCTCTAGGCTGCAGTCATTCTTTTACCTAGGAAAACTATTACAGAACCACTGTATGAATCACACCAGCAAATATAAAACACATTGTTCACAAAGCGTTCGTTTCCCCGCGTACCACCAAATGAAACCCTGAGCTTCCCTGTGAGATGGTTAAAATATATTGAATCCCACAAAAACTATTTTAATTAGAGTCTGGCACATGTTCTCTCTTTTCCCTCCAACGCTGTTTTTAGTTAGTGCCCATTGCCAGCGAGGCTGATTAAGCCTGTAGTCGGTGCAGATAAGTATTATTAAGTGCTGTATTGTGGCTGTGGCCTTAAGGCGTTTAGATTTTTTTTTTTTTTAAATCGCTGTTTTTTTTTTTTATATATATATTTCTGCAACGTCTGTTTTCATTTTGATAATTGTTGGTGGACAGAATGAGCAACAGAGAAACAATCAAAGTAAACCAAGTTAATAAACCAAACCAAAAAGAAGAAAAAGACCTTTAGTTAAACTAGGCTGTCATTAGAGAGCTATGTTGTATCTACACTACGCAGAAGCATAAATGTGACTTTAAACTACCGACTTTCATTGGTTCAGAAGCAGTAACTCTTTCAAGGATTATAAAATATCTGTAAGAAGTGATGTAACTGATCGTCATTGCCCTTTTTTAATAAAACAGTCAGTTTTGAAATAATAAGTGTGAAATGAATGAAGAATTGTTGGAGGTCATTCATTCAAGTTCATTAAATAGATCTAAACAACCTCCTATCTACAAGTAACAATGCAGCAATATACAGCAAATACACACTTTGAATTATTTGATTTCATTGTGGGTCACAAGGTGCCACGCTATCACCAGCAGGATGTCAGAAATGCTGCGTTGCTACTTCAGCTACCATCTTCTAGAGAGCCTGAGTTCATGTCCACATCTTGGTTATCCATCCTGCTGGAGTGTCCTTGAGCAAGCACATTTAATCAATACCAATCAGCTGTCCTGTACATCTTGTTTTACCCTTTTATTAGTGAGCAAACAAACACCTCCTCAGGGAATCAGTAAAGATACAATATCATATCCATTATCAGTTATACGCCGCATGTTATGGCAGCGGTGTTCCCAAACATGCACTGTATGGAAACCGAACTCTTCACTCAACATCAAAACACAACCTGAGGTTTACCAGCTCGTACTCTGACCCCCGCGTGATCCCGAGCAAAATCTTTATCTCACTGTAAACAACTCGGGCTTCTCACAGCAAATGAACATCAACAAAAGGAGCCCTGACGGCACTCAGCTATAAACACGCTGCACAAAATGGCTTCCATCTCTCAGAACCTATTAAACCGACATTACTTTCTTCTGTGTCTTGAGTCGATGCATCATCTTCTCCGCGAGTTGCATGATTAGACAGAACCAAGCCCTTATATCTTTAAACATTTGTGGGTTTCCCCATTTAGCCGACGGCAAACACAAGCAACGCTGTTGTTTCTACTGCTGCCATATGTTTGCCATAACGTCGTGCTTACTGTATTTTACGATACACTGACTGGGGTGTGGCTTACGCTGCACGAAGCCAAGCTGTAAAGACAAGACATTCTTATAGATTGACAAAGATAACGGCAACCTGTTGGCACACGGGAATGCTTAAATGACTTTATAACACCCTTATGCAGCTAATAAAACGTCGTAAAATGTCGTGACTATTATTTGGGGGGGGGGGAGGTGTTACACTTCTGGAAAGTTTTTTAGTTGCGTTGTCGTGTGTGAGTGTAGGCGTATCATCCAGATTCTTCTAACATTTCAGTTTTGTGTTGGAGTGACACTGAAAGGATTTTAGTCTTTGTTCTGCTCGTGGAGTTTGCTGTATGATTGTGTTTGTGCACATGTGTGTGTCTGTCATTGTGTGTGTGTGTGTGTGTGTGTGTCTCTGCGGTGTACCAAACAGAGAAAAAGTAGCAAAGCCACTAACAAGTTAATAAACTCCAGCTGGGCTTTGTTGTGCAGGAGACGGGCTATAGAGCCGAGCACATTCTCTGATGTGTGGCTCGCTCGTCTTCGCTTCAAACCAGAACCCAGCCTAGAACTTGGGTTTTCACTTGTCGTATTTACTCTTCGGTCAGTATTTTTAGGCTTTTCATACTTTGTAGAGGATTATTATAGAGGAGTATGCATTCATAGCTACAATCAAGCTAGCTGTATGTGTGGATGTCAGAGAAAATATATATAAAAACAAAAAATCCTTGCCATGTGTGTATTTAGAACAGACGTATGCTGCCTTCAAATGCAACTTGTAAACTTGCGGATATAAAATGAGAAGTTGCTTAAACAAAAATTGTATGACAGCGTTGTAAGAGGACTGCTGATTGGCAAGTGTTTGCCTCTGGAAGCCACTGAGGATAACAGTTAGCAAGCTAACAGCCAGGTACTAAAAACAACTAAATAAAAATACATTAACTCTCTGCTCACTTAAGTAATTTCTTAAAACGTTAGCAAACATGTCACAACCCGTGAGCTCAGACCTTAACGAAAGTTTCCAGTTACAAGATCGTCAATACCACAAGAGGGACCTTTATATAGACCTATTTAAAGGCAGCAATAAATATACATCTATTTTAAACATGAATATGCAGGGTACCAGCTTCTGCCGTAGCTCCCTGGTTATATGTTTATTCATTTTGGAGACTTTTGTCAAGACTTTTTTAGGTTGCTTTCACACTTGCAGCATTGAATCAGTTTGAAAGAAACCATATTGTGTTTGACTCTTTGGTTCAGTTTGTTATGACCTGTGTGAACACAGCAATCACACTCACCAAAACAGCTGAGAGCATTTGGAGGATGTGGTTATGGTCTGGTCCTAAATAAACTCTTGGGCGCTTTGTTTGTGGTGAAAACATGAAGTGCTAGGGGTGCTCTGCAAGTCTGAGCTAAAGGGCTCCTGTAGCCATTAGCTACCTTGTCATCTGGAGACCTTCATCTTTTAAAATGTGTTTTCAAGACATTTCCTCAAAGTGCATTCAGCTTCCTGCAGCTGTATTTCCCAGGTCATTACTATGATTATGAGCAAATGCCAACTCTGCCGTAACTCTTTGTTAAATTGTGTACTGATCTTTCTGTCATAGATAAACACACTAGGCCAGAATACATGACCTTCTCCTGCATTTGATTTTTGGCCTAAAAAGTGAACGCATTGTTTGTGCTACATTTTGTTGCAGAAATGGAACAAAATGGGAAATACTAAACATTTCCAAATTGATCAACTGAGTCAAACCAGTTCTTTTTGAAAGCTTCGCTGTTACCTTGACTGCATGCAGCTCCTTTTTTATATCTGGCTCACTGCTGTATAAGAACCCGGACCCAGTCTTGTCCTTTGCCACCTACTTCTCAAATATATTAATCAAATAACATATTAGTTTGCTCAAACATCGACGTCACCCTTATAATAACAATTGTCTACTATTTTGTCTGCCTTATTTGTACCAGTGTCGTTTTTGTGACCTTTATCAGTGATAAATATTCACTTGTACTACAAACATTATTTTGTCAGGGTTCACAGAAATCTGTATGCCATACACAAAGAAATGGCAACAGACTGTATATTTATAGTCCTCCTTGGTTTATTTCCTCCTCAGTGTAAACATCAACCTATTGGAGGTAATTTCCCCATCTGTCAGTCCTCCCACCATCTGTCTTACATGCATTTTAAAAAGACAAGGAACAATGTAGCATAAACCCGGGTACAGCCGGGCTCTAAAGCTGTGTACTGTGAAGGACAGAAAAGTCTGCAGGTTTTTCACGCAATACTGTCTCTGCAATTAGTCGAAACTCTTAAATACAAAAACAATTGTTGGTCACAAACTGCAAAGAGCCGTTTCATTTTCCGAAGTTCTCTTAGGACATTTTCCTTGAACTCTGTGATAAAAGTCACCACAGCTGTTATCCTCTCCCCCGATGACTGCACCTTACAAAACAACAATCACAGTGGTCCGTGACACATGGTTGGATATTTGCTCAGATAGAGCCCCGCATGTATTTACTGTAATTACGCTTGCATCTCAAAATTAATGTCCCAGTGATTTATTAATGTTCATATTCTAATAAGCGTCATTAAGCAAAAATAAGATTGCATGCAGTGCCCGAGATGTTCTTCGCCGTAATTACAGTTCTGCTCATAGCATCGTTAATTTTGTTTCTCATTCCAGTAAAGATAAGTTGAACCTTCACTTACGGAAATGATTCTGTGTGTGATTGAGACGACTCAATTCTATACGAGTTAAAGTGAGACTACTTAACTTTTTGCTGAACAGCAGCCTCTGTGGCCAAATGAGGTCATTACAGGAAACCAGTGCATTAAATTCTGTTGGGTTCAGATTAATCTCAGGTTAAAGTCAGATATGATAACACACAAATAAAAACTTATGAACCAGCAGCAGTTTACCAAGCAGAATTCCTCTTTTTTCAGCATTTATGCTAAGCTAACCAAATGGACACTGACTGTAGATTAGTATTTAACAGGCACATATTGAAAAAAGACCTAATCTTCTCATCTGCCTCTTCGCAGCTTTTGAACTGTTCCTTTAAATGTTGTGTAACAAATAGCAACCTGATAAGGACATGTCCAAAACACTCCTGACGTCTGTGTTCAAGACAAAGAAAACACGCTAAAGTTGACGTCAGACACTGCGTTTGTGTCTTGAAATCACTAGAGTTAAAGAAGCCACTGTGGAAATCGGCGTGTGGGGGGTAAAATTTAAGCATGCGGGGCTAGCAAGAGGGAGGAAGACATCAATCAAAGCTCATTTCAGCCCTTCTCATATCTCCCTTAACCACACACACTGAACCAGCGGAAACAAATCCACTGCCAGAGAGAGAGAGAGAGAGAGAGAGTGAGTTATAGAGTGATAGGAGAGGACAGAGTGAGCGAGTGAGAGAGCACTTTCTATTTATAACCTGTGTGCCCGGAGAGGAGGAAGACTGTTGTTCGAAACTGAGTGTAGGATTTTGTTCTGCGGTACACAGGCTGCCACTGAAAAGATGCCGGAACGGAGACATGAAGTAAACACACAGCATACAGATTATATACCATGTGGGTGGTAGGACGGGTCATTATTGGGGAAATTAATGGCAGTTTGAAAGGCTGATGAGAGGAAGAATCAGAATCAGAATCAGAATACTTTATTAATCCTTCAAGGAAATTGTTTTGTTGCTGTTGCTCCCATAAAGGGACAGTTGCTAGTTAACAGAGCAAATACAATAGAATAAAAGTTGTACAAAAATATATAAAAAATAAGTAAGATGCATTTTAAAGTAAAAGAGCAATATTGCACAAGTATTCACAAAATACAGAGGTAAGAGGTTGCAAATAAATTAACGTGATTGGTCCGGTAGTCATCCACAGGAACTGTAGACGTTGCCCCGCTCAACGGCGTACATGGGAAGAAGTCACCCCTATGTGCTTCATCCTGCGTTCATTACTATCACACAGGTCCCCTGCCAGTGTTTAAAGCTGCCACTAAATGACAGTGCGACATTATCTTAAGTAATTAAAGTCGTGATTTATGATTTGTAACTCTGTATCTCACCCTGCCCCCTCACTTATACAGCCTTCAGGCTAAAATATTTTCCATTGAGATTCAGCGGTTAAATATCACAGTATTATATCAATAGTTAATTGTTGTCTGCACCGAACGTGAGATGAAGTAACAGCAGGTCAGTGGACATTTTAGCAGGTTTCACTCTTGACAAAGCTTTTTGAAGAGAATGAAATTTGTCATCTGTCCTTCCTCTCAAAATATTCTACAGAAGTCTTTGCCACACAGTTATTATTTACACTGGTCAGTCATAACATTATGACCACCTTCCTAATATTGTGTAGCTCTCCCTTGTGCCTCCGAAACAGTTGTGACTCATCTGAGAATAAACATGGACCTTCTGATGGTGTCCTATGGTGTCTGATCTAAAGAATGTTGTAGGTCGGGGCCTTTGGGTCCTATGGGTTGAGGGGAGAGGGCCTCTGTGGATCATCCCACAGATACTTGATCAGTTTGGGATCTAGTGAATTTGGAGGCCAGGTCAACACCTTGTCCTGTTCTTTGTGTTTTTTTAATTGTTCCTAAAGCGTCCTCAAATTTGACATTGCTATAGGAATAGGCTGCAGTATCAGAAAAAGGAAAGCTGGAAGATGCAGTGTGGGGCTTTGGCCAACGTTTTGCTGGGAGACTGGGTCCTGCTGTTCCTGTGGATGTTATTTTGACACTTACCACCTACCTTAGCTTTGTTGAAGACCATGTACACGACCTTGCTTCGGCAGGATAATACACCCTGCCACAAAGCAAATATGGTTCAGAAATGGTTTGAGGAACACAACAACAAGTCAGATCCGTGGAGGCCTCATCACCCAACTGAGTAGTTAATTAGTCCTTTGATTTACTCAAAACTAAATAATAACTTTGACAATTAACCTTTCAACCTTTTATTCTGATATTTCCCCATAGTAACATAGTTAAACAAGAATTATGAGAATGAAGAAACTATTTAAAACTTTAACTTTTACCTCACAGCATTCCGTGCCTTCAAATGGGGTCGTGTTTGCCACGTTGACAAGAACAGTCCACATGAACACATCTTTCTTGTGGCGTTCACAGCCTCATAATTGACAGTTTTATGTCCGAGTTCACGAGTTGTGACGTGTTTACTTTTCAGACATGGTGGATGGTAAGTTAATATGTTCTAATTTAGTTATATAGCGTTTGTTCATAATTTAATAACATGTCTGAAGAAAATGTTGATATTCCCAACAGCCTCATGCTTTCATCGTGCCTTTGCAGTTCCTACATTAAGTGTTCTCGTGACCTGAGGTTCATGTTACCACTTTAACACCGAGCATTTTGTGTACACGACTTCCCATGCTGTAACTCCGAGCTCACAAGTCTCATTTGAAGGTAGCAAACATTCATGACAAAAGTTAAGATTGGTAGATTTGGGCTTAATTAGGAAAGGTGTTGTTTACACTGATCAGCCACAACATTAAAACCACTGACAGGGGAAGTGAATAACATTGACCATCTTGTGACAATTCAATGTTCTGCTGGGAAACTTTTGGACCTGGCATTCATTACTGTGGATGTTACTTAGACATGTAGCACCCACCTAGACCAGACCAGGCACCCCCACCCCATAGCAATGACACTCCTTGATGGCAGCAGCCATCTCCAGCAGGATGCAGCCTGACACAGACACACACAAAAAAATGGTTTAGGAACAACTAAAAAAAACATGAAAAACAAGGTATTGACCTGGCCTCCAAATTCACTAGATCCCAAACTGATCAAGTATCTGTGGGATGATCCATGGAGGCCTTTCCTCTCAACCCATAGGACCCAAAGGCCCCCACTAACAAGATTGTGTTGCCAGACACCACTCTGATGAGTCACAACTGTTTTGGAGGCACAAGTGAGACCTACACAATATTAGGAATGTGGTCATAATGTTGCGGCTGATTAAGAAACAAAACACAGTCTTCTCCTGATTTTGCATCTTGCCTAATTGAGGAAAAGTCAAAGCAGAAGGGTGGTTATAATTTAAATAGCATGAACTGATGAGGACCTGAGCTCAGACTGCACTGACTGTGTCATATTTCTTTAAAAATGCATGAACTGTTATTAATCTAGAAGTATTTCCATCCCAAACCTCACCCCAAATCAGTTTTTTGACGTTTCAGATCAAACAAACGAGAAACTACACGTTAGTGAGTGAGATTAACGATGGCTGTAAAGATAGTTTTATATCTTTGGACAGAGCCAGACTCGCCTTGGTTCGAATTTATATGCCAAGAGAAGCTAAGCGCCTCTAGCTGGGAAGATTTCCACCTCTTTACTCTCAGGAATATACTTAAGCATGCGAGTTGAAGAGTTGAACTGTTCCTTTAAATCACGGTTAGATTTCATGCTAACCTCCTACACAAATCCTAAAACTTTCTTGACTTTGCTGTCTCTTTAACCGAGGTTGGGTTAGTAGCACCAGTTATTTCCAGCACCTGTGGGTGGGCCTATAAATAGAGCACACACACTTTCTCCTTCATCTTTATGTAGGTGTGAGGTCCAGGTGTTCTTTAGCGAGTCGTGTCGGGCATACAAGGTCCCGTCTTGCTTTTGTTTATGAAGGAAAACACGGCTGTACTGTGAATTAAATGTCTTCTGAATGTCTTCTCTATGTATTAGATTGAAAGAGGGGTTTGCAATATTTAAATGTACGTTGGAGTGACTGGTCTTATTTGTAGAGGTTGTTTTTTATTTTTATTTCTATATCTTTTGTCACACGTGTTTTTTAATATATACCTCACTCCCGGTGATTGAACCTTTCTCTCTGTCCTCTCTCTCTGCAGCATCAGACAACAGCCAGCGGTTTCAGGAGACGTGTTTTGCTTTTGCATTAACGCCACAACAAGTCCAGCAGATCAGCAGCTCCATGTAAGATTAACACGGCTCTGTCGGTGCAGGATGCAACAGCAATGCCTATGAATAATTTATGAGCGGTTTCAGCAGATGTGTGGTGATAAATCTGTTTCTGTCCTCAAAGGGACATCTCGGGGACCAAATGCGACTTCTCGGTTCAAGTTCAGCTGCGGTTTTGCCTGTCGGAGACGAGCTGTCCTCAGGAAGACCATTTCCCTCCCAATCTGTGCGTGAAAGTCAACGGGAAGCCATGCAATTTGCCGGTGAGAAGCTCTGAATCAGTCGCCCAGCAGAGCACCACCTCCACTGGACTTGTCGACTCTGAAGCTTAATGAAAATTATAGTTTTTCTAACATCCATTTGTATTTTCAAGGGTTACCTTCCTCCAACCAAAAACGGTGTCGAGCCCAAGCGGCCCAGCCGGCCCATCAACATTACCTCACTGGTCAGGTTGTCCACCACAGTCCCCAATACCATCGTGGTGTCGTGGACCGCTGAGATCGGAAGGGTAAGAACCAAACCCAGAGCACCACTCAGTTTATAAGTTGTTGTCGACATTCTTGATGTTTGTTTGATAATTTATTAATTGTTGCTCTCACTTGCAGTTATTTTTTTCTGTTAATAAGGCCAGAGATTGTGTTGTGTTGACACCATGTTCATCTGATAAATGCAAAAGACTGGATGTCGTGGCAACCGATATATCCTAATCACACAATATACTGTATATATTACAAGTTAATCAACACATTGCCACTTTCAATAAACACCTTCTATCTTAAAGAAGCTTTTTGATTATTCATAATTGATGATTCTTATAAATTACAGTGGCCAAGAGAGCTCAACTCACATCAACTTAAGAAAACACATAAAAATAGACAAAACACAACAAAGGAAATTCAGGAAATGTCATCATCAATTTTGCAACACATGCGCTGCAGATACCTTCAACACACCTGAATACAGAGACACAATGTGAGCAGTGCAAACAACAACAAAAAAATTTTAATCTTTAGGTATTATTAATGCAATCGATCTGCAAACGAATTGTGTATTTTGTCAGATTATTTGACTTGGCAGGCTTATAGTAATCAGACAGAATCATATGGTCAGGCTGTTAAACAAAAAATTTAAAAGCACATACAAAATAAAAGCCATAAAGCACAGGCTCATAATTTTTCGGTGTCCATTGGAAACAATTTTTGTCGCCGTTTGCGCAACTCGAATTCCATTTCGGTGTTTGCTGGTGTTGTGTTTGCTGCACATGTTGCCAAACTGATAAAGACGTTATCTGATATATGCTTGTGTTTTCTCTGTTTGTACATGTTTTCTTAAGCTGCAGTACGTTGACCTCTCTCGGTCACTGTAACTAAAACATAATCTCAGTTCCTAAATTACTATATATAGAGGTGGGTGGAGCATGATGCTGTTCTGCAGATGAGCAGTAGAGGGCAGCAAAAGCAACATGTCACAACAGAGTACTGCACATTGTTGAAGTTATTCCTACTTTCTGTACATTGACTAAGAACGTCTGTGGTGGCAATCATCTGAAAAAAAAAATCTCTTTTTAGGATGTAAAATCATCTCGTTCTGTGTCCACAGAGTTACTCCATGGCAGTGTACTTGGTGAAGCAGCAGTCGTCCACAGTGCTGTTACAGAGACTACGGGCAAAAGGCATCAGGAACCCAGACCACTCCAGAGCGCTCAGTAAGGAACTTCTACCACAGAGATGTACACGTCCTGTATGCCGCATTGAAAGGGCCCGTAATGACCTTACTGTTGACCTTAAATAATTTAATTTGTTGCCACCACATCTCTGGCTTCATGTTATCCTACCTAAATGATGAAGTGATGCATACAGACGTTAACCAGGTAGAAAAAACAAAATGTTTCTATGAGTTTGATATGGAGAGGAAACAACATGTACTTATCAGTGTCTGTTCCTTTAAGAATTCAGCTCCGATATCATTCAGCCTTTATGTCGTTTTATAAAGACTGCGCAATATATCGTGTACATTTCGTGATTCTATTGTGAAATGTGTGGGGGTTTTTTTGCTTTTACCCAATCAGAGTGTAACAGGACAGGCGGCGAGAGAAGCTCTTGAATATGCTGAATGTATTTAAAACCAGTTCATATATGTGTCTTTACCTCTATTTTGCAGTCAAAGAGAAGCTAACAGCAGACCCAGACAGCGAAATTGCCACCACCAGTCTCCGAGTGTCGCTTCTCTGCCCGGTAAACATGCTCGCTGCGCTTTGTGATTTTAAAACAGTGTTTAGAGATTCAGTCATGCCAAAACATGTTCGTCCATACTTTTCTCTTTTTCCTCTTTTCCTCCTCTTCCCTGTATGTGACTCAGCATGCCTTTATGCGTTTAAATCTTGGTTGTGTACATGATCCACCTGTCAGCTTGCCCTCTCAGCCCCTATCATGTGTCTTTTCCATGAGGGCTTGGCATATACACAGTGCATATACATATATATGACATTTATGCATCCCATATGTCCTCCATCCCCGCTGGGTGTCCTCTCCGTGCCCTGACTACATGTGTGTGCTCACTGTGCAGCTGGGGAAGATGCGGCTGATGATCCCATGCCGGGCGCTGACATGCTCCCACCTGCAGTGCTTTGACGCCACGCTCTACATCCAGATGAACGAGAAGAAGCCCACCTGGGTGTGTCCTGTCTGCGACAAGAAGGCTCCGTATGAGCACCTCATCATTGACGGGTAAGTCAGCCAAACCTGCGTGCGCCCTCTCTTGACATGTTAGGGAATAAAGCGAAGAATGTTCAAACTGAACACGAGCAATCAGTGACAGTCCTTTGGCAAAGAATTAGTCAGTTTCTAAAGGGAATACTGCAAAAAAATACTGCAAATTTTCCTGTTCACTCATCTCAAAATCACAGAGCAGAATCACAGGAACGCTGACATCTCATCATGTCTATCCTTTTGAGGAAAAATCTTATTCTGTTATGAACATCGTGCACAGCAGAAACTGTGGGTGCATCAGAAATGTTTCCAAAATGTGATCCAAACACTTCATCACTGTCAAAAAACCCTTCTATGGAAAGTTTTTTTTTTGTAGAAAAGCAGTGTTTATTTTAACCTCTCTCATCTTCATTGGCTTAATTTAAAGAGAAAGGTATTTTCCACCTTTTTTTTTTCTTGCTCTCAGGCTTTTCGTGGAGATTTTGAACAGCTGCATGGACTGTGATGAGATCCAGTTTTCGGAGGATGGCAGCTGGGCCCCCATGAGGTCTAAGAAGGAAGTGCAGGAGGTCTCCTCTGCTTCCTACAACAACGGGCTTGATGGTGAGGGTGAGGGGAGGAACGGGTGGGATTTAAGAAAGAGACAGATGATTTTACATACAAGCAGTATGAGTGAGGAGGCTGGGAATAATAAATTTGGGATTAAAGCGGTGGTAAGGAAAAGGCAGGGTGTGTATTTAAATCTCCTCCTCCTTTGTTTATGCATTGTCAGTTTTAATTTGGCGAAGCATTAGTCTTAATGCCACTGTGTAAACTGCCTGCCTCCATAGTAACAAATGTATGTATGCTCTATCTCAAATAAGACTAAGAGTAGGGGAATGTGTATGAATGGATGTGCATTGTTTCGTTTTGGGTTTTTTTCTTCTGTGCAGTCTGAAAATCATAAACACAAACTGACATCTCTGTGCTGTTCTGCAGGATCCTGTCGGACGTCTGCAGGCTCAGATCAGCGGAGCTCGTCGTCGTCCAGCCACGGCGGAATCGATAGCAGTAACGGCAAGAAAGTGGAAGTGATCGACTTGACACTGGACAGCTCCTCTGATGACGAAGGACAGGATTCTCCGCCGCCTCCTCCGCTGCCTCCTCCTGTCAAACGGGCATGTCCTTCCATGTCCCCGACCTCACCACCCGTGATCAACAAAGGGTGAGACTCAAAGCTGAGAACTTTATCTCTGCACAGTTTGGATTTCATTAAATGTGAAATTGAGGCTCATCCTAGCTGCTCCTCTGGGTGGTTGTGTGTGTAGGTGTTAAATGATGTATGGGTTTTGCACTCGAACACGCAAGTATCTTTTGACATTTCACATCAACGTTCACAGGATGTACTGAAGTGTGCTGACCGAGAAACATTTGTGCCTGACGAGATTGTTGACGCTCTAAAAGAAAAAAAATGATTAATCTCATATTAAACTTCATGAAGACAAGATTAGAGTTCAGCCAATCATTATCCCAGATACATATAAAGAAAGATTAGTTTACCTTCAGCTGTCTTGAGATTTGAATCCAGACTTCCTGAAACTGTAATAACTGCATTTTCTGCTAAATTAAAATTCATACAGTGCTGCTTCATTTGACTTTAATGAATCCTGTGAGTTATTGTTCAGAGGTTTGTGTTTCGAGTTCAGTGGAGGAGACGGAACGCCTGCAACTTTCCCACTAGATATGACATGAAATAAAATTCTAATTATAATCAAAGTGGTTTCCTTACCTCTTCGTCTCCCTTCCTCTCCGCCATATCTGCCTTACAGGGTGTTGAACCTGCACCATCAGGCCTCTCCTGTGAGCCGCACTCCGAGCATGCCAGCGATGGACACCAGCTACATCCCTCCAGTACCACCACTCATCCAAGACTACAGACCCTATTACCACACGCCCAATGACCTGTCAGGTAACGACGCACATTCAGACTCAGGATCATTCACCAAACTCTACTCCACATCTTTGAAGTCATTGTGTGTGACCTGCTGTTCAAGTGGTAAATTCTGATATGCTGTGATTTTATAGTAGTATGTAGTGGCTTCATAAAGAGTCTGAACAACCACATAAGAATGTGCAGAATGTGATGAAGCCATGAAGTGTTGGAATATTATTAAGAAACTACAGAGAAAGTTTTAATGGGGAAAACAAAAAGTTCAAGAAATAAAAGATTTTCTGAGAACTGTTTGGACTGTTTTTAAAAGGTAAAATGTTTTTTTCTTTATAAAACTGGCCTCATTATAATGTGCCTCTGGCTTTTATTAACTTTAAAACACAAAATTGACTTTTGTTGATTTTCATTTTCAGAGTTGAACTTCTTCTCTTTCCTTCAAGGCGACAATCATCAGGTACGTCCATCAGTGCAGCACATTAATGTGGAATAGGCAACACGGGAACATTGGCTCCATACAAAACCAAATGTTCTTGTTGTCCTTAGGAAAAAACAAAGAAATAATAACAATACATTTTATTTGTGGGCGCCTTTCAGAGCACTCAAGGTCACCTTTCAAAAAACAGCAATTCATATAACATCATAAGAATAAAATATACAATGCAGTAAAATTAAAAGCAGATTTCAAAAGTGTATAGAAACGAGATAAAGGAAATGAGTTCTGAGTCTGCATTTGAAGGTTGTCAGAGAGTCTGTGTTTGTTCCAAAGAGGTGAAGCTGAGCAACTGAATGCTCTGAAACACATGGTAGACAGTCGGGGCAGGTGGTGCTATAAGTTGATGTGCTGAGGAGGATCTGAGAGTACGAGCGAGTGCGTATTCCTGGAGACGTTCAGACAGATATGATGGAGCTTGGTTGTAAAGGGCCTTGAAGGTAGGTAGCAGGATTTTGTGTTCTGTATGTGCTTTTGGAAGCTGCTGAAGAACTGGGGTGATGTGGTCCATGGAGGGAGTACGGGTGATGATACGAACTGCAGCGATTTGGACCAGTTGAAGATTGTATATTTAGAGGGTAGACCAAAGAACAGTGTGAAAGCAGTCGATGATGGACAAGTATGGTGGTGGTATTTTGTGCTAGGGATGGGTGGAGTCGACTCACGTTACGGAGGTGAAAGTAAGTGGACTGTGGACTAAGAGGTGACGAGGAGGACTTCTGTTTACTGCTGTTCATATGTAAGAAGTTGCACAAGGGGAAGTAGAGCTGGGTGCCATCCACATAGGTGTAAAAATGTACCTTGTATTTATGGAAAATTGTGCCAAGAGGAAGAAGATAAGTGATGAACAGTAGCGGACCCAGGATGGAGCCCTGGGGGACTCCTGTGGTTACGGGTGAAGGGTGAGATCCAAAGTGTTTAAGCTGGACAAACTCCATGCCGTGCGAGAGATATGATGTAAACCAGTTGTGACAGGTGCCGGTAAAGGCAACTAAGGCAAGGCAGTTCGAGGAGGATGTTGTGGGAAATGGTGTCAAAGGCTGTTCTTAGGAAAATCAGAATTGGCAAAAGTCCAGAGTCAGCTGCCATGAGGAGGTTGTCACTAAGGGAGTCTTAGTGTTCGCTGGAAACAAACTTCCTCTTTGTAGTAAGAAGAACAATGATGTAAGATCCCGCATGCAGACTCCAGACATTAAACCTATGCTCCTGTGTACAGTCTCTACAGGCTCTTTAAAGATACACAGATGGAGGTTTTGACCAACTGACTCTACCAGTCTGATACAATAAGGATGAATAAAAATTCATATGTGGCTCCCACAGTATTAAATAACCTAAACATCAACTGGAGTCCAGAGTCGAAAACCCCTTCACAGTGTTAGTCCACAGACCTTTCACTGGAACCACTTTCTTAGACTGCTTCTGGAAAGACGCCGCTGCTGAATTTTTAAAATGTCATATTTTTAATGCCATGAGCAGAAAAATCACTGAAGAGCAGAGAAAGAAATCAGAGAAAGAAAAGGCACAACTCCTGTGCAGCCGGATACCACTGGAGTTAGTTTAATACACAGTTTAAAGTTTACTAAAACTTCTTATACTGTTGTCTTTGATGCAGTCATTCGTTTGGGTAGGGTCTGGGGATGTATTTTATGTCTCTATAGATGACATACGTTTTTGCTACTCAATTAACGATGTTAACACCAAGCAGCAAGTTGAAAAATGAAGCCAACTCAGAAGTGTTGATGACTGTAGTTCCTAAAGTTGAAGATTCCTGAAGATTTGAGGATGGCTGCAAAAGTGAGTCAATCCTCATACATCTCATAGTTAAAACTTTACAAGAGAAATAAACGTGTTTACAGCATGGTACAAAGAACAGTTTTTCTCCTGTAAAACGACTGTACGGTGGGAGTGGGACTGACCACTTTGACAAGGTTGCTAGATGTCTTTCTAGGCATCACCCGTCTTCCTCAGCTCCACTCATGCTCCAACTTACATTTTTGAATTAGCTGTGAGTTAAGTGGAGTCAGTCAGTGCCAACATGGCGACGACCGATGCCTCCACATTGAGCTTCAAAGCCAGTCTTTAGAAAACATATGGGTGACTTCATGGAGGGTTCGTCCATCCTTATATATATAGTCAGTGGTTACCAAGGTAGAACATTTTTTTCCCAGCTTCACAAACAGACAGTTAATAGAGTACTTCTTTATTTAGCATCACTTTTATCTATTAATTCAGCAATTGCCATGACTCCTGATGATGAGAAGAACAAATTGAATCCATGTACTGCAGAGTTGTGACAAACACCTTGTCCATTGTAGATTGTTCTAACATATCAGTCACCTGAATAGATTCTGATCAAATCATCACTATAATTACAGCTTCATTCATCTTTACAAAACTCTCTGAGATCAGTAGGAACTTTCTGCTCGTTGACACTCTCAATGCTCTTCTTCCACACTTCAGCATTACAACATGGTCATGGCAGCGGCGGCTGCGGCCTCGGCCTCAGAAGACCACGAGCTGCTCCTCAACCGCTTCCTGCCATACAGCACCTCCTCCTCCGCCTCCCAGCTGTTTCTCGACCAATCGGGAGCGGCCTCGGCCACTTCGCTGACCGCGCCAACCAACGGGGCTAGCAACTCGGGCAGCAGCAGCAGCCTGGTCTCGTCCAGCAGCCTCCGCGACTCTCACTCCACGCACTCGTCCTCGCACTCCACACACACACATCCCGGGGTGGTGGCGAGCCGGAGCAGCGCGGAAGCAGCGGTGGCGGCAATTTACGGCGGGATACCTGACGTTATATCGTTGGACTGACCCAAGGAGAGACCAGACACCACTCTGGGCCCAACTACTAACCAGTAACAAACCCAATCACAAACTGGCTGCAGGGTAAGGTTTTGATCCAGAAACTAGACTGGCCCCAAGTCACCAAAACGTTTCTAGAGTCAGAATAACGAGACTGCCTCAAGAAGAGCACTAATGATATGAGTGGGCGACAGAGCTGAGGGTTCCCTTCATCAGACTGACCTCACGGAGAGGGGCCAGCTGTGGACTTTGCGTTGGTAAACTGACTTCAGATCAGAAACCTGCCCAGCATGTGAACCCACATTACTGCTATACTGGTACCGACCTGGCACAAACAGTAGAGATGCTACCTGAGCAAAGACACAAAGGAGGAAGGTTCTTTTATACAAAAATGAGGAGTGGCACCGTGTACAGAGAACAAAATATATTTTCTTCTTTTACTTTTGTATGTCAAACTGGGACATTTTCAGTCTGGTGATCTGCTTCAGTCGCTGTTTGTAAGTGAAGGACTGAGACGTTCGTTTGTTTTTGGGTTTTTTTCCTCTCACACAAGCTTATACATATGCCTGTTGCCATGTGGTTATATTTATCTATCCTGGTTAAGTTTTCCTTTTCCATAAAACTTCAGGTCTCCCTACCCCTTTTTTCTCTCCCTTCATTTCTCATTCCAGTGACGAGAACTTTTCAATTTACAGCTCAATTTTATTACGCTTTTAAATTATATGTGATATTTAAACAGTTTCCTTTGACCTTTGGAGATGTAAACTAGTCACCTCTGTTTTTTTCATTTTCACTCTCTGATTTCAGACTCCTTATAAAGACTGTGCCGATATACAGCTTTTGGAATGAGACTATTTCTACTTGCCAATTTTGAGCAGGAAGTTATTTTTTTTTTTTTTTTGCACAATGCCAAAAAATATCATAAGGTACCTATGAAAATGAACACAATAGTCAGAGTTGCATCTGTGGGCAAACAGTGGTCCTGAGTCTGCATGGTGGTTATTCACTTTAACTCTGTCCCTTTGTGTCTTGTCTTCACAGTTGACTGTTAAGAAGGAATTACAGTGAAGGTCGAGCTGTTTTGTAGCAGCGTCGGGCCTTTTAAAGACACAGGCATCCGTAACACGCGACCAAGTTCAACAACTAGTGCCTGTTGATGCGCGTGTGTTGGGAAAACTCAAATTATTAGTCTTAAATGGTCACCCTCAACCTCTTCTCTCATAGCATGTTCTCAAGGTTCGACCTGCGGCGGTTATGTTTCACCATCTAGGGAGTTTTCTTTGGGAGAAAGCGCTCGTTGTGAAGCATAGGATAGTGTAAACAGGCTATTTAGTGCCACGGTTATAAAGGCTATCTCAGCGTGCCAGCTTAGACCGGGCACAGAGCCAGATGATTTAAAAATACATGGCCTGTCTGGAACTAAAAAAAAAAACCTATGTGATAGACTTCTCGTGTGACGTGGACGTGTCAAAGCCATGTTTCGGGATGTTGACACCGTTGAGCTGGAGACGCAGGGTTCGCCCATGAATGTATTGTGCAATTTCAAGACTTGTGGTCTTTGCTTCCGTTACATTTACTAACAGATCCTTGTAGCAGAGATCCACTGCAGTCTAGTCACATTACTGGTGACAGGCAGTCGACCTGGTCCCCTTCCTGCTCAGTCAGCCCTCCCCTCTCCACGTTTACGTCCTTGAAACTTTCCCAGAGTCCCCCGTTATCAGTCTCTCTTCAGTGCGCCACTTCCAGATGTCAGGGGCAGACAGCTCACTTCAGAGCCTAATTATCCCCACCACGATGAGATAATTACTTCTGACAGCAACCCCCGTCATCTAACATCCCCTATCCCGTTCCTCGACAACTAAGTGGGAGACGGTAGACGACCCAGAATAACCCCCTAGCCCTCTCTCTCTCTCTCTCTCTCCCTCTCTCTCTCTCTCTCTCTCTCTCTCTCTCTCTCTCTCTCTCTCTCTCTCTCTCTCTCTCTGCTTTTCACATTTTTAACTTCACTTCCTGTTCTTCTCATGGGAACCAAGCCCGCCTCTCGAACCGACTCGATCATTTGCTGAACAAGTCTCGTGTATTTCCTGTATTGTGCAGTATTTTATTTATTTTGTATTCTTAATTCTATATATTATATTTTTACAAATTGTTTAGATGTCCACGACTGCGAGTGTGAGTCCCTCTCACTCGGGGAGCTGTTGGGATTTGATTTTATTTAATGTGCGTTTTTATTATTCTTTTGCAAGCAGCACGACTTCTCAGAGTTTAGCCAGTCGTCATGGAAACAGTTTGTATTTTAACGGGAGCTGACACTTTATAATAAGGGCACAAAAACGCATGCTTAAGTAATACGTGCATGATTCACGGTGGTTTATCATATGAATGAGTTCGGGATGCTGTGAGTTCCTGTTGTTTATTTTGAGAAATGATCAACTCACTTAAGAGTTTTTGTGTTTGGTTGGCACTTAATGGATCATGTTTTTATTTAAATGCTGCCATATTAGCTGGGGGTAAAATCACATGGAAAATGAGCAGCATTGATAGTTTTTTTTTTTTTTTTTTTTAATCAGACTGGTAGTCAAATGCACAACCAGCTTTCCGTACTACAAATTGATTATGCACTCATTCATGGTTCCCCGAGGACGTACCAGATGTGCACGCCATAAAACCACAACAGAGAGGAGACCTGTCAGATAACAAGAAAGGCGATACTGTGACTCAGTTCTGCTCATGAAATATGTCACTTTCGTATGCGTTTCTTGTCTTTAAAGCTTTAACATTTCTAATTTCTATAGTAAATTATATATGTGTAGTATTTTATCCAAACATATTACACATGTGCCCGGTGTAATTGACAATACACATAAATAAGCTACTGGTTGTCAGATACATTACCAGCTTTCTAATCTTTAAATTGATTTCTTTGAAATTTACTGCAGACAGCTATGGTTCCCTGAGGATGAATCGTAACCATCTGGTCCAAATCTCGATTTGTCTGAAACATTATGACCAAACACTTGCAGAACTAATCCGTTTGTTTAGATAATATTAACATGCCGTGTTGCTGAACTAGACCTGCTAAACATCAGCATGTTAGCATCCTGATCCTGTTAGCATTTAGCTCAGAGCAACGCTGTCCCTCAGTACAGACTCACAGATCTGCTTACAGTTCTGCAAAGACTGCATTGTCAGTTTATGTCTAAAACCGCACCAGATGAGATAAGATAATCCTTTAATTTATCCCACAGTGGGGAAAGTTGCCATGTTACAGCAGCATATGGTTAAGGACAGAAAAAGAATAAAAATGAGTTTGAAGAAGAAATTTAAAAACAGCGACAGCATGCAGAGGCAAACTGTTCCACTTCTTTCCAGCTGTCACTGTCCAAAACACATTTATACATTTTAAAATAACTTTCGTGTGATAGCTTGTAAAAAAAAAAAAAAAATGACATAAATACATATTTGTCAATGACTTTAATAGCTTTGTATGTCTGTTGGGAAAGTTTCAAGTCTGCTATCCAGTCTGATCAAATGATGAAGGCTGTTCTAATGTTTCTGTCCAAAGGAAACATTAAAAAAAAGTAATAATTTTGTGGTTTAGACATTTTCTAATGCTCTTTTTGAGTTGAGCAAATCATTAATTCATCTTAAACCAAGTCAAATAACCCATTGGAATATTTAAAAACACATGACCACATAGTTTTTAACACAGTTAAATGTTAACCTTAGCACACAAACTCAAAGTTGATCATTTCTTAACTTCTGAGCAGCAGGAATGTGTTTGTACCTCATTATTATAAAGTGTCTTCTGTCTTGCTGTGCAGATGAAGATGTTGATCCTTTACTCTCTGTTATGTTAGTCTGAATATTAATCACCACCAGTATTTGGATACTTGATAGGACGATCACAGTAACTGAATGAATTTGATCACAATTTAATTTATTTGAAACTTCTGTCCTCACGCTTGTCACGCAGCGGATTACGATGAAGCCAGAGAGCAGACCATGTTGAATGTGTTTCCGTTGAAGTGCTCTAATTTACAGGGGTCTATGTGGGATTACCAAAAAATAAAATAAAAAAGTCAGATCCTCCTAACCTCCGTCAAACGTCCACCGCTCCCTCCTGTGGTTTGATTAGGGGCAAATATCGTTCTCGAGTTGATTATTTCTTTGTTTTAATCCAACAAATAGGCTTTATTTGATAGAAAATGTCATGTTGCATGCAGGGAAATGTAAGCACAGGGCTGCGGTCACCTCAGTCCTTCTGCAACTTTACAAAAGTGTAAACACTGCAAACAGTGAATGGAATAAGGCCACTCTTATCAATGGGCAACCTTCAACAAGCAGCTCAACTCCTTTGGTTGCCATGATCCCATTTAAAAGGGAAAGAAAATCAACAACGTGTATATTTTGTCCGTGTGGAACCCTGAAAACTGAAAGTTCAGATCCTAACGTGGGTGTTTCATGTCTGTTTGTATGCTTTTTGTGTGTCAGTTCAGAGCGAGAGAATAAAATAATTTATATATTTTTTAGAAAATGAAAGCTGTACTATTATTAAAAAACAAAAACAAAGACTGTGGCCAACAACTGAAACAAATCTCAAAGTCAGACTCGAGTCGACATCTGCACTCACTGCCTTAAAAACATTCACAGGTTCTGTTTCACGGCTCCAATCTGAGAAAAAATAATTTTTAATAAAGAAAAAAAAGGCTTTTGGAGGAGGGAAAGGAGAAGACAGTGTACAGTAGACCCATGTCAGTTTGTACAAATATACCAAGTGAGAAAAATATTTATTACCTGCATTGGAAGAAATTGTTTACTGATTGAATGTTACCTGTTTATGTAGAAAAGTTTAGATGTAATAAAATGCATTCTGCTATTTCCCTGTGTGTTTTCTCTTTATTTTAAAAGACGTGCCTTGTCTCAGCAGGAGGAACATGGTGCAGTTTTGACCTGTCACACTTTAAACTGATCACTGGGAGGCAGCAGAGAGTCGCTTTGAACAACTTTTCCCTTTGCTGTGGAACAAAGTCAGTTACGCACGCTTTGCCAACGCCGGGCTACTGTTTTCCAGGATGCGACACAGACTGAGCTTGACACGGAGCACGTTAATTATTAAATAATTATGAAATTATTGATTACGTGTTTATTTTTGCATCAAATGTGATGTTGGGAAGACGCGCGCACCGAGGAGCTTCCGTTACGCACAAGACTGATGTGCGCATCAGACACAGTTTGCGCCAATAAACACCTCAACCCCACCCAAGGCGTGAATGAAGGGTAAAGCGTTTCTTTTTTTTTTTTTCATACGGTCAAGAGCAATGATACCAGATGATTATGCGTCTTGGTGAAGAGAGGAGGGGAGGTGACAGGAGGGTGGGGTGTTGACAGAAGAGTTGGGATGGGATTGCGCGGCGAGATCCTGCTCTGTTTGGACATAAAGGATTTTTTTTTCTTATCTTGCTCAAGTATAAAGAGCACACTGGCACCTAGGTTATCTTGAAGAGACCGTGAGCTGTTTACACCATGAATGAAGAAAATGAGAGCGTTTGTTTGAACAGGTCACTGATGGAGCAGGACTTCTTCAGCAACCTGGAGGACATCGACGTGACAGCTGATGGGAGCCCGATACTGAGATTTCTCATTTGTCTCGTTTATTCTGTTGTCTGTGCTGCGGGTCTAATTGGAAACCTGCTTGTCCTCTTCTTCATTAGGGTCAAACAAGAGAGGAGGAAGTCCAGGGTGAACTTCTTTGTGCTCAACTTGGCCGTGACGGACCTGCAGTTTGTCCTTACTCTGCCCTTCTGGGCCGTGGACACCGCACTGGATTTCAGCTGGCCGTTTGGAGACGCCATGTGTAAAATCATCCTTTCTGTCACAGTCATGAACATGTACGCCAGTGTGTTTTTCCTCACTGCCATGAGTGTGACCCGCTACTGGTCAGTCGCGTCTGCTTTGAAGAACAGAACTGTGCAGAAGTCATGTTCCGCCAAATGGGTCTGCGCAATTATTTGGACACTGGCAACTCTAGCTACTGCGCCGACGTCGATTTTCTCAACTGTCACCAACGTAACCGGAGAAAAGCTCTGTTTGCTGAGGTTTCCCGGTGGGCAGTATTGGTTAGCAGTTTATCACATACAGAAGATAACTGTGGGTTTCGTTCTGCCAATGTCCATCGTGTCCATCAGCTACATAATGCTGCTGCGTTTCATCCACAACCGGAGTATGAAAACCAGCAATCCCAAGCGGAGATCCCAAGTCACAAAATCTGTCACTATCGTCGTGTTGTCCTTCTTCCTTTGCTGGATGCCAAACCATGCCATCACATTCTGGAGTGTGTTGGTCAAACTGAACGTCGCAAACTGGGACAGAGCGTATTACATAGTCCACACATATGTGTTCCCACTGACCGTGTGTCTGGCGCACACCAACAGCTGTCTGAACCCAATCATTTACTGCCTCATGAGGAAGGAGTTCAGGGACAAACTGAGAGGTCTGATACACAGAGGATAGTGTTTTGGGGACTTGGACAGATATTCATCAGAGCGCGAAATATATGGAGAAAAAACAACCAAGACGCACGAGGTGCGCACGACATAAAACCACACGGAGAGGAGACCTTTCAGAAAGCAAGACAAGCAACATCGTCGCTCGATCCTGCACGTAAAAATATGTCACTTCCATCTGCGTAACGTCGCAAGTTTCCATAGTGACACCGTCATCGATGGTTTAGGGCTTACACGCGTAGAAATTTAATGTAAAAATGTTACACGTGAGATCAACGTGGCACCGCTTATGTGAGACATGTTGTATGTGAGGCATTTCTGTTCCACAGTCCGTGCGTAATTGCGCATGACATTGCCCATTGGTGTACTCGCGTTATTACTGAACAGGTGAATCGTGGCTAAACGCTTTCTACATCTGTCTGTGAATGTTGCGTGAAATAAAATAACCAGTGTACAATAAATGTAATTATAGGAATTCATATCATCATTTTCTGATACGAAGAGCTAAGAGGAGAATGTTGGAAATCGTGTTTTTAAGATATGGTTAAATTATTCTCTGGAGTGCCAAAGTCAGCTGTTTGGACGTATAAAGAAAGACAACAAAATGAATCCAATACTATTGCTGTTAAAATAAATGAATATAAAAAGCTGTATCCACTTTGCGTGATAATAAAAAACATGCTGAAGTTGACACATGAGTCTGTTGTCCTCATGAATAAAAACTGTTGCTCCAAAAAAAGCTCAGATGTGCTGGTGTTAACAGGTTGTGAGTTAATACCACACTCACCTGCCAGTTCATTAGGTACACCAGTGAAAAAGAAGTTACTCTAATGTCCTACAGTCCCACTGTCTTGTATCTCGAAAAGAGTCATTTGTTTAAACTAACTGAGAGAAGTGTTTATTTAAATGTGTCCTGAATTTGGAGGATGTGGTTTGAAGTTCGACTGTATTGTGTTGAACCGACGTGTGTTTATTTTATTTTGACAACCCCATTTTACTCAGGGGGCTAGGCTAAACAGCAGAAACGCTTTTGTGTTTAATTCATTCCAGTTTAACAGCACCACAAACCCAGTGTTCAGTTCATGTTGAATCAGAATGGTGGTAATTCAAATGGATGATCTTTTTGGAGGATGTGGTGCTGTTGAATTGAATTAAATGGGGTTGCCAAAATTAATAATAATAAAAATATAACCTCTGTTCCAACCACAGTCTCCAAAATGAAAACACAGTTGAATCTACAGCCGTTTCAGTTATTTTTAACAAATGCTGAACACCATAACCTTCATGAAACTATATTTTAGTACAGGACTGTTATAGCAGAATACACTTTTACCATCAGTACCTAATGAACTGGCGAGTGAGTGAATATAAAAGCCGAGCAGATGTGTCTGCCTCCGGCAAGTCTAACTGGTGAATGACTGAAGCTGATGGATTAAACTTTCAGTGATGCGGGACAAACAGACTTCATAATGGATTCTTGTGCTCAGCACTGAAATCTTCCCAGTATAACCCACCAGGGGACTGCATACACAGCCCGTACACACGCATGTTGGCCTTGTTGAATGAAAGGTGAAGCAAATGTGCAAAGTTTAATTGTCATGTGAACCCAGGCTACACGTTCACATCAAAAACCAGGCTCTGTTTTTATCTGACAGGAAATACGCCCTGGATAGAGCTGAGCTGAATAGAAAATGTTGAATTGAACAGAATGCAGAGGGACCAGTTTATAAAAATGTGTTCAAATGTTGAGGACATTTTCTTTCTTTCGCTGAGATTACCTTTCCAAAAGTCTTCACACAAATAGATTAACTTGCTGATATTTTTCTGCAGTCAACATTGCATCCAAAAAGCACGAATGCATCACATTTCTGCTCACAAGAAATGTTTGTCCGTCATTGAAATGGAAACTCACCAGCATCAAGTAGCATTATCACATGAATCACTATCTCTGTTCATTCATTCTCCAAATCACTTATCCCACTGAATAATCCTGGTTTCATGCAGTAATGAGTGAACTGTATAATCCTAAATTCCATGAAAAGAAGAAGGACACTTCGTTATTGCACGTGCTATGACACTTAACAATGGATTATACAGGAATGAATAATGTTTCAATAGGGTGTTAGTTTTCTTTTTTTTGAATAAATGAAATCCAAGTTGCACAAAATGAAAAGTGAAGCTGCAGACGAAGGTGTGAAAACTTGAAATTACACACAATTCTCACTCTTTTATTCTTTTTTGGAAGTCATCATTATGTAAATTGCCTTTGTGTGTGTGTGTGTGTGTGTGTTTTCTGAGCTTCCCAAGTCATTATTCAGGACAGCTAATCGACCACTGGCTTTGACAGTTTTATCCTATGACTAATTCTTCTTCATGCTGCAGTTAAATATTCAGAGCATTACGTTTGAGGAGTATTAGTCATTTTGTGTGTGCATAAATGTGTTTGAACAGTTTAGGGTCAGGTTTAGGTGAGTGTCATTCGGGCTGATGTAAATCCCCGGGAAATAAAAGTAAATCAGTGACGGAGTCTCCTCTGACGGACACACCGCTGTATGTTTGTGTCATCCTCTGGCTGGGAGCTAGGCTGGCCCACAGGTGCATCAGGCCACATTTCACACACATGTGAGCAGCAGTGTGCATGAAATAGCGACCTCTGAACGACCCCAACATTCGCATGCAATTTACCTCCAAAGGCTGGCAGTTTGGAAAAATATGAACGTCATTAGCAAAAATGACAGTCGGTAAACTTGACAGATTATTTCTTGCCCCTGAAATAATAATATCAGGGGTCTATTTCGTTGTATGTTTTCTTTCATATCTTTCCTAACACTGCGTCCGTTCTGTGCTTTAATAATACTTCATTCAGAAAAGCACTGAATCATAAAATTGTACTTTTATGCTAATGTAAAATTCATTTAATGTAATTTAACACAAGAGTAATCACAAAACTCATCTAAGTTACAGTTTTATGAAGAGTTGTTTGTTTCATCATAAACCAAATCAAATCAGCGCCTGAGGAGAGTTTCTCAAGTTACCTCAGACATCGGGATCAAACCAGTGACCTTGCAGTTCCAAAGCTGCTTCTTTAACCACTAACCCACAGCTCCACAGCTATGTGTCATTATACACTGCCTGGCCAAAAAAAAAAAGTCACCACCTGGATTTAACTAAATAAAGCGGTATAGGCCTCCTATTGGATAATTACTGCATGGGTGATTATCTTTCAGCTGACAGCAAGTTATTTAACCCCAACTGATGCAATGAGTAGCTTCTCATTTCTTAAACAACCATGTCTAAAGACACATCCCGTGGTCGTGGAAAAGATGTTCGTCTGTTTGAGAAGGGTTAAACCATTAGCATGCATCAAGCAGAGAAAACATCTAAGGAGATTGTAGAGACTACTAAAATTGGGTTAAGAACTGTCCAACGCATTATTAAAAACTGGAAGGATAGTGGGAAACCATCGTCTTCGAGGAAGAAATGTGGTCGGAAAAAAATCCTGATTGATTGTGATCGGCGATCTCTTAAACTTTTGGTGAAATCAAATCAAAGTAAAACAACAGTAGCACTCAGGGCTGTGTTTAATAGCGAACATCAAGGGATTGGTACTGAACAGCTGTGTAGCCTTAAGAAAACCACTAATCAGTGAGGCTAACTGGAAAAAAAAGCTTAAGTTTGCTAGGGAGCATAAAGATTGGACTCTGGAGCAATGGAAGAAGGTCATGTGGTCTGATGAGTCCAGATTTACCCTGTTCCAGAGTGATGGGGGCATCAGGGTAAGAAGAGAGGCAGATGAAGTGATGCACCCATCATGCCTAGTGTCTACTGTACAAGCCTGTGGGGGCAGTGCTATGATCTGGGGTTGCTGCAGCTGCTCAGGTCTAGGTTCAGCAACATTATGTTGTCCAAAGAATGAGATCAGCTGACTACCTGAATATACTGAATGACCAGGTTATCCCATCAATGGATTTTTTCTTCCCTGATGGCACGGGCATATTCCAAGATGACAAGATGACCTTTTTATTTTTGCTGGTGACTTTTTATTGTTTTTGGCCAGGCAGTGTATATTCATTTTGTGCGTCAGAACGTCTTAAACTGTATTTTGAACTGGAACTGTTTTCCTCTCTCAACCCCACTGGCTTTGCAATGGCAGTGCAGGTGTTTCTGGTACATGGGCTTGATTATTCTGATTATCCCTCTTTTTTTCTTTAAACATCAGACCATTTCTTTTTTTGTGAAGCTCCCACCCTGTCTCCATTTTACGTTGCAAACACTGGCTTTTGTGGTTTTTTTTTTGTTTTTTTTTTTTGACTGAATGTCAGAGTTTTTTCCTTTGGGTGAATGAAGGGTGAATTGAATGGTTCATTGTGGTCGTCAGCTTTTAGGTTTATCTCCCTGTCGGTGACTATAGTGTGTCTGAACTGAGTGCCCGGGTTAGAGACTGGACTGGGTGCATTATGTACCTTTTAGTGTTATGATCATCATTCGTGATCACCTGCCACTTAGCTGCAAGAGAGTGGTGACTAACTCAGCCCTCGCTATTTGCCACTGCAGGGGAGGAGGCAGAAGGACATGACAATTTAACTTATTAACTTTTAACTAAATAAAAAACATGCACTGACATATTACAAAAAAAGATAAACAAGTATATAAAGGGAATTAGTAGAGTATATCGTCCATTTATTTACTTTGTTTTAGTCTCTGTGTGCAAAAATATGTATATATTGTGTACTCCAGAATTTATCCAACAACCCGTATCTTCAGACATATGGTCTGACATCATTTGTGAACCACTGGACTAAACCACTCCAAATAATAATATTCACAGAAATATATATATATATCTATATATATATAGATATATATATATCTTTTTTTTTAAGCATTTTCTGTCTCTACCCAACCGGCCTTAGGCAGATGGGTTCTTGCCACTATCGTCTTCAGGCTTGCTCTGGGGGTTTCAGGCTGGGTTTCTGACCGGCCAATTTTTATTTTTAATACTCGCTTATGCTGTGCCAATACTTATATATTTAACCACTAAATGAAAGCATCACCTTACAGTCATAATGGAGTGTTTGGAATCAGATGTACTGGCACAAAAATGTTCTTCTTTCTAAGCTCAGAATAAAAGGCAGTAGAGGCTGTGCTGTATACTCATTCAATTTTCCACTGTAGTATTTTCATCCTTTGCTTTAATCATGTGGAAGTCCTGCAGGTCTTGTAAAGGTCAACTCGGAGGCTTGGAGGACTTGACACAACGTTGACATTTTGGGGTGAAAAAAATTGATTTTCAAGATCTAATCAGGTCAGCTCTCAGGACATTTAAAACTGAGATGGGGGAAATAAAATGAGACGAGCTTTATTGAAAACAGTAGCTGTGAAAAAACAGACAGGCAATATTCACTAACGTTATAGACGTTTGTCTCCCTTCACATTGTAAGTGCTTCTTCTTTGTATCAAGACTTTCTCTTCAGTTTGTGCCCCAGATCAGGAAAAACTGACAAGGAACACGGTCGAGTAAAAATAAAAAGGCATTCCAGCATTTTTATAATTATTTTGTTCCTTTATTAATTGATGACAGTAAATAAAAGTCTTATTCTCATTCGTTTGATATCTTTGACACCAGAATACTTTAAGGATGGATTTAAAGGATGATGAATACTGCATTTTAAAGCCCCACTATCTAGCTGGCAGACAAATCCTGCTATTTTCGATGTAAATTCTTAAACTGAAGAGTTACTTGTGACTGCAGCTCTTAGATAATGGTGTGAAAAATACAATATCAGAGGAAATATAATCCTCCCTGATATAATTCCCCTAAAAGTAGCTCTAAGGCTGTTAAATCATCTTTTACCCATACTGTGTCACAGCACCAGCTCGCTCTTCTTCTCTTTTTTAAATCTATGTTTACAGAGCAAGACTCCAGCACACCACTTTCTTCTTTGATAACTGATTTATATTTTGAACCCACCTTCTCTAATCAGGAAAACGCATTGTTTGTTCCCGAAGTCTTTATCTAAATCACAGATGTCTTGTGTCTCATTTTATGTAAATTTCATCAACATCCAGCCTGACATATTTGGTATACATACGCTACTTGGGGTCTAGACTGGGCTTTAAAACTTTATCAATCAGCGGGTTAAGTGCAAGTGCCTAACTGGACTTAAACAAACGCTCCAAAAAGATTTTAATATTCCAGCTATGCTCCATGCCCAAGAAGGAGACACTTTTGCAGTCACGTAGAGAATAAGTTATCTGAAAAACAGACCGAGATTGGATCTCCTGTGAAGGCTCGAGGCGCATTTTAATCCAGGTGTGAACACGCATACTTAGATATGGGCACTTGCGATTGTATAACCCAGGATGCATGTTAATACCCCGTCTGAACACAGCCACGGAGTATACAGATAAACCCTGATGACCCCAGACTCCAGCAAGGAAGACAACGTGCAAGATTACCCAAAGATGTAAAAATACTGTGCCATAAATAAATGTTTAAATACATTATATGCTTAAATTCAATGTCAATACCTACCTTTGAATTATAAACAGCAATAAGGGGAAGAGAACTCCTCCTCCTAAGCTGCAAGCTGAGACAAAAAGAGACAAATTTTAAATGAGTGGTGGGGAGTTAATGTTTTCATTAGGAACATCTGATGGTGGTGCACACTTGAAACTCACATGACAACCAGATGCTCAACTGCAATTAGAAGATTAATCTGATGCGGCTGTGCTTTTTTTTTTTTTCTCAGATTAGTGGGTCTCTAAGGACCCTGATGTGTATTCAGAGCGGTCCTTTGATTTTTTTTGAGCAGTGTATACAACCCTGACCTGGATAAGTGAGATTGTTCATAGACATATTTTCTGTTACCTTGGAGCTACTTCATATTATATGCTAGTTAGGCATGTAACTACTTTCTAGTTATTTCTATAATCATACACATTAAATTTCTGAAAAAACAAAAAAAGAAACAAACTGTGATGCACTGTGAGTTCTGACACCTTTCCATCAGAACTGGCATTAACCTTTTCAACAATGTGAGCTACAGTAGCTCTGTAGTCTGTTAGATTGGACCTCACTGGCCAGCTTTTGCTTCCGTTTTGCATCACTAAGCTTTGGCTGTCCATGTCTTGGCTGCAACATACTTTTCCTTCCTTGGACCTATTTTGATAAGCACCGTAAACGAGAAACACCCCACAAAAGCTGCCGTTTTGGAGATGCTGTTGTCTCAAAAGTTGTCTAGCCATCGCCATTTGGCCCTTGTCAAAGTCAAATCCTTCCCCTTGTCCATTTTTCCTGCTTCCAACATCAACTTGTTCACTTGTTGCCCCCTATACCCCACCCACTGACAGATGCCACGTTAAGGAGATATTCACTTCACCTGTTATAATCTCATGGCTGATTAGTATTTCTCGTCTTCTCATGTAGGACTGAGTTGTTTCTTGTGTCGTCTCTGCTGACACGAAGATGGCGACCTGACAGACAAATGGATATACTGATAAATGACCACTAGATACATTTCAGTCTGTCAGCGCTAAAGTATGTTGCGGTCCAATTCACATGAGAATATGACAAATTACTATGTTCGGAGCTCATGAGAAATTTGTGACCTAAACTAGAGCTTGTGTTGCCATCCATAAAAGGCTGAGAAACACTGACATAGTGAATCCATAAATAATAATATCATCTTTCAAGTTTAAGGCGACTGTCAGCTCTTGGAAGTGGGTGATCTTACGCACACAGCTTCATATTATAGACATCATGTGAATCAGTGCAAAGACATAATCAGTACAAGAGAACCTGCTGGTTAGTGGCTATTAAGAACTAATTAGGAACTAGATACATGTAGACGAAGCTGTCTGTCAAGCCAGTTGGATCAGCTGCTGTAGTTTAGCCTAAACTATTAAAATGCAGCTTAATAGCTGTCTGAAGCCGTGACAGATTCAAAGTTGTTTTAATAAAGTGAAATCACAAGACTCCAGTGAGGGACGCCATTGTGGAGATAAGCTCCAGACTATCAAAGAAGATATGGACAGGAACCCCAGTGGAGTCTATACACTGGTGGTAGAGCAGCATATTAAGTTAGCAGGTAGCTGATAGAGATCTCTGATGAACCCTCCAAGGATGATCAGGGAGAAGTGGAGATAAAAAGAGAGTGTCAGAATTGGCAGCTCAAAGGCAGAGCGTTAAACGCTGTTTTCCTCAGGCATGATTGATGGAAGACACTGAAGAGAATTTGTTTCTTCTACGCAAGTTACACAATTAGTGATGCTTTTTTTTTCAGCAACGAAAAATGTTTGGAAAAAGTGCCCAGAGAAAATGTTTATGCTTAGGATTTAAACTTGGCACAACAGTACTACATGACATTATTGTCCAGGTGATGGAAATTTGTTTCCAACGAAGGCATCACGCAGCATCTCTACAAGAAGGAGGCCCGTCAAAGGCTGTACTTCCTGAGGAGGCTCAAGCAAGCTGGCCTGACTACTGCAGTCCTTGTATCTTTCTACAGATGTGTGGTTGACAGCATTCTCACATCATGTGTCACTGTGTTGTACGGAAACTGATTGGTCGCAGGCAGAGAGGCTTTGCAGTGAAGTCTGCACACTGGCTGCAGCTCTCCTGCAATGGAGGATGCCATCTACAACAGCAGAACGGGCGGCTGTGGCTCAGTAGGTAGTGCGGGTTGTCCACGAACCAGAGAGTTAGGTAGAAAAGCGCTATATAAAAAACAAGACCAAGGCCAGATGCAGGAAAAGGGCAGCTGGCACCATTAAAGACTCTTCCCACCCCCGGCTTCTCGGGTTCAGGTCAAGAACTGACAGACTCAGAAACAGCTTATTTCCAGAAGCAGTTAGACACACAAACACTGCCACAATATAACTAAGTTCAAGGTGCAAGAACTCTGCTGCTTGTTTAATAGCCTTCTCATGGGGAGTATTTGTACATTATGTGCAATATCTGTACACATATATTCATTTATTAATACCCACTTCATTGCTGTTCTTATCCTTGCTTGAGATTGGTTCTGTATATTTGAGTTTAGTTCATTTAGTTCATTGATCTTGTTAGATTTATTATGTATACTCTTGTTGTCTATAGTGCAGTGACTGGACCTCAGTACTTAGTTTCGTTACCCTTCCATTTACTTCAATAAAAAACCTTGAAACCATACAAGAAACAAAAAACGTCACGTAAAGCAACAAAGTGTTGATATCAGATATTACCAGTGTGAGCAACTAAAATTAACTTACAAATACAACTGATGAAGTAAAATAGCAACAAACATTGTTTTTTTTGTTATTTTTTGTTACAACGGGAAAAATCCCACACCGACAAATCTTTGTTTTTACGAGTTTCGGCAGGAGCATGTGAACGCACCGCAGCTCTGGGGGCTTCGTGGTGGTCATGTGACCCGCAGCAGTCAGGCCATTCTCGGCTTCTCCTCAGCTTTGGCTCCAATGTCGGAGGTGTTTGTGCCTGGAAGAAATGGACTCTGGCAATGCACGAATTTGATCGTTCAGAGATCCGACCAGCTGAGTCTGTGAATGGCGCCAAAACAGGACCCTAAACCTAAATTTCAAGAAGGTGCGTATCGAAAAATAACACGGACGTTGCTGTGTTAACGGCTGGAAGGGGGCGGGTTTGTTGTTGTTATTGTTGTTAATGCTGTTGTAGCTCGACAATAGTGGTCTCCAGGGATTCACCCAGCGCCTTTGTTACAACCTACATACGTGAACAAGTCAAATACAACATACACAAAATAAAGGTGGTGTTATATTAAAGTTAAAAGGTGAGTTTAAGGTGCAGGGCACACGTTAGTGCTAGGCTAACGGTTAGCTAGCTTGAGGTTTATGCTAAATGTTAGCCTGTGCTAACCTCTCAGTAAAAGAGTAACTGTGCTGTCAGTTCGACATATATTAGTTTAAAAACTATCTTGGGGCCTTTGTGGTAGTCTGTCGAGTTATTACATTAGAATATATTGTATTTATTATGTGTATTTTTACGTGTTTTTCTCACATTAGTTTTCCCTCCTTGCAGGTGAAAGAGTCCTGTGCTTTCATGGGCCATTGCTCTATGAGGCAAAGGTTGGTTTCAATACTGTGTGTTTGTGTTATTAGTTGTAAATTAACAGCAAAGCAAACGTTCAGCTGATGCAGGCTTTTTTTGTTTGTTTTGTTTTCCAGTGTGTCAAGATCAACATAAAGGATAAGCAGATTAAATACTTCATTCATTACAGCGGATGGAACAAAAAGTGAGCAGCATGGTTTGGAGACTGTCTGATCTTCTGTGTGTATTTTACAGATTGCTGAGAGAGATCAACATAAAGGAGTTTAAGAAAAAAAAACATGCTATTTAGACAAAACACAAGCAAAGTAAGAAAACATGTTGATCAGATTGACAACACGTGCTGCAAATACAACCCCAGCAAATAAAGAAGCACAAACGAAAACAGAAATATATCCAGGGGACCCCGAACAGTGATGAAAAGGGTCAGAATAAACACTACAACATTACAACATTATTAATTTCTTGTGTTTCTCCTTTGGAAACATTCTTTCGGTCACATGCAATTACTGTGTTGCATTTGTTTATTTGTTTTCTTAATTAGCTTGTGTTTTGTCTACTTGCACACATTTTCTTAAGTCTTCTTAAGTGATTGAGTTTCAAGGTCTGAGATATATTTTTTTCTCGTGCAGCTGGGATGAATGGGTTCCTGAAAGCAGAGTTCTCAAATATGTGGACAGCAACCTTGCGAAACAAAAAGAGCTTCAAAAGGCCAATCAGTAAGTTTTCCTCTTTGTGCACAGAAGGCAGAGATGACAGAAGTGCTAATGTTTAATTTGTTCCTACAAGACCTACAACACATTTTGCCCTCCTTTCTTATTTTGCTCTTTTATGAGTTGAAACATGGCAACACTCTTGACATTACAACATGTGGTCAGTATAAGAAATGTATGTTATGATCCTCACTGTTTTTCTTCTTCCACAGGGACCATTATGTTGAGGGAAAGATGAGGGGTTTAGCACCAAGCAAGAAGATTGCTGCTGTGCAGCAGAAAAATGTTGATCTGTAAGTATGCAGCATGTTTTCCCAACTCTAGTAATTCACTTGACATAATACTGGCCTGACAATAAGTTGAATGGATGAACAAATGCAAGCAAGTACTAAATCACAAAAGTTAAGATTTGATTCCTAACTAGAATGCTGTATCCTATTTTCTCCCATTAATTACCATACATAGTGTTGATTATGATTCCGCCTTGGTGACTTATGTTGATATTAATTGGCTGTATTATTTACCTGCGTGGTTTCTTTCACTCAGGATTATGGTTAACTTTAAAGCTCTATATGAGCAGAAACAAAGTGCTTACCACTTGCAAATAAACTGGAAAGCGCCGCTGTCATACCAGCCATTAGCATCAGCTTCATACAGTCTTTATTGAGTTCTTGTCTGAAATACAGATGAGGACATAATGACGACTCCCACGCACTGACCGCAAACCCACAATCAGATAAAACTCACTGTAATGACGCTGCTGTCTTGTGATTTTGAGGTGACAATTTAAGGTTCTTGTTTAATATCATCATTTCACTCGTAATGTTTCTTTCTTTTGTGATTTCTTTACTTTAGGAAAGTGAAAAAGGCAAAGCAGAAGAGTAAGTGAAATATTTGTCATAGATTTAATAAGATACTGAAAAAAAAAAAACAGTGCTTTTGAAATATTAACATGTTCTTGGGCTATTTTAGATGTCCCATCATATCTCTTTATGATATTAGTTTATGTTTGCATTAGGGCTCGGCACTATATCAAATAATTTTATTAAGTCAAGTTTTTGGTAATTGTAAAAATAAAGTTTGACTCTTCCTCTGTTATCCCCTAAACGCTGGCCAGTTGTCTTCCTGTAATGTAGGGACATTTCAGTCCCGGCACATTTGAGTTTTGCTAGTTAACAACAAGCTTGTATACTGGCAGCCGCTGATGATGATGAAATAATACCGAAGTCACGTTACTTCACTGGTATGATGTCTGTGTATTTTTTAACAAATACTCGACACTGACTCCCTTGTTAATGCTGTCTTTTTGTTCTTCTTGTTTACATATCCCTTATAGTTTTAAGAATGAAAAAAAAAAAATGAAATTGTTTTTGAGGGAAAAAAATATTAAATCAACAATTGCCTATAACACAGACAAATAATCTACATATTATTCTTTTGGCCATACTGAATCAGTTATTTTGAGCATTGTGGCCATGTGGTCCAAGAATAGCTTTCTTTGTGACAAAGTTTGTTTCAGTTCAGAAATACATGTAAAAACATTACATATTTGAGACTGCACACAATGTATAACTATTTTTTTGTTATTATTCAGCACTATATGTGAAATGTCTAACATGCTACAGAGATTTTTTACATGCACACTGTATATGTGAAAATTTACCAGTTTCAATGCTGTTAACAATCAGTACCACAGACTGAACCCCTTTTTGGCACCTTAAAATTCAGATTACATAACAAGTTGTTTACCTGCTCATCCGTTATGCCTAAAAGCACTGTCCCATTTAGAGGGCCTGTTACAGATCTGCCTTATTGACCTCACAGACTTTTTTTTTGTCACAACCTTCATTCCCACATAATTTCCACACTCTGATCGGTGTCTTGTTTAGCCCCAGGGCCGGGTGAAGGTACCAGCAGCGGAGAAACGCCCCAGGGACCACGGAAGAAGAGGGCTCGGGTTGATCCCACAGTGGAGAGTGTATGTATCATTAGTTATAGGTAACATTGTGAAGCATCTTGTTTTTGTGTAAAGCTCTGAAAAGATGTAATAAGCCAGAATGTTGTTAAGGAACAACAAAAGATTAAACTGCCAAATGAGCTTGAGTTCTGAGTAGAATGGGAAACGAAGGACTGATTGAGGACACGATTATTCTTACATGAATGTGACCATTGTCCCCCGTGGGCCACAGTAGGTGATTGTTGGAGCTCTTTCACCACAGGGTATTTGTATAGTGTGTCCAAAGTGTCTCCCAGGTGAATAGAATGGCGTCATTTGTCTGCGGAAGAAAGAAACTGTAGGAAATGCTGGCACCGTGTTACTAACAGTAGAACTAATTATGACCTTCACACAAAAGATGTTTTCAGGTAGATGATTGTGGCCTGCCATCTGTACTGTTACTAGTGCTTTCAACCAATTTATTTGCAGCCTGGGCAGCTCTTGTCACACAGGTACAACAGTTGTTGGTGTAATGACTTGCAGTTTTTGGGTTTTTGCTTCTGCCTGTGAAAGACACAGCAATTTGAAATGGTCTGTGCAGTGAAGGCAAGGTGAAACCCACAAAAATAGCCACTAAAAAACAAAGAGTGATATGTGTGTGTGTTTGTGTGTGTGTGCTCAGGAGGAAATGTTCACCAACCGTGTAGAGGTGAAGGTGAAGATCCCAGAGGAGCTAAAGCCCTGGTTGGTGGATGACTGGGACCTAATCACCCGACAGAAACAGGTGGAAAAAATCTCTTTCCTGCATTTTACCTCAGCTATGTTGACGTGTGGAGGTTAGACATTTGCCTTCATAAAATTGGTATATTTTAAGAATTAATATGGACTCTATAAAAACAGATTTGACATAGGAATACATAAATAACAAACATTTTTATTGTTCCTGAAATTAACCAAGAAGAAATATAAATCCTAAACTGTTATTATTTTATATGTGATAACGGGCTAAAGTATAACTGAAATACATCACTCCGCCACAACATTAAACCCACCAGCCAGTGAACTTACGAACACTAATGACCTCTTTAAGATGTAATGTTGTTCTGGGAAACCTTGGTCCTGGCATTTATGTGGCTTTTACTTTGATATGTACCTCCACCTGAACATTGCTGCAGACGATGCACACTCCCACGGTAACGGCAAGGAGGTGTCGCTTGCATCCTAGCGCCATATGTTCCCCAGATAAAAGGCACCCTGCCATCAGTATGAATGAAAAGAAAATGTGTGTTCATCAAACCAGCCTACGTTCTTCTATTGCTCTGTGGTCCAGTTCTGATCATCATGTGCCCCTTGAGCGTTTGGCAGTGGACAGGGCTCAGCGTAAATACCCTGACTGGTCTATACAGCTCCATACAAAACAAACAGCATTAACTTTTTCGTCTGTTGGATCAGAGCTCACTAGCCAGCAAGCCAAACTTTGCATCCCACATGCATCAGAGAGTCTTGGCTGCTCATTTGCGTTGCGCTTTTGCTGGTTCACCACTTTTTCTTCTATGGTTCACTTGGGAAAGGTACTCGCCAACAACCCAGGTGCTCTCACCCAGTCGTCAAGCCATCAGAAAATGGCCCTGGTCAAAATCACCCAGATCATTCCACTTGTCCATTTTTACTGCTTTGAGGGCTAAACTTCCACTTGCTGCCTGATTTATCACACCAACTAACAGATGTCATGATAAAGATATTATCAGTCACTTGACCAGTGACTATGACCAAGTGGTTATAATGCTATGGCTGATTGTTGTACATTACAGGTGACTTGGCTGGTATAGTATATGCATGTATGCAATAGAAGGTTGGAGCAGAGACAGCAGAAGTCAGCATTTAATTGAGAGTGAAATGCGCAGAGAGTTATGAGTTATGTATGAAAAATAACGTTTGAAGTTTGAAAGTGTCACAGACTGAAAATCTTGCATAAATGGAAGAATTTTCTTGTTGTTTTTCCAGTTATTTCATCTGCCTGCTAAGAAAAATATAGAGACTGTCTTGGAGGACTATGCAAACTACAAGAAATCAAAAGGAAACTCGGACAATAAGTAAGAACAAACACGTTTGAATGATGTAACGGTGGAGATGCCCCTGTACCCTGTGATAACAATGTTCTGCGTCGCTGCATGTGTCTCATCTTCTGTCTCATAATGCCTGTTTCCCCTTAACTGTTTAACTAGCTTCTGTGAAAATACAGCCAATTTTGGGCAGTTTTCCCAGAAAGGGAATTATTTTTAACATAACACACTACAGTTTCAAATATAATACAGTGGCCATGTATATACTTAAATGGCCCTAACTGACTATTTTTCTGTGTCTATTAGTAGCAAATCATACAGTACATGTAATTTTCCTCGAATCCCATATCTAAAGAAAAAAAATTGTACTTCTGGCTGGACTTCACCTGCTACCAAGGTACACGGAGAATAAAAAGAAGGGTCAAGACCACTTCAGAATCACCGTAAAATAAAGTTGCTCCATGTGCTGCTGAAGTCTTAATCTATTTATAGCAAATCGTACAGTACATGTAATTTTCCTCGAATCCCATATTTAAAGAAAGAAAATTGTACTTCTGGCTGGACTTCACCTGCTACCAAAGTACACAGAGAATAAAAAGAAAGGTCAAGACCACTTCGGAACCACTGTAATATAAAGTTGTTCCATGTGCTGCTGAAGCCTTAGTCTATTTGTTGCAGATCATACAGTACACAACATTGTCCTAAGAATACCATATGATTTAGATGTATTTTACTTGATCTTTAGACTACATCTTGGTTGTATTAAATTCATTTATGGTCGTAGTTTCTTGGTAAGGCTAATGCATTTGTGTACTTTCTAAGATAATCACAAATATTTTCCTTTCTTGAATCTCAGCAGGATTCATTTTTTTTACACGGTTGCTTGATTGTACTGCGTCATTGCACAGCTAACACATACTGTAACTGACAAAAATAGCCCAAAACCTGTTGAAAGTTCTGTAAAGGTGGAGGAGTTTCCACTCGAGCTCTCTCTAAAGAAATGTTTTGCTTTTCTTTTTTCTGCTCACTCAGGGAGTACGCAGTGAATGAAGTGGTGGCGGGCATTCGAGAGTACTTCAACGTCATGCTGGGCACTCAGCTGCTTTACAAGTTTGAGCGGCCGCAGTATGCAGAGATCCTGGCGGAACACCCAGACATGCCAATGTCCCAGGTGTACGGAGCACCTCATTTGCTGCGTCTGTTTGGTAAGGACCTTTGAAACACAAGCACACGTCCGGCTCTCACAGATTCAGATTCAGAAAACTATATTTTTCCTCAGCGGGCAATTTAAGGCACAAGTGAGCAGCATAATGTGCAAGAACAGACATTTTAAGGAGCAAAAAAACAAAAATAGAACAAGATATATATAAGTATATACAAGTTACCATGCCATAAACCATTGTTTTCAACAGAAACCCAAGAACCTGTCTGTTAAAAAGACTTTGTATTTAATTTTATATCCTTGAAAAGTTATACAATTTTGAGAGAAGTGTTATGCAGAAACCTGACTGCTGTGAGACCAAACAGATGCATCACAGTTCCCAGAAACCCACTGAAATAATCATCTTGTTTTCCTTGTTGCACGTCTGAGTAGAACTTCAGATTTTTCTTTTTGTCCAAGATGAGTCCCACAGAAGAAGCAGAAAGCTTATTACAATTTTTTTTTTTAGAGATTACACAACCAGTTCTTAAAATATCACAAAACATGTCATATCGCTGCCGTGTTACTAGGGATGAGATCTTACCTGAAATCACCTTCTACCCTTAAGTGTCTTTACCTAATGAATCACGGTATTGTAATTAGTACGTGCTAATCACGGTACAGCATGGTTTAAGCACATTTTAAATTCAAAGTTGGCTTACAATATAGTTTTTTTTTGTTTGTTTGTTTTACGTAAGACTGGCCAAGCTACTTAGGGTGTTCAGAAAGCCACTTGACCTAATATATAGGCCTAAATCTTTATGTAGGTAAATATAGGTGCAATATATAATGTTTCTGTATTAATTCTTCAACTTGTGTCACTTGCAAATGCCGTCAGTGTTTGCAGTGTAGTGTCCTGCACAAATTTAAAATGTTGAATCACTGGTAGAATGAGTCGGTCAGAGATAGATCACTCGGATTGGCCATTCTACCGCAGCCAGAGGACAAGAAGAGAAATGAAAGTAATCAAAACGACAAATAAAACGTGATTTTGCAGCTTTTAATAAATCTTCCTAGCCTCCCAGATAAAAGTGGCCGTTCCAATTTCCCGGTAGAGTTATTTCCTTTCATGCTTTTGCACAACGTACGTGCCAGATGGCCATTAGTTGTGGCCTTTGTGTTCAAATGAAACTTTTTTGGCCCAGACGCTGGTGATATCAAAGTTGGCCATCGTTAACATTAGTTTCTTGATGTCACTTTGTTGTGTTCATACCTATACCAAGTCTAGACACTGAAGACATATCAGTTATGTTTAGAGATGTCCTGATCGATAACGATCTTTTAATATTCAGTATCGGCCCAAATTGAGTCCCTTTCCAATCTTAAATAAACTAAATTTCATCTCCTGTAGATTCATAAATGCTTTTCTTATCGTACTTGCGACTCTGCACCATGCGACTGAATTAAGTACAATAAATAGGGCTGTCAAAGCTAGTGTAGCGAGGAGAGGGTAGTTTGTGCTTTGGCTCCAGAAGCTCCAGAAGCTCCAACAGACGGTAAAAACTTGTGTTCTCTACTACGGAAATGGGCTGATCATCCATCGGCATAAACTGTGCGACCGCCTGTGTAACATTTTTCGCCTTGATGTTGTCTCAGAGAAAACTGTTTGTTGTTGTTTTGGTGCAGCCTTTGTCTGAGTTTGCTTGATGTATTCCGTTTCTCCTTTTTGTTTGTGGCGAATCAACTTGGTAGTATTAAGTACTTCCTACTCCACACAGTTTGCATGTTTAGTTGTGTGATTTTGGTTCCTCTTCTTCTTGTGGGAGAAGGTACTAGCTAAAAACAGAGGTTTTGACACTACAGGGATATTTTTAATGATGCCTGGATCAACCCCAATACCAATTTCCCGATCAGGACATCCCTAGTTAGATTGCGTGTGTATTTGACCTGTTTTATTTATTTATTATTTTGGTACAGGCACATGATTTTATGATGCAGCTCTGTATATTTGATTTCAGTTAAACGTTTTAGTCTTCACTCACCTACTACTTAAACAGCTACAAGGTCTTTTCATATACAGCATGCGAAGGCTTTGCACCATGTCCTCCAATCTCCCGTTCTGTATCAGTATGCAACACTATATTATGCAGCTTATATAATGCATGCATACATATAAACCTCACAATTATCACTAGGTCAGTGTCACATTTCTTTTGATGTTATTATTCAGGTGAAATCATTAATTGCAGTCACTTTTATTGAGATGTTATTGGACATCACATGCTAATATGACTCACCTGGGTTTTCAGTGGGGATTAATCTAACTCCTGTCTTCTAAAATACATGAAGGTCTAAACACAGTCCGAGGATGAGTAACGGTCATTTGAGCTGAACGTCCCAGACAGTTCTCTATTAAAAATGCAATTAAAAATGTTTCTATCCCTTGAATAATTAAGAAATTGAATCATTTTAACAGTATGTGTGTGTGTGTGGTGGTCAGACTGTAATTATCACCCTGGATTTAAAAACATTGACTTGTCATAGTGACTTGAGACTTCAGTTAAGGAACAAGTAAGAGCATCAGTGAGTTCTTTCTTTTAGTTGCACAACTTACAAATAGGCTCGGTTATAATCATTGATCATTATGTCATCAGTTCATGAAGTGACAAAAGCCATTGTAATTGCAGACGTTACACAATTATGCTGAGATTTGCCATTTGATTTTTACTGAGGACGTTATCTGTTATTGCTTAATGGTGAAATAAACAAGATTTATGCGTCATTGTTGTTAGCTACCTTGATTTGTCAGATATTCGAATTGCCGTATTAACCAAGGAAGCAGTTTGGTTTAAAAAAAAATATATTTACACATTGTAAATATGAGATAATGTGCAATTAACTAATTAGAGAATTAGAGAATCATAAGGGATTTAAGACTTTTTTGGTATTAGTAAAAGTACATCCACAGCAAAAAAGAACCTTTTAATTACTGCTTTGGCTTTTACACCAGTATCACACAAGGCTCCTCTTGCTGCCCACAGTGCAACTCATTACTGGCAACATTATACTTCTTCATCCCCCATCAATGGCAGCTGGACTTGCCTCAGCCAAGTAGCTTCTCCAGTTTTTAAATGGAGAGTTTAAGTTTTTATAAGTAACATCTGTAGCTGGTGCACACCTGAAACTTGCGTAACTAAGGTCTGTTAACAACCAGATACTTGCAATTACAGGATGTTGTTCAGATTAACCTGAGTAGTAAAGTGTGTCTCTAATGACTGCATTGATGGCTTCCTTTAGTCCTCTTTCAAATCATCTGTTTTCCCTGGCTAAAGTTTGTACATCCTCAGAAGACTGTCCCTTGTCCTTCAGGTGAAGGTGGACTGTTGAGTCGGGACCTGTAGAGCTGGCTCTTTGTTGCATCATGTGTTTGTGAAGCGGTCATTTTGTTTTACCAGTGTACAAGTCTGTGAATCCCTCACAGCCCTCAACTCCATAAACTACATTGCTCTGCTTCTTCAGGGATGTTTTTTCCTTGTGGTAAACAGCTGTCGGCCTCAGTGTGCCACTGGGCTTGAACGGATATGGTGTTTACTGAAAATCCTTATGCCCCAACCATGTAGCTTCACTACATCATCGCAGTATTATCATGTTTGAAGCATTTTGTCATCAGCTAAAATTCTGTATTTATCAAATTTGCAAATTAAGTAATTTATGGTTAAAAATCACTGATCTATCGAAAGTATTTTTCCTCTAATGACCCATTTTCACATTGACACAGAATGTAAATAACCCGTTCTTAATCTAATTCAGCCTGCAGCCTCCCTCTGCATTTCTCCTCACATCTGTTGTTGTCCTCCAACAGTTCGTATCGGAGCCATGCTGGCCTACACTCCACTAGATGAGAAGAGTCTGGCTTTGCTGCTCAGTTACCTCCAAGATTTCCTCAAGTAAGGTTCATCTCGCACCACACCATCAGAGACTCCATGTCACTTTTGCCCGATTCTCAAATGTCATGTTACATCCACATTCAGATTAGTACAGCCAGGCTTGTTGCAAATCCTCAAAACATAAGCCATGAAATCGATTTTCTGCTCTGGAAGATACTGTTGCTGAGACTCCCTGAACGCGGTGACGCATATCATGACAGATAGAGCTAACTTTGGTTAGGGTGCATATATAAAATAGTTTCACACATCATTCATGTGTGGCATTGTTAGATAAATTATTTGAAATCTTCAAAATTAAGTCATGAAGCTGTCACTATCTGAACTACACTGCAGAAACATTTACTGAACCCAGTTCTCAAGTGGCTTGAGAAATGGGGAGTTAAGGCTTTTATTCGGAACATTTGTGGGTGGGGTTCAACTCACATGTGCTGGGTGTGTTATCCACAAGATGCTCATCTTAAACTAGAAGGAAATCGTTCAGATTAGTCTGAATGGTGTCTTCTTTTTCACGATTAGTGGTTCTCTAACAATCCATTAATGGAAACTCTCTGGTCTTCACATGTTAATGGGTTGAAATGTTCCGGGGAAGCGATGTCACGACTGTGTTATAAGTGCTTGATAAGTGGTGTCTCAGTCCACCTCCCCTGTTGAGAGAGGGGTTTTCCAGGTGGTTGAATAGTGACATGGCATTCAGTAAAAAAGTACATGTTTTGTTTTCAGAATGGACAGTCAATGTCAGAAACACAATGAAAAAGAAGAGCGTTGAGATTTTCCATACAGGACTGATGTCTTTTCAGCTGGAACACCGGGCTATTAAAATGATAAATTAACACTTTTTGCTTGCTACGTGTACCATCATTTTTCCACCTTTATGTCCTTCGTATTGCCAGTGAAACGGACCCAGAACAATAGACAATACACATGTTGAGGCACCGCAAACGCAAGCTGAAAATATTGTCTGTAGGTCATTTCTTGGAAATCTGGTGCAAGTACTAAAGGAAACACAGATGATTTAGTCTTCTTGAGTCCCAGTCACAGGCCTACACAGTATAGTCCTTTCCATCATCTTCCAAAGGTTTATTTTGGTTTAAACTAAAAAACTAAACGGCCCAGTCCTCAGTGGGTTACATCGTGTCAGTGCTGCAAATGGATTCAGAATTTCCCAAGAAGAGCTTCTGCTTCTTCTCTTTTTAGACATGTCTTATTTTATGTCCAACTGGATAAGACTCCTATTGGGAGTTTAATTTGACAAGACGGAGGCTGACAGCCTCAGCTAACATATCATATTATATAAATCATTTCGTATACGCTCACTCGCCAGTTGATTAGGTACACAAGCGGAAACAAATGCGCTATTATATAACAGCTCTGAAATAAAATCTCAGCGTCATGAAGGTTATGGCATTCTGCCTTTGTAAATAACTAACTGAAAAATAACTGAGGGAGCTGTTGATTCAGCTGTGTTTTACTTTGTCGGCAGTGGTTTGTAGTACTGTGAATTGTATTGTGTTGTATCCACAAATGTTTATATTATTTTGACAACCCCATCTAGAGCTAAGCTAAATAACACAAACAGTTTTGTGTTCAGTTCCATCCAGTTTAACTGCACCACAAACTACATCCTCTAATTGATCATATAGTTGAATTGTCACTGTTTCAACATAAACTGAACGCTACAACACTTATAAAGATAAAAGTTATTCCAAGACTGTTGTCTTCAAACGTCTGCCTAATGAACTGGCAAGTGAGTGTATTTTAGATATTTGGGATAGATAGGCTGACCATGACGGCTGCAGAGCGAGAAATTTGTTTTCTGTTTCCCTCCATAATGACAATCAGTTGTACCTTTTCTGCAGGTATCTGGTAAAGAATTCATCCACCCTCTTCAGTGCCAGTGACTACGAGGTTGCACCCCCCGAGTACCACCGCAAAGCCGTGTGAGAGCTCTCAGTACACATTGCTCTAGTGAGGCACATCAGACCACCAGTAAAATAACCATTACTGCCCTTTCGAGTGCAGACGTGGAGGAGATTTTTCACTTGAATTGATACATTTTCTCCACAAAGGTCTCAGGAGCTTGTCACGGTTGGGAAGAAAAAAAAACTCTTTTGCAGAATTTCTTTCATTTTTCCTCTCCCTTTCCATTTTTATACCAATTTTTTTGAAAAGACACAAGAAAAAATATCAGTTGATCCATTTTCACAAGCAGCTCTTTGGTGTTTTTGTGCATTCCAGCAGATAGATCTGTTACTGATGCATGTATGTATTTATTAGGACCACAAGGTCAGCACTCTGTTAAACGTTTTTGTATCTGTATCTTGTGTATTTGTATCAGTTTGTTAAAAAAAAAATGTTTCTACATAACCTCGACACCGTGTTTTCCTGTTTTTATCTCGTACATTATTTAGTTTCATAACTTTTCTATCAAGATGCATTTCGCAAAATGTCTCTCACTGAAGCTGAGAAATGATGGAGGAGCATGCTCACAGCTACTCCCTACTGTCCTTGAGCACATTAGACATCAAAGACTGTAGAATATGATATCATATTCATCTGACAAGACAGGGAGAAAAGACGTTCATCTTTCATGGACATGTGTTTCAGCGTGGAAAATATGAAAGTGCCACATTAAGTTATCAATTTAAGACTCAGTATTAATGTTCCAAATGTGAAACATCCAAAAATCAACCATGAATCTTTAACCTTTTTAAGACTTTCATGCCCAAAGCAGGCGCTGCTGGTGATGAGCTTTAATAACACATGACAAGAAGACAAAAAAACACGTATCCCAAGATAAATATGAATAAATGATTATGAATGAATTATTTAAAAAAGCAATTACAGTCAGCAGTAGAAATCCTAGCATATAGATGGTTTAAATTCCTTTAGAGCCATGTTAGTCATTTGGAAGGTCTGTATATATAATGTTATGAAGATTGAGGCTGGATTACTGCCATGATTTGAGCTTTAAAACGGTCCCTGTCTCATCTCACTGTGGTGAGTGAAGATCCTTTTGATAAAGTAAATCAGTAAATGGCATCCATGCCTTTATAATTTATCCTTTTACTTATGTAAAATAATATCTGTAGAATGTACTTATACATTATACTAGGACCTAAAACTGATGCATTTTACTGTAGATTATGGTGGTGCAACAGATATGACGTTTTTATACATATTGTTATAGCCTGAACAGCAACTCGTCACGGTTTCCCTCTGAAACGTAGTGAAAGGAAAAGTGCAATTGCTTCATAATTGTGCAGCACTTGAACAGTGATTATGTACTACTGTAAAGGCAATCATCACATCTGCAAGTCTGGGGTCTGCAGGTTTTTCAGGAGAGCAGCTGCACAAAGAATTAAAGTGTTGGTGGCTCTGTAGGTTTGACTCCAAGGTCCGGCAATGCGGTTGATTAATATGTAGGCTACAGAATGAACATATGCTGATAAACATAGCATAGCTACAAACGGTTTATGTTGTGAATAGGCAATATGCTTCTGCAGCATAAATCTCGAGCTGAATTTGATTCGTTTACGTGATTAATATCTTAAAATGCGAACAAGCAAACTGTGGGTATGATGAGAAAAGAATAATGCATGATTGCACACAGCAACTCCCGGTCTGCAGAGCATGTCATTTACAGCCCCACATGAACTGTCAGGGCACTGCGTCTCTGCTGCTAGACCCAGGCGGACGCACGGACGGACTAGCAACATGTCTCCGTGGCAACAGCGTTGCCACTGGAGACAAAGACGGGCGGCCAGTATTTAGTTAAACATTTATTCGAAGTAGGAGAAAGGAGACAGTAAAGGCACCAGGAAACAAAACATTTTTATGTTATATTTATATTTTAATTATCCATGAGTTTAATCCTTCCATATAATGACTGATAACACCCAATAGTTGTGAACTTGACTCCATGTCGCTGTATTTATAGGGTATTTACTTGTCTTTTCATTGGTCAGGTGATTTCTTTAGTACCACTGTGTTAGCTTAGTCAGATAATCAATGACCACACGGGGGCAGCATTTTCTCCTCTGTCGATTGATTCTCCCAAAACTCCACCTGTTGTTTTCACCTGTGCTCACTGGACAGTTTATTAGGTACACAAGTGAAAATAAATACATTCAAATACAACAGTCCTGCAGGTAATAAAGATGTTGATTCAACTGTATGATCATTTAGGAGGATGCAGTTTGAGGTGTCGATCAACTGTTAAACTTATTCGGTCTAGCTCACTGAATGAAATAGTGTTGTCTAATTAATATAAACATGTCTGTAAAACACAACACAAATGAATAGTATTACAGAGCACAGCCTCCAAAATTAAAACACGGTTGAATCATCAGCTCTTTCAGTTATTTTAAACAAATGCTAAATACCATAACCTTCATGAAGATAAGATTTAGTGCTGGACTATTAGAAATCTTTCTCTTTCACTAGAGCTCCTAATGAAGTGGCAAGTGACTTATACTTATCTGTCGATCTGTATATCAGTTTGGTTAATTTATGTTTATATTAACCTAGAAGAAGGATATAAAATCAGAATGAATGTATTCGCCATTTATACATTAACTCAGTAGCCTTATTTTATACATTCACCTGGTAAGACATAAACTATATACAAAAAAATAACAACACACTGAAAAATATGTAGAGAAAAATAGAAATATGAAGACATTCTGTATGTACAGTGTGGAAACTTTACAAATAAATAATTGCTAAAACTATAAGATGGATTATAAGACGGTGAGGTGATGGTTCGTGCAACATAAGGCAGTGCAAAAAGCAGATTTGTTTGTGCAAGAAATGACTGTAAAAACCAAAAACGAGGCCAAGTCTAACACGTGGGTAATTATTGACTCAGGCTGGTGTTGTACAGTCTCATGGCAGCTGAGATGAAGGCCCTGCGGTAGCGTTCGGCAGCGTGGATGTAGCACTCTGCTGCCGAAGGAGCTGCTTAGGTCCCCTACAGTCTGATGCAGTGGGTGAGAGGGGTTGTCCATGATTGATGTCAGCTTGGCTAACGTCCTCCTCTCACCCACCTCCTCCATGGAGTCCACAGAGCATAAGCTATATCCTGCGTTATGGCTTTCACTGTGGGTCTGGAAGAAACATAATTTCAATCATTTATTCATTCATTCATTCATTCATCTTCTGTAATCACTTGTCCTGTGAAGGGTCATCGGGCGAGAGGTGGGGGACAGGTCGCCAGTCTATCTCAGGGCTAAAACACAGAGACACAGACAACCATTCACACTCACACCTAGGGCTAATTTTGAATCACCAGTTAGCCTAACCAGCATGTCTTTGGACGGTGGGAGGAAGAGTACCCGGAGAGAACCCACGCAGATACAGGGAGAATATGCAAACTCCACACAGAAAGGCCCTTGTCCCTAGATGATTATATAATGATACTGATTTTGTAAAAATAAGTCTATAAACAGTGAAAGGCACAATAATAATACCTCTGTTTCTAACCAACACTTGAAGCATGTGTCTAAATGTGCATATAAATGTAGAAGGCATATTTTATATCAAGTATAAGCTAACTGACAGGACTGTTTGTGTTGTTAGGTGTTAAAATGAATTTTATATGACTATAATATATCAAAACATGTTCTTGGTGTTTGTCAGAGGTTGATTGTTTTCTAGTTGTCTGTGGCAATGTATAACATCCCTCGATTGCTTCACTGAGGTAAAATTCATAATAAAAACAGAAAATGTGGATGTCCTGACTTTTAAAATATGTTCAACTGTGCCACAACATAACCGTACTGTAAGTCTTGTGGCGGTCCCTTCAGTATTTCTAATATCGTCATTATAGCCCTGTGTACAATGTCTGTCTTTTCTTTTCTAACCTTTGTGTCACTTCAGCTGTTTCTTCTTTTTATTGTCCAATGGATGCTGATAATAATGTGCTACTACAGCAGGTGCCTCAAGTGATTGGCTAAAATATATTTCTAAATCAAATTAGTCTACATACCCCTCCTCTCGCCCAATGACAGCTGGGTTGGGTGATGATGAATTGGTCTACATGTTTTTTGTCTTAATGCCTGATTACAATACTTAAGTGCACTTTGTTAGTGAGGTAAAAAGCAAAAATATATATATATATTTAAAGAAACAAGTGACAATACCTCAATGCTGTACAAAACGACCACAGGCGTTTGTTGACATAGAGTATAAACAGGCAGCAAACAAATTAGCATTAATTAAGATACATTTCACAACAATCCAAGACGGTACATTTTAAATTAGGATATTTCTTCTAAATAACAGGTAACAGGTGTTTTGTTTATATTAAATGTATGTACATTTATTCTGGTGTTTCGGTCTCCAGGTAAGCTTGACGTCATGTCGGTTTTTCCTGTCTTGTCCTAGGACCCCTCCAACTTCTCCCAACGGCCCTTTACACGGAAGTCCCGCCCATTGTGATTGCTGATTGGTCTAAACAGCAACCAGCCCGAGCAGGGTCCAATTTGATTGGCTCCCGGCGTTGTCAATGAAACGGCTCATACTTTGCGGTTAGGCGTCAGGTGAAACTCGCTCTGGAAGGAAAAAGGGAGCAGATACAAACTGTCTGAACTTTCCGGAAAGTGTTTGTACTTCTTATGAACTTATTCAGAAGACTTTTAACTCCAGGAACTTAGGCGTCTCAAGATGAAGAGCCTCAAGTATCGGCTGAAAAAGCACGAAGTGACAATCACAGTAAGTGGATTTGACTTGTTTTCATAGTTTTGCTAATATTCTCGTTTCTTACCGCTTCAGTAGCTAGCTTTGTGTTGAGGAGAGTGTTGTTGTTGCTGGAAGTTGATGCTAACTCCTGTTTTATTAGCGGTGGTTATTGTTTTTTTTAACTCTGACCTCCCCCTCTCAACGACCACGTTAACCGCGGTCATGTTCCCACGGTGGATGTGGGGCTGCATGGGGGAGAGAAAAAACACCGCCAGCCAGTTCAGGCACCTGCAGCTCCGCGCAAGTGGAGGATGTGGCCTGGCAGTGTTTTAGCACACCGTGCATTCAGGTTTTTGTAACCTGGCCTAAATCTACAGCAGCTGACTCCAAAAGCTCCAAAAAAAAAATCAATGCACTTTATAAAGTGCCCGTTTTTCCTGGTTGTTATCGCAGGGGACGCTCTGGTCTCCGAAAGCTTGCTGGTGCTTTTGTGTCTTGTCTGGACGCTGGGAATTACCCGTAAAAGCTTTCAAAAATGTGACTTTTGTTGAATGCAGCAACAACTGTGAACTTTGAGGTCTTCGGAGAAATATACACCCAGTTCCCAGTTTATTATGTACTCAAAGCCTAAACTATTTCATTCAAAAAGACTCCTACAGTAAAAGATTACAGTTACTTGCCATTTCATTAGGCACACTAGTTAAGGTTGTAGAGTTTAGGATTTGCTTAAAGTAACTGAGAGAGCTTTTGATTGAACTGTGGTTTGTAGCGCTATTGAATTATATCGTGTGGTACTGACACGTGTTTTCATTATTTTTACAACCTAATTTTAATCAGAGGGTCTAGGCTAAATAACAGAAACACATTTGCCTGTAGTTCAATCTAGTTTACAGCACCATAAACAACATCCTAACTGAACATTACAACAGCCATAAAGGAGGACCTTGTGCAGAACTGTTATATTACAATGTATTGTACCTAATGTTTTCACAAGGCAGTGCATTTTCCAGTATTTCATGATCATTTCGGAGACTGCAGCGTTGTCTTTTAATGAGATGTGTTTTTAGTCTCCCCTGTTCATATCAGTAAGGGTACGTTCAATAATAGAACCATTTATCAAACAAACAACACCACTAATTAGCTTTTAATTCAGAGCGATCTGCCAGTTATTTTAATTATGCCTTCTTATGTCACAAGTAGAAATGTAGAAACAAAAAATGCTGGTTAAACTTTCACAAAAAGCCAAGATTTCTTCAGATTACTTGTTTTTTTCCTACCATAAGTTCAAAACATGAAGATAGTAATTATTTTTATTACGATATTCATAAATGAAAAGTAGCAGCTCCCACTTAAGGAGCATAAACTAGAACATTTTGTGGGTTTTTTTTGGTTGAAAGATTACTAAAACAACAAAACAGAATATTCGCTGATTTTTCTGCCACTCAATGAGTCCAGCTAATTAATTCAGACAAAATATAATCAACACCTCTTTTCTTTTATCAAAAACTAGATCTTAAGAAAGGGCATATTTACTGGCATGGCATCTAGTAGATCTTTGTGTATATTCTAATCTAAATGTTATCCTTCCCTCCTAGTGCAGTTTGCTGCAGTTAGACATCAGGGCTCCATAGCACCAAGGATACAACTTGAGGAATGTTACAGTCTACATGCCAGGAGTACTAATGACAATCAGTGTAAAATTAGTCAGACTCTTAGACTATCCATCAGGTCTTTTCCTCTAATTAAGTAATGTTATTAGAGGGTAATAAGGTAGAAATGATTCTTTACAATCCATCCACGGTTTGTGAACTTTGCTTAATAGACAGTTATTGCAGTGCTGCACAGTTCAGCGTGCAGCAAGTGTTTGGCACTGACCTCTGTTTTCAGTTCTCAGCAATTACCATGAGAAAGGCGCTAAGCCAGAGGAGCCGTGCGTGGTAAACTCCCTGGCCTTTTTGTTTTGTTTTTTTTAGAGAGAAAAGAAGCCTTTCAGGATTGACATGGTATTGTGTCCGAATTGCTGAAGCAGAAGCACCCGTTTACGAATCAAGCAGAAGAATGCCTGCTTATTTCTCTGCAGCATTTACTGTACTGTAGGTTTGAAAGCAACACCAGGAAAAGCTTGATGTATCCTGTGTTGAGGAAACAGACGTGACATTTATTCAGGTCTGCTTGATGGATTCGCAATGTTCTCATCGCATTCCTCTATGAATACAAACACCAAGGGATAAAAGGAAAGACGGTAGTACACTGACACCTCTGATGGTCTAAGCTCATTTAAAATAAAGAGTTAAGTTGTACGTAAGTTAATATGTGCGTGCTGCCAAAGATAAAGACATAGTTATCATTCATTACATATTATATCATCATCGCCTGTCCCAGTTCAATCTTGAAGCCTTTGATGTGTGAAACATAAATCAAGCACTCTCTCAAAAAGGCGTTAGGTGAACAGCGTTAAGCCTTATTGTACTACATGCACGCTTCACACGGTCATACACAGTAACTGGGAAAACTTTTTCCTGGTGGGGTGTGGTATAATTAAGAAATACATCTGCATTTTTCAAGTGGGAGAGGCAAGAGGGAATTCAAGGGAAACTTGCTTTTAGTATGCGGACAACAGTAACAGTATTTTGGCCAAAGAAAACACATCAGTGGAGGACACTGTATCGTGTTCCACTCCTAATATACTGTCAATTTATTAACAATTCTGTCTGCTTTTATTAGATTACAGGGAGTTTAGAACCAGGTTTCCTCTTTGGACCTTCAGGCACTGTTTTCAAGCAGTGCTTACTCTTATTTGCGTTGCTTGTAGTGGCAAGAACTTAGCTCATTTAAGGAATGCTAACTATGCTACCAAACAGTTTAAGTTAGCTTGAAAACAGTACCCATGATTCAAAATGCCAAAGCATTCCCTTCATACCAGCTGTGGATTAAAGACAGGATGAAGTCTGTTGGTTTGGCACAAGTTTGAACCAGACAGGGCTCCAGTTTCTGTTTTCTTTTGTGTGGAAGTCTATTCTTCGGTAAAGAGTGATTCATTACAAGACTTCTCGTAACAAACATTGTCGTGTAGAATTGCAGTAGAAAAGTTTTTTGTTTTTACATTTTAGAGATTTAAAGTGTGTCTAGGGCTACAGCAGATGTTTCTTTTCATTGCTTGTCAAAGTGTTGATTATTTTTTGGATTTGTTAATTACTCTGTCAGTGTACAAAAGTTCTCATTAATTCTGATTAAAGTGTCTGATTAGTGTAGTTACTGGTGGTAACAGCAAAATCGCTTTAATTTTTGTCATTTTAATCAAGACGTGGGTTAATAATTGAACTTTTTCTATCACTTTGTGAGCAACCATGACTTGTTTTATGCTGCATATGCCGGGAGTCTGCAAACAGTAGGGCACATTGACAGGAGGTTGTTACCTTTCCGAGAAATCTGAGGTTTTCAGTCTCTCACCTGCATCTCTTCATCCAACAGCTCACTGCGCTTGCTCTTTGTAACTCCTTGAAATACTAACTTGTGTTTTGCCAGTGTATTGTTTTTAATTTGAAACTGCAGAAGTAAGAAATGTTTAGTTTGCAATAGCAGCAATCTCGTACCCGTCGACTATTGCCTGATAACAATTTAGCATTTTGGTGTTGTTAACACAGAGAAGTTGTATTGCAAAAGATCATTAAGTAAGAGCTACTAACTTAACAGACATTTATTTAAATGTAATGAGACTGCCACTTTAACGTTGTAATTCTTAGTGTGTGATAAAATTGTGTCAAAGGTTTTGGCTTTTTGAGGATAACGCAATTTGCGTATGATCCTTCTCAACATAAAAACAAAAGCAAAAGCAAAGCAAAATGTCAAGAAAAGAATGTCCTCAGCAAGATTAAGATCTAAACCTCTGAAGCTGGTTGGGACAGAATTCCTCAAACACCTTAGTTGGCTGACATCCCAGATTGATTTTGAATGCAAATATGTTGGTAATATTTTACCTCCTGCAGAGAATAGAGCAGAGAAGTATGGTTGAATCTACAGGAACAATGAAAGAAAAATAACCAGACAAACTGGATTCCCTGGTTCATTTTGAAATTCAACACAGTCACTGCTTGTTGTCACCGCAAACATCTGTACTGTCAGTAGGGGAACTCTACTAAAGCCGCTGTGTTGCACAAATGAGCTGGTTCATATTATTGCCTTCAGTGAAGAAGATACTAAACCTGTCAATCAGCAATTCTGCAACCTCTATGAAATGAAGTGTTTCTCATGCCAGACCATAATGAGAGAAATAAAACTGTGGTCTGGCTTTGGTAGGACCTATGTCACAATATTTTTCTCAATCTCAAGTTGTAGATTTAGATTTTATTTTTTTGTTGTTGTTGTTGTAGCTGTAGATTTTGTTTGTGATGTGCATCCAGGTCAGTTCTATTAAAGGTTTATAAAGTTACCTGGTTTTAATTTGAGTATAAGGAAAAATTAAGAGCGGTGCCAGCGACCACCTCTGTCACACTTCAGTTTGACGCTGGCACTTTTGATAGATTGGCTGTGATTGGATCTGGCAGCCATGTTACAGCTGTGACCAAGTAATAGAACTGCCGTCTATGGAGAAGACAAACGCTATTTTAAACTGTATATTTTGCTTGAGTAAGTACATTACTCAAGCAAAGTCAGTCTGGGGCCACTGCTTTGGAATTGATTATGGTCTGGCAAAGACCTGCGGGGCCAATAAATCCACATCATCTGAGCACCATGGAATTGAATTTGTTTACAACTAAAGGGTTATCTGATTGGTTGTATGACTATCCAATTGCATATAGATGTATTTTTATTCTCTGTAACAGAAGACACATGGTCCAAATAATATGTTGCTAGATTCATATTCTGATAGGAATGAGTTTGGCTACACCAGGCAGGAAATGAACAGACCTAACAGTCTGCTTGAACAGTCTATCAAAAGGTTCTGAAAATATACTGTATCAAATAGTGTCCATATTGGTATTAGGATATTGGTATCGAGGCATTTTTAAAATGATCAGATCAGATTGGTGAATCAGGATCAGTCAAGCCCAATCTTTCATGTATGTTTCACGGTAAAACAATACACAACGTTAAAAACTAAACATATCTGCTGTCTAGAAGTACTTCAAAACTTACAGAGAAGACATTTCTGTGGTATAGCTTTATGTATAGTTATAGTTATATCGTTTCTCTAAAATTCCAGTATCCAAAAAAAAAAAAGGTTCAAAAAAGGCAACTGGACTTGTAGAGTTTTTTTTAGAGAAGACATTTCACTACTCATCTGAGTAGCTTCTTCAGTTCTCGAGGACTGGTGGGAAGTTTGAGGTTTAAATAGGAACTCCTCCTGAAACTTGCTTGTTATGTTAAACATAACAAGCAAGTTTCAGGTGAAACGTCTTCTCTAAAAAAAAGTCCAGTTGCCTTTTTTGAACCTTTTTTGTATATACCATGACCTGGATGACTGAGAACCTTCACGGTCTAAAATTCGAGTCTAAGCAGAATTGTGATATACTATTTGATGTGACAGTTTGAATGCAGAGCTATTTATAAAGATATTTATGTTATTATTATATATTTATATTATTTAAAAAAATAGGATTGGGACTTTGATTGGTCGATACTAAATATTAAATGATCGGGATTGGATTGGGGACAAAAAACTTGATTGAGACAACCCTAGTATCAATATACCAATATCAAAATATTACTTAGAGCACGACTTAAGGCTATATGTCCATTTCATTACCCAAGCCACAAACGTTGAACATGTATGTCTGTGATCATCCTGTAAAATCAGATCCTTAATTGATTCACTGCGACCATAGTATTGTTGGTTGATTACTTTGGGTCAGAATAAATTTTGGGAATATGCTAGAGACACTTATGATTGAAATTAGGACAGGAGCTCTCAGAGTCACTACACTTGTGAGTAACATGTTTATGTTTAGTGTAGTAGAAGTTGGAGTAGGCTGAAATGAAAGTCATTCAGTGCCACACCCTGTTTGAACCGTTGGCATTCGGGTTAATCATCAAAGATGTTCAGGGGTTCATAGCTGTCAGAGTAAGGCCTTTTTGTTTCTGTATCGTATGCTGGTCCCACTTAGTCAGTAAGTCTCTGCTTAGTTGGGGTTTGCACCTCATGTTTGACTTGCACCGACATGCAGTTTATTGGCCATGTCTGTTGCCTACCCCCAGGAGGTGAAACACACACAAAAACAGGATTAGTGTTATTGGAGATCTATACAGCTGACCAGCATTTGTGCTGAGTAAATAGAGTTTAGTGTCTTGCTCAAGGGCACATCAACAGGGTGTGTCCTTTAAACCATTGTCCAAGTCAAGGGCCGTGTACTTTACTGGAGCTCTCGTGTAACTAATGACAAAAGAAATTTTGTTTAGAAAAGTCACAGAACGTGAGGCGACGCCTCAACGGCTCCTGGTTTTAGATTCTGTCTTAGTTCCAGCTGCTTTTCAACACATAAGTAAACACAATAAAAATGTGTTTTATGAAATTCAGTCATTCATCAGACATCCAAAAGACACCCACTTCAATTGTGACTTAATTGTAGTGGTCATTGTTCCACTGTTCAGACGGCAATTTAGAGTGGCCAAACTGGCAGTTCTACACGTCATCATAATTGTCCCTTAAAAAGATGGAACAATAGAACTCAAATTAGTGTCAAAGCAGGGGACGTCTAAAAGTCTCACTCGCCAGACTGTTGCATAGAATATATGTGGTTGACTGAATTGTATTAATTACTATTATCACAATTATGTTTCATTTGGTATTTAGGTCAATTGTTAAGCAAGATTTCTGGATCCAGCTTTTCTCGGTAGAGGAAGGTTTCCTGCTTTTCACAGTCATAAACCGATCAGCCACAATATTAAAACCACCAACCGGTCCTAGAATTTATGTGGATGTTGCTTTGATGCGTACCACCACCTGAACATTGTTGCAGACCCAGCCAAACTGCATGTCAACAGCAAGGAGGGGTTCTTTGAATCCTGGTGCCATATATTCCCCAGCGAAGCGACACGTGCACACCCAGGTGTCCGTGATATAAAAGAAAATATGATTCATTATACCAGACCACACTCTTCCATAGCTCCATGGACCAAGGTACTTTCAGCAGTGGACAGGAGTCAGTATACCTGTAGTCACAGCACCCTGACAGGTCTGTGACTACTCAGCCCTGTACAAAACAAACTTTGTACAGCAATTTTTCAGCAATTTGAGCAACATTTGTTGGGTTCACTCCCCACGTCTATCACTGAGTCATGGGTTTGTTGCTGGTTCACCACTTTTTCTTTGTTGGACCTCTTTTGATAGGTACTATCCACTGCAGAAAAATGGGGGAACACCCCATAAGACCTACAGTTTTGAAGACGGTGTTACCCAGTAGTCCAGTCACTGTTATTCACTTCACCCGAGAGTATGACTTGTCAGTTATAATGTTATGGCTGATAAGCGTAAATAAACAATGAAAAAAAAAACACAACATGCCTCTGCAGACATTTTCTATTGTTTGATTTTCTTACTTAGGATTGATTGAATAAAATAAATGTTAATTGCAGGTGAAGGGAAGTGTGTTTTGTAAGTTACTTGATTAAGGTTGCGTTCTCCTGCCTTTAACTGTGTCTTAAGTGTCCACGTCAATGCTGGCTTTGGTAAATTAGCACTGATTGTGGTTTTGCTGGCAGTTAATTTTATTGTGCTGAGCTGCACTGATTTCAAGAGCTGCTGTAAATCCATATTTGTTTATGGTTATTGTTGTTTTGGTGTGACGCATTACTTTGAGCAGTTATGTGCGTACAATATTTCTCCTAGATATAAAGTGAGGCTCATGCTTGCCGGTTTGATGGCTGATCATCAAAGCCATTTTTTGGAAGGCCTTCATCATACCCCTGATGGGGTGAACACTCACCTAATGAAGAGCTTCCTTAGGCAAAAACACAGTAGTGCCGTGAAATGAAAAGGGTAACTCAAGGAAGAAGCATTCTCTCTGGTACTTGGCACCTTGCTTGTACACTGAGCCTTGTTCTTGAACTATGATTATGTTAAGACTTTAAACACCATGTGGCATTCACAGCTTTAATGGCAGCAAGGGTTATCTATTGAATCTGCATGACGAATTAAGGCTAAATCTTTCCGATGCTTAGTGCTCATCAGGTCTCAGTGGTATTTGTTATTTCTGAATCCACATGGGGCATTATTTTATCTTGCATTGTATATTTTCAGGATTTTAGACTCCCTTTCATTTTTAAGTGAAGTTTGCTGCTTGTCTGCATGTTCCTTCGCTTCTTTGTGTTCCTGACCACACCCAGTTCACTTCTGTCTCCTCTCCCGGTGGGTATATGTTCAAAGGGTGAAACATAAGAGCCTCCCTCACCCTTATGCAGTGTTATTTTACAAAACAGAGAGCAGGGCTGGAAGGTGTTGATGATGGCATAGTATTGTGGGATAGAGGAGCCAGATGTAGCTGGAATGTATTGTTGGGAATCCGAAACAACCCTGATTTCAAAGTTGTTTTCAACAAAAGGAGGGCGGGGATGGGAGAGGGGAGTCATGATGGTTCCAGGCTTTTTACAGTAATCGCTATCTGCTGTTTTGATGATGTCTTTGTAGTTAAAAGTTTGATGCTGCTTAAAGTCCTGAGATGAGTTTAACTTTTTTCCTGATGCTTCCAAAAGTTTTATACATCAAGCACTGGTTCTAAATTAATAAAATCTGTGAATTCATTTTTATTTGAACAATTATTTATGAAGTCAAGTTCAGACCAGTGGCATGCAAGAGATTTATGATATGTGTTCTCAACAATGACAGACATTTTTTTTTTTTTATGTAGTATTACATGTTTTTTTAATCAGACTGCAACTTTATTTAATTATATTTAGAGGAATCTGGAAATTTTCAACTGAAGTTTAACTAGTAGTGTTTTGATAGCTTTACAAGGAATGGTAATTCCATTTATTTTTGCTGTAGCACACATTCATACTACTACTTCAACTGTTAGCAAACCTACAACTAACCGTGTAACAGGCTGTAACAAGGCAGTGAGTTATAAGGCTGTGTAATGTATCCTTTGGTTAATAAGAAAGAATTTAAAAATGCCAAATATAGTGCCTAGAATATTCATTTAACATCGCAACGGGAGAAATGGAGTGTGTCTAAGATGATAAGTATATCCAGCAGCGTGCTATAAAGAATCGAGTGGCTAATCATAATGATTCATAATTTGCATATTCTTATTTGTCTGCCAAGATCTACCAGAATAAATTTTGTTTTGTTGTTTTAATTGAATCCAAAGAGAACCAAAATTGGCAAATCTTAATTTATAAATTTAAACCGCTACTAGCCCATATTTTTTTTTCATGTTTGTGTCTCAGCAAAACTGAAACCACATGAAAACAAATGTTCCATCTCCCACCTGCCTACCATCACACACTGAGGCGTAGTAGACGACCTGTGGTCACTGCAGCTCTTTGGAGAGTTTGGTAATGGTCTACTGCTGTAATTTCCACCTCAGAAGTGTGAATGGCTTTCTTTTGAATTCCTGTTACAAAAGTACAGTTGCAAATACCTGTCTGCAAGTGGATAAGATGGTTGCACCAGTGTCTGTGATGCAGAGACAATTATGGATATTGTAACTTGTCTGTCATAGACAATTACAACTATAGTATTGATTCATTTGTACTACATTTAAGGCTCATTTAGGGTACTGCGGGACTAGATGCCATAATCTACGCACATAGTCTACGCCGGTGTGAGACATGGCTGGCTCTGTAAAAACACCACCCAGACGTTAGTCGACGCTGTGTCTATTTTGCCAGTTGGGTTAATTTTTGTTTCTGCTTCCTGCTTCACTTTAATAGGCCTAAACTGCCTATTAATGTCTATGACATCCACAGTTGACTGTCTGTTGGTTGTCAGGTTTGGTGTGTCTGTACTATAAGGTTGCTTTTACGTAATCAGAGAAATATCACTAAAGTATCTGCTGAAGCCATTTTTAAAACTGAAATGTTAGAGAAAGATGGGGGGGTTGTTTATTTCTGAATAATAAATATTACAGCTGTCTGGAAACTTGTTTTGCAACCCTGGAGAAATCTTACTCATGCAGCCTTTAAGGCCCTGAGCACCTACTTATCAAGTAGAAGCTCCTTGAGCAAGTTTAGGCTCCAACTTGGAGACACCCAGCAGGCGTTCTTACTCCTCTGCTGGTAGGGGTGAGATTTGGTAAAATCCTCTTTTCCTTCCTCCCTCCCTCATTTTCAAGTGTGCATTTTGTTTGCTTCTGGGGGTTGAGTTGGTATAGGCTGAATGTTTCATCTGAGTTAATCCTTGGTCAGGCTACAAGGCTGTTCAAACCTTCTGACAAGCAGCTGTCAGACTAAATTACTGGTCTGCCTCCTGCTCTGTCAGAAAGATGTTCATGCTATACAATGGGGCAAAGACTGCTGTCACACAGGAATACAAAGCATCTCACAGCACCCAGTTTTGTAATTCAGTAGCATTCTCGCATTCATCCGTAACAGTGAACTGTACAGTTAGAAAACTGCAGTGTTGTCTCTGTTGTCACTTTATGGTGGAGAAGGTAATGTCGAAGAAAAATATGAGGTACCGGGCAGGTCCAGTTGTAGCCTGTACCTCTTTAGCTCAACACGTAATTTAGGTTCATGGAGTCTACTGGTATTTAGAATATCGTCAGAGTCAAAAAGAATCACTGGAGATGTTAGAGTTTGATGCAGGCAGAGATTATTCTCAAAAGATACAAACTTGAGTCTGATTCTGGGTGCCATGCGAGTTCAGACTTATTTTATGGTGTTGCGCATCTGTTTTTATAGTGTGTAGTGCTTCATTAACATATGGGGCTGGACACAGCCCTTTGCCAAAAACACAGAACTTTTGCTCTGTAAATAACCGTGTTTTCTTGTATCAGGTTTGCTCTCCCTGCTGACAGTAAGTCCAAACATAGACCTTAATCCCATCAGCAGAATACATTTTCATCCATCACTTGTCACAATTATATCCACTCCTAATCTCGTGTACATTTTTTAAAATGTAATTACAATTCCATATATGGTCTGGTTGGCTCTGAGCATTGCTCCTGTATGTCAATTAGATGTCAGTTAGACATTCCAGATGTCACTTAAATGTCAATTAGCTGTCAATCAGATGACAGGCGACTGTGTCCATTTCCCTGTTATATGAATATATGTTCAAACCTTACTAATGCAATTTCTAATATTATGAACACAAGGGTACATAACAAAAAAACATAGCTTTTCACATCTGGTTTCTCGCAACACTAAAAATTTTATTTCTGAAATGACATTACACAGAATTATTTATTCAGGCATTGTCTTTTTATATTGTTTTTGCAGATAAGATGCCTTTCGAAAGCAGTCTCTCTGTATTTGTGTAGAAATAGAAGTTTCATAACTGCATTGCTTTTAAGTTGCATGACACATTCCTAAGGGTTCAATTAATCAATAAGCAAAATTCATAGGGGACATATCAGTCTATCAGTCTAGGCCAGGGGTGCCCAATGCATCGATCTGGATCGACGGGTAGATTGCGAGGGCAGTGCGGGTAGATCGCATGCCACTGAAAAAATGTTTTAGATGTCTAGATGTCTATCATCTTTTTTTTTTTGTTTGTTTTTTAACTTTTTATTGCAACATGCCATCAGTTCAGCGGCACACTTCCACAGCCATGCACAACATCAACAACAACACAAGACTACCATCTTTCTTAAAGGGACAGCGCCATTTTTCAAAAAGTGCAGTGCAACAATTGTTCTTCTTTGGAAAATAAAAACAAATATGGACAGAGTTTTTAACACTGTAGCAACAATTAATATGACTTAGGGTAGGTTATATACATATATATTACATATGTAGATAGATCACTTTGACTTGGTTAGTGTAAAAGTAGCTTGCAAGCCAAAAAAGTATGGGCACCCCTGGTCCAGCCAATAGTTCTAACCAAAAGATCAACAGATCTCAGTTTCTACACTTTTCTTTAGATTTAACAAACAGTTGCTGCATTTGTTACATACACCGATCAGGCATAACATTATGACCACCGTCCTAATATTATGTAGGTCTCCCCTGTACCTCCAAAACTGTGCTGATTCATCAGAGAACAGACATGGGCCTTATGAGGGTGTCCTGTGGTGTCTGGCAACAGAATGGGCCCATTCAGACCTTAAGATCCAGTCTGGGTTGTCTGACCGCAAGTGACCAGCTTTAAGTATATGTGTGTTCAGACCTGACATTAAACATGCATCTCCAAATCCGATCTCGGTTTTGTGCTTTGTATGCAAAAAAAACCCTGACATTATCTGGGGCCCAGTAGAATATTTTAACAGCTACTTTCTGTAGAGGATCTTTAAAACCGCTGCTTCAAAACCGAGCACAGCGCTGTTTTATGCGTCATGACTATGGTTTCACACGTTAAGTTATTATTTATTGATATCCGCCCTGACGTTAGTTAGACCTGCACAAAACTCAGATTTTAGCTCCAACCCTGGTAGTTTCTCTGCACACTGTAATCTCCAGTAATAAAGGTAAATAAAGACACCTTCTAAGCTACAAGGCCAGCATATTTTAAAAAGCTTTACTAACAAACAGACATCACTTAACAGTGCTTCTTCCCTTTCAGGCGATCATGTATAATAGTGGTTGTGTGTTTTTATTTCTGAATGAATGAGGCAAAGCTACGCTGACACATGAGCACCCATGTTGACTATAGGCAGTCTTTAATGCGATTCAGGATGCATTGCGTCCAAAGGAATTCCAAAGGAATTCCAAAGGAATGCTGACACGTGGACACATGCGACCCAGACCACCTCCAAATGTGGTTAGAGATTGGATCTCTCAAACGCTATCTCGGTGCATCTTGAGGTGTTCCCACCTGTCTTTTATGTGATCAGATCACACTAATCGGATCTTAATGCAAGGTCTGAACAGGCCCAGTGCTGTTAGTGGAGGCTTTGGGGTCCCATGGGTTGAGGGGAGGGGACTCTGGCTTGTTCCAGTGTATCCCACAGATATTTGATCACTTTGGAGGCCAGGTCAACACCTTGTGCGGTTTTTCATGTTTTTCCTAAACCGTTTTTGTGTGTGTTCCTATGTCAGGATGCAGCCTGCTGGGGATGGCTGCTGCCATCAAAGAGTGTCATTGCTATGGGGTGGGGGTGCCCAGTCTGATCTAGGTGGGTAGTACATGTCTAAGTAACATCTACACGAATGCCAGGTCCAAAAGATTCCCAGCAGAACATTGAATTGTCACAAGATGGTCAATGTTATTTACTTCTCCTGTCAGTGGTTTTAATGTTGTGACTGATCGGCGTATTGTCCATATCAGAATCAGAATCAGAAAAGACTTCACTGCCAAGTATGTTTGTGCATACAAGGAATTTGTTTTGGTGTTGTTGCACACAGTATGCATAATAAAATAAAATATTAATATGGAACTCTGACTCAAATATACAAAAAAAATATACAATATATATATATATACACTGTATAAACAACAACCTGGAACATTTACGGAGGGATGGTGGTGGATTTGACGTGTTCATGTTTGCCATGCGAGTGGTCGTGCACTCGATGGATCGCAACCGCCTGCCAGAGGGGAGTCTGTTAAACAGTCTGTGTCCAGGGTTAGAGGGATCAGCCACAATCTTAGCTGCACGCTTCAGAGTCCAGGAAAGCGTACAGCTCATCGAGAGTCTTCAGACTGCAGCCGATCACCTTCTCTGCAGAAGGAGGTCAGACGGGATCAGCACGAATTTGTTATATGCTGGATGCTATGATGATTGTATAGTAGATAGTATGGCTTCAATCTGTGTTTCTGGATTACCGCCTGGCTCAAGGGTGCAGCCATGAGGTCATCTCAGCACTGTTACCCGTCTGTGTTTCCATGCTGTGCCTGTGACGGCCTGCACGGACCAGAGAGCTTGCTCTGTGTCGCTGCTAATGTGTTTGTAGTGGTGAAGTGCATATGTGTGAATTTGGGGTACCATGTGTTCAGCTGGACAGTATTTCAGTATGAACTGTGTGTGTTGGGGCAGTGATGGAGAGATTACCGTCGTGGGGGAGGAGGCAGAGTTTTTTAACGGACTTTGGGTGTGCTTCAGCTGACATCAGCCCTTGCACACAAAGACACACACCCACACACACCCACACACACCCACACACACACACACACACACACACACACACACATACATACATGCACGTACAGTCAGTCATGCTGAGCAACAGCAGTGTAAAGATTTTGCTGATGAGGGGCAAACTGCTGTGCTATGGCTCAGACTTAAGCCTCATCAAGCTGTTCTCTCTCTGTTTTTGTAAGTTTCTGTCTTTGCAGATTAGTGAAGCGTCTCGGCTTTGTAAAAAATGTGAAGTTGGAGACACATGTGGACAGTTTTAAACTTTTTTTTTTTTTGCGCAAAAGTTACAATGCCTCCATTTGCACATTGAACCCAGTGTGAGAAAGATAATGGAGCCAAATTGTGTCTTTATGTTAGAAGTTTCAGTGCAGTCTACGGACTAAAGTTTGTCCCTGGACATTTAAATAACGCTTAATTAACCTTTCTATGTCTTTATAATCTTTAAAAAAAATTGTTTTTAACCGTTGCTTGGAAAATTGCAAGCTGTGTCTCATCAAGTTATGAATAATTGAGCTTCAATATTCAAGGAAAATCCATTAAAATTAGAAGCTTAATTTTACTATTACCTGCTGTCACAAAAAGGAAGAACACAAATGGCCCACTGTCACTTTGCCGCTGTTGCTATTGCATTTTGCGAAAAGAAAAGCAAAATTATTACATTAGTTAGTGCAGCTATTAGTCTGTCTTTAAATTTATAACCATGTCTCTGCCGTTGGCTCTCTCTTGGGCGTTTTGATGAGAACCACTATTGCAGGATAGTTCATTTTGTTCTTGTCTAGTGTGGCGTGATTGTCTTTTGTTAAGATCTGTATACTATATATTTGAGACGTTGAAGGAGACTTTTCCTGCAAGACCTGCTTAGTCATAGTTAAGAATAAGTGGTGCCTTAGACTTGTCACAGCAGCAAGTCAAAACCTGTTCTTAATCTACCTGATTGTTATCTTCCACGGTCTGTTAAAGTGTTTTCTTTACAGCAGAAAATGTTTATTCCCTTAACCTACATTTATGATTAGTTACTGCACAGCAAATTATTGTTGTATTATTGCTAGGCCTTGTCCATTCAACCGTTCCTTCAGTCACATTCCTCTTCTTACCCGTGTGTGTGTATTGACTCATAAATCTGGCCAAACGTGCATCAACAACACCAGTAGTTGTGCCCAGGTTCTAGCATGCCCAAAGTGTTCCTCACTTACCCATATACAGGCAAAACACTCCTGTGCTTCTTACTGCAAAATTGCCTCATGATCTTCATGAGGTAAGATCCAAACAACGGCCTTCATTCTTCACAATGCTCCCTTCAGCCAAATAACACAAAAGTAGCACTGTCACATTGTAAGAACATGGATGGTAGACATAACAATTTCTCTGTGTTGCGTGCACACCCTGAAGGGGCTGAAAATGTACATTTTAATCGTGTCTTTTTATGTTCTTTAAGAAAATCACTACCATTTTAATTTACTGCAAGTGTTTCTGCATTAGTGACCTTAAGTATTTCATTGCAGAATCTTTTCGTAGCCTCACTGCTCAGTGTCAGCTCTATACTTTTTTTTTAAATCCTCACATCATCAGACCAGCTGGAACGATATCAAGCCCACCAGCAGCCATCTATAGCTAAAACCCATAAACCTGAATGTTTTTAATTCCACTGCCCCAGGGAATGGTTAGTTCGATGATGGCAATTCAAAAGTAGGGCTGAACAATTTGGGAAAATAATCTAATTGCGATTTTTTTCGCCCAATATTGCGATTGTGATTTAATATGCGATTTTTTTATTTATTTTTTATTTTATCCTCTTTTTTTTTCCCAACAAAACACAATGAATGATTTAAATATGAACAACACAATATTAGATACATTTAGTGTAAAATGTTCTTTCCCTATTTGTTAGAATTAAATTAAAAGATGTATGACTTGAAATAAATGACATTTTTATTTAACTGCTCATTACAGAAACATCTGTGGCTTTGCCACTGTGCATTTAAAGGGAAACTACTGTTTTTTACAACCTAGACCTTATTTCTAGCATAAAATATCATCGTTTACTCACCAATATCACTTTTGTTTCATTTGCACTTGTTCAGGAGATATTTAGATCTGTGTATATCCATATAGCGGGAGTGGTCAGGGCATCGAAACGCAGCCTCTAACTAACGCATTATCTGCAGCGAAACTCATTCATTCCGCCAGTACTTTGTTATGATACGCTAGCGCTATTCCCCGTTGAGTCCGGAGTTACGTGTTAACATCATCTGGGGTCTGTAGATTGACCTACAGACCCCAGATGATGTCTTCTGACCTCTGAGCGGCGCGCGCACCCACTACGGTCGGCTTGTTTACCAGTAATTTGCTACTGCTATGGTTCGTCCACAACCTCAGAGTCGGACAAATATTCAGCCATGTTGCAAAAAACTAGCAGTAGCAAATTACAGGTAAACAAGCTGACCGTCGCGGGTGTGTGCGCCGCTCAGTTACATCGTCCAGGTCAGAAGCTTATCATCCGCGTCGCTCGCGTCATGTGACCACCTTGTAATCGCGCAAGTTGCGGTTAGAAAATCGCGTTATATCATATCGCGATATTAACGCAAATGCAGTTTTTCAGTTCAGCCCTATTAAAAAGTGCTAGGCTGTTCAGTGTTGACATTTTACAGGAAACTGGTATTTTAATCTAATTCAAACGCTACAGTGCTGATGCCTTAACAATAATAATAACTTCAATATTGTTTTGCTCCAAGTTATTTTGATTTATTTTTTTAATTGCACCAGAATATGTGAAAAAGATTAAGTGATTTTTATTACTATATTTAGACAAAACATTTAGATAGAATTTGGAAATTGTATAAGCACACTGAGAACTTACAGTCAAAACAGTGGCTCCATGAGACAGTTCTTAATGTGAGAATATTGGCATGTTGATGTTTAGCAGGTTGAATGTTCACAATCTTAGTTCAGTGTGCTGCAATGCTAACATTTCCTTACTAGCGCTAAACCAGAAGTACATCTGAGATTGATGGGAATGTCCAGTATTGTCTAGACGTTGCCTTTGAGACATCGTTAATTATATTTTCTTTTCAAACAGAGACCAGTGACAGGAAGAAGAGCTGGTTCTTGATGAAGGCTTTGAGCTTTGACCTAAAAAGCACATGTATTTTTCTTGTGAACTAACAATAATGTGGGTGAATTGTCGCAGTTGATGCACAACTGGTATCTCCATGTTCTGCTTGCTTCACTCATAAATATTTGTGGTGAGAAGTATGCAACAGGGTTGCTTAGGTAAATAGAGCGTGGAATGTCATTCATATCAATGTGTGCGTTGAATTGCTTTACCTGTGGACGAGGCTTTACTCTCTTTAGAGAAAACACTTGTGACAAAAGCAGTTCATTAAACTTTAATGTCTGGAAGGCACATTGTAGGGGTACATTATAAATCTACAGTTCCTTGTAAATTATTTTTACCTTTCGCACATTCTAGGATAGTCTTACAGAAAGTATGTCAGGGCCTTCCTTTTTTTGAGATCCTGTGGAGACCGTCTTAACTGGGGAAGTTGGCAGGGGCAAGGTTCATGCAGATTTGGCAACTGGAAAGCTGATCTCCTGCCCTGGCAGCAGGTTGTCGGAAGTGCGAGAAAATAGCAAGGAAAAGCTTTGCCCTGTGGGTCATAAGTCGTCTAAAAGGCTGTGACCTAACAGCTGGATGGACTAGTCTCCATTTTGAGTGTATGAGCAACACAAGTGCCGATATCTTTAGAGGATCACCATCGAACTCCCAGCAACCAACTTTACCACGTGGTTTTATTTTCAACGGAGCCAGGCTTTGGTATCATAAAACAGACCTTTGTTATCAGTTATCAGTTTTTAAGGGCAGAGTGCTCAAGACAGATTTAAGCATTGTATTGGTTTTCTTAGATTTCATCGTACTGTGAGCTTTCATCGGCTTGAATTCTTCTTCTCTCATTGGTGCTTTTAAACAAATTTTACTTTAAAAAATATTACAAAGCAACTGCAAGACTACAATTGAATTGTATAATGATATTTGTTGTTGTTGCGCTCTATAACCATGCGTGTCAGTATGTAGAGGTTTCTTCATGCTCTTACTTTTCCACATTAATTGTGGAATAATAACAAATGAAAAGTATTGTGCTGGTAGGATTATAGGCACTTTCATAAGCACGTGGCACTAATCAAATGATCGCATTGTAGTCAACTCAGCTTTTCCCATAGATATTGTGCCATAGTCAGTGCTTTAACCGAGCCAGTAGGGTCTGGTATGCAGTATGGTATCGCCTCTACATTTTACCCTCTAATGTACCTGGATTTTTTACCTTCATACCTTATACTGGAGTTCTCACAAGCAGCTTGTACCCTCTCCTGTGGATTTATAATGGTACTTAGACTACATTACCCAGGAGGGCATTACGTGTCACTCGCCTTTCTGTTTTTGCTGGCATTACCCAACGTTCACTTGTTTGTTCTCGCAAAAGTGTAACGTCATGCGCTACTACCCGTTGAGTCCTCCATTGCAGGCTTGATGCACTCACTGCATCACACACCAGAGCCAGTTTAAATAGTTTAGATTTGTTTATAGGAGACTGGACATTGAGCATGGTGATGCACAGGTTCTTAGTTTGTGTATATATACATTTATGTTGCTCACTGTAGCAATTCAGAATGTGACTTGTAATTATTTGCAAATGTCGATCACCCAATGTAGACATCAACAGGTGAAGAAGGGGTGTATCATAATTCATTTCCACTTTAAGCACTGACCATAACACCCTATAGCCAATATTGTGTTGAAGAGCATTTGCATTACAGTTTGTGATAAATTTGCATTTACTTTCATTTGTATACGTTTGTTTTTAGATCATCTAGTACAGTTTGTGGGCAGAATCAACACTGAAGGTGATAATTGTCCAAACTTCCCCTTGTGTGTCCCAGCATACAAAGTTGGTCATTGGCAGCAGTTATTTTCCAGTTCACCACCAGGTGGTGTGTTTGTCTCTTGTTATGCCTCCCGTTCAAGAAGAGTGATCCTGTCTTTAGTTGCCACCCAGACATGAAAGTGCTTCATGTACATACCAAAAACAGAGTGTCTCTTTCCTCCAGACATCTGGCCTGAAATATCAGAGGGGACTCAACCAAATCCAATAGGGACTTTGACTCTGTAGCGTCAACCTACCTGTTCCATAGTGACAGATTGACAGTAAGCATGCTGTATCTCGTCACTATCACACCCCACCTTGTCACACCTTTCCACACCGCCCATTTTGTTATCTCAAAAATTCCCGGTCTTTCTCTCCTCAACCCTTTCTGTCCCTGCAGGGTTTTAGTTTCAGTCTACATGCCCAGACAGTTGCAGTGTTCATCACTTCAAGCCCAGGTCTGTGGTCACATTAATGGGATGGGTTTGCTACTGCAAACAGCAGACTCAGAAAAGCTGATGGTAGGATAGAGAGAGTATCTATCTACAACAGAGACCATTCGTGTTTTAAAAAATTTCTTTGCATTGTTTATTTTCTTGGCTTTCCTTGGTAACAACTGTGACTCACATCATATCTAGGAAATTCTGTGGCGCAGTTGCTGGTATTTGAGCTTGCTCTTAAGGTTTTCATTAACACTGACGCAGCTAGAGTTTTGGCTTGTAACTGCCATGGCATATTCCACCAGTAAATCATAATGTCACTGAGGTATCCTCGCAGCGTGCTGCTATCTTAATGTTTCAAACAGGTATCTCTGGGGATAAAAGATAAAGATAGAAACAGATGATTGGCGTCATGTGTGAGTCTGTTATTAAACGAGAAGCAAAGGTTTTGTGTTTAGTATTGAAAGTTAGGATTGGTCATCATCTCTCTGTAGTTTGATGTTATTTCAGTCTGTTGGTTTGTGTGGTATCTACATATTTATTTTAACGTCAAAAGAACTTGATTGTACATTAAAAGTAAACATGATTATTTATATAAATGTGTAGTCAAACCATAATCCTTGCAAAATGCTAAGCAGAATGTTATTCAGTCAAATTCCATTGTATGACAAGCTCAGGACTAGCAGGACACAGATTATTAGTTTTTCTTTTGTGGGTTTACTGATCTAATCTCAGTTTGGGCAAACTAAACTAATGTACTAATGCCCTAATGTACTAATCTACCGCTTACTCAGTCCACCGCTTTGGTTCAGACTGAAATATTTCCCCAGCTGTAGGGTTGGCTTGTCCTTTTCAACACTGTAGTGATAATGCACCTCCAAGCTGGTTTACTAACTATAAGTAAGTTCAGAATGAAAGGAACTTAAGTGGCAGAAGTCAGGTTAGTTGGCTGTTAACAATGATCTTTTGACACAGAACCTTCCGTGTCAATGAAGCATCTTTTGACAACTAAAAATAGTAAAAGTTTCTTTCATTGTTTTGTTGCCACAGTTCTCATCTGTGTTTTCAGTTTGAATCACGGTAGCTCACTTTTCGGGTGAAGTCCTCAAATGGAGTCAGAACGGACAGCTTCTTTCCGGAAATGTTTCCTGGTGAGCAGTGATATTGTCGGGGAGTGTTCGGAGTACTCCCAGATCCTGCTTCTGCCCAATGAGAGACTATAGCATCATGCTCAATGCTCAAGCATGGAGTACATGCTGTTCTTGCTGGAGCCTTTTTGCGCCTAAAGGTTGTGCTTCACCTGAAGGTCTTCCAGATGGGAGTAGGCAAACTCTTCCTGTCTGGCTAATGGGGATTAGATATTGTAGCCAAAGATCCTGTGAGTATAGGCATAGTATATCTAAAACAAAGATAAAACAAAGGCATTGGGACTTGTTTGAGTTTTCTTGACATTTCAACTTTCATTCAAATAGCTTCTACAAAAGCCAAGATACCAAGAATTAGTGGAAGACTCATATTGGCAACTTGGGAATACTCTTTTCTATGTAACAAGAACTTGTGATTTTTGTTTTTCTAGTGATGGATCTTTGATCTGTGAATTATTCTGTGAATAGATTCAGTGAGTTCGCTCAGTACACTCCTGAAACAAGAAAATCTGAACCGGTGTGAAAGTGCCGTTTTTCCCTTCATCAAACATTTGTAATAGCTTTCCTCCCTAGTTTAAAGGACTAAAAAGAACTGCAAGACATCTGCACTTCCAAATGCCCGTACATTTGGCTCATAACATGTCAGAGGTTTAGATTTCATGACGTGATGTCTGGCTGTTCGCAGATGACTCCTATGATTGTGATCATCCCCAAAGTCATTATCATATGAAACCACGTCAGTAACTGCAGTCTAGAGTTGGACACCACTATCACTTCACACATTGGCTTATGGCTTTATGATTTGGTCTCGGCTTCACACTGTTATCGGATGACCAGTTAGATATTTCCTGCTGGTGATTTCATCTGTGAGGACATTAGAGACGCATTAGTCTGGCTGTGGACTGAGAGAGGCAGGAAGCAGAGGTGTTATAAAAGAGTTACAGAAAGTGATGGAACACCTGAAGTGACAAGAGTTTCTAGGTGAAGTATTACCAGACACCTAGAATAGCCTGGCTTAACCTGCCTTATCCACAGTCAGGTGATGGTAGGTTCCTTGTCTTAAAATAGAAACTATAGGTAATGTGTTTTTTTAATGTGCATATAAATATGCCTCTGTATCTATGTTCTTCACAAACAAAACATTATAAAGTTAATTGCTCCAAACCTTGTGGTGTGCATTTGCTTCTTGTGCTTGCATTTGGTGGAGACTGAAATATGAACAGTTATAAAATTTTAAGACGACAAACTTTAATATCAAGAACAAATTAAATGAATTCCACATATTTAGCTGAATCCTGCGACAGTCAAAAAGGAAAATTGCTCCTTCTGTAAGTTAAAATTCATCCATGCTTCTATACCATTAAACCTGCAAAGATAAATCAAATTTATGATATTTGGTGAAGTATTAAATGTAAAACAGAACAAAACAAGCAAATAAATTATATGCATTTTGCACCCAAATTTTGAAGATGGGTTTCTCCAATTTTCTTACACACACTTTGGATTTAATGCTGCTAAGGTCAGTTATTTATAATAAGCTACCTTATTCTGTCATCATTACCTCCATACATTCACATGATGTTGACATCATGATACGCAACTAGATATTGTCATGTGTTATCGGCATTTTTCAAGGTCTTAAAGGGTGACGTACAATGAGCTTATTTAAGTTAAGCTCATTTTAATCTGAATCATTTCATCATCATCAGTTTATAGCTTTTTTGGTGTCACGGCACAAATGAACATTAAATTATATTTTAAAAACGTATTATGATATTGGATTGTGTCAACCACTCGCCTTGAAAGAGAAAGAGAGTGGCTACTGCAGTAGCAACTCTTGCTCGCTAACAGCCCTATTATTAACTAGTACATAAACAGATTCCCAAACAAATACACACACCAACACACCCATGTGAGATATTTACGTGGCTGATGTATGTAATGGCTAGGTGCCATTTTGGCGTCTTTGTCTCTATGCTAGGGTGAGCAGCTTTCGTAAGCTGACACCTACTTCTTCAGATGACATGACATGTCATGTGATGTGGAGGAGGTCTTTCTGCATGTTTGTGGATATCAGTGTTGCTCTGTTAACGCCAGTCTGGCAGCAGACTGTAACACTAGCCCACAAGAAGCTGATGCTGTGTATAAATTAAAGGGGTCCCCTTGTACTTCTTTCTCCTCTCCTTAGGTTGTGTACTACATAAGTTTCATATGATGTTTTACCCAATAAAAGAAATTTGTGCTTTGCAAGCGTTACCTTGTGAGTATAAGTGTAAGAGAAGTTGCAGTATAGTTGTAGTTTTTGGTGGGGTTGCAAAAGGCTGACGTCTAACCTTGCTACCGTGCAGCGTGGATCAGGGGGCTTTGGCGCCACACCATGCTCTTTAGGTGGATCGGTTAACAGCAGCTTTTGGCCCCGTGGTGTCCTTTGAGGGTCAGTGCCAAGACCACTTCAAATGTGCAAACCATAATCCCCTTCTGACATTAATATTCTCAGATGGAGGCAAGCAGGGAGCATGGTGGGGGGTGGCAATGTAAGCAAAGTCTTTCTGGCTGGCCTTGTTTCATGCTGGCAGTGCTGATAGACACCAAAGCCGTTACTCATGGTGCAGGCATGTGCAGAATGTATTCTTAGCCCCTGTCTTCCTATCAGTCACTACAGAAAGGTTGGAGGGTCAAAAAATAAAGAGGTAACCAGTCTACAGTGCTGTCTGCACCGCTGCTGTTTACTAGGGAGGGGGTGATATTTTAAACCTGGGAGAGCTCACATATTTACCCCACTGAGCCTGACTGACCTTGCCATTTGGTGGGGTGAAGAAGCTGGAGACCACTGGCGGAGAAGAAGCAGCAAATAGGGAAGCTCTTTAGTTAGTACTGGATAAGTTAGAAAGCTTTCAGCTTTTACGTATAGTTACTGCCCTGAAAAGTAGATAGAATTAAGATTATCAAACTAAAAGAAGTCGAGGAGAAGGAGAAGGGAACAGCACTCGGGGGAGCCGAAAGGAAGCCAGGCTGAGCTGACTTTCCTCCAGAGGAGGAGTTGCAGTTGCCGGCCAGGGCAGGTCCCAGGGCTGGCAGGGCTGGCCCTACTGCTTCTCCACCTCCATTCCTTTCTCCTCTCCTACTCCTCCTTATCCCCCCTCAACCAAACTGCTGTGCAGTGATGAACTTGCAGGCAGAGTTCTTGAGCAACAAAGGAATGCTTAGAAAATCCTGCCAAATGAACTTCTCTGCGTCAAGAGAGGAAGACTCCCGAGGCTGAGCCTTCCATAACAGGACCTCCGCTGCATTATAGACTCTCACCCTTTTGTCCTCTCACCCATTTTTTGTTGCACTCACTGGTTGAGTGCACTGGGAGACTGAGAGTTTTTTTTTTTTATACATTTTTTTTGCCTCTGTAAACCGGAACGCTGGCAACGTTTTCAGTAGCACGGTGCAAGGACCAGCTCCACTCACCCAAGATGAGCCGCTGGCTGAAATGCACCTCTATGCACTTTGTAGGTATTCATTCAGTTTGTCACCAAAAGTTATTTTTGCTGTTCTGTTTATTTCTGCTGTACTTATGGTTTCATGAACAAGGTGACATACCTGAAACCTTTGCTTTAACAAAATGGTAATGTGGTGAGGGACTTCTACCTGAGGATAATTAATACTGATGGATCCAGTGGGTGTCTGATTAACTGCTTCACAGCTACATCAATATGTACATGTTGTAAATTTAAGTGCGTTATTCATTTCTAGTGTTTGATTGCAGTTTATTCTTGTGTGCATTCAAATGGCATGTTTTTTTAATCAGGTACGATTATATTTTGTGCTTCCTTGTGTTTGTTTCATTTTGTTCTTTGGTATCAAGCACCACAGTTAAACAAGCCTCTCAGAAACCTCAAGAAGTCTGTTCCCATGCTTTGTAGCCATCACTCATGGTGAAACTGCAGTACAGCACATTCTTGGCACATTTTTCATGAACTTGTGTTCTCGTCTATTATTATTGGAGACGGACGCTGCCGTTGTGTTTATTATTGTTTTTGTGTCAGAAATGAACATTCGTCTTCGTATCCATATGTCACAGTTGTATTCATTAGTCCTCTACAAGGGCTTGGAAACCAAATAATAGTTATCACTTACCGCTGTACGTTAACTGCCCGATATCAATATCATCAACAGAACACAGACTGGAACAAGTATGACGATCGGCTGATGAAGGCGGTGGAACGCGGCGAGGTGGACAAGGTGGCTGCTGTTCTCAGCAAGAAGGGCATCATCCCCACTAAGCTCGATGTGGAAGGACGCTCGGCGTAAGTGGACACAGACATGCACGTCTATTTACAGACATTTACAAGTTCATGCCCAGTGTGTTCACATGTTCTTCAGCACGTTTTGTAGATGCAAGAAGATGTGAACTACTGTATATCTAATCGAACATGTACAGAGAGAGAGATTCTTTGTTGTTACCATCCAGACTGTTTATTTTTTTAGTCTTTGCAAATCTAGAAATGCCCTCCATCACAAACTCCAAACATTGTAGCTGTTTCCCCACCACATCACATTCCTCAACCCATTTCCCAGATAAAGCTTCTTTAGATGGGAATTACTTTCCAGTTAGGCCACTCCTACTCAAAAATAGTTTCACCTTCTTCACCTGTCAGTGCCAACTATCCCTGTATGAACCAAAAAAAACAACAACTTTGATCCAGCTTTCCAGTCAAATGAAAGACACAGCAATTGCATATACTACTGTGTCTCCATTTTTATACTCAAAAAATCCCTTTAAGCATCCCTCTGACTGGAGGTCAGTGTGGGAGCTGGTATAAAGAATGTTTGTGGCCACTGAAGACTTGACCACACTGGCCAGAGGTTGTTTATGTAGTCGTTACAGGAAATGACTCCCAGCAAATTCAGATCAGATACACTGTGGTTCTCGAAACACCAATAATACATTTAAGCCCAGCTGCAGGTCATTATCAGGATCAAGTCACATCTTGAAGCACCATGTTTTATACGGTAGGATTTCTCGGTGGGAACCTGAGGGTTTCTGGGGTTTTGCTTTTCAAACAGCTGGATTTACACCCTTCATTTAAAGAAGAGTTTGAACGGGAAGAAGTGGAAGGTGAGGGGGAAAAGTAGGTCAAGTCATGATATATGTACGAGAAAGTCTCTGATGTAACTTAACCATCCAAGACTGCAGATATTTCTTTACTGTGCTCCTATCAGTGATCATAATGGCCAGACCTTGTAAAATAACACAGTGAGCTGTTTACAAAAGCAGCCAGGTACTTTGTTTTCTTGCTAAATTTAAAATTTTCTTCCAAAACCAGCATTTTGGAAAGCCTGGCGCCCTCAGTTTAGTCCCAGTTATATGAAGAAGTCACTGGTCTCTGGCCTGTGCTTCACGCTTATTTTGACAAAGGCTTTGTCAAACCATGAAACTACGGAGCGCCAGATCCCAGAAGCAAAGGTGCAGATTATTTTCAGCAGTGTATGAAATCCCCTTGTGGCACCACTGCATAGAGCAGTGACTGTGTCTATGCATGTATGTTAATAAACAGCCTGATTTAATACCTGGTCTCATAGTAAGGTGCTAAAATTTGTACTAAGAACTAGATCCAGAGACGAGGCTGCCAATTTTGCAATGACAGACTGTCGTGATTGTCGTGACCAAACAACAGTCAGGCTCATCGTCTGGTGTTCCCCTGCAGTGCAAACAGACCCAAACAAGTAAACTATAAAATCAACCTAGCTGAATATTTAGGAAAAGAGGTCATGCTTTCTCCCAAGTATATCCAAAACAAAAGTGCACCACAACTGCGACTCAGCAAGTCTGCTTATAGTTCAGTGGGCCACACACACGGGCAACATGTGTCTATGGCACTCTAGCCTTTGCCAAAGTCAGAGGACAGAGGAATGCTGAATGGTGAATCCTTGTAATCATGGAGCTCTGTGGGGTAACTAATTACAAAGTGTTACCCCCAATATATCATTTGGCGTGCCCTGGATTAGCCCCACTGTATTCAGCTCATGAACTCAGCTCTAACTGTGCTATCGCTGCTTCCAGCTGAGTAAACAGTTTACATCTCCGCCGTGGCATTAGCTTGATCACGGTGAGGTTGGGCCACCCATCACTCCTGCTCGGTCTGCGCACTCGTGATAGCTAGATGACAAGGGCGTTGCAGGAAGAGTTGTCCATGCGACGGCGCATCACTCGAGAAGCAGTGAGCCTTTCGGCTGTGTGCACACTGTTTATTATGATTAGCTGAAATGAATTCTGTGGCTGAGTGTCCTCTAAGAATAACAATACCACGCTGAGAGTTTCACAGTTGGACCTGTGTCATGTTGAGTCTAATCTTATGACAGATGGAGAAGAGACTGTTGCTTAAATTAAAAGCTCAATTAGGCTTTTAGTTAAGTGGACTGCATCTATAAAAACAACTCTTTCAGTCCTTATCTCGTCACAGTTCTTTAATCTGTATTTCCTAACCACTAGACAGTGGTCAGTCATACTGTTAGTGCACAAAAATCAACTGACAGAAGACTTGTATCATGCTATTGATAGTCTATGCCAGTCAACATCATCATTTAAACCAGTCTCAAAGTGGTGGTATACAGGTGCATTCATGGGCTGATGCGAAGCACAAATTCAAGGGCATGCAACAAAGAGAAGTGACTGAGATCTTATGAAAAGAATTAAGAGGATTCATCTGTTTTCATGAAAGCTACAATAGTATTTTCCTGGCCTCTTTGGGGTAGAAGAAGTCCAAGACACTAAAAAAAGAACAGTTCAACATTTAGCAACAAATTGTTTTATTGTTAAAGACATTTGACCTTATTGTATTAATAAAAAACTGCAGAATTGAATTATAAGCCAATTTCCTAATAAAACAAAGAGCAGTAGGGATTGACAGAGGTAATTAGGGGAAAATATTCATGCACTTTTCTAGTTGTAAATAGAAGCCAGTTTATATGCAAAGTGTGTGGGTGGACAAAACGGTGCACACTTGAGTCAAGCTGTCATGCAGCATAAATACTAATCTGTGTTAGAACAAAGAGGTATTTTAAGCTCTGCAGCTACTGTGTTTTGACTGTTGTGTCCTCAGAGACACTATATATCATGTGGTTCATCTGCCAGCGTATACTCTCTGGTTTACTCTTCCCTTTTCACTCCTTTAAAAATAGCAGCCATATCCTGTAGAGACTGTCAACCTGAAAGCTGCCCAAGGAGCAGGTGTAAAGATGAAATGACATGTGCTCTCTTACAGCCAGACCCATTAGTCCCCTAATATTCATCTCTAACAATTTTACTGAGCTTTCCGTGAGAGTAAGCTGTATACGTCTACATGGAGGCATTTACAACATTTTGATGTTTTTTCAACTCTTTGATGGGGGACTACTTTTGGGAATTTAAATCTCCAACAGATGGGTCGGTTGGTATTTGTTCGTCATTCATTTTTCATCTTCCTCTTCATCACTCAAGAGGAAAAGCACTACCCTAGTTTAAGTTTGCAGTTCGAAGAAGTTTGACTCAGTGCAGAAGCATTCCTTGAGTCACCTTATGGAGACACGTTGTGCCTCATGAACTTGGTGAGTCACATGACTTATATCCTTCTAAGTTGCATAGCTCTCCTCTGCCTCGTGCCTGCTGTTTGCCCCCCAAGAGGTCAGGACCCTCCTCTTCTCCCCCAGAGCCACCTTCTCCTGGCCATCAACACGGCTTTTAATACCCGCGCCAGTGTTGAGGTGACAGCCTAGCTGTCTCCTTGGCAGATACCTCGGGGTTAGTGTATAAACAGGTTCATGTGACTTGATGGGTGGCAGACTGAGATTAGTTTACACAGAAGTGCTTCACGTCTTCATGGTTAGTAGTGGTGCTGCTGCCGCGGGTTAAATCAGGAATGTTTCCAGTCAAAAGTGATGATTTAAAAATTGGCTGACAAACACACTGTGGAAACTTTCTAACTAGGGAGGCAATTAACAAGGAAATACTTTGTGGCAATTAAAAAAAAAAAGACAACAACAATCAAGTCTCAGGATCAACATTAAAAGAGAGAGTTTCATGTCATGTGTCATTCGTGCTGCTGTTTCAAAGTTTAGGAATACCCTGGTGAGTAAAGTGGCTACTGTACTTATTTGTGAATATAATGAACGTAATCTTCCCTCAGCTTTAATGGGGCCCGATGTGGTGCCTTTACTGACAAAAGCTATATTCTGCTAGTAGTCTTTTCTATCATGTGACAGTGCCCACAGCTGATACAGGAGGATAACTGTGTTACTGGTTGTCATGGAGTCTTTACAAACCCTGAGGTTTCTTGTTATTTGCTTCGGGAATGCTGATCTTGCTGATAGCGAGGAGCCAGGCGTCCGTTTGCAGTCCCAGTCTCTTGTCCTTAAGTTTCACCCTCTCCCCCCTTCTCTTTGCACCCTATCACTTTTTCACTTGCCCTTCTCAACTCTGTGCAGCCTGCGTTTTTGCAATATCCTCCTGTCTCACGCCGTGTACTCTTTCCTGTCTCAGTGTTTCTTAACATTTTCTACATATCTCTCGTTTCCCAGGTTTCATTTGGCTGCAACACGAGGACGCGTAGACTGTCTCAATCTCCTCCTGGGACACAATGTTGATGTCACTGCAAGCGACGCCGCTGGTGAGTTTAGGTTGGATCAAAGCGGAGCCATAATAGTTATTTTTATGTTTCAGATATTTCACTCACACTGAATATATCAACGCATACATTGATATAAAACATTAAAATTCCGATAAAGCTTTTTGTAATTGTTTTTTATAGACTGTGACTGCCTATGAAGTCTGTGCAAAGGGTTTTGGTTTATTCATAATAAACCACTCAAGTTCCACATGATCATATTATCAGTTAAATCCACAGGGATCATTTACATTGAGAGCTTGCCTAAATGGCTACTTAAATTCCTTCTAAGTCTTAATTGCATACATTACATGAGCTTGTACAGATTTCTACATGTTGAGTGATTGATGAAGGCATACATCCAAATATGTCAAAGGTAATTCTAGTTTTGTGTGGTTCTGTATTGTAATTAATGGAATCGCTTATTGTACAGGCCATCCATTCAAATGATTCTAATTAATTTGCTGTAGCTGTGAGTGAATAATTGACTCATTAGAACCAAAACCCAGTGCAAATGTAGTGCAGCTTAAACCTAAAGGTACGAGCTGAGCGCAGAGATGTTGTTGTCCGTGGCTCTAATAGCAAATGCAAACCCTAGATTGTGAATGTAATTTACGTTTTCTAATTGCTTTCAGGAAAAAGTGCTCTTCACCTGGCTTCGAGACATGGACACTCTCTGTGTGTTCAGAAACTCCTACAGGTAAAGTGCAGTTGTGGTTCGCTAACACTATTTGGTATTACCTAGGGACGTCATGTAATTTAAACTAACATCTATTTACTTTGCAGATTCTGTATTAATCTGTATTAATCCTGGGGGAGAATTTACAAACTACCTGACAGTGTGTAAATCACCCCCACAAAAATCCAACATGTCAAATTATGGTTCCCATGCATGTCATTTATCTCATCATCCTTCACGATTTAGTTCTTCTGTCAACATCTTGGCTCTGCACCCACAGCCTCCATAATTCTTAGCTGATAAGAGGCAGCGAACAGAACAAAACAAAACTCAAAATGCATCCTCAAGCCACAAACATGCTGATTTGCACTGGATTAGTGGTAACACAGGACCTCTGTGTTAGGACTAATGTGGCAGGTCGCAGTGTGATGTTTACTTCAATTTACAAATGTGACAGATTTGTGCACAGGATGTAAACGCCCGCTGAGCCCGCTCCATATCGGTCGACAGAAGGCCCTGTTGAGTCACTGCGCCCCACTGGAGGATTTATGTGTTTACAATGAAGGGGGCTATCTCTTCAATATTGTGCTCTCGTAGTGTTGTAGCCCCTCCCCTACCCGCCCCATCTCTCGCATGGCAATGATCTAATGGAGGTCGTAGCTGTTGGCAGGGGGTTGTCAGCAGTGTTGACAAGCCTATCCTCCTGCAAACCTGCCGTCCATTCTTAGTGCCGTCATCACATCATACATAGCAGCTGGACGCCGACACCCACCGACTCCACTATCTCCCTCCGTCAGCCCAAACCCTCAAGGTGTAGGATATCCCCCCTCCACGCTCTACCGTTAGCTTCCAGTGCTGCTCCACCCCCCCCTCTTCTCTGTGTCATTTGAGCATGCTGCCAATTTTTGGCCCTTGTTGCTAGAGAGAGTTGGGTTTTTATAGTGGGGAGGCAGAGCTTGCTGGCAAGCCTACCCAGCAACATCATGCCCCTGTTAGCATTGAGCCCTCAAGGCTTTCATAACAGGCCCTCATCGCTGCAGTGGTGCAGTCGCTGATGTCCAACCAGCTGACTGGCTCTGTAGAGATGTCATAGGCATATCAGCACAGCGCCACTTAGCCTAAAATGAACCTGCCTGCTGTTGCATCTCAGGTTCCACTGCCAGGCATTGGAAATAAATAATATTTATGATGACTTTTTTTTTTTTTTAGAGACGTAGGAGAATCTGAGCGTCTATCTTCCTTGTTGGAATATTTGTCCAAATTTTGAATATAATCTCCTTTATATTACACCACATGGTTATAGTTGAAGTTTTTCTATCTACTCTCATCAAGTCCAAGCCCCTGGTCATGTGTGTCATGTTGTTGAATTGGTACTAACTCAATGCAGTCAATATCCAGTAACCTCATTTACTTTCACTTGCCGTGATAATTATTAATTCTGTTCAAAGTTACGGCGATGTGGTTATAAAATCACTGATTTCCATTGACTGCTTCATATTTATTTAATTTTTTTGCAGGAAGAGATGCAAAAAAATTAGCATTTTTCTTTCTTTTTTTTCAACACATACATACACAGATTTATGCACTGTTAAAATAAGGTGTTTGTGATTTTGTAGCACAACTGTCCAGTTGGAAACATGGACCTACAAGGAAGAACCGCTCTACATGATGCAGGTAAGACTACTGTACTCTACTCTAATCTACTCAGTTACCTTACTCAGTTACTCTACTCTTCTACTACTGATTCCACTATAATCTGCTAGGACTGTCTGCCCTCCTTTAGAACTGACTTTATTCTACTCTACTGTAGCATACTGGTGACCATACTCTGTTACTGAGTCTTCTCTAGACCATTTCTCCAGTATCGACATGACTGTCATCTATTGTTGCCCTAATTCTTATTCTAATTATCTTATTTTAGCAAGGCTTCCACACTCGTTGCATCATCTCCACATGCTCACATAAATGTTAATGTCTGCCGCATTACATCTGTTCTGAGGTTTCACTGTGATCACGACTGGTGTCTTTTTAAAGACAGCAGTCGTGTTCATCTCACCATACTCATTTCAACATTTAAACTCAAACTCGGACTGAGTGCAGGCGGGTGTGTGTCTTTGGTAAATGGGACGAAATGATTGAAGATGTCTCTCGTGTTTTCTCTTTCCAGTAATGGCGGGCTGCTCCTCCAGCGTAAAACTTCTCTGTGACAGCGGGGCTTCTGTGAATGCCAGTGACTTTGTGAGGACTGATAATGCACTTCATTTCACACAGTGTGCTGAAAATTTCTAAGCCATTTTTTTCCCCCACATCTCCTTGCTCTTTAAAGGTTGTTACCTTGTCAATGGTTGTCATTATGTGCATGCAAGGTCGGTTTGACCATCACAAAAAGGTATTCACTAAACATCAAGCTAGTCCAGTTGAATGAGAGGTCTCGACATCTGGAAACCTCGTTGGATTACTCTTGACCTTTAAACGGGAGGCATTATACTTTAGACTGTTAATAGTTTGTGTGATTTTGTGAATGTGTGTATTTATGTGTGTGTGTTTGTTTTATTCTTCTAGGATGGCAGGACACCTCTGGTGCTGGCAACGCAGATGTGTCACCCACACATTTGTCAGCTTCTGCTGGAGCGAGGGGCTGATGTAACTGTCCGAGACAAACAAAACAAGTAAGAGACATCACCTCTTGTTTTTCTTTAATGTGATTGACAGTCATACATTTTAATAATTGGAAATATAAGTTGCTTTGAAAACTCATCTGCAAGAAGTTGGATTTCTTAGAATTGGCAGCTTTTCTGAAAGTATTGGTAACATATTTTGGTAACTATGAACATTTATTTGGAATCTATTCCTGAGAGCTCACTTACCTTACTTACCTTGCAATGGGGGACTGTTCAAACCTTTTAACAAAGCCAGGGTTAGACAGGTGAGCAACACAAGTAAAAGGAGAAAATGGAATAAAATATTTTGTGGTCTGCATGCTGAAGTCCTGGAAACTGTATATATTTTAAACCAGGAACAAAAATGAAGGAGTGACATTGTCTAATGTTTTTTTTTATTTTGGGTTTAATTTAAGTTTCGCCTGATTGTTTAACTAAACAACCAGATGTGGTAGCAAACAACTGGCACATCGTCTCAGTTCATCTACTACAGTGCAGTGAATTATTCAGCAGTAGCTAAACAAAAGCCAGGTTTAATATATTTTCCCGTGTTTCGTTTATATTCGGTCCCACAAGTCTTACAAAGCTAGTTTGTACGTGTTCTTGCTCATTAACCGTCTTTGTTGACTCCTTCAGGACAGCAGTGATTCTGGGCTGCGAGTACGGCTGTAAGGACGCGGTGGAAGTGTTGCTGAAGAGCGGCGCTGATGTCAAGGCAGTTGACAGCTCGGGCCATGACGCGTATCACTACGCTCGCCTCAGCAAGAAACAGGACCTTGTTGCGGTGGTCAAAAGCTACATCGACAAAGCCACGAGAGGTCAGAAGACAAAAGTTATGAGTTTTTTATCAATACAAGAATGTTAGCATGACCAACAGGGACTTACTAAACCTATAAAGAACTATAAGAAGATTTAAACTTCAGTCAAGCTCATGTGACAGTAGTAGGCAGATTTGTTTATCGACAGGTAATGTCTGGGAATTGGCTTGACAAGTGGATGTTTTTTAAAAACATCCACTCAGAGCTCAGAATTTTGAACATCACCATGGCGGTGAAAGATTATTACAGTCGACAAGAAAATGTTGGTGTTTTAATTATTTGTGTTTGCTTTCCATTTCCAACATTTGCAACATGTTTTAGTTTTGCTGTAGAGCGTTGAATTATTATCAGTGTAAAGGTAAATAGTCCTTTTCAGCTCTTGTCAGTTTTTCGATAAAAAGTCTGAATGGAAACTCAATTTGCTGCCGTCTCATTTTGTTACAGAGAAAGAGGCCGCGAAGATTGAACAGTGGAAGCGACAGGTAATTCTGCACCCCTCAGTTTGCTTCACCTGTTATGAATAACATGTGTTTGTTCTCTGCACTAATAAACATATGTTAGATTATCTTCACATTCACATTTTTGTGAACATTTTGTTTCCACTTTACCTTTTGTTAAAGATGTTTAAGGTCGAGGTTGTTTGCATAACAAAACACCGTCAGTATTTTTCACTTCCAGCATTTGTTGCTTTAAAATGTCCTTCACTTCAAAAGCATTCAATGCTACTCTGTCTTCTTTCAGTTGTTGCATATTTCGAATTATTTTCTCTGGTGTTGTTTCGCAAGCCAATTTCACATCTCAGTCTAGATGCTGCTGCTCAGTTGTACATGACTGCCATCTAGTGATTAAAAGTTAAATTGTTTCCCTTGATTTCTTTGCCTATGGTGATGTTGTGTCTTAAATACATGACTGTGTTAAAAACAAAAAATAAAACACATCCTGTCTTATCCTCAGCATTCAGTGGAGAGATCAGAGGCAGCTGAAGTCAGCAGAAGAGATCAAATCATATATGTGAGTGCTGTACGACTTTGAGCTCCCGTTCCCACACAAACATACATTCACTCTGCGTCCTTAACATGTGCAAACTGACACTGTTTGATTACTGTGAGGTTGTTTGTTTTTATGTGTGTTTTAGGATATGGAAAGGCAGAACGAGACGCTTCAGGAAGGTCTCCGGAAATACCACCAGGAGCAGAGAACCCTGTTAGAGAAGGTCAACATGCTACAGCAGCAACTCGCACAAGTAAGCTCAAGTTAGAACATGCCGCAGCAAGAGCTAGAAAACAGTGCAGTACAGTGAAGCCCTCCAAGTATCTGGCTTGTTTTTGTTTTTTTCAGAGCACATTAGAGAGGTGAATATGAGAAAATATAATAATAAAAGCTAATCTGAGTCACGGTGTTATGGTTTAATATCTTAGTGCGGGCTTATGCTTCGATAATAAAAGGCAATTTGGGATTTAGGAAATGTGTAATAAATTCCAAACCACAGGTGTTCCTTTCAGAAGAGGCAGAGCAGGCTTTTAATACTGATTGCTTATGTAAGAGATTGATGACTATGAAATGCTATAAACAGTGAGCATAACAGATTCCTCACTATCAGCTGCCGGGACAATGTTCATTCCCCAGGGAGCGAGGAAATTCAATCTAAATGAATTTTAGCATCATATTGTCAATTATTAATCCATCAGTTGACTTGATATGTGATCGTTTTTTTTGTCTGCAGGAGAAGATGGCCAAGGAGGACACTCAGAAAGAGGTAGGAAACAGAGGTTATCCCTCGGACATAGTGGACATCGTTCACAATTTTATCATAAGCTGTAATCCTTAAAGTTTTTTATAAGGAAACGTTATAAATGTACAAATAAGTAACTACTCTCCTATTGAGAGTATTGTAGATGCCACAAAACATTGGCTACAGCTTGGAGGAGTATTTGCAGCACTTTACACAAGACTTTTGCTCCTCACTAGACCTTATATCGAAGTTTGTAAAAATAAATATGTCACGTGGCAGCACAGTGTGGAAGCATTTCTCAAAACCATAACAATGTTGTTGATTAAACTACGCTTGGGAGAAAACTCAGACCCCCGCTGTGTTTGCCATCATTTAATCAACCTCTCAATTATCTGAAAATGACTGATTGCTGTTGCCGGACACTCTCATGCCTTTTGCTTTGCTTTTTAATGAAGCAGAAGGAGCAGCTGAAGGTGTTGCTCAGTGCCAAAGAAAGAGAGGAAGGAGCCCGAGCCCCGGAGACCGTGAAGGTTCAGCTCAGGAGTACTTTGGTTAGTGACTTGATGCGTTTCTGTTTTGTAGCTGAAAGCCTCACAGAAACATGATATTTTATTTTAAGTCAATAAAGTCAGCCATTTGTAAATAATCTGTGTATCTATGTGTTTACAGGGGGAGTACTCTGGGCAGTCTGTTATCAAAGGTAATCTTCCTACAGTTTGAAAAATGATGAAAGTTCACAATCAGAGAATGAGTTGTTTTGAATGTAATGTGTGTGGGCTTGTTTCTTGCAGGTAAAGAGAATGTTTTGGTAAAACAAGCTCACAGCCTGGATTCTGATCAGGTCAGTTATTTCTTTCATCTTCTTTGGAGTAGTTTCTGATGTTTGGCAAATGTCTAAAATACAGTGTTTGTAGTTTGTATCGTAGAAGACTGCCTTGACAATCATGGGTTTAAAGAAGAAATTATGTCTTCCATGTAATATAATGCAAATTAAACCTCTAACACTGTTTTCAGATCCTGGGTTTCTTTATGTATTTCCATCACCTTTAAGAAGTGATCAGTTTGTAGTATCTCTTAAAATGATTTGGTGGATAAAGTACAAATAACAAATAGTTTGCATTCTCAAATAAGTTTTTTTTGTGTATTTATTTTTCCCTCTTTATCTACAGCTGCTGCAGAATCCTGCCATCTCCCAGTCACTGTCCAGACCTCTAGAGAAGAGTCAGCCCACTGTCGCCTGGGACCTCTCTGGTGAAGTGGATGCACTTCGACGTGAACTCGAGGCAGTCAAGAGAAGACAGCAGGCGGCGGAGGAGGAGACAGCACGACTTCAAACTGCCCTGAACCGTAAAAATCAAGAGTGCCAAGAACTGGTTCAGAGCCGAGACACCATCCAGAAACAGGCTGACCAGCAGGTTCAGGAACTGGAAGACGCCTTGGGGGACGTACAGAAGAGGATGCTGGATTCTGAGTGTAAGGTCAAACAGCTGCAAGCGCATGTCGTTGCTGTCAAGGAACACTTGGGAGGCCAGGCGACAGAAGAACTACGTGCCCAGCTCCTGGATGTTAAGGCCAAGTATGAAGGTGCTTCAGCCGAAGTGGGTCGCGTTCGTAACCGCCTCAAACAGAGCGAGAAAGCCTTGGAGGAGTATAAGAGCAGCGAGAGTCAGCTAGCAACTGAGACAGAAAGGCTGGACCAGGAGCTGGGAGTTCGCACTGCGGAACGAGACGAACTTGCGGAAACACTTGTTGAAATGGAAACCCATCTGAAAGAGGCCCAGACTAAACAAGGCAACACGGTACCGGCTGAGAAGTTTGACAACATGAAAAACCTGCTGACCAACGCAGTTGATGAGAAGGAACGGCAGCTCGCGGAGCTGAGGGAAGACTACGATCGTGTGCTGGAGGAGGTGGCGGAGCTCCATCGAAAGCTGGATAGTCCGTCGTCCCAGGCAGGACCTTCTGAGGAGCAGCAGAGGATACGGGAAGCTCTTGAAGAACAGAATGCTTCACTGAAAAGGAAGCTTGTGGATGTGACGGCCAAAAGCCAGGCTCTGATTCATGAGGTTGAGGAGACTGAGGAGGAAAGAGATGTACTACGAGATCAGCTGGATGAGCTCAGCAGCAGGATTGACAACGACTTCATGCTCATAAAGGACCACGAGGATATTCGGAGGAACATGGTAGCAGCTCTGGAGGAGTTTGAGGACAAACTGGTGGAAGCCAGTGAACGTTACGGAAAAGCAGAGGCACAAGTCCAGCAGCTTCAAACCGAGAGAGCCACGCTGCAGGAGAATATCAGCAGTCTCCACAGTGCCAGTGAGAGACAGCAGAGTGAAATGGACGCTCTGAGGGCTCAGAATGATGACCTGACGAAGAAACTTGAAGTTTTACAGAAGAAATGTGAAGACAGAGATGAGGAGTGTGTACAGCTGACAGCACAGAGCCAGACTCTGAAACAGAGCTTGGAGGGACAGTATGTTCCCAGACAGCAGCATGAGCAAGTGAGGATGGAGTTGAGTTCCACCTTAGAAAGTGTTAAAGCCGAGATGTTGAAGTTGGAGACCAGGGAGAAGGAAAGTGGGGAAGAATTGAAGAAAGTGAAAGATGGAAACGAGAAGTTGAAAGAAAAAATGGAGCAAGTTCTGTTAGAGATGAGAAACGAGTATATAAATGTGAAAGATCACAGAGCTATCACAGACAAGTTGAACGCTGCTGTGGTCGAGGCAGAGAATAGAGCAAACGAAGCATCAGCGATGCATGTGTTGGTTCAGGAAGAAGCTGTAAAACTCACTCAAGAGCTGGAGGCCCAGAAGAAAGAACTGGACACCATACAGGAGGCTATTCAGTCCAAGTTTGTCCCGCTGACAGCAGCTGAGGAGAAAGAAACTTCCTACAGTGTCCAGGTGAAAGAATTGGCCATGAAACTGTCAGAAATGGAGGAAATGTATAACAAAGAAAAGTCTGCAAGAGAAAGCCAGAAACAGGAGAAAGAGAAACTGAAAGTTGAGATTGAGTCTGTTCAACAGAGACTGGACACTGCTCTGGTTACCAGTGAGAAGCACAAAGACGTGGAGGAAGAGTTCAAGGCTAAATATGAGGAACTGACCCAGGCCTTGGTCAGTTTAGAGCAGCAGTACAAAGAGGTAACGCTCCAGAAAGATGAACTTCAAGAACAGAATACCCTCTGCAACACGCAAATCCAGCACCTCCAGGAGCGTCTGAAATCAGAATTGGCCCGGATAGCAACGTATGACGCGGAGCTTAAGACCCTCCACGATGCCATGCAGCAAGCCCAGATCGATTGCAAGAAAGCCAGAGAGGCACAGCAGGAGGAAGCCCAGAGGGTTTGTGCCTTACAGAAAGAACTTCAGGAGCTCCATGGTGGTCGGTCTTCTCTGTTGCAGCAACACGGCATGGCCAAGGATGCCCTGGAGGCTGAAGTCACTAAGCTTCAACTGGCTCTCCGTGAAGAGGAGGAGAACAACGCCCAGAGGGCTGAAGATGTATCTGCTCTGCAGTCTGAGCTCCTTCAAGCCACTCAGGCTCTAGAGGAGATTCGCTCCAAGGAAGACCAAATGAACCAGCTGAACAAGGAGAAGCAGCAGTTGGAGGAGGAGGCTGCCAACCTGAGCAACAAGCTACTGAGCTTAGCAGAAGAGTGTGAGGAGGCCCATAAGGAGGCAGCGCAGGCAAGAGAGGGCGAGAGCAGGGCCAGGACCGAGATGGAAGCTGTCCAGGACAAGGGACGGGCCATTGAAAGAGAAATCAGAGAGCTGAAGGAGAGATACGACGAGTCTCTCAGCACCATCTGTGATCTCCAGAGGAGGATTCAGACATCAGCTCAGCAGACTGAGGCCAAAGACAAGAAGGTAGAAATATTTACAGAATCATTTAATCATACCATGCCTTACACTTTAGATACTGTAAATAGATCTAAGAAAAGAAAGCCTTTTTTTATTGGAAATAAAATTTGATGAAAGTGAACATTAACATTAATATGCATGTATCTGTGTGTGTTTCAGATCACAGAGCTGCTGACAGACGTTGAGCGATTGAAGCAGGCACTGAATGGTCTGTCCCAGCTGGCGTACACAAGCAACGCGCCCAATAAGAGACAGACGCAGCACATCGACACACTCCAAGCCCAGATCAAGAGCCTACAGCAACAGCTGGCTGTGAGTGGACGTACATTACATACTAAAATATGCATTACAGTAGATTATGTAAATGCACAGGTACTCTGCTTTAGATTTTGTTAGGTTTTCTGCACAGTAAATGCCTTTTTGTCCGTGACTGAAAACAACTGTAGGAGCTAAAAATATGTCTCATTTTATACATGTTACATTCTAATATTTATAATTTATGACGGCTAAAATATCTAAATGTTTGCTTCATATTGCTGACTCTCCTCACATTGGTCAAAGAGCTCAACATGTAACCAACTTTAGAAAAAGATGGGTGCTCTTCTTCTGGTAACATTTAGGTCTAGATGGAACATTCATGTTGATGTCTACAATACTGGGCAGCTGCTGACGATAATTGAAGCTTAATGTATGAAAAACATAATTGTAACGTCTTTCTTCTTTCCTTCTGCTCTATAAGGATGCTGAGAGGCAACACAGAGAGGTGGTTTCAATTTATCGGACTCATCTTCTCAGTGCAGCACAGGTAACTTCATCTCATTAATCTGTGATTTCCTTGCTTAAACCCTGCGCATCGTCTGCTACAAATCACAGCACGAATGGCCTTAATTAAAATCATTTAGGTTTTATTGTTCAGATGGAGGTTGAACCCTTGGGGATTCAGTGATTAGATCTGAAAGCAGAGATTCAGAAAGAATAATTGAACAGATGAAAATGTTTCTAAATGTGAACTGAGATAATTTCATTAAAGCACACTAGACCGCATAAAAGCAGACAGTTTATTTGATTAAAGCCGACAAAAAAAAAACACACACTTTATGTACGTTTCAAAGTGGTAGTTCACAAATGAATGTCACTGTTGCTACATCCATCTTTTATATACAGTCTATGGCAATCACACAACTGTAAACGGTAAATGACATGTAATCAGGAAATCATGCCTGTTGTATTGGCACCTGGGTCAGCTAAGCTACCTTTAGAGAATATAATTCATGTAATCACACATCAGTGACTTGTGCTTTGAAAGACGACTGATTGGATCAGCTTCTGCGCACGAACTGAGAGAACGTAACGGTAACTGTAATGAGAGCAGGTTTCAGATTCATTAATCACAACGGGGAACACGAATAAGTGGTGTGCTGCTGAGTAAAGGCACGATCACTGTCAGGAGCTGAAGGGCTAAAAATATCTTAAATTTATATATATATCAAATAGCTGAAGCCCATTTCTGACTGTTTCTCTCACAGGGCCACATGGATGAGGACGTCCAGGCCGCCTTACTGCAGATCATCCGGATGAGACAGGAGTTTGTGTGTTAAAGCCTTCAAACGCGACGCAGCCTGCTGACTCTTGATTCACCGTTCTCACGTCCCCTGCTGGAAAGTGTTCCTGCTGAGGCCCCTGTGGGTGCCCCGGTGTGTTTGTCAACAAATTTCTCCTGAAAGGCTGTTCTGAAGTCAAAATGTTGATGCAGCACATTCAAGCCTACGTGAATATTACCGGTGAAAACTACTAATACGCTCTAACAGTTTTATAAATTGGAGACGTGTGTGTGCTGTGCAGCTTTAACCCATTATATTCAGTGATGTGGAAGTTATTTGAACTGTGGGTTCTTTTCATAGATTACACACCTGACATGAACATATAGACCACTTTTCACATTCCCACCGTTAACAGTCAGCGTTCATGCAGAATGTTCTCATATTTAACAGCGATGTTTGTTTCAAAGGACAAGTTCATGGTGCTTAAACTCTCGTGTACATTAAAGCAGTTAATGGATGCTGTAATTCTTCCTTCTGCTCATGTATCTTCCTCAGTGTTACCCAAAACCAAGTACGCATTGTCGCCTGTTAATTTAAAAGTGCAAAAACAATCCGAAAGTACTAATTTGACAATATTAGAAAGTGTTGAAATGCTCACATATTAAAGATAGTGTCCAGTTTGTAGCTGGATGATAAGGCAAAGTCAGATTTTGTCTGCAGTAGAAGCAAAACTTTAATTCCTTTATCAGACAGGCAATAAATCTAAAACCTGTCGACATGAGCTTAAAGTAGTCAAAGAAGACATGATAATCCTACAGTATCACATTCACTGTCACTCAATCAATAAAAGTTAAAATGCTTTTCTGTTAGATGAGTAGAAGGCAGTAGAGATGATCTTTTTCACACAGACATCTTAGTGTTTTTTAAATTTTACGGTAAGTTACTCTTACAATGTTTTTCTTGTTTCAGCAAAGACATAGACACAAAAGGAGTGAATTTTACCAAAACACAGTTCTTACAGTGGAAGATCTTTAGAGAGGGATCTCTTCACAGCCAGCATTAACAGAAGCAATGATTACAGCGACCAATAAATCAGCCAGTACACACGTTCTTCATAGTTTAAAAAAAAATGTGAACTTGTCCTTCAACCTCGTTCATGTCAGGTGTAACCCTTCAGCTGCTTTCTTTGAAACGTCATCTTCTGGAGGTCCAAACTAGTCAGAAACCAAAGACCAGACCATTGATCCAAATCTAAAAACTACCCGCCGTGTTTGTAGGTGGCAGAAAGTTAGGGGTAGATTTGGGAGAGCGCTCGGTTATGTGTCTCACACCGTCTGGTGTCCTTAATGTGCTTGATCATCCTGGATTTGAGTGGTGGCGGTTTGTGGAGTGGAGCTCTCTTGCTGTGTCGCTCAGTGTGCAGTGGCACATCCTCTTTTTGTTGATACCAGAGTGTCCTCTAGTGGTGAGACTTGGCAGGCCAAGTTGATAGAAATTGTAATAATATTTGTGGCCCAGGGGTAGGCATTTCTTGTTTTTGGAAGCTCTAATATCTGCAGACTTGTACTCAAAAGCTTACAGATAGTTAAGAGAATATGAAATGTGAATGTAAAACCAATTAGTCTGAGCTTTATTATCTAATACACACAAACCAAACCACTTTTAAGACATGAAGCTAATCAGTGCAGCAGTGAACTTTGCAGCTTTCTTAGAACAAGGGCTGCGTACCCCTGAGCCGGCTCTTTGTGACCCCTGATGGTGTAGTGTAGTGGTGTTGTGATTGTTGAGCGAGTCTCTCGTGCCTTTACACTGATATATTTTTCATAGCTTTGTACTACTTTAATTACTGTACTACAGTGTGACTTATATTCAGCAGGTCTGGAAGTAGAACGGCACTAAACGTGTTCAGGGTAACATTTACTTTACTGTAGGATGCCATTAGATAAGAATAGAACAGATCCCTTTATTTATGTGGACAAACTACCCCCGTTAACCTTTAGCTATTTGTAGGACTCCTATCTATTATCTTTCAACTAACACATTAAAAAAAACTTTCTCACTCTCTGTTTTTATACTTTGGCCAAAAACTCTATTTACACCAACAGACAGTTTTTCTGCAGATGTCACGTATTAACACTACTTCTTTTGGGGAGACATTTCTTAGTTTCTCCTTTACCATCTATTAAATATCTTCTGTCGAACTGGTCTGTTTGAACTGGATGTTTTCTTTGACAACAGTATTTGTGTTTGTTAATCAGTCATACAAAATCAATAAAAAGTGCCTAACATAGAAAACTACATTCTTTGCAGTGTGTGTTTCTGTATTTTTTATCAGCTTCAGGTTTGCCTTGTTTTGTGCTAATTAGCAACTGTTAGCATGCTAAAGTGCTAAATTAAGATGGGAAAATATCCCTCCTACTGTTGCCTGGGTCCAATTTAACCCATCTTGAATGTTTCTAAATCACATAATTTGATATTTGATCCGAAAATAAGTGTATAATATTTAGTAATTAATTGAGAAGAAGTTTGCTAAAAAATATGAAACACATAATTAGCTGATACATTTAGTTTCAGGCTTTATAAATGGGCAAACAGACCGGGTCACTTTCGATCCGGGAGTTCAAACGCTGCACGGTCGACGAGGGACACGAGGGATGTGGTAAGTATTTTTTTTAGCCTTGTTTTAATCTTTTTTATCTTGTTAGCATTGTTTTACCGTCATACGCTACTTTCAAATTGTTGTGGCGTGAGATTTGCGTAAGTAGTTAGAGCTCTGCTGCTGCTAGGCAACTGCTGGCATCCAGAAACCACCGAAGCTAACCGTTAGCAAGCTAACACACAGATAGTTTAATGTAGGAAGTGCGGAGGCGTAATGAAAGGATGAGGCCGTCGGGAATACCAACATTTTCCTCAGACATACAGTATTATAAAACGATGAAGAAAACTGTCTCTCTGTGTGTTAGCCCTGCGATAGACTGGCGACCTGTCCAGGGTGTACTACCCCGCCTCTCGCCCGATGATGACAGCTGGGATAGGCTCCAGCAGACCCCGCGACTCCTCAGAGGAACAAGAGGTTACAGAAGATGAATGAATGAATGAATGAATGAATAAGGTACCATCAACTTTTTTACTTTTTCTGAATACATCAGCAAACATGTCTCGTGAACTCCTCTTGAAAAATAACTGTTTATTTCCAACTGTTGCTGCTTGGCAACTGTTGCTATCTAGATTCTAGAACGCAACTGAGGCTAACAATTTAGCAAGCTAACAACTGGGTAAATGAGTGTAGGAAATGCAAAGGCATAATAAAAAGGATGAAGCCCTCGAGAATATTGACATTTTCATCAGACATAGTGATTAAGACAGCTATTATTACAAAACAATTATATGTTACCCAACCCCTGCTGTTGTGAACGTCAGCAAACATGACACAACTCTGACCTTATTGAAGATTTCCACTTATACGGAATACCACAAACGTGGGCATTTGGTATTTTCTTGTAAACACCGTAAACACAAACTCATTTGAAGGCAGCATTAATTTAGCACCTTAGCATTACAACATATGCTAGTTATAGCATTTAGCTCCAAGTGTGTAGCCTCACGGAGCTGCTAGCATGATCATGTGTTTTCAAGGGAAGACAGTTTACAAAAAATGCTTTGTGTTTGCATTGTTGCTAGGCAACTAGGTAACTTAATTCCAGACATTTGTGATCAAATATTTTCTTAAGACATAATATAAAATAACGAGGAAAACTCAATGGAACTAAGCAACAATATTCTATGTTAAGTTACCATTCACCTCCACCATTTCTTAAAACATTTGCCTCTACCAAAAATTTTCATGATTTTGTGAATACCACAAGAGGGGGCATTTGGTCTCTTCTCTTCGTCACAATAAATGTGGCACCATTTGAAAGCAGCAATAATTTATCACTTCTTCACATGCTAACAGTTGCTAATTAGCATTTAGCATGGCTTTAGCCTCTTGGAACATTAAAGGTCCTGAAAACCTGTTTTTAATATGAGTAATGGGGCTCTACATAAACCCGGGAGTCAGAGCAGCTGTGGTCATTTTACGTGAGAGGTTTGTGTTTTCGTTGCTTTTAACTCGTTAGATGTGGTCACTGGAAATGCTGGAAAAAATGTGGCAGTTGTGGGTTCTTGTCAATCAAATCTGATCAAACGAGCCATGCGCAGTCTGATAAAGCAGCTGAACTTTAATGCTAGTAGTTGCCCATTTAGTCAGGAGTATTTCCTCCAAGAGAAATACCCCATTTTAGCAGCTTTAAGTGCTGAAGTAGCCTATATATATATATATATATATATATATGTGTGCTTTTATCTCCAAACTGTCTTACTTCCCTCGTGGAAGCAGCTCAGTTCATGTGGTTTCACTTTAAGTACAATCAACCCAGGAATGAGAGCGAGTAGCTCTTTGGCACACGGCTCTCACTTTTATCTTTGAGCCTGCGCCTTTCTTGATTTGTCTGTTGTCTTTTTTTTTTTTTTTCTCTCTTCACGAGATTTATTTTTCATTAAAGCTCTTTTCAGCCGAGGTCAGGGCTGTATCAGTTATCTCACCCCAGATAAATTTGCGGCGTGCACACACACTGGGAACATTGGAATTTTTGTTCTTTTATGAAATACAGTGTGGTTGAATCGGCCTTTTGAAAATAATCAAGATTACTAATGCTGAATAGGAAAAGATTGATACCACCTTCAAGCAAGAGTTTGTGAGTGAGAGCTAATCCATCTGTTATCCCATCCTCTGTTCACACACACACCTCTAATTGATACAAGACCTGTCCTGGGTTTGATTTCTTTGAAAACAGCTCGCTGGCTTCAAGCGGCAGCCCTGCGTCCTCTCTGCTCCTCCTCCTTCCTCAGTTTTATGAGTCTCCTTTTTTGCGGTCTGCACTGAATAAGCTGTTCTCAGCAATTATGGCAAATACAATTCAATCTGTTGCTAGATCTCTCTTTAATCTCATTTCCAGGGTCCTAATCAGTCCCATACATCCACTTGTGGCCGCTTGGTTAACCATTGTAACCCTTTTCCCCACCGCAAAGACTCCCATCTTTATAAAATTCGTCATCCCAAGGCAGGATCAGAGGCATTATTTATGTTGGAAAGAGCCCCGGCCGTCCACTGCATGCCTCATCAGCGGTGAACTGGCTGAGGAGCCAGGCGGGTGGTTATATACACATCAAATACACGCCCACGTCTTCGCTCGCAGTCCTCTGAGCTGTCACGAACGTTTTGTTATCTCACACAGCAGTCTTGCACCTCAGCGGCTGCTCATTTTCTCCTCCCGTCACTTGTTTTCGTCCCCGGAGGTGCTGTTGTTCTTTGCAAGCCATACAGACACTCAGAGCATGCCTCTTATGTCTGACAGGAAGTGTGATAGCTTTCTGTTGTGACTCCCACCCGTGTTAAATACTTTCATCACCTGTGTGGTCATTTTCAGTTTAAGTTCCCCACTCATTTAGGTGTGAGAAAAGTATCACAATAAGTGCAGCACGGTTGCACGGTTTACCCACAGGTTGTTTTTTATGTTAGAAGCCGTTAGCCTCAAGCAGAGTTGAGAAGCGGGCCTCTGAGGTCTGAAAACGTCTCTTCTTTCTAACTAAACACCTTCAGATTGTTTTCATTTGCAAGCATAGTGTCTTCATCACATTAGACTTTGTGCAGCCCACTCTTTAGCCACAAAGTACGCTTGTTTTTCAAAGCTGTTCTCCCCGGGACCTGCAAACTGACTTTGATGAGTAAAATAAGGAGTTCTTCTTTAAGCGCAGAGCAAACAAGAACCACCTGGCTCAAAGTTTCTGTAAAATCAGTTAGTTTTCTGGTAACTTGCACAACTTTATTTCTCAAAATGCATAATGAGAGCACAGTTTAAATTAGAAAAACAAATATAAAGACTGCAAGAGGAGACACGTGGGCAGCTGCTCGGCAGGTAAAGCCGATCGACTAATCACAGCGTTGTTGGATTCATTGCCTGCCGCTCATGTGCACTTGTGTTATCGGCGGATCCTTGCCTTTTTAGGTATTCGTATATGTCAGTACGCAAAAGTCTGACAGCTATACCATACATAGACTGTAGAGAACTGAATGACATGACAGCTCCTCACAAGTGAAGCCAAAGCATGTGGAGCTCCCCCTGGTGGCTGGCTGTAGTGTAAGTCATAAGTTCCAATAGGACTTGGGCCTAAAACAAAAACTAAACTAAAGTACACAAGTGAATTAATGTAATTAACTAGCTAGCCAAAACAACACTCAGACATAAGCTCTGTGCAGGAGAAAGTTGGCAAATGTTAGCATTTACAAAGTCTGAATCCAGACTGGTGCTTTAAAAAACCCAAAATGCATGTATCTTCCAACATGGCGGAGGTAGAGCAGAGCACAGGATTAACCAAAAATGCCCAACGGCAGGAAGTTGAGACGTTTCGTTTATTTTTTTTCTCCTGGCCAGGGTGCAGAAGCGAAGCTAGCCAAAAACTAGAGGTATCCCTACTAAGGCTAAATCTGGAAAGGTAACAAATGTCATTGTCTGGGACACTTAACATCCACCTATAGCCCAGTTTTCTTGCGTGGTAGCATCCTGGCATTAGTGTAAATTGGTGATAACAGTGTATTATATAAATATTGTTATATAACGTCTACCAGTGGAAATTCTTCTGCGGTGTGAATTCCCCTCCAGAATCTGCAAGCAATCAAATTAGACACACTAAATGAAACCGAAGCTCGTTGGGCTCCTGGAGTTCCCTCAAGGCAGTTGCTCTGTCCGTCCTATCATCTCCTTAAGTTTCCTCCTCCCTCTTACTACTTCTTCCTTCCTTCCTGCTGTTTCACCTTTTGTCTCTCATCCTTCCTTCCCGGTTAATTCCACAGGTCAGGTCAGTCGAGAGGTCCGTGTCGTATTTGTCTCCCTGGTGTAATTGCTAACTATTTCTCTGTCACTAATAGGCCATTACTCAGACAGTACCGACCAGACGGCTTGTGAGGCTACACCGAGGGCAGCGAACACGAGGCCGAGGGGGGAGGCCCACTTTTTTCATTAGTCCCCTGAGGAACTGGACTCCTCTTGGCTCCGGGCCGAGACAGGCGAGGCCCCTTTAATGTTTTTGCAGAGCTCCAAAGCACTTTGTTGCCTCAATAAAGTTCATTTATGGGATAATAAGGCTCTGGAGGACACATGGTGCTGATTTGAGCCGAATGGTTTCAGCATGGCTCACATTCCCAAAACCAGCCCGCTCGTCTCTCTGCCTGTTCCCCATCCCTTTCTTTTATTTCATCTTGTTTCTTTTTCTTTCTCACCTTTCCCTCCCTCCTCACATCACATCCCAACGTACTCGCGATCCACCGTCATTTATTGTTCTTCCTACTAACACTTTGGCGGTGTGGCGGTCTGATCCTGGGTTGACCTGGGATTTGCACACCTGGGAATGAGTAGCAGTGAGGGGGCAGGAGGCCCTCTCATTTCCCAGGATTTATTCCAGGGCTTTGAGGGGGGAACGTGGTGGGGGTAGATCAGGGAAGAGAGGCGATCAGAGGAATGAAAACCAGCAAACCCTAAACTCTGGCAAAAGGATCACGCTTTACACGCCAAAGCTACACCAAAGCCAAGAGCCTTGGACTTTTGCTGTATCAAAGGTGTGGAAGTACATGTATGGGATACATGTGTTAAAATACACACGGATAGATTAGAAGCAAGCCCTACCTCCTCTTCTTTTTATCCCTCTGGTTATTACACATGAGGCTTACGTGAGTGTTGGCCATGTTTCCCTAAAACCCAGGAAGGATACCATACACCCCTGCAAGCTAAACGGTTTCATCTGAGTTCAATGTTTTTCTTTTTCCCTCATTAGTAGTTGGTTAACCACTAATGCTCAGTGTATCTGCTCAGCTTTTCTTCCTCCCTTCATTGACTTAGTAAGAAACAGATGGGCCCAGACCGCCTCTCCCTTCTGACTGTCATCCTTCCCACCGCTTCTTTTACAATAATCTCTCGCTCTCAAACGGAAAATCGCCCCAGTTTTGCATGTCTGCTCGTGGTGCAACACACGAGACAGTGTATGTGGCTTAATGGGATCAGGCTTTTGGGGTTGTGCGGTGCTCGGAAACATGGCTGTGAGGCCACCTCTGGCTGCTTCAGTCGTCATAAAGACACCGGGTTAGGCCTGAGGGTGTTAGCTTGAGCTTGTTAGTGCGGTCGGAAAAGGCTGTGTTTGATTCCATGATGAGGACGGGATGAAAAGCTGCGAGTCTGGAGGGCTGACGCTGATTTGATGTTGGCGTTTGGGACGCTGCTCTGTTTTCAGTTGTGGTATCTAGGGTTGGCATTCAGATTGGGCACCCGGTTTAGCCAAAAACAGACCACTGACACGAAGGCCTATTACAGCTAAATGGCGGAACCGTTACGTGTTAACCAGGTTTGAGGCATATTGATAAAAAATTTAAATACGTTTAGGAAAAGTCCGTAAAGTATTTCAATACAAGCCTTCAACAACCTTTTGTTGCCATTTTTAAAACGATTAGATCGGATCAGGCCTTTTTTATCTGTCATCGTTTATAGTTATTTGTTTTTGGGTCTGCCATAAACCTAAACCTTGTTCCTGTAGCGTCAAAAGTTCCTATTCTGTTTTAGTGATGGTTGGCTAGCGTCAAACCTGCTAAAAACCCCAGAAGAAGAAGAAACAAACTAATGTGACTAAACAGGTCTATTTAGTGGAGGTAGACTCTGGAAAATGAAGTCAGTCCGACCGACCAGACTTTTTGTTTTCTCGTAGAGGGTTATTCTGCGTTCACACTACGAGCGACAAAAGTTACAAAACAGCCAAACGTTGCTAACTACACTGTCGGCAAGTTGTTCCAGCTCTTGTTGGATGGCGTTGTCTGTTTAAATATTATTTGGTGAAACTTAGAGCCAGGGGTGCACTGGACAGGACAGACAAACCAGGCAATCAAAAAAATGGCAAAGGGAAACCGCATCTGTAGGATAAATAGGATGCTAACCCAGCTGCAGGAGGTTAGCCTAGGTTAGCGTAAAGACTGTAAAAACAGCTAGAACGGCAACGTCCAAAGCTAAATAAAAGTCCACCCACTGTTCTTGAACTGACTGAGCAACAGAAACTGATTGTTTTCATTTCATTACAGACCAGACTGAGACTAATTCAGAGCATCCAGCTCTTTGCCTAATTTGCTGCCTCTTGCCCGACATGAATTAGCTTTTAGTGCTGCTGCTTTGTAGTGGGTTGATGATGATATAGTGGTTCGTGGGGTTCATTTCCTCAACAGAGCAGGGATTCAGTAGCGAGCAGGTCAAAGGGTCAAACACTCAAAAAACTTCTTTCCTGTTGGAGCTGCGGTTTCAGTTGCTGAGTTATTGTCATGCCGGATCGTAGATATTAACTCGGCCTGACTTCAGATCAGCTTTACAGCACAGAGCTGGTGGTTAAGAGCCGAACGAGTTACACAAGGCAGTATTGTCACACCATCTAATTAGACACATAAAAGGCGACTCTTTTCTTTGGGCAGGAGTTCACAAGATGTAAACGGGCTATAAAACACAGACATCTGCATTCATTTCTTTCCTTTCCCCCCACATTTGTTAATCTTCAGTGTGCTCAGAATTAAAAACTGCTCAGGGACTGGAGACTTTTGCCAAATAAATGTTTGGAGCATCTGCTGGAAAGGTTAAAAATGAAGGATTTATGTTTTTATTGTTAGTGTTGACTGGAGTCGTGTCAAAAATCCAAATGTGTTAATAATAAGTCCGTTGGTGCAGATTTTATCCACAGTTGTAAAAGTTCTGCGATGATTTTCGGCCTGGAAAGTGCGTGCAGTAAAACACTTTATGCCATGCTACTTGTTCCTTTATAGATTAAGGTTTACATAAAAATCATATATGAGAAGAACTTCCCAGTGATGTATGTAAACAAGAACAAACTGATCCAATCAAATACAGCATTTAAAGTCTGCATAATGCCTTTTAACACATTCTTCATAAGAAATAAACAACATAATAACATAATAACTTCATCAATATAAGATATTTATTTAGATTTTGTAAATACACCTTCATTAATTGTACATTTACAGTTGCTAAGTGGTTAAAGAAGTATTAAATTTGTGTTTAACTCCTTTTGTAAGAAGCCATTCTGTAGTGTGAGTGCTTTACTTGATATTTTAAGTACATTTACTGCGCATACTTTTACTGTAGTATTGCTACAGTACTTTAGTAAAAAGATTGGAGTACTTTTTCCACCTTATTTAATTAAAGCTGATTCTCATTCATCCAGGTTATTATATATACATAGAAAAACAAAGCTGGACTTGTTGAAGACGTTTCATCTCTCATCCAAGTGTCTTCTTCGGTTCCAAATAACTTTTGGGTTTAGGTTTCCATGTGGCGTCTACCTGAAATTCATAAGAACTCACCTGTAATTAGAGGAAACTGTTGATTAAACCTGTTGTTGTTCTACCCTCTCAACTTTGATCTTTGTTTGGATGACTGGATTAAAGAGGAAGGCTAGGTTTCTAGCTTGCTACTAAACAACCTTCAAGACATACCATACCACAGGAAGGCAAATTCAGTCAAAAAAACATAACATACCACCAATTTGATTACACACATAAACTGTTGTCCATCAGCACATTTGATTATATGCTAATAACCTCATTTAAAACAGTCCAGTTTGGTATTTGAACACATGATATCCCCCTCTTCAATCAAACACTTGGTATCTCCCAGGATCTTTAAAAGGGGTTCAGGCACCTGCAGATTTTTTTTTTTTTTTAAGCTCCAGCTCCTGTGTAAGGAGACCCAGCTGAGGTAAATAGCAGTTTTAACTAAACGCTGCACAAGTCATCTTAAAGGTTAAAAGATTAAAATATCATGCATTTTCTATATGGCCAAATAAAACCCGCCGAACCAGTGTGTGTTTTGCTACCTCCAAAGAGAACATGTGAGCTTGTGGTTCGCACAAAATGCTTGTCTTTCGGGAGACAACGTGAGCCAAGTCGTGAGAACAACACAGCTATGAAACTACTGACAGTTTATCAAGCTGTGATGATGCAGGAAATGCAAAGGCATGATGGAAAAACAAGAGGTCATTGGTGATACTGAAATGTACTTCAGACCTGTTACTACATTACAAAGAAAGCTCTGCAGAACTAAGTTGCATTTTATGAAGTTACAGCCACCTGTAATCATTCATGAAAACATCACAATTCATCAAAATACCACTCAGATCGCTCAAGGCGTCCAGGGTACATTCACACTCGCACTTTCAGTTGGCCACTTGCGATCAGATTGCCCAGGACGGATGTTAAAAGTCAGCACAGGGAGGAGGTGGGTGGGGTGTGGGTGGATTGCAGCACAGCAGGCTGCCACTCATTTGCCGTTTAAAACCAGAAATGTTTGTTTTTCCTTTTAACCATAACCACTACATAACTTAAACCTCAGGCGTATCGCTGTCACAAAGGTACTCTGTTTTAACCTCAACCCTTGATGTTTCCCAAGTTGCTGCAAGCCACGCCATTGCAGAAGTTAATACATAGCTCAGTCAAGTTTAGGAGAAAGCGGTTACAACGACTGCAATGTACAGAGAAGACGCTAACATGTTAACAAGGGGATATGTCACCTGCTTAAACATGAAGCACTCATAAGAGGTTGGAAATGATGCATGTAGTTGATCAAAAGTGTTTTAAGAGCTCTCCCTGGTTTGATTGGAAACCTTCAGCCTTTCTGTGACGTCTGCTAGGCCAGGAGGGAAAAAAAATATATATACAAATATAAATAAATGATGAAATCCTAATTGGATGTTGTGATGTCTCCACTGGGCATGCCATTTTCCTCTAATCACCGACTCTAACCTTTTGAGGCTCAGACAGAGACGAGCTGTTACATCATCCCCCTAAAGAAGTGTCCTTATTTAATTGCTGCCTTCTTTATTTCCCTCACTGAGGACAAGTTAAGTTGAAATACAGAGTCTATAAGTTGCTTTAAGTGCCTGATTTCATCGCAGAATATTAAAGCGTTTGCACTTTTCTGTGTCTTTGAGCTTTGACGCAAATTCCCAGTGAGTGGAGGTTTCCGGCCTCTCATTTAGTAATCTAGTTTGATGTTCTCCTGTTTACCTGATCAGAGTATTTAGTCATACAGAGAGGTGTGACAGAGGAGCTTTTACCGTAGATTGTGTGTTTAAGCGTGCAGCCATCTCACAGACCTGCCTTTCATGGCTGTCACATCAGAGAGCGCGTTCCCTTGGCAAGATATCTCGCCCTTGGTGAGACCAAAGGGAAATATTTATAAATCATCCGCACAACAAATATTGAAGTCGACCTTCAGGGGCAAAGCCGTTCGACTGACACCCTTGCCAGAAATGTGCAAATACACCTCCAGGCCCGCCTGCTGACCCACCAGAGCATCCCTGCAACCACATCCCCGACCCACTTAGCTGACTTGTATATATCACACACCCCATTCTGACCTATTAATACCGACATGTTCCCTCTGGGTTTGTGAACTGCTGCTTGCTAGAAGATCAAATGTAAACATCTGGCGCTTCAGCGACGGAACAACTTCCAGCACCCAGCCTCTGCAGCCTTTCTTCACCGCGCTGCATCTGCTTCGTGTTGTTTTGGTTGTTGCTGTCAGAGCCGTTTGATTTGATCGTCACCATCAGCTTAAGATTTAATGACTTCAACATGTTGGTAATTACTTCGAATTCCCTTGAAGCAGTTGTGTTTTGTCAGCTGAAACAATACTTTCCGTTCTGTTTACTTGTTTATAAACACACATATTAGATTTAGCGGGCAGATATTAGTCAAATGGATTGACAGAAGGTGTTTCATAAGTAGATATCTATAGAATTAAACCATAAAAGTTTAACAGCACCACAAACCTCATCCTGCAAAATAATCATACAATTGAATTAGCACCATTCTGATGCAGTTTCAACATAAACTAAATACCATAACCTTCATGAAGATAATATAAGATGGTATTCTGTTTCCCTTACGTGCCTAATGACTGTTTAAAGTGAAAATAGAATGAACCTCTTGATGAGAAGATATCTAAAAGAGGTGTTCTGGAGAAGAATATATAGAGATTTAGCTTGTCAAGAATAATTACCACAATGTCATACATTTTCGCAGCATTAATTAGCATGTAAGACATTTACACATGCAGCATGCTGCTGATTTATTAGACCCTTGAATGTCTCAAAGTGGAGCTCTATGCGGCCGCTGAACATCCGTGGGAGGAATCGCCAGGAACTGTACTCGCGCGTTTATGTGGACTTTGACCTGTTTGAATGCTGACCGTGTGCATTCAGTGCAACAATATTAAAATACTGAAGTTAATCCTCGCTGAATACGCTCATGAATGCGCCGTGGAAGGTCAACAGAAAGTACAGTGTAACCCTCCAGCCAGCGTCAGGTTCCAAGAAAACAGCCCACACGATGTGAATCATTTTAAATTACATTTATTTATATATTGTTCTGATGGATACTATGTTGGGTTGAGTTACTGAAAAGTAGAAATGTGTGTCCAGGCTCAAACGTTTAAATCAAACATAAATGATATTGTATATGACCAGTCTACTGCCTTCATTGCTGATGTTGTATGAAGAGGACTGATTTGTCAGAACTGCCGCAAATGATAGTAAAAATCTTTACTATCATTATACAAAGCCGCCATTAAGTTGAAGATCAGTTTTGTTCCATGTCTGTAACTGGAAATTGTATTTACGTTTTAAAATATATCCACCCATTGACAATCCAGTCCAAATTAGTCCATGCATATAGTTTTACTGAGCATATGCAGTGTTGAATTTTAGGTGAACGGTACGAGCAAAAACTTTTTAAAAGGTGTTGTGTTGCAGCTGCAGTGTCAGTCCTAACCGGTAGAGGGCAGCATATCTCCATCTGTTCAGTCCTGATGTAGGTGAAATGTGGACTGACTTGCTAACCAGTGCCACTCCCCTCAGAGAAGGTGTTGCCTTTTATGTGTGCGTCTAGATCAGAACCACAAAAACCCTTTTTGCATCATCGTTGCATATCTTGCTTCTTGCATGAACTGTGACTGATTTGGGTCGTTGCAAAATTATTCCAAATAATTTTCAAGATCAGTGCGTGAGGGTGATAGTCACATGTATTGAGGCTCCTGCACAGAAAAATCTGTGAAAAATTAGATTTCTGGATACGGGAAGGAAAAGGTTTGTGGGTGGATTTGGAAAAAAAAAAAAGAAAAAAAAAAAAAGGTAGTAGCTGAACAGAGAAGATGAAACGAGACTTCTCGTTTTTGGAGCTCCTGTTTTTGCAGCCTGCTCTGGCTGACGGAGGACCTGACTGAACCCTGACCTCTCTGCTGCCTGCAGCATGAGGAAGTGGTTAGACAGGCTCACAACAAGACATGGTGCAGCTGAGTACTGAGAAACCGTGGCTGTTCCCTTTAAGTTTCTTTGTTTTTTGCACGGCGCCTCAGGCCACCGCTGCGGTTCCTGCGCCTCGCAGACGCTCTCAGACGGCCTATCGACAACCACGCCGCATGTTTGTGTGCCGCCCTAAACCTCATCTACTCTTTCTCAAAGAGCAAGTGACCTCGTTCTCTGAGCGCCGTGCTCTCATGACTAAAACGGCCCGCGATCCTATTGACTCAACCTCTCTCCTCGGACCATGTGGGTGAAGTGTGGATGCATAAACCAGGCTGCTGCTCCACTGCACTCAGGCAGCTTTGTGCTCATAAACACAGTCAGGGCTCAGTGAAAGCACACTCATTGTTGAACTCCCGCCCTTCCAGTCCCTTCATGTTGTTGCACCAAACACTCCCTCTTGCTCTGCATATGTGTGTGCGCCTTTCATACGCACACCCTCTGCAGTCTGGAGGGGACATGCCAGATGTCAGCGCTCCGTCTTGGAGCAATTAAACCGGTTGTTATGATGAAAGAATTTACTTGCCATTTGTTTCTCCTGTTCCAATCTAGTTGAGTGATTGAGATCTTAATTAGATTAGCTCTCTATTTTCACCTCCATTGTTCTTCAGCCTCTTTAATCCCTTGTTTGTGTTTTAATCTTAACTATTAAAGTTACATCTCTGTGTTTAAAGTCTTGTGCAGATAATTGCTGCTGCAGTTACTGGACTAGGTTTTGTTCTATTTTTAAATGTCTGTGTTTAATAGCAACTCTTCTGTTCTTATTAAAAGAGCTACAATCAATATTTTTATGTTAGCAAAGGATCACATGACTGCATGAATGTGGAAGTCGCTGGTAACAGCAAACCCACAGAGAGCCATCACCAGAGTTCCCCTCTGCACGATTGCACATCTCAGCATCTTTCGCCTCATTGTTTTGGTTCAACTTCACTATTCTGGTTCAGTTTCACTGCTTTCAACCTGTTCTCTGATGAAAGCCACAGTTGCCGCTAAGGACTAAATGTAAACAACGGTTCCGGGTTGTTTCATCCAAGTGTATTTCCCAGTAATGCGGCTATTGTAGCTCAACAGGTCACGCAACTTTGCATTCTCCACCGCCGTGTACTGAGACGTGATGGTTGACGTTTTAAAAAAGTTGGGGTTTAGTTGTATAGAGGACTCTGTCAATTTACAATATGCACAAGTAAAACATGGCATTTTTAACAGCCTCATCCTTTCGTCAGGCCTTTACATTTCATACATTAAGTTACCTGGTTGTTAGCTTGCTAAACTGTTAGCTTCGTGGCTTCTTGACATCAACACTTGCCTAGAAGTGGTCTTCTGCCGACTTACTGCAAATGTTCCCATTTTAACACTTTGCATTTTGTGTACACTACTTCCCATGTCATAACCTCAAACTCAACATTTCCATGTTATGGCTTATTCTAGATGTAGATCTTAGTCTAAGCATATTCATCCACACATACCGTTTGTTTACTGAATGCATCATGCAGTGCAATATAATTCTACTGTTCCCTGTTCCTTTTGAATCTCTACACGTGCATGTGGAAACTGAAACGTTAACAATAACGTATAGCTACATTCATGGGATGCATGGCAAGGTGACATAGACCAGATTTGTGGCTCATCGTGCATGGTCTTCAATTTGTCAATGCGATAATCTGATAAATCTGTAGGTCCACAAGTCTCCATGGATTTGGTGTAATCATCAGAGTATTATATACCCTCGTCCATGGCAGCATTTGCTACCTAAATTAAAGGGGAACTACTGTTTTTTACAATCTGTACCTTATTTCTGGCATAAAATACGATGGTTTACTCACCCATATAACTTTGGTATTTATATCCGCGTATATCCATATAGTGGGAGTGACTGGGGCACCGAAACGCAGCCTCTAAATAACGCATTATCTGCCACGAAACTCGTTCATTTCACCAATATTTTGTTATCGTACGCTAGTGCTATTCCCCGCTGACTCCGGAGTTACCTGTTATCTATTCACAGACGTGCAGCGTTTCGCGCGGTGCTCAGAGATGGCATCATCCAGGTCAGAGGTTAGTAGGTCAATCTACAAACCCCAGATGATGATAACGGGTAATTCCGGACTCAATGGGGAATAGTACTAGCGTATCATAACAAAATATTGGTGAAATAACCGAGTTTCGCGGCAGATAATGCCTTGTTTGGTGCCCCAGTCACTCCCACTATATGGATATACGCGGATGTAAATATATTCCGAATGACAAATAACACCGAAGTTATATGGGTGAGTAAACGATCGTATTTCATGCCAGAAATAAGGTCCAGGTTGTAAAAGACGGTAGTTCCCCTTTAAAGTATCAGTCTATACCAGAAGTGACGCCTACTGAACTGTGGTCTTCACACTGTATATATTGAAACTTTATTACAGAAATGACTGACAGATTACACGTTTGGTTTGCTGCTTGCTGGAAACTGAGTGGCATTTACTGTAGGCATTAGCTTCAAGAAGCAGTGGAGACCAAAAGAGAAATACAGTTGGTATGAAAAAAGCTGGTACACGCTGCACTTTTACAGAAAAAAAATCTTATTAATGGAAGTTTGTTTTAATGTAAAGCAAGTAAAATTAAAGTATGTTATATGTTATATTTAAATCACACATATGCTTGCAAAGCAGTGAGTCTGGACAAGAGACTGAAAAAACACTGACATCATCTGTCTGTTATACATCACTCCAACACAGGCCACCGGACAGAGATCGGGGTCAAAGATCAAGACCACACACACATACACACTAAAGACCGTCTTTGTCTTGAGAGCAGATATATAGAACCACCTGTTATGTTTATTGACAACAGTGCTGACTCTTAGTGCCTTTAGTGTAAGCTGGCTGAACGACAGGTCCACATTTCTGAGAATGACATTTGCAGAATTTAGTGTCACATACTAATCACAGATGATTCACCAACACAGCATTGCTTCAGTCCTGGCAAAGAGGGGGAATAATGCTTGTGAAATCATCCCACAATTCCTCAGCTTCCTGTCCCACAACATCTGCTCAGATGGATGTGAAAAATACTCAGTGCAGGGCCTCAAGGACTAGAGCCCTCCATATGTCGACCAAGATGGAAGTAAACACTGTGTGATGATGGAGCCCTTGGAGATGGCCATGATGCAGTCTTCTCAGCACAAGATTTTAGAAATTGTGTTAATGATGTGCAGTCTTTCTCTCGCCGTGGCAGATTATGAGATGCCTAAAATTGTCTCTGTGCTCTTACAAATTTGTTTTCTTTCTCCCGTAGTTTGTAAACAGCTCTCTGCTCCAGATCAGCCAAGTTGTTTTGCATTCTTGCTCATAGCCAGGCAGCAGTTGGGTAAAAGCTATAAATTATTTATCTACTGGTTGTTAGCAGAGATACTCTGGATGCTAATAAACTCCTGCGATGTTTGATCTCCTCTACGCTTTGTTCTGAAAATAGTTGATTGTGACTGAACTGTATTTTAAATGAGCTCCTTCATTTGCTGCCTGTTTATTGATGTAATGGGCAACTGATGCATGTTTAGTTTGGTGGTGAGAAAAGTTAAATAAAAAAAATTCAGAAAATAGCTTTTTACCGTAGGCATACTAATTTTTAGTAATTATAGTTTGCAAAATAGTAACTGTTTAATGTTTATTAAAATAATTAGGGAATATGGAAAAAAGAGTGAGGGGAGGAAATGTTATCCACTGAAACTGTGTTGTCTCCTTTGTCTATTTTGGTCTCATGTCGGATTTTCAAAGGGGGAAATGTGGTTTACAATAGTTATTGACTTTAATATGTTAAGGAAACCTTTAACTTAACCCTTTATTTCTGTATTGTGGAGGACTTTTCTTCACACTTAGATAGCAGCCATTAAATGTGGCCTCATTTACCAGTGTACTGCATCATTGGTCCTGTTCCCTTATTTTAACCCTTTTCTCTTTGGATCTGCTAATCTATTTGCACTGTCCATTATAATGAATAATCATTCGCTATCATCTTTGTTTATTAAACAGTCTTACATGGCCACATCTTTATTTACTGTATGTTTTACAGTATGTCACAGCAACGTAAAGAGGTGAAACAGCGCCCCCTAGGATTGTAACGACTGTTCCCATTCAGTTCGTGTGGTGAAATTAGGTATTACACTAGTTACACCAACGGTAGAAATTAATCATTTTGTTTCACCGAAAGGAAGGCTACGAGCTAGCTTCTTCTTATAAAGTTATATGAAAAGGTATTTGTTAGTTGGTATGTTCAGGTAGTACCACAGCGGTAAAGTCAGTGCTGTTAAAAAAAAGTTAAGGGTAAGCAGTTACACCATGGTTTCAGTCAATTAAGCGGCAATTAGCTGGAGCTAGTGGCAGTTAGCGGCAGTTAGCTGGAGCTAGCGGCAGTTAGCAAGAGCTAGCGGCAGTAGCTGGAGCTAGCGGCAGTTAGCGGCAGTTAGCAAGAGCTAGCTGGAGCTAGTGGCAGTTAGCAAGAGCTAGCGGCAGTTAGCAGGATCTAGCGGCAGTTGGCTGGATCTAGCGGCAGTTGGCAGGAGCTAGCGGCAGTTAGCTGGAGCTAGCGGCAGTTAGGTTAGCTTATAGTTTGGAAGACTATCTGTGGAGGACATGACACCATGGACGTCTTCATCTTCAGGTAGGAGCTGACAGAAACAAAGAATCTTATTATGTATATCTGCGTACTCTTTTTTAGTTACTGCAGGTGACTGCTTTTATGCTTGCTATGTGTAAGAGAAGGTTCATTAGCTTTGTAAAGGGATGTGAAATAGATAAGTGAGTAGTGTTAGTTATGGGTCTCGTACATGAACGATGTCTTGGTAGTCTGCTACTTATGGAATGAATTTCAACTGAGAGGATGATAAATATATGTTAAATGTCAAGAGGAAATGTGAGACTTTAAATGACTGTGGTGCTTTTGTCCAGTTGCTTCCTTCATCATTTCTATTTTTCTTCTTGTGCACTGTTTCTCTAATCTAAACAACCAGAGAGATGTCGCTTAACAGACTTGCTTGGCCGACTAGTGCCAACAGTGCAAAGGACTAAATGTAAACCAAAACTAGAGCCCTCACCAAAGGCCCCACATGGGATAATTACAGATATTTGGCTTGGTGGGTCACTGTCCCAACAGCGAGAGAGAGAGAGGTATGATCATGGCTTGGGTGTAGGAGGGACTTAAATCATGCCAATATTTTAAAATCTGCAAAAGAGTGATTAAAAAGTTGGAGGCTATGTGTTTAAAAGCTTGAAATGCAGGAAAAGAAAAGTTTTACAAGATTGAAGTATTGACAGTGTGCACAATGTGTCAGTTTGTCATCGCTGTATTAGTTTGTTTTCCAGGTTTCAGAACGTGAAAGTGGTGATCTGCAAACTTCTGCGGACCTGTTTATAAAAACGTTTTGTAACCTTGAAATGTTAGAGTTTTGAAAAAGGCGAAACTCTGAAGGATTTACATATTGGCACTGATGTTTTTCCAGAGATGACTTGACAGCACCTACTTTTGTTGACGGGTTACAGCTCTGGTTTGAAACAGAAAATTAGATTTCAACCTTTCAATATTTTTTTTGTTTTTTTTTTGCAGTTTTAAAATATGGCATAATATTAATCCCATAAAAAAGCATTTTTCTCCATCTCAATGCCATCTCATAAAAGCTGGCATTGAGCTCTACATTTAATGCAGATTTCCAGGGGAAGTTGTAATCGTCGCTCTCCAAATCTCTGCCGTGTTTTGTGTGAGTGGCGCGGTCCAGACGCCCAGCGTAATCCCTAAATATTCAGCATTCGCATAAGCTTGGCCACGTGATTTGGCTGACTGAAATGTACGGTATATATTTCACTGAGATGTTTTTTCTGAGTGTGCGATAACATCATACTACTCCCTCTTGAAATTATTTCCTTCTGTGCCTGTCAGCGCTGTCAGTCAAAACCCAATGAATACTGCCACGGGAGCTTGTAATGGACAATCAAACCTTTCACACTCTGTGAACTTTGATGTTAGTGTTACATGGTTAATGTCACAGCGGGCCAGAGCTCAAAAATAGCATTTCACCGCTGTGGAAGGATTCGTGAGTGGAAACCACACGCTCAGTGAAGCGGGCCTTCATAATTGCCCACTGACACACAGCCTGTTGATGAACTCTTGGCTGCTCACCGCAAGATTTTAAATGAGGAAAAAAATGTTCACTCAACAAAAGTATTGTCGGCATCTGGTTGATTGTTATTGTAATCATGTCAACACATTAACACTTCTCTACACACGTACACATGCGCCCCAGCCACCTGCATCCTCCACCCTCCTCTCAAACTCTAACATTCATTTTCAGCCCCGTCAGATTGGCTTAATACTTCCACCAACTCCAGGGGGAAATTACTGTCAGGTTTTTTTCTCCAGCTTGGTACTGGCAAACCTCCATGAATAGTGTTTTCCCCTTAAAGATGCATTACTTATGAATCGTAGGGAAAAGGGGGGGAGTTGCTGTTATTAGAAAGTTATTAGAAAAAGTAAAAGTGGAACATAACTGCTGCGATGTGGAGCTTGGAGACTTATAAACTATTCAGCTTTTTCACCAAGGTCAAGTTTTTTTAAATTTTTATTTTATAGCAGAATTTGGACGGTAGCACAAGCACCTCCACTACACTACCTTATGTTAACACCTTCACAAACACATGACGAAATGCAATAAAAATTCAGTGTAGGTTCTGTCTCGTGTCAAAGTTTCATGAGGTGTGGCAAGGTTTCTGCTTCCTGCGCTGAAAATTATCCAAAGGCACTGAAGGTCTCTGAGGCCCTGGAGCACATTATTACAAGCAGTTAGTATCATAGTGCTGCAAAGAAGAGGTAATTCTTGAAAAGTACATGAGCACTGGTTACTGCTGGGCGATATGGCCAACAAATGAAATCTTATTTTTTCCTTCCCAAAAAAAACTAAAACAATGGTTCAAATAGTTTTTTTTTTTTGTTTTATTCAGTGTCACCAAATAAAAAGGCAGCACTTAAGAAGGGTGTTAATGGACAGCACTTGTTAAAAAATAAATATTATTAGATAAAGTGCCACTGCTGAGCAATGAGTGGAGAAACACTCACAGTTGCATTTTGGACTTTTGTTCAATTAAAAGGTCTACACACTATGCTCGCTTTCATCCCAGTGAGTGAGTCCTCTTTAATAAACTGACGCTGCTGACCTGAAAAATAACATAAGAACCACATCACTTAACGTCCTCATCCTTGAGTAAGGGCCTCGACACACCGGGGCCTCTGGTGTCGGACTGTTGGCACTAGACAGACCCCTGTAGCAGATTCTGTATGCTGCATCGATGGCCAAACGATTTGATGAGCAAGCAACAAGCAACCAGCAATCTCTCTTTGCTAGTTGAGACCTTGCATTAAGATCCCATCTGGACAATCTGAAGTGATCAGTTTTAGGTACATGTACATTCACACCTGGCATTAACACGCGTCTCCAAATGTGTCTCCAGCCGTCTCTCCAAAGCCGATCTCAGTTTCCAGACACATGCGACCCAGACTATCTTCAAATGTGGTCAAAAATCAGATCTCTCAAATGTGATCTTAATGCGTCCTGCAGGCGCCGGCAACTTGAGATTGGGTTGCCCGGATTGGATCTTAATGCAAGGTCTGAACAGGACCTCTGATTGGCTGTTCAGCCACTGCACAAGAAGAAAAACAAAGGGTATACAGAAGGCATTCCTTGTTGTTACATCTTCATGCCATTTGAAGATTTAAACACACAAATATTTTCACAACAACATGATTATCTAGACAAAATCATTTGTAGACCAACTGACCAGCATTATACAGGAAAGGCCAACTCTGTGTGACCGTTTTTAGCTCTTTTGGTTTCCCAGAAGAGTCATTTCATTTCATGTAGGTGCACGTCGTCTGTTTCCTTAAAACAACTGCTTCTCCAGCTGCATCGCAATCTTCTCTCGTGTTTCCTTCTACAAATACAATCGATTGTTTTAAACATCTTTATAAACGCAGGTCTTTTGTCCATGTAATTTGGTACCACGTCCCTTCCAATGGTGACCTGTCTTGTTCAATGGACTGACTCTGGAAAATGAGGTAAACTGAACTACTTCCTTGTCTTCATCAGCTGCGAGTACTCTTACTATGGACTGGCAAAACTCAGATGTGCCTGTTACTCAGAGACAATTGAGAAAACTGCAAGAGCCTACATCACCGGCCAGCATCTGGGTGACAACAGGTGGCCTGTTAAGGTATTTTTCCACATTGTTCAAAGACGAAATACTCAAATTTGATGTATTGCCCAGCGTTCATTTGAGCATTTTTTTGAACATTTCAGTCAAGAGGGACAGTATTAATGAGGTGAAGTTATTCTATGCATTGTTATTTTATCCTTCAGCCATTTCTTAACGGTTTTACCATTAATTCAAAAATAATTGCCAACTTATTTGTTGCTTTCAAAGTATGCGCCACAGATGTGTGTATAGCCTATATAAAAACAGGCTCCAACTCACTGTCAGTAGCATTGAATAGTACTCCACAAGTAAGATGGAATAGTGTAGATGGGTTAAAAAATGGAGGAATACAACCACCAGGGGGTAATTCTGAGGTCCGGATAAACTCCTGCATTTCTGGGTTGAAACATAAAGTGATTGTATACGTTTCCCAGCTCCAAAATGAATTGACAGAAAGCCATTGACACTGACACTGAGTCATTTAAACGTTCCAGATTATTATGCGTTCTCATGTAAACAAAAATATGTATCAAGGTCTTTTACAAGGAAACACTAGGGCTGACTAAAACTTCTCTTTGTTTGAAAGTGTGTTCAGGACAATACCTAATGTGTTTTAGCTTCACATCATTTGAAATATAACTTAAAACTGTCTGTTTTCACGACACTTTTGTACTATTCTAATTTATCCTCCTTCGCACATCTCCCATATCGTGAGTGCAGGAGGAAACAGTCATGATAAGCCTCGTAAAACGATTACACACTAACAGGCTGAGCCGTTCTTAAGCAGTATTAATGCTGTCTGATGATAATTGTGAACTTCATAGGTGCCGTGCTCACTGTCACAGGCATGTGAGCCGTAGAGAAACTGATGTCAGCGGTCTGTGAGTGAAAACAGCTGGGGTGAGTTTTATGTTGTTGTTGATTAAGAGAAGCAGACGCACTCAGAAATATGACTGACTGTGTTTAATAGATTTTTATGATTTATTTGAAGTAAATGGTGGGCGTGAGGAAAGGTTGGGTGGTAGTAGGGTAATGGGATGGAGAGATGATAGAGGAAATGCAGAAGAGTGGAGTAAATGGTGGGAGGCTATGGAGGAGAAGATGATGGTGATGGACAAAGTCGGGGTGAGGGTGTGGGACATTTAGGAATGATGGACGGGTAATGGAGGGAAGGATGGGCAGAAGATTGGATGAGGGTGTGAGAGAGGACTGGTGCAGTACTGCTGTCCAACCTCCTCCGAACAACATGCAGCCACAACTTCCACTTCGCTATTCTCACACTTGTTTTTCTTCTTGTGCGCCCAGCTCCACAACCCCTTCTTCTCCTTCTTTTCTTTCTTCTTCTCCTTCTTTCTTTTTTATCTCATTGGTCTCATTTTCTTCTCTTCCTCCATTTTAAATGTTCTCCACCTCCAGTTCTTTAAACAACACGCAAATGTATAAATAAGCATTCATTCATTTGTCTTTGTTTAAAATATAAATATTCACACTTTATATGATCTTGCAGTGTAGACTCACCTCTGAACTTGTCCAGTGCAACTTAGTGCAACATCTGGCATTTATCTTGGTGATGTGCTGTACTGTACTGCATTCCTAATATTTTGCACATACAATTCTAACCACATTAAAAAAAAGGAATAAAGTATATTTATGGCTGAGCACTTGTGTTGATTCCACTAGAAGACATAGATGTCCAGAGAACAGTACAGGACCAGTTCCCGATACTGATATCGTGTGTGTGTCCATTGAAAGAACTTTAGCCAACTTGAAGTAATTTATTGCATTTAAACAAGTTGTTGAAGCAGCAACAATATCCCATATTCCAGTATCCCAACAAATCTTTTATATGTCAGTATTTAATCTTGGCTCCATAGAAAACTTTTAGGATAAAGTAATGGCTGTTGTGCATATTACTTACTTACAAAACTCCTGCGGCCTAGAAATAAACCCAGAGACTTATGAACATCACAGCAAGTGTGCTGATTATTGCGGCGCTTGTTCTTTCATCATGGCTAAAGTTACAGCAACAATTACAAAGTTTGCATTAGGCATTGGCAACAGTGTGCAACTTATCATTTCCCCATTCAACTGTTTATCATGTTGTAAACTTTAAGGTCACATACTGCTGAGAGGTTCACATATAAAAGACTAGAGGCACATTAAGTGTAATTTACTGTTTGAACTGTAGAGATAATTGGGAGGTTCTGTATAAATGGCTGCTTTGGCACTTAACCATATAGGAAGTTGAACTCCCAAGCGAGAAGTGATGATGAGAAAACGCAGCTTGAAGTTATTTTTACTACCTGTCAGCTCTTTGTTTGATTAAAAGACTTAAGTTTGATTAAAATCAGGAAGCCTGCACGGCTTGAGCAACGGGTGTCTGAGCCGCAGGCAGCCGGAGAGGTTGGTTCATGCTCGTGTTAGGGATTTGTATAAACTCTGATATGTTACTTCTCTTTTACTGCGGGGGGCCATTTTGTTTATGGCCCAAGCCGTGCAGACCACCGCGCCTGAGAGCCCAGAGCTGCTTCAGAGAAGTTTCTGTGTGTTGAGCCTCAGACAGGAAATGGCACTCTGGGGAACCACAGGCATCCATAAATATTCAGGCCCAGAGAAGTTTATAGAGTTTGTCGTTAAGGATTTATGGTGGTCTGCAGAAGTGGTCATGGAGAGGGGGGCTTATGAAGCATGTTTCAGACTTGAAGGAGGGGTTTGCACTCCAGACTCCTCAGAGGGCAGGTGCGAGTGTAAAGAAACGGAAATAAGTGTTGAGATTTACCGATGCAAACATCACACCCCACAATGTGAAAGTAATTAAGTTGGTGTCGTTTGGACGCTTTAATATTCCTGTCAAGTTGTCGCATGATGGTGTCGGACAATTTTACTGCTTTCTCTCTTGCGAGGGAAATTATTTTGTGGATCGCCATCTGTTTAGTGGTTTAAGGGGTTTGGTGGAAAACCCCAAGACAATTAGTTGTCATGTCTATCCAGTCAACATTATATTGATGCATTTGGGCATCGTAATTTAACATATGCTCACTTTAAACTGTGCAACACCGAGAACATAACACTGACTCCAAAATTTAAGAGCTAATCTTTTGTAGCTGCGTACGTTTTGACAGGAATACTCAAGTTCAAGCTACAGCATGTTCACATTTATATAAAAAAAAAAGAAAAAAAAAAGGGGAACAGTACATGTCTAACTTAGTCAACTTGGGTTTTCAGCGCTTGCTTTTTTATGTTTTCTTTCTGCAGAACATGAAACCGCTCTAAACTTTTGCGGAACATCATGGGTTTGGGTCAGCATATTTGTCTTTCATAACCTGCTTTCCACTCGGCTGGACGGAAGCCCATGTGTACTCACCACAACCACATGATGCTTCAACCAATACCCAACATAATGACTACTTCATCTTGCATTTCACACCTACTTTTTTTTCTCATCTCTCTACTTCCCTTTTCTCATTTCTCTTTTTGTCTCCTTCAACTTTTCCCTCTCAGCAGCAGCAGTAACTCCCATCGTTTGTCTACCCCCCCCCTTCCTTCTTTCCTTTCTCAATAATTTGTCTTCCCTCATGCTGAACTTTTAGTTATCAGCGGTATCTCTGCAACTTCCCTCTTTTTCATTTTTTCCCACATGCCCTCTGCTGTGTCATTTCGGTTCATCTTTCCCCACATAACCAGCCTTCACTGCAACAGTGCCATTTCCCTTCGAAATCTGTGTGTCATTGGTGTCTCCCCATCACAACAAGATAATGGAAATTTCAAAGTTAAGGTCACAGCAACACCATGCTCTCCGAAACATCATCCTGAATGTTTTGACAGTTTTAAATGCTTCCAGGAAATCTTTATGTGGTTGAATAAAGTGATATTTTGCCTTGTTGGTTTTTCAATCTGCAATATGAGTGATGTTACCATAAACTTGAACATGTCTGCTGTGTGGAAGTACTTTACATCAGTGGCCCCCAACTTTTTTTTGCGCCACGGACCGGTTTAATGTCAGACAGTATTTTCACGGACCGGAAGGTGTAGCAGATAAAAACAAAATAGAGACCGGCATAAAAACTGTAGTATTTTCCTCTATAAAATAATAATAATAATAATCATAAACATAAATCCACTGTGTATTCATGTGCAACTTTATTAGCAGCGTCCTAATAACGTCACACCAGCAACAGAACATGAAATGAGTAACATCCTCTCTGCCCCAACGCTCTCTGGTCGCTATGGTAACGTTAAAACATGCCTTCAAAATAAGACACACCACGAAAACAAAAAGTGCATGAAAATACTAGCTACTCACAATAGCACTGAATCAGTGGGAGCCCTGCGCTTGTTTTGCTGCAACAAGACGGTCCCATCTCGGGGTAATGGGAAACGATGAAACCCGAAGTGTGTTGCTTATGTCCAGTCTGCTTCGTAATTTTGTTTTGGTTGCTGTCACCTCCGACATCTTATCTGCTTCACACAGATAAGATGTCGGAAATGGCAACAGCGTCTTCAATGCTGTTGTGACGATCTCGGGGTATTCTGCCATGACTTTAATCCAGAACACCGGCAGAGTTGTTGACTCGAACAAACGTTTAAGGCCCCCGTCATTTGCGATCTCGGGACGTATCACATGATCTATGGTCCCGAGGCCTTGACAAGAGTGAGTCATAGACGGCTGTAATGGAGAGAATCCGGTCATTTTTCAAAATAAAACATCATTCAGACTCAGATAATAAATCAAACGGGAATAATGAAAGTTATTTATTATCTCTGTGCAGCCTGGTACCAAATGACCCACGGACCGGTACCGGTCCGCGGCCCGGGGGTTGGGGATCACTGCTTTACATTACCGGCCGAGCCCTTCACTTTTGTGTGATGTCTGTGTGCTGTAAGCGACTATGTAGTTGTTGGAAAGTGTGTGAGCGCTAACACCGCTAAAGGCTAGCCATATTAAACCAACACTGCTCTCCGTACACAATGCATCGTTTCCCTGCCAAAATCTAGCGACATTGTTTTGAAGGAAAAATAAAGGCCCTTGTTTGATGAATTTCTCTCATCACTGTTTGTTGGTTTGTCTGGACCAAAAGCTAGTTACAATCATTGCGCCAGACTAGAGTAAAGAAACTAGTCTAAAACTGGAGGTGTCCCTACTACAAAGTCCTGAATCTGGAAAGGTGGCAACTTGAAAATGAATGCAGTCAGACAGCGATTTCTAAATTGTGCAATGTGGATGTTTTGCGATAGTAGTAGAAGAGCTTAATGCATTGCAGAGCTTTTCAACTGTAAGGCACACAGGACTGCTTTTTAATTGGTTGACATGTGATTGGATTGGGCCTCGGATCGGCTGATACTCAATATTATATGATCAGGATTGAATCAGGACTGTTACCGTCAGCCCTTATGTTCACATACGGTAAACATCTAAGTCTGAGGCAGAGCCAGCTGAAGCAATCAGAAGGGTTTACTTTGTCTTTCCACAAGCCACACATCCCCTGCAGTGTCATGTGATCCCACCAGCGACCCAATAAAATGCAGGAAGCTTCATTTCCTATCCTGCCAACAAATTGCTCATCCATCCTCCCCTATCTCCACAAGCACTCCGATTTAAATGAAAGAAGACACAGAAACAGGCTGACGTTACAAGAGAGTAAACAAGGCTGCCATGTGAGGAATCTAGCAGCATTTTTTGTAACATATATTAAAGGGAATTGTTGATGTCTACTGCTGTGACAGATGGGACTACAATAAAAGCAAGGCCAAAGGCAATGGAGTGGTAAAGACTGATATCGGTAAACATATAAGTGAACTATTTAGGAAGGCATCTTGGCTGTAGATGCTTTGGAATATATTTTGGTTTCTAGATCACGATAGTGTCTGAACTGTTGTTAGATCTGTTAACATAGTATTATTAATTGCAGATGATCAATTTGCCTACTCGTCCTGAAGCTGCTGTGTAAAGAGCAGTGGTTTCTCTCTCACGGCTTGGCCTGTAGCGATGATCTGGCACTCATTAGTCAGTCTTGATAATAAGGGAAGTCTGCACATGTGTGGGAGCATGTTTGTTTGTGTTTGTGCTCATGCATGCATGCGTTCATGCACTGAATCAAGTAATCCACTTGAATTTGTGGTTGAATTGGCTTGTTAACTGCCAATTTGGCAAGAGGGAGCATCAGTCTTAAATAATCCAGTATTTATTACACAAGAGAGGGAACCACTACTGATTAAGGGGCGCAGTAGAGCCTTAATGGGTTAGCATTATGCACAGAAAAATGGCCCTTAGCAAAGTGAGCCAAAGGGATTTTAGACCGCTGTGTGAAAGGTCTCAAAGTTTATCATTAGTAAAACTAATGGGACTAACTAGAGGGCTGCTTTCTCATCTGTGTCATTAGTTCCTCTTACACAAGCCCGTGATGTCTGTACACAGGAGTACTGAAAACAGGCCTTTTCTGCTTTTCATTATGTTTTCGGTCTGGCAGCCCACGAGTGAAAATAAGATATTTGATGTTGTTTTGCCGTCTGTCTGTCTTTTCTGCACCCACTCAATCATTCACGTATACAAATGCGCACCCACACACCCTTCATATCTGAAACATGCACACGCACATACACGATCATAGAGGGGGAAATCAGGCAAACCACCCTCACAAATTCTTATTAAAATGAGATTTATGAAATGGCAGTCCTTGCTTTTCGATGTCAATCATTACATATTACGCCAGTGGCGATAAAAGCATTTCATTTCCATCTGGCTCGAGGTGCAATTTCTCCTGCAGTTTGCTGCGCGCACTACGGTGAAATTCAGGTTCTCGAACCAATCCGGTCAACAACATATTGTGCTGTCTATCAGGATTTAATATGAGATGTCAATTAGGACTTGAAGGAGTTAAACAGGTATTTGAGATTGATAAGGGTGCAACTTTTGGATACCCTCTGCTCCTGACGGGATATGCATCCTGTCTATATTTGAAAGAACACCATAAATCCTCTTATTTACACCTAGGACACCCAGCAAAACAATATTTTTTTTCTTGCATAAAATAATCAGATAATTGTGCATTTTCTAATGTCTTATATTGTAAAGGGTTTATCAAGATTGGATATGCATCTGACAGTGAACAGGATGGTGATGCAGGTTCATGTGGATTCTGCAGCTTCTCGTATCGATATGGTTCTAGTAGGGGCTGGGCATTACGGCCTAAAAATTAGATGTCCTATCCTTTTTTTTTTTTACTTCACATCGTGTTGTAAGATAATATAATGTAGACGCGATAAAAGAAGCTGTATATGTCCGATGCCTTTTCCATGGAGAGCAGCTAAAGGTCCAGTAACTTTAGACAATGAAATTCCCCATCAGATTGTTGAAGTGCAGTCTACTCCTCTCTGTTACCGCAGGATGTTTGGTGAAGTTGTTAATTGACACCGCTGTGAGGATTTGGATCGTTCCTCTGCTAGTGTTACCGGATGCCTTTGCAGATTAGTGTGTAATGCAGTATTTTAGGATTGACTTACATATTCTCCATGTCATGGTAGTATGGGCTCCATCTTTAAGTGAAGTATTGTCATACATTTGATGAACTGCTACTAGTTTGCTGCAATGACCCACTGAGCTCTTCACCTGTCTTCTCGGTTGTTATTGTCACGTGATCGCCGACTAGTCGACTTCCTGCTTAAAGCGCCATGACACAGCAGTAAAGTCGACTAGTTGGTACAACCCCTAATTCTCATAAGGCAAAAAAATTGCGGCTTGATAAAACATATCTCAGATTGAAGGTCATATGGATGAACCCTGGCTTTTCCCCTGTACAGACAAGCATCATATCTCTAGCAATAAGGCTGCATCCGTAATAGATTTCCACTGGGCACCTTTTTTTTGTCATATGGGACATAATTTTAGATATAATTCTAAAATTATTCAGCTAATGCTGTCCCTTCTTTATAGCATATGTTTGTGTACTGTTGCAGTCTTGTGTATTATCTTGTGGACAACATTTCTACCATTCGACTGTGTATGTCTGTTAGAGATGTGGTGCTTCTGCTTTTAGTTGCAACAGCTTTTAAACTAATTTTGCAATGAATCATGATTTTTTTTTTTCAAGGTCTGATGCCACAAAACCGAATCAGTTCCAAACCAGTGATGAGGCCGTGGCTTGATTGGGAACATGTTGTTTGTGTCTTTGGGAAGTAAATATGGGGGAGAAATGGTGATGGTGAAATTCATTGTTTAAAGTTACTGCACCTTTAGCTGCTATACACAGAAAAGGCTTCGGACATATACGTCTTTTTTTTTTTTTTTTAATACCATCTACATTATATTACAACATGCTGTGAAGTAAAAAAAAAAAAGGATAGGACATCTAATTTTTATTGACTGTATTGAATTTAAAAAGTTTCACATGAACACACTGCAAAGACTACATCCAATGGCCAGCTGGCACAAATATTCTGCGTCTGTGTCAGGGACCAAGCAAAAAGGCAAAAGGACAACGGTGTAAAAAGAAGAATTATTTTTAATGTCTTGAACAAAATAACCGAATAAAGTCATTCAAATAACTTAAACAACAAGGAAAAAATAAGCTATCAAAAATTTGGGCCCGAAATCAAAATGAGGTCAACTAAGCAATAAAGAACTAAGGCTTCAACCTAACACAACATAACTAAACCAGACCTATCCTCAAATGACACACAAGGGGATTATATAGACAAAGACTAAACCCAGACAGAAACATGGGGAGCTTAACTGACAACAACAACAATAAACATTCAACAACTTTAAAGATACCTAAATATAACCAACCATCAAAAGCAACTCTATACAGAAAAATAATTATCTTTACAGGAAACAAAATCAAAAAAACCAAACAAAGATTTCTCTTAGAATTTCAAATCAAGTCCCCCCTGTTCCACTCTCCCTCCTGGCTCCTTCCACTTCCTGTGGGCTGTCCTTAAAAGGCCCTCTTGCCCAGGTCTCCAGCCTTTTGCCCGTGGAGCTCGGAGAAACAAAAAGGTAAGTATTAATTGCAACTTAAAACCCATGTGACAGAATGTTAACTAAATTGTGTGCACCCAAATTAGACAACAAACTGTCAAAATGAATAAAGTGTGTGGTATGAACAAAAAAGACTATGTGTCATTATTTGATGAAATGTCTGAGTGTAAAAAGTGTAAAAATGTAAAAGAAATACTAACACTAGCGTGCAGCAGCTGATACAGCCGCCACAATCTGCATAAAAAGGAAATAACTCCTCTAAGAAACTGGAAGAGCTGTTGTCTGGAAGGCTAGGAGGTCATACAGAGCTGGCCTCTCCTGAATCATGCTGATCAGCTGGTTTATATTTTTTTTCTTTCTAGATGAGCTTGTCTCCGTGAAAATATTTCAGATAAACTTCCGTACTTCGATAAAGATGTAAAATGAAAAACTCTTCTTTGAACTTTGTTGTTTACTTTCATCCCTTCCGCTACTGACTCACTGACAGCCCAGCCTTGAAAAATGGCTGATTGTTGGCTTGGTGCAGGTGGTTCCAGCAGGTAGAATAAAGACGAACCACTCTAAGAAAACACACACAATGCTCTCCCCATTTTGTGTGCATCAGAGTGCCTCTAAAACCTCTGTCTGCACAGTGTATCTACTAGCTGGGGACATATTAGATAATGACTCAGTTCTGGTTGTGAGTCTTATATCAGCTGGATAGTTCTCTTGTGAAGCTTTTCATTTGAGAAACGGGTATAGCAGGCAATACTGGACCAATTGACTCTGTCTAGTCTTCATTCTAAAAGTATTATATTGTTTTAATTAGCATTTCTTTTGTTCATACAATGTGAGTGGTTGTGTGCTACTCAGGTTTAGAAAGTGCTACACTTGACACGTGGCCTCCTGATAGCCAGTATTTCACACTTTCACTCCCAGCCAAAATAAAGTCAAAATGACTATTTAAGACTATCGGTTCAATTCATTTAGAGAAACAGAAAGTTAAATGGCTGGTGTACATCTTCTTTCTGTGTGTTGCCTCTCAGTCTGTCGGCTTCTATCTGTCTGCGTGTCCATCAATAAGTCAACATTACATCTCTAGTGTTAGTCAGTTGCTTTGCTGATATATTTATAGGGGTTTCCTGAGGCTTTCTTTCTGCGTGTTAGATGTTTCTTTCTGATGCTGAGTGCTGTCAGGTGCTTCCTAAGTGTTACTGGGTGACATCTGGCTTAGCCTACTGTTATATCTGAGTTATCTGTTGTGACTGTGGACTGTCTGATGTCATTTGTCAGTATTTACTGTTGTAGGTCAACAAAGCTTTCTTTTCTCTTCCTGACTGCGACTCAGTTTTGACAAGGTCGCAGAAAGTTCATCTTGTGTTCGTCGGGAGCATGACCGGACCCCAGACAGACAAGAATAGGCTGTGGCAGGTTGTCTTTGTCTGATGCAGACATTTCCTTTTGTATGTCAAAGGACAACTTCAGGTGAAGTTGAATTCTCATGTTGTCCCTCTCTGCCTTTCTCATGTTCTCTTTTTATTTTTATTTTCATTTTTATTTTCTGCTCACTTTTAGTAACAGCTTATTGGGTCTGATAAGAATCAGGGAACAAAAACTAACTGAAATACTTTGTTATCTGTTCAGTAAAGTCTTGAACTGATTTAGCAGTTCAAGGCTGAATGAATAACTTTGGGTATTTGATGGCATCTATACACCGCACACAGATCTGCTAACAGTCTGATTCTGATTAGCAGATCTGTGAACTACCTAGTTCAGTAACAATAGCTAAAATAACATATAATTAATTTTTTAAGGTATTTAAGGTGTTTCTGTTCTTGTGTTTCATATAGAGATCCTTGAGGACTAATAATTTGAAGACACAAGTGGCTAATTTCTGAAGAAAGATTTTGTGAATAGTTAGATACGATAGACTTAGAAAGTAGCTTAAAAAACTATACAGTTTGAATCCTAAGTTTCATAGCCTCTGACATTCTTGTCACATAATAACTCTGGTCTGTGTGTAATCTGTGACTCAAAATTCAGTCCCTATTTTATGACCATGCAGCTGTCTGAGGGGCCGTCCACACGGAAACACAAAAACGCAGAAACGCAGAAGTTTTGCATCGTTTTGGCCGATCGTCCACACGTATCCTGTAAACGCATAGCCCGCACTTTTCTGAAAACAGGTCCCAGGGTGGAGAAATTCGCAAACGCAACTCTTGCGTTTCTGTGTGGACGGCGAAAACGGCGAAAACGATGTCATCGTCACACCCCCGAGCAGCCTTCCACCTCCCGCAAGACGTCTCATAACAACATCAACAACAATGGCGGACTACATGCTAGTTTTCCTGCTGGAGACGATGTTGAGCCTATTAGGGTTACTAGGGCAAAATATCATGCTCCTGTGCCACCACGCTGAGCAAAAAAGGCGATTTGTAAACAGTGCTCAAGATTTGTGCGCATGCTCCGCCTCTTCCTCTCCGTTTTTGGTGAATTTCTGAAACTGAAACAGCGCCACCTATAGGCCTGGAATATGAAGTAGCGCTTTCGGTCGTGCTGAAACGGATCTGTGTGGACGCGGATATTTCTTGAAACGATGCCCTCGAAAACGGAGAGGGAAAAGATCGTTTTCGTACGTGTGGACGTGGCCTGACAATGAAAGCTAAAAAAACCTGTCACTGGCAGTAGTTGGATGATTATATTGGTTTTAATAAAACTTAGTATCACTGATAAATAAACAAGCGAGGTCTTCTTAATAATATTAAAAACCTCCTCTTCTTGTATCCTTGGCTTTCTCCTTAGAAATCAACTTACTTTCTGACCAGCCACTTGTAGGCAGAGGTCACTTTCCACCTCTCCCCGATTGCACCAGGTTCCCTGCAAAGTCTCATTATCCCTTTATCTCAACATTTATCTGACAAGAGAGCAGGGAGGGAGTATCCAGGCCATCTTTAAAGATTAATAAAAAGAAGTAAAAAAAAAAGAAAAGAAAGAAAGCTCTAAAAAAAAAAAGTAGGGAGCTTCAAACTAGCAATTCTGTTTAATGTCTGCATGTGATAGTGTTGACAGAATTATTAATCTGGAACTAGAGAAAATTCAGACCTTTGCTCTCAGCTGCCTCACTTACAGTCTTTAGTTACCACCATTACATAGCAACTGAAGGTCGGGAGGTCTGCCACTAATTGGTTCTACAGGGTTTCGAATAACAATGAGCAGAGCCCAATTATAAAATCACTATGAGACGCCACCGAGGAGTAAGAGAAGGAGAGAGAGGCAGAGTGTGAGAAACAGAGGGAGGGAGCATGAAAGAGAGAGAGAGAGAGAGGGTGGTGACGAGGGACCTGCTGGACCAGCGATGGGAAAGAGGGACTGTGGAGACGAAAGACAGAAGTGAAGCTGTTTCATCACTTTTGCTTCTCTTTCCTCGGCAGCAGGCTATTAATAAAATTTATAAATCAGCAGTGGCATAAATTTTAATAGAGGGCTGTGGAAAAACAGTCAAGGTCTCTGAAGATAGCTCCACCTCATTTGAAATTCCATCTGCATAAAAGATTCACGTAACACAGGCAGATTTGAAGGGAAATCTTTTCTTTTTTATCGTGCGGTCATTTATTAGTAATAAAACCCTTTTTACATGGCGGGATCTGACATGAGCACTTTGGAATATAAATCAGTGTCTTTCCAGAACAAGCGTCTCCTCCTTTTTGCTTTTGTCGCTGCATGTGTGGCGTGCATGTGTGTGTTTTTGTCCCTCGCCTGAATATACAACAACGCGAAAGCATTAGGGTGTGTGTGCTCTAATGCGTCCGTGCTGCGTTGCGTCGTCTTGTGTGACGAGATATTAGCAGACGGGTTCAGTGGCCACCTGGTGGCTCCGTTCCTCTCAGAAACAAAGGAACAACCACTCCCCGAGTTAGCGCTTTGTCAGGTGGGTGGAGAAGCCGTGTCAGGTGGAACAACATCCCCTCCCTTCGACTGACGTTCACACACACCACTGGGTCTGAACTGGCATGTTACTAGTTTATTACACAGGAAGCTCTTCAGTCTTTTGTTTGTGCTGTGTGAGACTGAAGGTGATGTGAGGAAATTACATTATGATTCTGCTGGAAAACATGGGAGCATCCTGCATACTGTGAGCAGAACAGCATCTCAGGCTGCTCTCTTTGATCGTTGTTTCATTGATCACTGTGGAGAGAAGTGGGCTCCTGATAAAAGTGGTGATGACTCTCTTGTGTTTGTCCACTGAGACTCTTGAAGTCTGTCTGGGATTATAGACAGCCTTTAATCAACCGGGAGCAGAGGCCACGTCCTGTTTGCTCAACTCAAACCCCTTACTCATGATTGTATCGGCAGTATTGACCCAGGTTATCAAACACAAGCTTTATACATGTTTGATTTTAGCTAGATGTCTAAACAACAAGGCAGCTTTAATCAGTGGGTTGAGTTAAGAACACATTTGATCACAATGTTCAAATTATTTGATCCTTCTTAATATTTCATAGCTAAAACAGTGTTCACTGATATTTTGTCATAAATATGGCAATATTTTCTCCTTTTGTACTTTTACAGTATTCAAAATCAACAAAGAAGCAAAGAGATAGTTGTAATTTTTTAAATCAGACTTTCTTTAATTACACTTTCAGAGACTGACTTCAATATTTGGTTTATTGATAATGGACATAGTTCATAGTTGCTGCTCTGTATTTGATCATAGTGGGTTATTTGCCCGTTTCTGCTGTGACACGGTCATACACCTCTATATGAAGCAGAATCATCAGCTTTGACATGGACCTACTGCACCTGTAAGATGACAAATTTATACAGCTGCCAATATAAAGTCGCTGCTCCCTCATTGTCAGCTTTCCATTTGTTTTGTCTCCTAATTAAGCAATTAATGTCTTCCATTTTGATTGTTTGCTGTTTGCCTTAGTGCCGCCATGACAGTGCTGTGTTTGCCTGTTTGCAGGCGGAAAGTATCGTGCTGAATAATACATGGCGCATCGCGACGACAGGCAGTGTTGCCGTTTGAATTATGAACACACTGGGGTGAGACACTAACTCGCGCTGACTAGCTTGAGGTGAAAAGAAGAAAGGCAGAGAAATGAGGCTTATCCCGAGCTTCTGATGCTTCACGTTTATTGGATGCGATGAGAGGAGCAGTGGACATCTTGGATACTTTCATGTGTCTTGTTAAAACCTTGTGAAACCTGAAGGGAGGTAGTTCAGCCTGAGGAATGTGCTGCTGTCACCACGCCTCATTTAGCCCATAAATGTGTCTGACTTTTGGGTGAATTAGACTTTTCTCTGGCATTCGGCTGGAAGTGTGTACTTGTACATGCACACTGTACGCGCAAGAGCAAGTTGGACATAATGCATTTCGTTTTCACCTCTCCCAGTGGCTCTTCCTCTTTCATTTTTACTGTTCTGAGTGATATATTTTGATCTGTTGTCTTGAAACAGGAGGTATTTGCCAGTAAATACACAAAAAAATGCAACAATTTTAATTTATCACATTTTATAATAGCAAACGGAGAGAAGGAGAGAGTCAAAGCCAGCTCAACTTTGATTTGTAGTGCGTCACGTATAGCGACTAGTGTCAGCTGTTGGTTACCTACGGCTTCCATTGAAGTTGAATTATAGCTTACAGTGATCATTTCCTACCAAAAACGAATAGATATTTTAATGGTGATACTTAATTTACTCACAGATTATGTCTGCATACTCACCTGTAATATAAACAACTGCCATCACTGATGTAGCGTTCTGCCTTGGTGCTCCTGTTTATCCTGATGACCGTAGGTTTATGAGCACGCTGTACGCCCAATAAACTGTTTCATTAATACAGACTGCTGACTCTCTTCACCGTTAATATCTGTTATCAGTGTTTCATGCATCATGCCTCACCCATAAGTCTTGTATCATGTACTGTATATACAATGTGCTGCATTTATGAATTGTTCCTGTCTCTCTACCCAGCTGTCCTCAAGCAGATGGGTCGCCCCCCAAATGAGCTTGGTTCTGTTAAAAGGCAGTTTTTCTTGCCACTGTCGCCTTAATATTTGCTCTTGGTTCTGTAAAGCATCTTGCTACAATTTAGCTTTTTATGGATGCTAAATAAACTTCCCAGTATCTGTTCATCTCTGGCAAATCAAATAAACTGGTGCATTTGTATATTCATGTGACAATTTATACAAATGCCTTATGGCAGGACATCAGGATCTTCCCCTTGTTCTTGTTACCAGCTATTCTTTGATAAAGTTTCTAGGGATAAGATGGTGTTTGATCTGTGGCAAACGCTCGTGCTTTGTAGCGAAGAAAGTGTGAGTAAGACACTGGGGCGTGCTTTAGGGGCGAACTGGGTTAAAGCGCCGCATACAACCGTCTGTCACCTTGAAGAGAGGCAGGATGTGTAGTTCAAATCAGCAGGGAGCAGATCTGTCATGTGAAAAGCCTGGGCATCTTTCCCCTGGGAGGCGGGGGAGACGAGAGGGGCTGTGGGGTGAGAGACAAGCGAGAATGGCGCTGAGAGAGCAGTAGTGAAAAGAGGCTGCTGATAAAGGAATAATGAGAAAGTGTGTGTATGTGCCTGTGCCAAAATCCAGAACTGCCTCTGACAACTTATTAGCACATTAAAGTAAAAAAAAAAGAAGAGGTAACAAAACCAAAACAAAAACTTACCTAAGCTGCTGCTGCTTTTAAAGACATTTTGGCCCTTTTTCTGCAATGATGCACAAGTTATGCTAATCAGGCTTAGTGTTTGCCTAGCTAGAAAAAGCAACTCTATTATTATTAACAGCAAAAGAAAAAAGTCTGACTGGGGGTTATTTTACCTCTCCCAGCGGGAGGTCTGCAAATTAACAAAAAGAAAATTGAATGCAACATTCACCGCCTCTGTTATTTCTGTATTTTCCATCTCCTTCCCCACATGAGAATGCTACATTCTCTAAATTAATTAGCTCTGAATATGTCTTAATGATATTTATAGTTTTTAGTATAATTGGCTAATTGTGCTTTTCTAAAGAAACATATACAGTATGTTTTAGAAGACAAGCTCTTTGCAACAGAAAAGAGGGAGAGAATTTCTCAGCTTATTAAAGATTTTTTTATTTTTTTTTTATTTTTTTTTTGATGTTCAGCACATCATTAAGTCGGCTCCCATTATGATTGTGCCTAACCAGCCTCCTCTCTCCCGCTCACTGCTGTTTCTCTGGGGATAGATTCTGCACCGGGCTGTTGGTCAATTAGTCAGTGTGTGTAATTCAAAGGCTGAGAAACGACCAGCGGGAAATGGAGATTATATGTTTTCAGCTCTGTTTATGTGTTTGTGTGAGTGAGGATGTTGGTGATGGCGGTGGTGGTGGTAAAGGGCAGGAAATAAAAAAAAAAAGATCAGGCTTAATAGGTGTTCGGCCTTAGGGCAAATGTCTGCCTTCCTAAAATACAGGCAATCTGAGTGTACTGAGTGAACATATTTGTACAGAACGAAATTCGTAAAACCACCACAGTACTGGATACTGGATGACCAGTTCTACCCACTATGTATTTATTATATAATACAGTATTTTGTTTATTGTTATTAGTATTGCAATGTCTTATATATGGAACATGAAATAAATATGAATAAGTATAACAGTGAAATATAAAGACTAAAAACACATTTACACAGGATGGTACTAGTAGCAATGTGGGCGACGAGAGCTCATGAAATATTGAATTTAGGTAGGGTCCTCTGTATTCTGTCTACAACTATGTGCTTCGGTAGGACTCCAGTGTTGAATGCACAGCATGGAATGAGATGCATTTTTCATAATACTGAGAAGTTTTCTCAGCGTTCTCCTCTCTGTCCAACACCTCCACTAAGGACTCCCAACTGCACTCCCGTGACAGAGCCAGCTTTTCTGTTGAGTCTGAGGGTAGTCGGCTGCCTTCACCCTCCCTAAGTACTCTGGGTCTTAGTCCATCAGGGCCTCTCTCCTGACATTTTCTGCAGTGATAGTGACCAGAGGCACGTCGGATGTAGGGGGTGGGCGAGAAGATGACTGTGGAAGGTCGGGAGACTGTTGGAGCATTAAGGGAGGGGTCATCAGATGTTGGTGCTGGGGCAAGGAGGGTGGGGAATGATCGTTAAGGTATGTGGTGGTGGGAGGTAGGGTTGTTGCAGCGACTACATGGGGCTGTTGTAGTAGTGGGATGTGGGGGGTGACATACAGGTTGACCTGCTGGGAGGGTGGGATGGTGCCACTTTGTCAATTCTGAAAAAAAAACAAAACAGATTGAACTCATTGGCATGTGTAGGTTTCCATCCGTCTCCTGGTCGGTCTTTTTACCATGGCCAGTGATGGTTCTCATGCCGCTAAACACTTGTTGTTAACAAATTTAGCAGTGGAGCTGTATCCCTCCTTGATATTCCCCAAACATTTACCTTAAGAAAACCCCATCCACAGCTTTGGTTCCTACCACCAAATACCTCCTGCTTATAGCAGACTTGGAGTGTTTATTGACATTAGATCAAGCGGTGGCAGTGTAGACTGTATATTATTTTCTAGAGCGATGATTGCATATGGGGTGGGCATTATAAAGAGGGTTACTTACCTTTTTAGAACGACCAATCAGTAAGATTGGAAGTTGAACCCGTTATCACACTGGGTTGGGGTTTATGTGCTTCATAGTACAGTACATGCAAAGTACAGTATATGCAAATATGTAGAACACCGTAGATCTGGTTCCAATGATGTTTCAACAGATGCAGCACCTCCACTTGTCCCGTTAAAGTCAATGATCTAACATTTTGTGAAATTAAAAATGTGTCTTGCTTACTTTAAAGTAGTCATCTTTGTAAAAGGAAGGAGGCTATATCAGTGTACAGATTAGGATTGTCTCTTCATGTGGCAACGATTGTAATCCATTGCCAAAAAAATACCTGTTTACAGTCAACATCATCCTATATCTTGTAGATTAGTGAGTTTTGTTTACCTTTTGTAAGAAGCAGCAAGAAATTTTCACAGATCGTGGCATATTCCGTATATACCCCAGAGAAATGTCAAGAATGTATAAAGCTATAAAAGGCAGATGCCATCCAAGCCTGTTATCTCTATTGCTGACAACTTGGCAGTTGACCTAATCACCCCACATTAGATCAGCAGATGTGTTCATCTGCACATGTCTGTTGGCATTAGATGGGTCACTGGTGACCTCCGGTATATAACAGTGTCCATGCATTTACGGGTTAATATTGCATCTGTATTGAGAAGACGATCCTTGTGCGATCTGATCCTGGGTGTTATGTGCTCTGCCTCTGGCCTACTCTGGGATTTGGTGAAGCGGTCACATAGAAGTCAAGAAAAGTTTGGTCTTGGTTCAAAGATGGCAGCTCTTTCAATAACGTGCCCTGCATTCACTCTCTACCAAAGGATATCCTGCCTTCACTTGCAGTGCTCACCTGTTCCTTTTATCTCTGCACCACAGATTAATATTGCAAAGCCTATAGCTGCTACCCTCATCCTCTCCCCTCTTTCTCTTGTTATCTCTGCATCCCATCACTCCCAAAACACATTCACTTCTTCACCTCCCCCACTGCCTTGTCTATCCCTTCCCTCCGCTTGTGGATATTGCTTTTCTTCTCTCCATCACTCTTGTTTTCTCCACTGCTCTGTCTCAATCAAGAATGCAGCAAGTTTTATGAATTCATCAAAATGATCATGGACAATCCGGGGAGGCGTGCAGGGAGGCAACAAGGCGAGACGATGGCAGTTGGAACAGACGGAGGAAAGAGAAAGAGAAAGAGAGAGAGAAAGAGAGAGAGAGAGAGAAAGAAGACCAAAGTGAGGAGGGGTGTTGCTCTACTGCTGAATTTTAATGAGTACCAGGGGGAATTTCTTTTTCTCAATTTTTTTTTTTTGCTCCCTTTCCATTTTTTTTTTTTTATTTTTTTCCTGGGATGCACCCATCTACTACACGGCCCTATATCACTGTCACACAAATGAGCTTTAACACAGTTTTGCTTTGGCCCGGACAGAGCGCGCCGCTGAATGGAGCTGTTGGCTACGCCCCAAGAAAAACACAGTGAACCAAAAGTTCTAATTGAACTGCCAATTTGTCACGTTTATCTTTACTGTCTTCCACCAGCCACCAAAACCACGCATGCGGCATCCACCACATCCTCTTCCCGGAAACCAGCGCAGATGTAAGCAGTGTTTCTTTCCATGACAGATCTGCTGCTCATTAGTGAATTATTCATCCTTTTCATTAGAGCTTAACGGATAGCATCACAAGCATCCACACTTTTTTACTCTCTATCCTATTCTCTTGCGCTCTCTCCTTCTCATTGACTTTCCTGTCTTCCACCACTAAGCCACTATGGCCTATGGCTTTTCTGTACTCGTAGTGCATTGTCTGTTTCTCCTCTCTCTCTCTCTCGCTCTATCTTTCTCTCTCTCTCTCTCTCTCTCTCTCTCTCTCACTCTCTCACTCTCTCTTGGGAAGACTTTATTATGCTTTGCTCCGACAGCAAAGTACACAGATAAAAGATAATTGCCTGGCTTGACTCCTCCATTGATATGAAAATAGGATTTAAATTATTCACAGTGGTTTAAAGGTTAGTTGAAGGTTATTACTGGCAGATAGAAGTAGAAAGGAACAGGGTAAGACAAAAAAAAAAAAAAAAAAAAAATCCTTCTGTGTTGCAAGCTGTGGCCGGAAGGTGAGGTGCTTTTCTGAAAGGCTAATTTGCAGTGCAGGCAGCGAAGACATCTTGTGAACAAACCACAAAAGCCTCTCACGGGGATTTGAACACGGTGGTGGAAGTCAGTTATTAAGCAGCAAATTAAGGGTGGCTTCTCCACAGAAAAACATTGTCAGTTGTAAATAATAAGCCTGTATCCGATCCCACGCTTTAATCCTTTTCTTTCGTCTGCCGTCTAGCCTTGTGTAGCGTTTCCTTCTTCGTGCGAAGCAATCGGGGCGCGTTGGGCAATAAAACGTGCCTTTCTTCAGGGGATACAAAAGGTTGGAGAGTTGGGTTTAAATCAGGGCCAGGTCTGTGGGGAGACTGGCTTGTTTTGGACCAGGACATGATAGAGTCAGGAGGGGGGGTGAGGCAGAATTACCTGCTCTGTTGTTGCCAGCGTCCCTGAGGACACCTTCACTGATCACAGCAGGGGTTTGTAGGATAAATAGAGGAGGGGAGAGGTTATGATGAGTTCTTTTGTATTGTTGTATTACCTCGGCAGTGGCTTGTATGTCTGAAGGCCTTTGTTAAGCCTGCAGACAGGATTCAGACATTTCTTACATGGGAATGTTATTGTAGGTGATTTGTAAACAAAACAGTGCTTGCATCATCCACAGGTTTGCCTCCAATTACTATTAGACGATCTGCATATATTTTATGGTTAAATGAATACTTGGGGAAATGAAAATGTTGCGAGATGCGCTGCACATTTGAAATTGTATTTAGCCTTCCAGAGACACAATGTTTATTTTTACGGTACAGATCTGAAAACAGTTATTTTTTGCCTCTTGACTTTTTTTCTCCTTATTAATATAATCAAACAGTTGTCTAGTTATACATCCAGCAGATATTATCATTAATTTGTGGTCGCATTTGTGTTCAACTAATGAGTGCCACTTTGTAAAACATACTGCCTTTTAGTTCAGTGTTTAGTCCCCACCAACACTTGAGGGGAAAACTCTCCTAACTTGTTAAATGCTGCACTGTGCTCTCCAGCTAATCGACAACTGTACATTAAAGGCATTTTAATGTAAAAAGTAAATTTAGCCCGGGGTGGCATAGTGGGATGGTGGTTAGCACTGAATCCCCACAACAAGAAGGTTCCGGGTTCGAATCCATGAGCTGACTGGCCCTTTCTGTGTGGAGTCTGCACGTTCTCCCCGTGTCTGCGTGGGTTCTCTCCAGGTACTCCGGCTTCCTCCCACTGTCCAAACACATGCTAGTTAGGTTAATTGGATTCTAAATTGACCGTAGGTGTGTATGTGAGTGTGAATGGTTGCCTTTCTCTCTGTGTTAGCCTGGCGACCTGTTTACATATGTAAATTTAGCCCCCAACTAAATGTACTTCCTACGGAATATATGTAAATAAAACAATGTTCATTTTCAGTCTCACCTCCTTGCGTTGTAGATCACTTTCATGACCATTTTTAAGTGACGGAAAAAATGCTGAGACAAAGACAACTGGACTTGTTTGAATATATTTCGCCATCATACAAGTAACTTCTTCAGTTATAAAATGACTAATAGGAAGTTTAGGTTTTTATTGGACAACATATGTGGGTGGTGCCCACCTGAAACTGACATGACTAGGTTCCTGTTGAAAACCAGAACAACCTACAATTAGAGGATGTTGTTCATATGAACCTGGTGGCGTCCTGTTTTGAACGACCCAGTAATGATAAAAAGGAAGATTACATCTGTAGAAATCACCAAGTCACTTACTTTAGTAGTAGTTTAGGAATATCAGTGGTTGGCTATTCTAATAAACACTTCAAATCTTCACATGATCGTCTTCTGTCTCTTAAAGCTAAGCTGTAGTTGTCCTTCCTCTCTTTATGCTGAAGCAGGAAAACAAAACAAAATGTTGAAGAACTTTTTAAAAACCATTGCCTTGAAATGGTTGATTTTTCAGGTATTCCGATTTGTTTGTTTGAACACGGTGGTGGAAGTCAGTTATTAAGCAGCAAATTAAGGGTGGCTTCTCCACAGAAAAACATTGTAAGTTGTAAATAATATGCCTGTATCCGATTCCACACTTTAATCCTTTTCTTTCGTCTGCTTTTGTGCTGAATTCAAGGACTTTAATGACCTTGTGCAAACCCTGACAGAATAGTGATGACAGCATTAGCTGTTTTGCTTTAAGTATTAATCACTCTCCATGAATACATTTGCAAACGTTGGCTGATGTGCACATGTTGGCCTAAAATAACAGACATATCACCCAATTCCTAGAGTCAAAATACACATACGCAGATAACAAGTTGACTTTCACTGGGAACTTACTGGTGAACCAATTTGAAAAACTATCTTCCAAAAAGATTTAGTAGCTGACTTTTACTTCCTTGGCTTGCGGACTGCTACCACCGACTGACTGACAAGCTGGAGGAGGAGGAGGAGGAGGAGGCCGCTAAACAGCCCTAAGATTTGGACAGCCTGAACCTTGACTGAGATCCCGTCGTAATCATTCAAGTTTTCATACACATTTTTTCCCCATTTCATCCAAATAAACTCGGTAACACTGAAGAATATTTGTTTCTATTCAAAATCTTAAAGTGATGGTTTCATCCTTCTGCTTCCCGAGGCCATGGATTATTGATTACCTGAGACCAGCAACTTGACAGCAGTGTATCCTTAGAGAGCAACCAAGCAAAATTTTCCCTCTTATTCTTTAATTAGCGATACAACCCATGCGCACTAATCCATGCATCCCCTCTCTGATATTTCTGAGACGTGCCGTGCTTTGATTTCACTGACCCAACAAGGAGCAGTGGGATTGATGTGCGCTGCAGGAATGCTAATATGTTCCTGGAAAGGGAGACGGTCTCATCCTGTTGGCAGACAAGAGGAGATCAAGCAAGACTTTCTTCTCCCCATATTCACACCTGTACACATCATCCCTTTAAAAAAAAAAAAAAAAAATTCCAATTTATTCCCCTCCCTGAAAAATGCTGAATGTAATATCAAAATTTGGCAGGGGAAGAGACTGAAAAGAGGCAATAATACAAAAGCAGATCCTAATGCATGTCCTTGAAAGTCTTCTTGCAGTATCTTAACAGGATGAGAGAAAAAGTGAGCATTGCCCTGCAGTCTTCACGGAACTTGGACAATGTGGTGCAATCATTTCATGTTGCATTGCATCCTGAAATGTATGACAGAAGAAGTAAGAAATAACAGTACTGAGATGCTTACGTCGGTTCCTCTGCCAAAGCGATCAAAGGTTTCGTCTTGCTTATAGATATGTTTGCAGTAGTTGTTCAGTGAAGGCTATTTCTCGTTCGGTTCCCTCCCTCAGATTTTTTCCACCAGCAATTCCCCTCAACCGACGTGCATCCTCATTGGGAAACCTCTGTAATCAACTGTAGAGAAGCTCCTGAATAAATCAATCAGGGATGTATGACTAAAGCGAAGGTTAGGCTGCCTGGGCATCCCTTTGATGAGGCCAGATTTGTGTATCAGTCATAAGCCAGTGCCACTACCTAGCACACTTCAAACAGGCTTAGTGCTAAGCCAATTAGCATGACTCTGCATGGTGTTGATCTGTCTGTGACATGGAGCAGCCTGGGCTTAATAGCGTAGCGCCGCACTGGCTAATGCTAATTTAAAGTAGCCTCTAGGAAAGCTGAGCCCTGAGGTAAACAAAGCAACAGCGCTAATATGTTGTTAGTGCCGTCTCCGTGCACCAGCTGAACTTGTGCTTATCTGCTCGCAGCGAACAGCACGCAGTCACACGGCCTCAGGCTATGCTCTGGTTTCTATTCTCCTAGAACTGATGTTCATCTGTCACTGCTACTGTACAGCTACATCATCTGGTTAAATATTAATTACTCAGGGATGATTGATCTCTTAAGTTGAGAAGAACAGGAAAATGACTCAGATGACATTCAAGAACGTCGTCTTACTCAACCGGGATGAATTTAGTCATTGTGAAGCTGGTGCCATTTAACACCTCCGGGAGAGGAAAGCTGCCATCACTTGCTGTAAGAAAATCCCTTCCTTGTGATCTGAACACAGACTACTGTCTCATAGATCTGTGTAAAACAGGTTTCTGCTGATGGGAATTCATCCTATACCAGTTTGTGTTTGTTTATTTGTCACGCCACCCTTTCTTACATCAGTCTAGGGGTTTTCAGTCTATTGAAATTTAAAGTTTATGTTTTGAAATCACATAAATGATCCAGCAGCACAAATACTTCCCTTGTTAATTCTACACTACTTTGGTTAATCTGTTGTGTTTTTGACTGAGGACTTGAACTAATAACCTTAGTGACATCAGCTTGCTTGTTTTGCCCGACCAACAGTCCAAAATCAAAAGATATTCAATTTACTGTCACAGTAGACAATGACAACTGAGAACAAGGTTTAAATAATTCACTGTAATCTGTGGTTTGATGTATGTTCTACAGCGTTGGGAGCACTGCTTTAGGGTTTTGGTTTTTCAAGCTGGCGTGCAGTGAGAGGACGAAATTGTACAGATCCTCTGTCGCAACTTTTATAAAGCAACTTCACTTTGGTAATGAGCATCTTGAAATACTCAGAATACGGTACAGCAGTGTCTTAGTGACGTAATTCTCTTTTAAGTAAACTCTGGAGAGGTGAAGCAGTAATCCTTTAGGGTACATATTTACACACATAAAGTACATAATCATAGCCCTTGTGGTTTCTATACCACCACAACCACAAAAAAAAAAAAATAACACTCTGTGGTAGCAAATGAGTTAGTAACTAAAGCATGTATATTAATCATCAGGGTAATAAATTATTGGTAAACAGAGACATACACAACATGCATACTAATGAAAGCTCTTTTGATCTGCTCTGATAGGTCAGCATAGGAAGTAAAGGATAAAAGTGTGTTAGCACTGGTGTGTGTGCGCGTGAATTGTGAATGTGTGGATGTGTATACTGGGTGCAGTAAGGGCAGCCCAGTCTCAGATCTGAGGAGGCCTGCAGGAATGTTCCCTGCCTTTGAAGAGTCTGCTGTCTGCGCTCAACAAATATCAGGTCCAGAATGAAGGGAATGTGGCTTCACAAGGCTCCATCCAGCCCTGTTTTATTAAGGGATCCCGTTCGCTTTTTTTTTTTTTTTTTTTTCATCCTGCTGCCTCTGTTGTTGTGGGGGATGAAGAGGGCACATACATACTGATGAGGTGAGCTGGACTCGAGGCTGCAGCTCAAAGAGACAGTCAGCTCGACTGAATCCAGGATGAGGGGATCACAGTGAAACTGAAGTTTTTAGGTGGATTGATGGTTTATTTTTTGCAGGGAAATTTAGTGAAATTTTCTTATGCGGAATGTCAATATATCTTCGAGAGATGGGAGAGCAACACACCCGAGGAATACTGAGATAAGTTTGGTAACTTATAACTGAAAGTCCGGGTTAGACATCCACTGCAGCAATAACACAGTCCTTGTTGAAAGTCTGCAAACAGCTAAAACAACAATGAAGTTTTCAGAGCACGTCCTCCCTCAGTAACAAATAAGGATGTAGCTGGACGTAGCCATGAACATGATCTTTGCGCAACACTAGACGTATAGCTGGTCAAATGAGCGTTTTTATATTTAACAATGTTGTTTAACGTGAGAGTTGTGACTCGTGTAGACAAACCCACAAAAATAATTACCCAATTAATTTGTATGGAGCATTAAAGTGTCTTCCATTTCATTCTTTTGGTTGTTTCAGAATAAATCCCTGCTGACACACTTAGCGATTAGTTTACGACCATGATGGATCAGAACCTGGTAGAAACCAAACCTGGAGCTAAATGTGGAGTGAATATGAGTCAGTTGTCTAAAAACATTGCTGCAACTGTGCGATAATGTTCCTTTGTGCCTGAATAATATGTCAACGGGCAACAGTCAGCTTTCTGTTCACCGTAACAGCTTTATAAATTTACATTGGCACGATTACAGCTTGTTGCGTTGCCCGCATGGCACCAAAAAAAAAAAAATAACGCAAGTTTAAGAATGCATTAGACCTCACTGAATCCTTTGTGACTTCTAATCTGAACAGTAGATTAGATCACCACAGGAAATGAGTTTATTTCTGTTTTTTTTTTATTATTATGGAGAGATTGCCATAAAGTTGAATAAAGGTTAATTACTTGTTTCTAATATTGTACTTCCAAACGTTGAGAGTGTGTAAGAAACAGGCTAAGTTAAATTTTTAAATACTGTTTCACCAGAATCCAATAGTTGCTCTCACACCAATAATTAGATAAAATGAATCAAATAAAGTTTAACTGTAGATACTGTAACTATTACAATAAAGTCATTTATACACCGATCAGGCATAACATTATGACCACCTTGCTAATAATGTGTAGGTCTCCCTTGTGCCTCCGAAACAGTTCTTCTGAGGGTGTCCTGTGGGGGAGGGAGTTGTTCCTAAGCCGTTTTTGTGTGTGTGTGTCCTGCTGGGGATGGCTGCTGCCATCAAGGAGTGTCATTGCTATGGGATGGGGGTGTCTGGTCTGGTCTAGGTGGGTGCTACATGTCTGAGTAACATCCACATGAATGCCAGGTATAAAGGTTTCCCAGCAAAACATTGCATCGTCACAAGATGGTCAGTGTTATTTACTTCTAATGTTGGTGGTTTTAATGTTGTGGCTGTTCAGTGTATATGTGGCTGTCTAATTACCTGTACCGTTACTGAGAGAAAGATCGTTCCTGTCATGATAGTAAACTAAAGGTCTTCTTGCCCAGTTACCCTGAAAACAAACCAAAACACTTGTCATTAATTTCATATTAGAAAATGGATGTGTGTATGAATTAATCTACTCTGAGAGACGCCACCTGAAAAGTTTACTGACCTTCAGGATGGATGGAGCTTGCTCACACTGTTTATCCCCTCACCCCTTTTCTCTTCTCCTTCCTCCCTCCCTCCCTCCCTCCAGCAAAGCATTACTTACTCCTGACTCCTGACTCAGCGTCTCACCAGCCCAGACACCAATATTGAGTGCTTTTTATCGTAGCCGCACTTTTTCCTCGTTTGAAACAATATAGCCTGACTGTTGCTATTGATTTTAGTGGATTGTGCTCTGGTAAGCACTCCTTCAAGCCCCTGCTGCTATATTAAGCAATCGTTTCCCACAATAGATGACACTCTTTCTCTTCCTCCCGCAGCAATTTGGTTGGCTCTAATGGGCCTGGCATTAGTCAAACTCCACATTGATTGCACGGCGGAGGGTTTTAAAAGGAGTGGTCGAACTTTCCGTCAATGTGGCCATCGCAAATGAGCCTCCTTTTAAATATCTGGGGGATTTTTCTTGTAGACTGGCTCATTCTGACAGTTCAAGGTGCTTGTGCCATTAAATGATATCCAAACATGCTGTGATGTAGGCGTGAGGGCTGAGCAAAATGAAACCCAATAGCCCACTGCGAAGTCTCTTGGATTCAGAATGAAACCTTGAAACAGTGATGTGCCTGGATTGATTCTACTGGCCCAGCATTTATTTGCATGTCTTTGGTTCTAATGTGATGTGACTACATTTCCCTGCCAGGCTCCGAGGCCCTCTGAAGTATGTCTCTTTAAATCACTGGGGCCTTGGGAGCGCAACTGCAAATGATTTCAGACACTGGGCTGCTTTTCACATCAGTTGTGGTGCATTGGATTCCCGCTACGCTATCTGCTATCTCCTCCCCATGTCACTGAGCGTCAATAAATCAGTACGCTCTACAGGCAGACCAGGGAACATGTGGGGAGAATAACATGCCCTGTAGTCACGCATATTTAAATATACAAGCGCTCTGTGTTGCTGATGATTGGGCCACACATCACAGACCGGCGCACCCAAGACAGTGGAAAAAATGGCTGCCGTTTGGGAACACTTAAGCGGTGAAGCAATCTAGCATGTGACTTCGCCGACGTAATCTAATTGGCTTTGGAGACCGGTTTGTGTGAGAGTTTGTGTCTTTTTCTTTCACAGAGCAGTGTGTGTGAAATTTAGGAATGAAAGAATTTCACACTGTGTGCTTATACAATGTCTGCGTGCGCGTGCGGCTGATCAGCAGCCAGTGTGTGTCAGTGTGACAGAGCCGTGTCATTACAGCGTGGCCTTCCTTATTAATATGTTGAGCTGCAGCTAACGATTACGTTAACGAGTTGTTGATTAGTTTCCCAGTTCATTGATTGAAGTGGTTTGTTCAGATGTCTTTTTATTTATTTGACAAACAGATTGAAGTGACTCAAAGATCCACCTGAAATAAAGCATTTTTTGTGGATACATACAATTTAAATGATATATTTAGATGTCTTGTTTCGTGTGATCTATGGTTAAAGTTGACTTTTTACAATAATCAAGATTGCATTGAGCATGTAGCCAATCCTGACCTTCTGCATTTGTTTTATGACTGTTATCAAACGTTAAAGGATGTGACTAAACATGCTCTACTGTGTGGGTCTTTAAGATCTGAGCAGATTTCTGTTGTATGGTTGCAGTAAGGTGATTTAGCGTTTGTTGTGACAGTGTGAATACTCAGGCTGTTTATAAAGACATTTAAGTTTGTTAGCTGGTTATTTACTTTGTCAAAACCATCCAGGTCTAAGTGTTTTTGTGATGAGAGACAACATTTCTTAACTGTTATTTTGCACAACAAAGAAGGCTATATATAATTTTTAAGGAATAGCTTAAGAGGTTTTTTAACTGTCAAGTAGGCCTACATTAGACTGATTACATCTGCACCTCTTTTTGCATGTTTTTCCACATCTCTCTCCCCTCGTTCTTCGTTTGGTTATCGCACAGGCCCAGAAATAATGAGAAAAAAAAAAAGTGTGGCGTTTCTCGAAAGGGAAAGTCAACCATTTCCTAGCTGCGTGCAAGTCGCACTGAAAGAACACGTCGCCTGGGTGGAGGTGGGTGGTTACTGTCAGGACGTGGCGTGCGTCCATATAAAAGGTTGTGGCTTCCCACCCAGCTTTCTGTCAACATCTCTGAGGGGACAACTGTCAGATTAAGAGCGCTAGCTTAATGTCAATAGATCACAATCTGCCTCCTGGCCTCAATTATATTGCCTCTCGTCCTCCAACCTCCCCCTGGTGTGGAGAGAAGTATTAGTTGTGAGCCTCATCATGTATTCAGAGCTGTAATGGCTTCTCCGTGCCTGCACTGCATAGATTAGCACCAAGGGCCGAAGGGAAGCTACATGTTGGCACAGGCTTTATGAACATTGCCATGATGGATGTCGGGCCGAGTGTCATTAGTGCTGTTGTGCTGTGAATTTGCAGTACATTGCCAGAAAATCCTCTCAGCATGGCTTGATATCCTGTTAGTGTAGCCATGGCATGGGACACGTGCACATGTGCAGTGAAGACTAATTTGCTAATGGAAAATGCAGCGTGTTTGTGTGAGTTACCACAGTTGTTGTTTTTTTGTCCAATTTTTTGTCATTTTCCCAATAACTATCTTGAGTATAATATATGCGGGTGTTGTGAGTATATGGAATGTACTCGTTCAGTGTGTTTGAGGACTGGAAACACACACACAGCCTCTTTTTTATTTTTTTTTCCCATATATTGCTTTTACTCCCCCACTCTTTCACACATGGCCGGTCCCTCTGGGCCCACCTCTGCTAGCCAAGGTTTATTATCTATTTGACAGAAGGGCTGGCGGAAGGCTTTTGAACACCCCATAAATTGTCATGCAGGCTGCAGTGTGATGCCTACCAGTTTCTTTCCCTCAGCAGCCTGGCATCTAACCTCAGTGCCAGCCCATCACACTGCCATTTGCAGATCCAAGTTGAAACACTGCAGCGCAATTAACAGCATAGATCATTTACATAGTGGCAGAGCTCATTTTCATAATGTTTCCTTTATTATCTGAGGAAGAAATTAACCCAGGAATATATTTACATACCAGCCGCCAATGGTAACAGCTTGCTAATTGCCTGTTAGATGATTAATAAGCTTACAGCAGATGCTAATGAATCGAGCACTCATTGTTTCAAAGGTGCTCATGTGGCTGTGTCTGTGTTGTTGTTTTTTTGCAGCTTAATTACAGCCATAATTATGCACTTGTTGCATCTGCTTTGCAGCAAATACAATCAAATAATGGAAATGATATATATCTGAGTGAATGAACGCCTAATTGTGGCTGAGTGTTGTCAATTGTCAAAGTAATAAACCAAAGACACATTCCCTGACATCACTCACAGATACACTAGAGCAGGAGCTCAGTCACACTTCTGCATGTGTACATGTCAGCCTTGTTTTGTAATATTGTAATGCTTGTATATCAATGGGGTGGTTTTTGGCAACATTTAGTAAACTTGTTTGAGGATTAACTGGAGCCACATTAATAGTTCTCTAAAATTTCATCAGGCCAAAACATGTCCCGTACTTATAAACTGGCTTATGAACACGTGTTTTACTCGTAAAACTTACAGCATTGATATCAGCCTGAACTCTTTTATTGTGCTAATTAGTGTAAGCAGAGACGCTGATGATGGCTCCTGTGGCCAGGAATGTTGAAACTAAGACTTTATCCATAAAAGCCTGAACCTTATTGTGAGAAGTGTGCTTTAAACAGATGCGACATGGGAAGACGTTTATACAAAACACTGGGCATTGTCACCAATGATGTCAGCGACCGCTGCTAGGCAACTGCTCCCATGTAGAAGCCACAGAGGCTAACAGTTAGCAAGCTCACAGCCAACTTAATCTAGGAAATGCAAAGGCGTAATGAAGAGATGAGGCCCGTCGTGAACATCAGCCTATACCACCGAACTGCAATGTATTAACTTCCCTCCAATATTTCTGAAACACGTAAAGCTGCACCTTATCGAACATTTCCGTTGACAATGATGTTGAAACCTTAAGAGAGTGGCGTTCACCGTTTGAAGGCAGTATGAAACCCAACAAACAGGATGTTTATGGCTGCACACAAGCATCTCCACTGAGAACATACTGGGGCTTTTTGACCACTAACCCGATGATAGCCGAGTTTCGTTTGGTAGCTGGTTGGAGGTCAGTGGCTGGGAGTCGTGCTCTTCTGTTATTGTTCAGACAGAAAGAGTTTCTGAGGAAGATGTTAATGGCTAGCATGGCAGCGCTGCTGGTTTACAATGCATTTATAAGTTGTAAGCAGCTGGTTTATGTACATATGGACCTATAAAACCAAACAATGTAGATTTCCCATTGCCATCGTGCTTTAACTGGATATAAGGAACCTTTTGTAGATAAATGTGACCATTTAAAAAAAAAAAAAAAAAGTCATTGATCCAGAAAGAGATGCTTTTTAATGATTTTTTTTCATCCTTCATTCCGTAACTCCTTTATCACATTACATTACATATGTTGCCAAGTAGGACGGTTAGGAGCATTTGGAACAGGGTGCACATTATGTGCCTTTCAAAAAAGGCCATCTATGTGTAATCATATTATAAATTATAAGATGTTTAGTGTTTTTCATGCTAGCTCCTAATATGTTGCATGTGTGCCTGCAGAGAAATGTGCAACGATAGCATATATATACGTTTATATATTCACCCTCTCTCCAGTCGTGTCTTTTCTTTGGCACAGTATCATCGTACCCATCCTAACAGACAGATAAGCTTTGGTTTATGGAATAAAGGCTGACTCACTGGTTGCGATGCAGAACCGAATAAATCTATTTTCAAATCCGCTGTTTTGCATCAGTTATTATGTCAAATATCCCTTGTGCTGTTTTAAAGTCTTGAGCTTGAGAAGCACCCCCCCCATCACACATACACACCTACACAATCCGTTTTACAGTGAAGCATGCTCAGTGCCCATGTTACACATTTAGAAAGAAAATATATTCCTAATCCCTATCTCTTTTTTTTTTTTGCCAAGGCTTTAGTTAAGAGTTTAATAAATGGCTGTGATTTAATTTCACCACAGCACAGTGCTCTCAGTGCAGCGAGTGATTAGCACGACAATGTCTCCTAAAACCCTGTGCTGCTGTTTATTTAATTGTCCCTGTGATGCTGCGGCTATGCTCTATTTATTTTGCCGCTTAACTAAAACAAAAGAGAGGGTTCAACTTTAGTGGAGGCTCATGCAATATTGAGCAGAGTGGAAGACTGCACCGCACTCTAGAGATGTGTCTCCCAAACGCGGTGCATAAAGCCAAGCGAGTGTGTGCTGTACGCGTGTGTCTGTGTGAATGTTCAGTCGTGTTCGTTCAGTGTTTTCGCCATGCCTGCCAGTAACACGACTTTCAGTCTATGAATAATTTCCTGTGTTTATGCTTTCTTTGCCCCCTGAGTTGCTATTTTTTCCCTCCTGGCTTCCCTTCCATTTCTAATGCAGATTTCTTTCCTCCATCTCCCATGTTTGTCTGCCTTTTACCTCAATAATCACAAGTAATCGTCACTGAGGCAAGTGAATATATTTTTTCCAAAATGTGTTTTGTTGTTTGCCATAACAACATCCTTGAGTTGGCCACACTGTGTAGTGTACATTAAAAGAAGAAAAGCCTAATGATTAAAAAAACATTTGACTCCTTATATGACGAATAAAGATATCTATAATCTATTACTTCATTTCAGCCTAGTACTTCCTGTCTCTCTTGACCAATGATTATGAAAATATAAATAAATATGTAACTGTTCATCCAGGTCATGGTTTATCCCAAAATCATAGCTGAAAACCCATATTGTGAACACGGGAGGTGGACTGAGACATAATTTGCCATCAATTTACAACCCAGTCTTAACATCTGTCCCCAAAAATGCTTCACCGCTGTTCACACCTTGAGTCTGGAGTCTCTGGCTATTAATGGATCATTAGAGTAACGTTCACTGGGGAAAGAAAACAGGGTCAAAACTAACTCCTCTGATTACAGGCAGGTATCTGGGTGTAGCAGACCCTAGTCATATGAGATACAGGTGAGAAGGGTGGTACAATGTCCTCAAGAAAACTCAAATCCAGTTGCCTTTGCTTCAGCTTTATTTTTTGAATGTAACTGCAGTTCGTACCTAGCGTATTATATTGAGGCTGCTTTGCCTGCCCTTGGGGTATAAATAACCACTGAACGTCTCTCGATACTGTCACATACATGCTGTCTTTGCAAATTATCGACCCTTCCTTTTCACGGGAATAGTAACCTGTGTAAACTGAGATCCAGACATCAGACATAGAAAGACTTCAGACCACAAGAAGGGCTGTAAATAACCCATTATCTTAGTAGTATAGTTTATCTGGTAAGATTGTGGAGAGCTAGCTAGAAACGGGTCCGTAGAGATGCAAATAAGTGTAAAACAAGCTCATCCAGCCTGAACATCCACTTTACTCTAAAGTAAAACCAACATTGTGTGTACGCATAATCTCTCATCTCTCATGCCGGATAACTCTGAACTATGTACAGTGGATATAAAAGGTCTATACACTGTGTTCAACGAGCTGGTGTTTGTAATGTAAAAAAATGTCAAAATAAGATAAATCGTATAAGAAGTCTGTTTATTTTAAACAATTCAGCCTATGACATGACTAAAAACAACTGTGATGCATTTCAAAGAAAAAAGATGGAACTTGAAGCAACAACAGGATCTCATTGTTGGAAGACAGTCACCAGGAAGTGGAGAAAACATGGCACAACAGGGACATTGCCAAGAAGACAACATCCCTTTAAAATTGATGATAAGACAAAAAGAAAACTGGTCAGGGAGGATGTAGGACAACAGGCTGTTTGTGCTGTAATTTTACCACTCATGTTTGATTTCTATTTTAGACTGAGCATTTGTCTAAAACATCTTTGTCTGAACTTTCTGCTCAGTTGGATCTGTTTTAAGCGAGTAGCCAAACTGCTGATATGCTGAGAATTATTTTAATGCAAATGATAGAAGAACCAATGGCCAGTAAAATAAAATAAAAATAAATAAATAAATAAATAAAATGAGGCCAGTAATTTAAATGTGGTGGCACATTTCACATGTTCTGGCACCTGTGACAGTTGACCTAGAAAAATGGAGAAGGCGTTAAGAGGAGGTTTAGTGAAGCAGAATAGTGCTTACACATACAAAACATCTCATACGTGCGTTTTAACAAACAACACTCTGTCCCCATTCAGCACTTTCTATTGTGCTGCAAAAGGCTAAACACTGTTCACACCATGAATCATATTTTAGTTTGGACTGTTCCTCTTAAGGTTTTTTTTTATTATTATTTATTTATTTAATGCAATTGATCTGCATAAAACGAACAAAGGAAGCCTCAGGAAAAATAAAAAATAAAATCTAAGATGGTGTTTTTTTTTGTTGTTTTTTTTTTTTTTTTATCAGTGGTCAGAAGTCTTCTCTGCATGACACACATTTCATCGGAGGTTGCCAGGAAATTGATAATTGCCTCATGATGTTGGTAATTTTAGAAGCGGCTCTGAATGGCTTCATTGTTAGCAGAGGTGCCCTGAGTCGAGTTTACCACACGGACGAGCTTGCATGCGCTGACAGGCACACCTTCACCTCCTGATTCCCTCAAATTATCGATCAAAGAGGCACGAAAAGGGTTGCAAAGACGGTGAACGACACGGAACGATGGATTGCCTCATATTGTGTGACTCGGAAAAAAAAAAATCTTTACAGAAAAAAATAACAACGCCTTAATTTCTAAACTGCTGTTTAATTACTGAAAGGTGAGAGAGTGGCCCTCTGGACTGAGCTAGAATAACTCACCATGGAGCCTGAATATAATGGTAATAATAATAATAAAAGACATTTAGTCTCTTTTTATATTATGGCTGGGTAAAATCCTGGCAAACTTAAGAAAAAACACTAATATAAGATCTTTCTCACAATCTAGTTTAATGTTTAACGATTTGTACGGTGGCCTATATCCCTCCTCAAGACAGTGAAGCTGGCCTTTTCCACCACAGGAGTTTTGAGAGAGGACATGCTGTGCATACGTAATATTAATCCTCCATCTCTGCCACCAGGGGAGCGTGAACTTGCCTTTCATTGATCTTGTAAAACTATCTGAGTGTAAATGTTTTTTTTTCCCCATGCTAAGTGATCGTTTGAGTTTATTTAAGGACTGCTTAAAAGAAAACATGAAAAATAATGAAAATAGACACAAATACTTATGTCATGCTCATCCACCAAAATTACACACACACACACACACGACATAGGTTATATTTGTGATAGATAGTGCATTAGCTGCGAAAGCTGGCAGGGGATCGTGTGCATCCTCATCTCAGCTCATTAATTTCCAAAAGTTGGCCAGAGTCTGCAAAATCTCACTCATAAAATATTAATATCAACAAATCTTCAAGGGATCTGTAAGAAAATATCATAGAGGGACCAATTAGGCAGAGCGCCTGAAGATTTCTGCAGTTCCTCTCGGTGGAAGTCTGCACGGAGGTTTATATATACTTACATGTTTAACACTTAGAGAGGAAATTTGCGGTTTGTGGATCAACACATTTTACCGAAGACGTGCCCTCTATTTGAAATGTAAATTCCTTATTAAATTTAATGTCACTAGTTAGTCATATAATATTAATATGCACATACGCACGCACAGAGCCACACACTGAGCTGATCCATAGACGTGCATCCTCGCCCGCATGAGCCCATGCAGTATGTATTTGTCTGTGTGTGTGCTTTTTAACTTGTTCATTATTCATTCATTTATTCAAGCGACTACTTACTCGTCTGCACTGTTTTCTCCATTAAAAACAATATGCAGTTATTTAAAAACTCGAGCGTGCTTACTGTTTCACTGAGCATATCTAAATGTATTATAGGACATTTGTTATTCTGTTCTTTAAAGGATGTTTCTAAGGAAGTGGTGCTTGATTTCTGTTAGTGTTGTGCACGGCATTATTTTCGTTGAGCACTACTGCTGCCTTCAAATGGGTTTGGGTTTACCGTGTTAACGAGAAAAGAGTTTATGAATATGAATGACTCAAAGGAAGGTTCAAGTTCGGGAGTTGGGACATGTTTGGCTTTCAGAAATTATAGATGTGGATGCTAAGTTCATATATTGATTAATATATATAATATTTTATAACATGTCTAAGGAAACTGTTGGTATTCCTAATGGCTTCATCTTTTCATTATGTCTATTCTCTACATTAAGCCCCCCAGTCCTTAGCTTGCTAAACTTTTAGCTTTGGTGGCTTTTAGACCCCAGCAGTTGCCTAGCAGCAGTGACCTCTCGACTAAACAGCTGATGTGACCCCTTGATCACCAAACATTTTGTGAATAGCGTTTGATGATCCCGTTTTGTCCTGCACTAAGAGCGATCAATCTGATTGGCAGTTCAGCTTAGAGAACCAGTGCACAAGAGGAGAAACGGAAGTGATGAGATTAAACAAAATGATAAAGTTCACGGAGCACACATAGAAGGCTCTTCTCGTCTTATATCTTGAATCTGAACATTCAAACAGACAAGAATAAATAAACTATGGACCAACTGATCACCATGATTCAGGAGAGGCCATCTCTGCATGATGTTTGCTAGCTCTTCCTAGCTTCCTAGCCTCCCAAATTGTAGTTATTTATTTCCTTTCAGACGCAGAGCCATTTGCTGTAGTCTTTGTTTTGTGTTCAGGTGCAACTTTCTGGCCTTCCAGCAGCCTTCCATGTCAGTCCTGTGTGTCCATACCTTAAAATAATGATCTTCTGTCGCTGAACTGAATCTAAACTTCCTGTATTTTTGTTACTGTACTAAAATTAGAGAACCAGATCAAGGTTATTCATTTTATTGCCATTTAGTTTCATCCAGAGAAAGTAGTGTGCACCGATTAGTTTCTCTGGCCTTATTGTGTATCCTGACCTGAGAACCACCGGATATACTCTGCGTCACTCTTAAACTATAGACAACAGGAAGGAAGACCACCAGGGAGATTTAGCTGCACCAGTCAAGCAGCTAAATCTGCTTTCATGGGGCCTTCTAAACAAACCTCCAACATGTTTTTTTTGTTGTCAAACAACAGGTCAACCTAGAATGAATTTATTGTTTGTGCTGTTTGCCATTCTCAATAATAAGACACTGTCCATTCCTTCCTTAATAGCTGCATTGGTGCTTTAATCACAGTCATATTACAGCATATGTGGGTTTTTTAGTTTGTATTTCACTGATTTGGTTCTGTAGCCATGGGACAAATGAGAACTGAAAGGCTTCACTCCCACACAGATGTTTTCTGTTATTTAGGATGATTACACCTCTGCTGACTGAAGTTGGGTGGATCTATGCTTGGACTTAATGAGTCACTGAACTTAGCGTGCTAATGTGTAATATATTTTGACTTGTCATAGCAGGTAAAGCACAGGTGCAACTTAAGGACTCTTCACATTTCAAAGCCGTGCTATATGGCTTTTTACAGCAGATTTTGCTGATTTTTTGGCTTGTTGTAGCAGGTAGGTGAAACAAATGTCATTATCAATAGCTCAGAGCCATAAAATATCTTAGTAACTGAGCTGGCATGTACAAGGCCCTGTATAGGAGGCAGTCCGTTTAATGTTACACTTGGGTTTTTTCCTGCTAAGACAAGTCTGCTGTCAAAAATGTCTATTAAGCCAGTTTGCTAGATAAAGGGCTGCTGATGTAGGTTATCTAAACAGACTGCAGCAATTATTCATGTGGTTTACATCTTTGTTCTTTTCCTAAAATAAAGGTCAAAGGTGTAAGCTGCCCTGCCTGACCAAATGCAACAAAGCTAAGAGACAGTAAATGAACAGGAAAGGAGGTTTAATCAGCTAACAAGTCGAAATGCTTGTGTGGGTGGACCGTGAGGCTTACTTTAAGTACCTTTATAGTCTTGGAAAATCCCTTCAACTGCTGCAGACTATTCAAATAAAGTTTAAAACTAAGTAGCAGCAGTCTTTTTTAGGCAACACAGAATCAAAAAAGGCTGCTACTACTTACATTTAGAGCAATGTAGACATTTAGACAACGAAAAAACAAGTTTAGTGACCAGAGAGACACCTTATAAAGAAAGAGATTCCAGAAATGATAAAGTAAGGCAACTGGACTTGTTTCTTGAAGACATTTCGCCTCTCATCCAGGTAGCTTTTTCAGTTCTGAACCCAGTGCAGTGTTTTCGGTTATACCCTGGCTTGGATGGACCGAGAGCCTTCACAGACAAAAGAAAGTGGTTTTTAACATTTGTTTTCTACACACGATTTACTGGCTCATGTTTGAATAATAAGGCATTCCCAATAAATTAGCCTCCTAATCACAAACATCTGGCATTACAGTCTGTTAAGTGATACTAAACGACCAAATCTGTAAAATAAACAAAAGTAGTTGACAAAACTATTTTGTCAGTGCAATAAAATCCACTCTGCTTAAAAGCCATAACATCCTCAGCTGTGCATTTGGCCCTCTCTTCAATCAAACCTCTGACACAGTGATTTGTTTGCCTCAGTCTTAATTGCTTGTGGGAAGCAGCCAAGCTCAGGGTTCATTCTCCACTGGCACTATGTCACAATTATAGATATTACTTTGGCAACATTGCTTATCCATTCAGCAGTAATTTTTCTATTATTCAAGGAGGTTGTTCCGTAGGAAGCTAGAGGTTGGGTAGTGTGTGTTGCTGGTATTAAAGATGGATTAAGTTGTTCCTTAAAAAAGAAAGTATGTTGATCGTTGAACTCAACAGCCAAGCTACCGCTCCCTTCTCATGGGATGTGGCTCAGGTGGTAGAGTGGATTGTGTACAAATCACCGGGTTGGTGATTTGATCCCTTGCCCTTCCACATGCCAAAGTGTCCTTGGCCAAGACATTGAACTGTAATTGGCAGGCGAGCACAATGCTGTTGGTGTGTCTGAATGGGTGAATGAGAAACACTGTTAAGTGCTTTGAGTACCAATAAGGTGGAAAAGTGCAATATAAGCAAAGACAGTTTACTTCCCTTTAGTACCACCTTGGAAGACCCCATCACCACTGTACATACAGTTTGAAGCAGAGGTTGTGCTAGACTTTTTCGTTGTCTGTCATTTTAACTGACAAGGTCATAAAAATCCCGTCATGATATGCTTTTACCCATCACTTTATAATTTTTTTATTTTTTTTTAAACGATAATAATGACATATTCAATAGAATTTAATTTTCATTCATTTTTAATTAATATTCAGTAGCAGTGGAAAAAAGATTCGGCTCATATAACCCATCAAAGACGACTCAAGAATCATGAATCTAGACGTCGATTTAACCGGGTCAGTGGAGTCCTACCATGTTTGATTGATATATAATCAATAAAGTGCACCATTCAAACATCTTACATCTCACTCGGCAGAGAAGCAAAATGTACTACCTGACTTGACCACTATCAAACTAAGACACTCACTCACTTACGCACAATACGCAGAGAAACGAAACTTAACCGATTCAAAACCACTATTTGTGGATCCCTGCTTAACTGAAAGTCAGCAGCCACTCACTCGGCCGGCAGAGAAACGAAACTTAACCGATTCTTAACCGACCGTCAAAATGACAGATTGCCTTCAGATTTTTCCATCAGAGCTTTAAAAAAACGGTCAATGACGGAAAATATCCATTTAACGTGACCACTGGTTTGAAGTTAACCTGTTAACCTCAAAAACTATATCACTGAGATCTTAGGAAATTTGTGGATTTGACTTTTATCTGTTGTTTGCCAGGATTATCAAATGCTTCACTGTCCTGATGTTTCCCCTTCCATGGTGCTATCAGTTACTATTATTCTTGGGACTTGCGATAGTTGAAATGTTGGTTCATTCTTAAATATCCACTGGGGATGAACTGACATCACCAAGGTTAGACTGACAAGTGGAAAACAAACCGTCTCTGCAGGCTCCTATTTTGACCCAAGCACTCCTGACCTCCATGTTTTTGGCAGCCAAGAAAATGTGTGTGTGTGTGTGTGGAACCTATTTGTCTTGCCGTTCAAGTGAGCAAGCTTCAGTCAAGCCTATGTTTTCATTGACTCTGTCACTGGCAGCTTGGATGGAGACACTTGATAGATACCTCCTGCTGTCACATTTCATTTGGAGCGTTACAGTTTAAACAAACACACGTCATTCTTTTCTTTTCCTCCACGTTCCCCTTTTGGGATGTTGAATCTTGGACAGTTATGCCAGTTCGTATTCACCATCTCTGTAGTTGATTACACCAAGTCCACCATTTTTTCCAATGTGGACTGTCTTCTGGACTTCTTTGTTACTTCAGACTTTGAGACATGCCAGCCATATAAATTCATCATGTCACTGACGTTCCTGGACACAGTGCAATCATCTGTAAACTACTGTTCAATTGACTACAAATTTGGAAACTTCCAACACTCTTGAGGCCTGTGGAGTCGTAAACACTGTCATGTCACTTAGGGAATTGGTGCACTTACGCAGATGTCAGATGTGCACACTGTCTCCATTAAGCAGCAGAGGGGTGTGTGTGGGGGGGCAATTATGTCAGCCATCCAGCGGAGGACGTGGGCTGCAGCTGTACACCCATTACTTTGATTTCCTCATGGAAGACGGAGTCGGAGAGGAGAGGTAAAAGAGCAGAGGGAAGTTACATTAGATGCCGATCAGAGAGTCAAAATGGCAAGTGCCAACTTCTGGCTCTTCTGCAAATGTGAGTGTGTTAGTAGGTGCAGCTGGCATTTCTCCAGGCCCTTCTGCCCTTGGCTGATGACAAACCCAGGGAGGAGGGTAGGTAATAGCTTTCCAGCACCTGCTTATTCATCCAAAATCCTTCACTTAAAGGACGAAGAAGATTAAGTTCCGTTCAGGTGTCCCACTTCCCCTAAACCTGCTGACCTTTGCTGATTGACTCGTCAAACTCGCTGCTTTCGGAGTCAAACTACCCTGCACAGCAGAACAGAGTGGCTCACCTTTGACAAATGAAGACAAATGTATTTTGGAAGGCAGCCAATTTTAGGAACTGTTTTTTTTCTCTTTCCCTCCTGTTAATCACTCTGAACAACAAGGATTTCACTGTGTCTATGTGAATATTGGGTGCTAAGTGGGAGCAAATGTGCTGTGGCAACAGCTTTTTGGAAAGGGAAATAGAATATCTCTGAAGTGGGGGGTAGTGCTAAATGTGTGAAAGTCGCTCACTGGAGTTTCGGGTTGTTGGCTTAATGCTGCAGCTTGTAGGTGCCAACATTTTGAGATGATTGACTGACTGTGTGTCCAGTGTTGCAGTTGGATAAACAAAGACAGAAGAAAAAAATCAAATCACTAAGAGGCAAAGTAAATTTTATCGCCAAAGAAACTAAAGTAGACCTCATCTTTGGAAACCACAGGACTCTTTTCCTTGATTTGTATTCATTTTTATATATTGTATCCCAATTCTCTGCATCAGTAAAAACATATTTTACATATTTTCATTTACAAGGCATAATAAGAAACATAAAGTTGCTGTTCTTACCATGCACACACAAACACACACCTCTCTCAGAGTGGTAATGTCGTCTTGTCCTTGGGAGCCCCTGACTACAGCGAACAATGTTGGACCTGTGCTCTCTCTAGCATCCTCTGCAGTCCCTCGACAGCAGCTGAACCAAACAAACCGTCTGTACGGCCGTGAAAGAAAGAGACATCCTCATTGCAAAGTCTGGGCACAAGCAAACAAGGAAATAGCTTGGCGGTGGGTGAACCTGAAAATAATGAAAAAAGCGCACTTTCAATTTAGCCATTCCTGAGGTTTTTTTGTTTTTTTTCTTTTTCACTTTTTGTGGGGGTGTGGAGTCAGAGGCATATATGGCCCACGGCAAAGCGAGGTAGATAGCTTGGAAGTCAACTGACAAAATACCACTGAAAAATGGAAGCGAGCTATAAATAAACAAGCAGCAATATCCTGTGTTATGAATATATAATTTCTGTCTTTAATAACTATTGAGGCCTGAGGGATAGTCTACAAACGGCTCACCGAGCACTGATATTGTGACTGCAAATAAAACTCCTGTTGAATTATTAAGGCACCTGCAGACGGATATCCTTTAGTCAGGTGATCTGAGCTTTGCTGTCCACTGACACCTGTTTTGGAGCCTGAGGTTAGAATTTAAAACCCAGCGTGTGTTTTATTTTTCAGCATAGGGAGTTGAAGAACAACAAGGTCCAACTACAACTTATTTATTTCTAAAGAAGAAACTGTCACCGATTTGTAATTTAATGTTGAATATTTAACATTGAGGTGGTTTATGTAATTCTGTGTTCTGTTTGGGACATTCAATTAAAAATGGCAAACATGTTCTAGCAGCAGGGTCTAATTGAAACTTTTGACTTTTGGGAAATTATGGGAAAAAAAGAATCAGAAGTTGCATAATTGCTGAGACACTCTAAGCCAACATAAGAGAACTAGATAGAAGCAATAGAAGGTGCCACAAAGTTGCTCTTGAACACATCACAATACTACAGTTAACAGCCAGCTAGCACATGCAGTTCCCATCTGCATGAGAGGAACTAGCTCTCCGTACCAGCAGGTGGCAGAACTCTGGAAACCAGAAGAGCTAAGATTAGACATGCAAACTATAATAGATAGAGCTGACCTCTGACAAATGTTTTGTTATACATAAGTATTCATTGAAGTTTAACTTGTAGGTTGTCAACCAAGAACATTATGTGTGTCTCATAATTCAGACTAAGACTGGGTCGTGTTCGATGCAGTGATTCACGTCAGAAAAATGTCAGCTTTTTGTTTTTGAGGAAATCGATAAATAGTGATGTGGCTCTGTGTTGGCTCTTCTTGAATCATGTATTGCGTTATCAAAAGTAAGTGTGAAGATTTTAAGTAGATTGCGCATCAGCGTCTGATTGACATATTTCCAGTAATCACCACCACCACTATCATTCAGATCTGTTATACCATTCTGAGACAACACATGCAGGTGAACATTCTCACGTATAGTTTATGCGTGAGTGCTCATCCTCTCACAGGAAATGCCTCTGTGCAGCTTATCAGTGGAAATCATCTGTAGGTGCTCGTCTTGTGGTTAAAGTGCAGTGACCTGTTGTGCTTGCCTTGTCTTTTCCACATCCTGCTCTTTTCTGGTTGTTGCTAGCATCAAATGTATCTTCTCACCATGATAAGCAAACCAGTAAGTTAGATTTATATGTATATATATATATATATATATATATATACATATAATATATAGATTTTATGATTTGAATATGAAATATTTAGATCTTTTTGATATTTGTAGTAGCAGCTGATCGTGGCGTACATTATAATTTGATAAATGGAAATCCTGAAATATAAATGATGTACTTGGTTCAAGATGTCCAGAGGTGCTAGAGCCTTATTACTGCGTATTTAGACCAATCAGCCACAACATTAAAACCACTGACAGGAGAAATAAATAACATTGACCGTCTTGTAACAGTACAATGTTCAGCTGGGAAACGTTTTGGCCTGGCATTCATGTGGATGTTAATTAGACATGTAGCACCCACCTAGACCAGACCAGGCACCCCCACCCCATAGCAATGACACAGCTTGATGACAGCAGCCATCCCCAGCAGGATGCAGCCTGACACAGGAACACACACACACGCACAAAAAAAACAGTTTAGGAACAACTAAAAAAAAAAAAACAGGAAGAACAGCACAAGGTGTTGACCTGGTCTCCAAATTCACTAGATCCCAAACTGATCAAGTATCTGTGGGATGATCCACAGAGGCCCCTCCCCTCAAGTCAAGTCAAGTCAAGTCAAGGGCCCCACTAACACACCACAGGACACCCTCAGAAGGCCCACGTCCATTCTCTGATGAGTCAGGAAGACTTACTGTTACCTGATTCAGCCTTATTCTAGATGGTCATGGCATTGTTAAAATCTTTGTGAAATGTGCGAATTATAATAACATGAAAACAAGAAAAAGACAATTGGGCCCTCTGTGTTCTCAAATAAAGATTTGTTTTCTTTCATTTTTCTCTTCTCTAAGCTGAGCAGCCAATTGGCTCGATCTCTCTCACCATCTGCTCTGCTAAACGACCGGCCATTGGCTTGGTGTGTCACAGCCCTAAGTCTTCCTTCCTGTCGATTTGCCTTATCACGAATAACCCTTTCCACACTCGACAAACAAAAACAGTGTAATGAATCAGAACTAAATTCATGGCCCAGCGCATTCAGATTCATTAGCGTCCCAATATTAACGCATCACTTTTCTGTGGCAGAGCAGAAATTCTCATTTTATGATTATGGTTAATGGCAGACTAACAAAGCTGTAAAGGAGCCTGGTGGGGAAGTAGCAGCTATAGAGACCCACAATGGAGCAGCCCATTGATTCTCTCTGGTGCTCTATTGATCCGGCATGTTTTCCTTCCACTGCACCCTGCTAATCGTAGGCCTATTAAGGAGATGGGTTCAGCCACTACTGTAAAATGCTGCAATGTCAGGATATAAGTGGCTGCTTAAACTGAGATGAGGGAACATTACCTATTTTTGAAGGTTTTATTGGTTAATCTTTCACCTTTACTTCTTTTATTTAATGTTAATTGGAAAAGCTAGCATACAGTATGTTGCATGAAGCATTTGGGTTCATCACATTGATAGTGTTACATTATCCACTATCCACTTGGTAGTTGTATTGTTCCCATCTGGGTTAATGTTGCTTGTGTTGTTATTTAGAGATGTTGCTGTCCTAAAATGCAAACCCACAGTGGCCATTTCTTTCAAAGACATATCCAAAAAACAGAGTTAAAATAAAGGTAACTGTTTGAGTTTTCTCATGATCTGATACAGATCTTCTAATATTCAGTATCGGTCGATATCGCTCTGTAATATTTTTAGGCTTGATGTTGTCTCGAGGAAACTTTTCTCTTCTTTTAAACGCAGTGTTCAGTGTTTGTTGTTGTTTCGGTACAGCCCTTGCCAGAGTGTACCCGCTGTAATGACGAACTCCTACTACCACCTCGCCGAACATCCACATTAGATAATTTACAAATTGCTGTCTGACTGACCTCATTTTTCAGAATAAAGTAATTCCACACAGCAGACATGTTTAGTCACGTGATTTTGGTTCCTATTTTTCTTCTTCAATCTTTAGCAGCTTTGACGCAAGTCAACCGCTATTAAAACAAAAGAAGAAGAAGAGGTTTTGACACTACGGGGATGTGATTTTGATTTATGGCAGACCTAAAATAAATAACTACAAAATATCGGGCTTGGCTGAAGCCTGATCCGGTCCAATAATTTTAAAATGCCTGAATCGGGCCCGATACTAATCTCACAGTACTAATCAGGACATCCCTAGACAAAACCATTTAGCTGGTAATGTGTTCAAGACAGGAAACATGAGAATAGAGAACAGGATATAACATGCAACTGTGGACAGTGTGAATATTAAAGGGACATTAAACATCTTAACCATCAGGCCAGCAAGGCGCCACTTATGACCATTAATGGTATAACATTTGGTGAATGGATGAATTCAGGTTGCTGTAGTAGAACACATATCATCTACAAACTGTGTTCTCAGTGAACAAAATATGGAAAATTAGTATAAATTTCACAGGGAAATATAGCCATTTACATGAGAACCCTTCACCAGAGGACCATTAACATGCTGCTGCATTCTGCGGCTTGCTTCAGTTCACAGTGGGTCATTTCTTATAATGAATTGCCAAATTATCAGGAGTGTTTTCTTGTCAAATAGGAAATGGTAATGATGATGACAAAAGAACAACAACCGCATAAAACAAGTTGTATCTTGCCCTGCAGCCAACAGCAGTGCAGTTTTTTCTCCCTCGTACAGAGAGACGCACTTCCCAAGCTGATAATCAGGCATTTATTCCATAAACAATGCTGGAACTGACTTGGGATTTGCCTAACAATGTCTCATTACTAGTGTATGAGCTTCTTTTTTTCCTTGAGCTAATGCAATTCGTCAAGGAGAGCAGATGAGGGTGGGTGCGGGAGAGCGAGGGGCGGGGGGTGGAGCGAAGGGAGGAGGACAAAAACACTTATTAATTTGCACGAAATGGAATTAGCAGCGGGGAGTTAGAAGCAGCAGAGTTTCTAATTTTACCCTTGCCCCTGTGCGCTGATGGTAAATGGAGATTTGTCACACTCCACTTGGCTGGCTCCCCAGCTTGATGAGCTGTCTCTCTTGCAAGAGCCCTGCTCAATCTCTAGCATTAGCCACAATGCCAGCGCTCACATCACTGCCGCAGCCCCACAGAGTCGTCAGGGAGTGGGTGGAAGTGTCATCAAATGCCACATTGCACTGTTGACACTGAATAAAAAGAAGGATGTAAGAAGCAAGGGAGCATTTTGTCCTTCTCAGATTTTCCACAATTAGAGGTTGGATTGATGGATACATAAATGTGTGGATGCACCGACTCCATAGACGGAAAGAGTGGGAGACAAACAATAAAAAGCGATCAAAAACATAGAAAATGAAAAGCTTTTTTTAGTATTTATGTAGCAGTCCTCTGTGGACAGAAGCCTGAGCAGCGAGGTTGAGTTAGCTAAACGCATTCATACTCCACGGTATTGTTTGCTATTAAAAGTTGAAGAGTTAGATGTCAGAGGTGTCGTTCCCATTAAAGAAACCCTTTCATGTTTGCACAGAAAGCGTCCTGCAAGTGACATTAAGAGCTGTTGTGAATAAACGAGGTAACTATTTTCATAATAAGTTAATTTATGTAAATGAACCAAAGCCTTTAGCACTTTGGGCATCTGGAAATTTATTGATTCTGACGTTTTAAAACAAAGTAAATCACTGATATTAACAAAATATGGGGCAGATAAATCCACAGTAAAGAATTTCATTAGAACAGATAGATAGATAGATAGATAGAAAGTTTATTGCTTTATACTTTAAACAAGAATCTGAACCATTTTCAGTGCAAGCACATGCAGTCATAGACACCAGGAATTAGACCAGTCCCCTGAATCAAGCCCCCAGTAACAAACTGCAATACTGCTTTTTGTTTGGGGCCTTTTAAATGGACTCGCACGGACATAAAACATGACACAGAGACTTGTGAGACTAATCTTGTGTCTTTGCAGGTTGTAGTCCTGGGTCCATTTTAAGGCACTAAATCTACCGAACGGCAATGACAGAGTAGAGCCGCAAGAATGAAGAAAAAAAACATGCTGTTAAATAGGAGCGATCAATAACACACACACCTGCAGTCCCTGGAGAAAATAACCTGCTAACCCCTCGCCCACCCTGCAACCACGTCTCCTGGGACTATTTTTCACACAGTTCAAAGGGCGCAGTCATTGATGATTCTGATAAACATGCCTGGAGCATCCCCGCTTGTTCTGCCTGTTCAGCTTCTCCTTTACCTCAGATTAAAGGAGCTGAACTATGTCAGCTCTGCTCAGATGAAGTGCTACCTCCCCCTCCTGCACCCGCTCCTTTCATACACATCGATCAATACATATGTGATGATGTGATCAACCTTTGGCTACCCTAGATGCAGTTTTGGAGCTGTTATTACTTTTCCAAATCCCTGCTTCCATCGCCATTGAATCTGTGTGTAAAATGTGTTTATTGATCGTCGTCTGTTTGCAGATATTCGGCTCTTTGTTACTGAACTCCTTCACATCTGCAGAAGCCTTTGCCAAGAAATAAAAGAGAGTGAGAGGAGGGGGAGGATAACATTGTCATACAGTGCTTTAATTGGAAGCATCTAAAGTATCAAAGGTTTATCTTCTGAATGTATTCCTAATTTTGCACGGATATTTGTTTATCAGTTTTGCCAAAGTTCCTCAAAGCCCGGGTCAGGTCAGGTTGTCTGCAAGGCCACAGACGTCCCTCACTGATTAAAAGGAAGCAACTGAGACACATGCGCACACAAGAACGTACACACATTCACACACACACACACTGTGCCTACAGCTCTTGCCTGGCGATAAGGATCCCGATGTGTCTGACAGCGAGGCTGACTGCAGAGTGTGAGGGAATTAGAGGGATTAGGGGGTTATAGAGTAGCGTGATAGCCTCTGGGATGACGGAGGGATTAGCCCGATTATCTCACTCTCTCTCTCTCCCCCAACCAGGCAGGCCTAGTCTGGAGCTGAAAGCTGCCAGATGTGGCACCTACAGATAGAGAGAGAGAGGAGGAAATGTCCTGAGGGAAGGAGGGAGGAGGAGACGATAGAGAAAAAAAAAAAAACTGAGGGAGCAGGAAAGGTAAAACGGGAAGGAGAGAGGGAAACGGTTAATGAGCAGGTGAAAGATATCCAGTAAAGATTGAAAAAAAAATAAATATGAAGAACAGGGAGAGAAATGGGAGGAAATTGCGTGGGGAGTGAAAGGCAGGGTAATGATAGTGGAGGAAAAGAGGGAAGGCGGACGAGATAGGAGGCTGAACTCCTTGTCGGCTTGGCTTCACTCTCATTCCCTCCAGTGCACACCGACTCCCCGCTCGGCTTAATATGGGATTTCATCAAGGTGGTGCTTAGACCAGCTTTACATTTTAATTTGCGGATTTTGCTGGCAGTTTCAGTCCATACCGGGGGCTGTGTACAGTATGTCATCCTCTGATTATGCGTTTCTCATCAGTGAGAATATGATTCTGGGCCACACTTTGTGTTGCTGTCAACTTATTATTGTCTACTGTTTTGGAAATGGTAACAACTTGGCAACGTTCTCGTGCAAAACAACTTAAAATGCCGTGGCTGCATGCTGTATACATTCAGAGAAGGATCTGACCGGAGTATGAATACAGTGTGAATCAGGCAGAATATTCAGAAAATGTTTTCACAGGAACACACACATACACACACACACAAAAACGGTTTAGGAACAACTCAAAAAACATGAAAAACAGCACAAGGTGTTGACCTGGCCTCCAAATTCCCTACATCCCAAACTGATCAAGTGTCTGTGGGATGATCCACAGAGGCCCCTCGACCCATAGGACCCAAAGCCCCCTACTAATAACATTGTGTTGTCAGACACCACAGGACACCCTCAGAAGGCCCATGTCCATTCTCTGATGAGTCACAACTGTTTTTGGAGGCACAAGGTAGACCTATACAATATTAGGCAGGTGGTCATAATGTTATGCCTGGTCGGTGTATGTACATAGCGATGTCACAATTCCAGGATAAAAAGTAACTATAGTGAAAAAGACACACTGTGTCTTAAATGTCCAGCCTCTGGGGAGGACGTTCTTATGAAGTAACCACAGAAGAGCTGTTTTCGTCTTCACACTGACTTGTCATATGTGTCTGATAGCTGTGTGCTCTGCGGTGAAGCCGGCCAATTTGCAGTGGGTTGAGTGTGAAAGTGTTGCATTGTTTAAAGATGTGTGTTGTGCCACTGACAAGAGCTGAGCAGAACTAATGACCAGCGGCTCCAGTTTGGTCCCGGTCACGGGTGCAGCAATTAAGCTCACGTGAGCTTAAAACACTAAACACATTTCAGCCTGTCCTGTTTACCTAAGCTTTTTGGAAATGTATCTTGACATATTGTGTCAGTGATGCTATGATAAGAGCCAGTTTCTATAACAATAAGTCCAATGCAGTGCTGCAACAATTTATTTATTTGAAAGCGATGGGTTTAGAGAAACAAACTGCAGCAGCTGTATCTGATGTTCTGCACATGTGTGAAAGTGAATTTCCAGATAATGTGATGGGCATCAGTCTGTTTGTAAAATATGTGTAAAACAAAGTTTACATTAAAGAAGAACCTTTACAAAGGTCCTTAAAAGTTCAGTTAGCCCCAGGATACGAGGTTATGCTGATGTCGGCTGAGTGCCTGCAGGGGATGAGGGTTATAAAGTCTACTGACTAGAATGAGCTCATTAACAAGTCTACTCAAAGTACTGCTATCCTGCTGCCCAGTTGTTTTGTTTTAAAAGCTGAAACCAGTTCACAGACTGATGTCAAGTCAGTTAGTGGATGTACTTGCTCCTTTGAGTGAAAAACCTTTGAACAGTGACATCTGAATGAACAGCAACACACTGCTTTGTTCAATCTGGAACATTATCCGACACAGCAACACAACAGAGTCAGCAATAATTTATACAGTAGCCAGTGTTGTAAACGAACCGGAAAGGTTGTTTTAGGCCACATAAAACCAGGAATGGTTGGATAAAGAGTAAGAAGTAACACTAAAAATCAACTTGACTTGTTCATAAACCCATTTAATATAGGTTTAATATAGGACAGTGAGCCTTTTAGTTCAAATCACTTAACAATGTAAAAAAAATAAAATAAATAAAAATGTTTGATAGTCCTGTGCTGCAGACCTTTCTTATCCTGGCTGGATAATTACAACTGAAAAGTAATGTCTAGTGGCATTTTGGATTTGATTGTGAGGATGAATACTTGCTGCCTTTAAGTCTATCACTGGAGCATTAATCAGACTACAAACATAAATTCTTTTAACTTAAAGTCATTAAACAGATCAGATATGTGGGCGGTGATTCGGATGTCTGTATCTAACATCACCTCACGACTTAGGCATCAGAGGCATGTTGAACAAACTGAACTGTATGAATGTTTTCGTCGTAATGAACGGAAACCAGACACATTTATCTGATCCGGCTTTTCTGAAAACATGAAAACAGTGTGGTACGAGCTTTGCATAAGTTTTGGCTGGTATTTCTGAAAGCCAAGAAAGATAGCATTTACCATTATCTTAAGGAATACTGGTAAAAAGCAATTTGTTAAGGTGTGTACACACAGGAAATGACTACCAGCCATGTGGTGACAAGAGACCATGAAATGTTCGTAAAGTTCAGCGAGTTGTAGCGATGGAAGGCAATAAAAACTTAAGTGCAGAGCTCCACAAACTTGAAACATGGTCCGTGACTTTGGTTCCTGCCACTGAGTTCGCCACGCTGATGGGCCCAGATGGAGCAGCAGTGTGTTTGACAGAATTTCTTTGCAAATAGAGAGCAGTGATGGCAAGAAGAGCTGTTTCTTGGTGACCCACAATGCACAGCTTTAAAAACTTCTCTAGGCTCATCTGCAAATTAAAAGAAAAGTCAATGGAATCATAAAACGGTGCCCAACGTGCCAACAAGTCAAAACAAATTAGGCGATGAAATACTTTGAATTAAAGATTAAAGTCTCTCTGAAAAGTACAAGAGGACAACTTTTATAAAACGTGGCAACATTTTACGGATCGCTTCGGGCAGATTAAAAGGTTCTGATCAAAGTCAAGGTCCCTTTAGCTCTCGGCGTCTGAAGTCTCCATCAGCTCCATCAAAACACTAGCAGTATTTCAGTTTTACTTGCTTTACTCTGAAATCTTTGAGGTGGGAAATATACCTGTGGGTTACCTAGACAACCAAAGCCTGGAACCAACTATCAGCCAGCCGATGATTGAGTCTCTCACTATGTGAACGGGGTTTTGGCTTTAGTGCTGTTTGAAGTTTAATAGTTACCTTAATCCAACTTTTGTAACATCGTTAGTTTGGCTTATAATATAGTGTAAGTGTTGAGTTTATTTTAAACCAGCTCCTGTCTGCTTTTGTGTCTCTTTTTGATCATAATCCTACTTTTCTGACTTTTATCTGAGACAACTTCTGTTTCTCTTTTTTGTCTTTTTTTTAATGCATACCTTGAATAACATGAAATACAGTGTTTACTGTCTGCTACTCGTTACACTGATGCGTCAAAATCATACCTTATTCATGCAAAAGCATTGAAATGCAAAGTAGGATGCTATCGTGACTATTTTTAAGACGCTTTTTTTTTTTTTTTTTTTTGTTCTCAGCGTGTCTGTTGTCTCACAACCCCAGAAGTGGCTTACATGGCCTAAATATGCTGACAAGGAAACTGAACCGTTATATCTTATACAAAAGCCCACAAACCCAAAAGCCACAAGTAGCAGCCTTTCTAAACCCAGAGCACTCCTCCTCTTCCTTCTCCTCCTCCTCCTCCTCTTCCTGCAATTAAACAATTTGTGCTTCAAAACACAGATCTACCGGAATAATTTTAAGGAGGAGTCTCCATTTTGCCACATGTTCTCGGCAGCTTTATAGCGGCTTTTTTAGCAAATGTTAAAATGAAGTGTTCTTCTGTTTTCTTTTTAGTTTCTCATTGTGTTACAGAGCGTGTTTCGGTCCGGATATCTGACGTAGAAACTGTAACACCACATGCAGTTGTGGGTTACTGTATTCTCTGGTGGCTCACATCTACACAGGATGTGCCGACAGAGCTGCTTGAAGGTTTTTTTGTGGTGAAGTGGATAGATTGTTTCCGTGCACTTTGTTTGTGTGTGCGTACGAGCGAGTCAGTGCTCTGTAAACAAGATTTGCTTCTGCCCTCAAACCATGGCCAGCAGAGTGCTCCTATGTGCATGACGGCTACACGCAATCGTTCTTTTTTCTTTCCATGGGTTATTGGGTATGGTGGGTTGTCATGGCAACTGGTGCGACGTGGTTGGCTATGATTTTTTATTTTTTTTTCCTCTTTCTTCTCAATAAAGAAAGAAGCAGGATGCAAATTGACTCCCCCTACCAGCCAAACTAAATCAGATGAATGTAAGTGGAACTAGTTGCAAATGGGGATGGGGATGGGGTGGGGATGGGGGTGAGTCGAGTCTTGTTTATCCTCGCAGACAGACGTCTCCTACACTACAACGTAATGAGCACAACCTGCACAGAAACATCAACTATTTCTCTGCTAATTTGTGTGCTCTTATTGTGTCGGAATTTCCTGACAACCGAGCACAAGAACACTGAAGACTGAAAACCACAATTTACTGCACAGCAAGCCGATCCGTTTCCGTTTATTTTTGGATATATCTTTTTCTTATGAATATTCCATGTTCCAAAGCAAACTTTCCTCCTTTCAAATTGGAGGAATTCATCAGTAACGATTGGGCTGAGCTGAAATAACAGCACATTTCTTCTCTCTTGTTCTTTCTCCTTTTGAAACACATGTTCCTAAAACATGTGCCATCTGCACGTTTGCCCTCCTTTGACCTACACCAAACTCACCCATAATCTTTTATGTGCGCATGTGCAACGTCGTCGGAGTTGTCATACTAATCTTGCTGATAACTGAGAATGGAAGCAGACGACTTTTGCCTTATCTTCCCGCTGCTAAGTGCTGCAGTTTGTCTCCGTGCAAAGTGTCACAATGCTTTCACACATACACACATGCTTAGAGAGGCATGCAAATTGGTTCACACACTACTTGCATCTTTCGTATCTGATGTGCCTGTTATATATGTGTGTGTGAGTGTGTGACTGTGTGTGTGTGTGTGTTTTTGTGGAGGCATGTCTGCATGTGGTCACTGATGTGTGCAGACAGCAGACGTGCTCTTCTTGTCTGGCTGACGTGGTTGGAAGCCACTGACGACCGCATGGCAGAGCTGCAAGTAAAAGCTACAAACCAGCAGGCGACAAAAACAATCATCAGTCGAGCATTAATCACAAAAACATGGATCGGCAACAACAATATGTTTCTTTTTTGTCATAAAGAGGTTCATCTTTTTGACTGTACTGTCGCGTCAAATAACATACAAATGAAAAAAATCCACCAACACATTGCAAGGGACAGAAATGTTCAGTTAAAAACACAAACACATCCGTTACTTATGGCTTTCACTTTTTTTAAACTGTTTACTACAAAAGTGGTGACTGTTAGACCAAACCTGGAGTATTTATTAATAATTAGCGGCTAGTTTGAAGTGTTAAACAAATGAGAGAGAGAGCAAACGAGACAAAGAGACAGAAGAAGAAAAGTAAGACAGAGAGAGAGAGAGACAGAAAGGTGTGGAGAAAATAGGCTACCCCTACACAATTGCATAACTGTGACCTATAATACACCGCGAACAATACGAAGAACAAAAGTGGGATGGAAATTGTGTGTGTGTGCAAGCACTCACACATGCATCTGTGGGTGTGTAAATGTGCATCGATGTGCAAGATGACACACTGTATTTCAGATGTGTAAAATGGAGCAGGGGAGGCGCGTGTGAATGTGTGTGTGCGCACACATGAAGCACAAGATTTAGACGTATTGGTTTCCGTCTTTTTTTGCAAACGGTGCTTCATTGAACGCGTTGATGGCACATTGTTTTTGCTGCGCTGCTCGCCCACAAATCCGCAACGACACTCTCATGGCTAAGTTGTCAACATCAATGCACTGGAGGGATTGTTCATCATATTGTTTTTCTGATCAAGATGGATTACCCTTCATCAGCGGCTTGCAGAGGTTTAGGTTTGGAGATATGAAATCACATTGATGCATTTGATGGAATAGTGAAGCTGAGAGATTTTAGATTGAGATCTCTGTGCCTTATTGAATTTCTCAGGGGTGGATCAAATTACTTTTTTCGTCAATGCACCGAACAAGCTGTAGGCTCTTCCTTTCTCATTCCTGTGTTTGTGTTGTTTGTCTTGTAAAAACAGAATAACACTCCCACAGCTTTTGTATCCATACAAGGCCTAAAGCACAAACATCCCAAAAGTCGGTCGTCTCATCTGTTTTAAATTGCTGAAGATGATCTTTACATTTGGACTTTCCCTCTCTGCCCGTGGACTCCTTTTTACTTGTCCTTTACTTGCTGTGCTGCAGCATAGCGAGAGGAGAGCAAATTGAGCCTTAAATCTAAACATGTGACATCAGAAGACAAAATGGCAGTGCAGACAGGCCCCGGACCACCCACAAGCGCTGTGGCTTCCCTCTAACTGAATGTGGACTGAATTAGATGCCTGCCTCAAACCGTTACCCCAGATCTTTTATTAACCACAGCAGAACCAAATGCATCTGTGGCTGATCTCGACTTCTCTTTTTTGACTTCATCCAGTGTGTGTTTCCAATATTGAGGAAGTTGTGCTTTCAAACTTAAGGTTTCTAGAGAGGCCCTTAAAATGGAAGGTGAATAACATGTTGTGTGCATTTAGATACACAGAGTGTGTGTCTATGTTTGTCTGTTTCGGGCGGAGTGCGTGACACGTACAGTACGACCATATGAAGATAGTTTACTGAAACTTACCATTACCACAGTGTGTTCGTGTGCTGATGCCGTTTAAAGCTGTGTGTGTGCAAAAAAGTGTGCTAGCAGAGACACATGCAAGGTGAGGGAGGTCAGCCGCTTGTGCTCCCATGTGTTGTTCAGCATTCACACACACCCCGTGAAGACAGTGGTAAATCCAGTGTGTATGTGTAGACCATCTGTACCACACACACACACACATTTAAAACCTGCTTTGTATTTGCACCAATCAGGCATAACATTAAGACCACCTTCCTAATATTGTGTAGGGTTGCCCTCCAAAACAGTTCTGACCCATCGGTGAATGAACATGAGTCTTCTGAGGGTGTCCAGAATGTTGTTAGTGGGGGGCCTTTGGGTCCTATGGGTTGAGGGGAGGGGACTTTGGAGGCCAGGTCAACACCTTGTACTGTTTTTCATATTTTTTTAGTTGTTCCTAAACCGTTTTTGCCTCTGTGTCTGTGTCAGGCTGCATCCTGCAGGTGACGGCTGCTGTCGTCAAGGAGAGTCATTGCTATGGGGTGGGGGTGCCTGGTCTGGTCTAGATGGGTGGTGCATGTCTAATGCATCTGCATGAATGCCAGGTCCAAAAGTTTCCCGGCAGAACATTGAATTGCTACAAGATGGTCAATGTTATTTACTATTTATTTTCATTTTGCAGGCTGTGGTTTTTTAGTATTTAGAGCTGTTTTGTGTTGTACCGAGACGTTTCTATTATTTTGACAATGCCATTTTATTCAGCAGGCTAGGCTCAATAACAGAAACACTTTTGTGTTTAATTCTACCCAGAAACTCCATCCTCCAAAATGATCATACAGTTGAATTACCACCTTTCATACTATGTTTCAATATAAACTGAACATTATAAGAGTAATGAAGAAATATTTGGTGCAGGACTGTTATATCAGAATGCATTTGTTTTCACTAGTGTACCTAATGAACTGGCAGGTGAATGCAAATACTAAATGAGTATGGGTTTTTATGGTCAAAACCACACACACATAACACACAAACACATACTTAGTAGCTGTAGTGGAAAATTACCGGACGCCCATGCACGCCTGTATGGTTATGGGAGCAGCAGCAGCAGCAGAGCGAGAGCGACTGAGCTATTTGTGGTGTCCTGCTGACTCGACCAAAGGAGCAGACCAGAGCTGTGGTGTGGCTTGAAAGAGTAAAAGAGTGACGTGTCATTAGGCTTGAAGCCAGAGACCTCCATTTACTCTGTACTGTCTCAGAGTCACATAGCAGGTGGTATCTGTGCTGCTCATCAGCTCAGGAGCTTCACCTCAAATCATACAGGTGGAAGAAGAGCAGTGCGGGGGGAGAAAGCTGCAGGCACCGAAATATCTCTTGCAGTGTTTTTGAAGTATTGAAATCGTCTAGGTAGTCTTGATTCGTTTTTTTGCCGTCCAAAATAACGGCAACATGTTTTGTAAAAATATATTTTTCATATTTTATGTCCATGTTTCCATCCAAAAAAATCACAGCAGATGGACGGCTCAGCTCCAGTTCTGAACACAGAGAGCAACTAGAGACTAATTACACTAACTTCCTCTGTACTGTGCTGTTTTAGCAGGGATATCAACGAATGAAGATCACACCAGCGTCTAAAAAGACTAAAGTCACATATGGGGATATGTTTAGAAGAAGCTGTTTAAAGCGACTGAGAATTTAATGAGCTATCTGGCCTGCAGACTGAGCTACGCCTTCCTTCCTGATTTTGACTCGTTCAAGATGCTAACGTTGTGACTTAGATATGAAGGAGACATGGGCAGGAAAACTGATATGGATTGTTTGTAGCTGTTAATCAGTGTACTACACATATCTGCTGTGAACAGTATGTAGCGCATGACCTGTCTGTTCTCAGCATACGTATTAAAGTCAAGAATATAGACATTTGTCCAAATCGGTCTCAGACACAAGGAGTGGGCGCCTGTAACATGATCGCGTACCAAGCCACAACCCCGGGTGAGTATTTATAAGTCGCTCTGAAGTCAGTCCATATAAACTTCATTGGAACAGGGGGTCCCAATTTCAGTTTCTGCTCTTCCTTCCTAAACTCCTTCGTCCCCTCAAACCACAAACGACCAGCAAAAATACAACGGCGCAGTATTGATTGTAATCTCTGTGGTCGCTGCGACTGTTGTGCTACTTGGCCAACTTTTATGACCGGCCATAAAACAACAGTGAGGAGATGGCCTGGATGCTTTCCATGTATTACAATCAGAATTTATAAATTGCCCCATTACCCACCTTTCCACTGGTTACTCTTGGAACATTAGCAATTATTTTCACATGGGCCACACTCATAAAAACCAATAATCTAGTGATTTAAAGCCTTGGTGCAGGAACTGGGCTGCAGGCTTTCTGTGGCAAGAGGCCTTAGGCTTTTAGGCATTGATTTCAGGCTGCTATTAGATGGGCTTTGCAAGGACAAATTGCTTCTGGGTTTTTCTAAGGAGGGAGATTGAGGGAGATAGAGAGAGTGACATTGAGAAAGAGGAGAAGGAGATCATCCCCTACTTCACCTGACCAGACACCCACACTTGAACGGGGAAGCCACAGAAGTACAGGATATGACTGGGCTCATACGGGGTCGGTGTATTTGTAGCATATGAGAGTCTGTTTGCTTTCACCATATCAAAAAACATCATTTCTGTGCCGTCCTTGTTACTGCTGCTGGTTTGGATTGTGTTAGGTGTGTATATTTAATGCGTTAAAGAGGATGAATGTGGGTCTAGGAAACACTGAGGCGGGCTTGTGGCTTCCAAGTTTGCTTGTGCTTATGGAGATGGATGGCTGCAGGAGGTGGTGGGAGGAGGTGAGACAAGCCTCTGCTGCATGGTGGCAAACTCCCGATGACTGCCCACCCACCCATCATCTCATTACTACTCCCCTGGGAGAGAAAGAGTATGAAAGACTGTGCATTGAAGAAAAGAAAAGATAAAGTGATTCATGTCTGAAAGATGAAAGTGGTGAAGATGATGGGCTCAATGCAGACATGGGGTGTAGAAAATGGTCTTGAAAAGGAAAAGGAAAATTGATATTAAGGACAGATATTAAAAGGAGTAAAACGATGGGCAGAGGTAGTGGTGAAAGAAGTATTTGAATACACAATTACAAGCCAAGGCCCTGCATTCAAAATTCAAAGAGCCATAGAAAAGAAGAAAAGATCTGTGTCTGCACAGGCTTCTGTCACTTCCCTGACCCGCCACAACCTCACAGCAAGCTCATTTACACTGAGTGACAGCTCTGTGTGGCACCCAGGCCACATGGGAGGCTGCACACAAACACACACACACCATATTTGGAGGTCATTCTAGTCAAGTTTCTCTCCACTACCTTCTATTTGCATCCATCTTTACATGTATGTATGTACATTTGAATAATGTATCATTTCATCGTTATATTCACACACACTTCCTACATCAGGTCTTGACTTGGTGTCACCTAAGTCAGCGTTCGTCCCAAGGGGCCTTGTGGTTGGGCTCAGAAGTCTTGTGTATGTGCTCTTGTTTTTATATAGGGAGGAAAACTAGTCGGGTGATGCATCATGAATTTTCCTTGAACTACAGCATAACCCGAAACTGCCACTCACTCAAGCCTGAAGAGAGTTGAGTCTTTTTCTGGTCCATGAAAGACACAGGACGATCTCCTGCTGGTGGTTATTTAAAGATAACTCTTCTATTTTTGAATCTTGGGTTCTGCCTGAACAAGGGTGAAGTCTCTTAGTTGTGGGGACCCGACGGTCTTTGGACTTTGTTTTTTTTCTTAATTTCCCTTCAAGTGTGGGGAGCGTGCAGAAACCATATATGGAGACACACATGTTCTCATTGAAACACTTAACGTGAAGTCACAGATGCGTGTGCATGTGAGAAATTAAGACACATAGCAAAGAACACACGTACACACATATGCAAACAGTTATGTGTGCATAAAAATGGCCACAGACATACATACACACACATAAACACACATGTTCACATGCACACAGTGTGGTCCAGCCCTTGGCTCCCAAGTCTGTAATGAAGCCTTAGTGAAGGTCTACCGAGGAGGCCTGAGCAGTCAGCCAAGTCGGCCTGCGGTCTCATTCAGACAACCACCTCGCCTTCGCCAGTTACCCAAGCCTCAGTGTTCAGTCACTGGGTGGGATGGTCAGGAGATCTAATCCAGCAAAGCAGAGGGTGGAGGTTTGAGGAGGACCGCTCCAGATGTGGTTAGTGTGGGACACCAGGAAGGGCCGTCACTTATTTGGTACCACAAAAGGGCAAAGGCGGCCTTTCCTGTTCTTTAGCCTGCTCTCTGGCTTGCTGATGAGAGGAGCGTGCCACAAACAAGACACTGCAAAAAAAAAGTAGTGGAGCCCATGAAGAAAACTTTACAAATCCAATTTTTCCCCATCACTTCCAGAGCAACAAACACTTGTTTCAAAAAGTGGAGCTCAGACTATTAACAGATGTGGACGTCTCTCACTTTCCATTGGCACAACACACATTGTTACAAATACACAAACACACGCACACACAGACTTGCTTCACCACTGCGGCTTCCTCCATACACACAATACTCCCACCACAATGACCCGGCGAGGCCTGCACCGCACTGGAGCATATATTTACTCCACAGCAATTTACCCCTGGGGCTTTGACAGCTCATCGTTTATGCCACTGTGGCGTTGCAGGGGCACCACTCCCTGTCTGTCCGTCCATCTGTCTGTCCTGCTGGTCAGAAAAAAAAAGTAACAAGGGGACAACCGGTGACGCTGCCGAAGAGGATGCTGGATCACTGCCTGACATGGAGTCAAAGGTGAAGTAAGGACACAGGAATAGATGACGCGTTTTCACGATGATGTTTGTTAAAAATGGTTTTGAATTTTTTGCCAAAAACCTAATGGTCAGTTCAAGTTAATTATAAATATGCAGCACTCTTGTTAGTGGACTCTGGATGACCACTTTGACCAAATGCTAACATTTCACTGAAAATTTTCAAAATGCATAACAATGAGAGCAGTTTCTCTTGTCGTACAGAAAGAAATGTGTACCATTTGTATACCATTACACCGCCATCTCATCCCCAGGGCTCTTGCTTCAAAATCCATAGTGTTGTGATGTTGTGCTGTGGTATTTAGCTGTCAACAAGTTATGTCTGGGAAGCATTTCCCTTTTCTTTTTCCTTCTTCTTCTGTGAACCGCAGTTTTAAATTCATCGTCCGTTCTGCTAGATTGTAGGTTGATGTAACAACGGCATTGAACATGTCTGGATGTCTTATTGAAGTAATTAGCCCGTCTTAACCTTTAATCTCTCTAAATTCCTCTGCCTCACTAGATGAGACGCCCCTGGCCTTGCTCAAAATTGTCAATTATGCCTGTCACATGGAAAATAGTAACCAAGCCAATTTCCTCTTGCCCTCGCTTTCTTCTCTTGAATTGCTTTGTCTTTCTTTTCACTCTTGTGTTTTTTTTTTTTTTTTGGGGCCCTCTTTTCATTCTTTTACTGCTAAAGCTGAGATGGCGTAGAAGGCTGCTGCTTTTGTGTGAATATAATTGCACATTTCATAATGACGCTAAGCAGACATAGACACAGATAAATAGAGAGGGTGAGCGACAGAGTGGGAGAGTACCCTGTGTTTCCAGCTTAATTGATGACAACCACAAGTGAAGTTTGGGACCTCTGAGCACTATTCTGTCAACATTTCAAGGAAGCGAGACAGCATGGGCTCACTCGTGTTGGGATGATGTTAGAGTAGAAGCTTTGTTTTGTCCAAATCCCTGCATTTGCGAGGCTGGACTGTTTTATGCACATAGTAATCTGCAGGAGGCTAATTTCAAGGCCTATAGTAAACAAAGCATTTACAGCTTGTGTGGTAGCCTTCAACGAGCTTGTTGATCTCCGTGACAGTGATGATGGCGACGATTTAAAGGCAGCGCATTAGCACGTTCTAATCACGCAACAGGTACTCAGTATTTTATAAGGTCGGTTAAAGTGAAAAGTGACAGCAAGTGCTCAAAGCTATGAATTAAAAAGGGAGGGCAAAAGAATATGTCTCTCCTTTTGACTGCATGTTGCTTAATTCTCTCTCTGTGCTCTGGCAAGCCAAGCCCAATGTTAAGTGGCTTCTTGAGTTTATCCAGCGAGGTCAGAGGGAAAATAAAAACATCACGCGAGAGCTACAATTACAGCCCTCGAACATGACAAGCGTCTGTTTTTGTGCTTTTGACTGAGGGCCCACTTTTAATGGTCGGTTCTGGCTGCAAGATAAACAAACAGTCATAGGGTTAGCACAACCCCCGTCTACAAGCACTAGCCAACCCCAGCCAGCGAGACAGCCAGAGAAGCTAAACTCTGCCGCAGCGTTAGGCAGCAACAGCAGAAGCAGCCGTGGTTTTGGCGGCATGGTAAATTACAGCATGGAGCAAAGCTGTGGTTTGTGTACAGCATACTCACACACTCACTTGCCTTTCCTTTCACTCTTCTCCTCTCACACACACACGCTCAGACCTGCTCTGTATTTGACAAAACTCTTTAGGTCAGACACACAAATGCACATATACACACACATGCAGCCGCTTGGGTGGGCTCTTCCCACAGGTGTCTAAAGCAAGGCCAATAATCAACATTGCTTCTGGCAAGGCTTCCAACCTACTGACCTCATCTAGAGAACAGTAATCTCTTAAATTATTGGTTCCAAATCCTGTGAGAATATCTAAGCTAATGGGATCTCATTATATGGAGCATAAAATAACCCCATCAGGTGACATTTACATGTTGCATCATTCTGTATTCTCATGCAGTCAGGCCCGAGGGGCTAATCAGACATCCATTCAGCTGGATTTCCTCATAGACCGACAACCTGTTTGGAACAAGGAGATAAAGCGCAATGAATGCTGATTGTTGGGTTACGGTAGTTGTGTGTGTGTGTGTGTGTGTGTGTGTGTGTGTGTGTGTGTTAATGGCACTCGTTGTATGTGATCTCATATGGCAGAATGATGCACCCAGTACTTACGGCCAGCTGGACTCAATAATGTGGATAATGTGCACATTATGCTAACGGTAATTGAGATAACATTGGTCCTCACATCGTATCTTCTTCTGCGTGTTTTACACTAACAATTTATTTATTTCCAACTGAATGTCCCCTCATTATAAAAGCTAGAGGGTCACTGCACCATCTGGGGGCTACAAAATAATATTACAGTAATGAGAGGATAAATAGTAATTTTTCAAGCACTACGTGGTGCAACTTAGTGATGAACCCTTCTCGATCCACAGCCACATTGATTCCTTTTTGGCAGCATCAGTGATGACTCTCTAAGTCCAAGGAGGTTGAGTGACCTGTGGCTACAGTCAAAGCCTCTTTAGCCAACCTTGATGGGTTCACAGCCTTCCACTCATTCCTGTTGCACTCCTCTGTGTCAGCTCATTCTGATACTGACACTTGGCCTTCTTGTCTATGAGAAATAAAGCTGAAGATATCAGAAATCACGTGACTTGGCTCTGTTGACAGCTTTCTGTCTTTGGCTATCAAGCTAAACATTAGCCTGATTAGCATTCTTTTGTTAATGTTGGTGAGACTGATAAGATAGACTACAGCTGAGCTATGAATCCAGATAAGAAATACCACTAAGACATTTAAAAGGTTGCTTATTATCAACTGCTATCGGAGGGCCTCTAATCTGTCTTTCCGAGCAGGAAACAGCAATCTAGTCCCCAAGTGTGTGTACACACAACTACCCACAATGTGACGAGACCATGTACTAATGAAATTTAGTAGCTGTCGCGATGAATGAACTTTGGTGATGTGAAGTGGGGCTTTTGGCGAGCACAATAGTTTTAAGGCGACGACTAATTTGGTCGACTTACACAGTTGACTGACATATGATGCAAACACAGAGTTTACCAGAAGTTAACACCATCCATGACTTTGGTTCCTATCAAATTCACCATGCCAATAGCTGGCTTGGAGTGAGGGGTGCCTGCACAAACGCTAGAAGTATTTACACGCTCTGCTTGTTGCACTTGGAAAAATTTGGGTTCAAAATTTTTATATATCTTGGCAACCAGATTCTGCAACATCCAATAGCGATCAACAGTCAGCTACAAAGAGATGGGCAATAATTTAGTTTAATGTTTTTGGCATTTCTGCCTCTTACAAAGTATCAGTAAATCATACATAGATCAAAGTGTGTGTTCATGCTCATTTATCTAATGTTGACTTTATTTGGCCACATTTAATAAAAATTAAAAAAAAAAAAATAACAGTATTGATCCTGCCTAAAATTTAGCTTTCCTAGAAAACTGAAATGACAGTAGTAATAAAAGTGACTAATTTTTTATTCAGGTTTATTTGTGTGAAGCTGTGAAATCAACTAACCCATGCTGTACTGAGGAAACACTGCACTTTGAGCTTTTCTTCTTCTGCGCCTCATTGAAGTTGAACTTGTAAACAAACTCGCATACGAACACGGCTTCTCGTTCTTTGCGCTGCGTTCACACCTGCTGCTGAGTTCCTGCAACAGATGCATCCATACTTTGGGGTCAGCCTGCACACTCCTGCACGGTGTCGTTACCACACACTTACATATTCACAGCCATACTGTACAGGCGCACAGAGTCGCCACAATTAACAATGTATTTGCACATTATTATTATGCTCGTGTACACACAGGAAAAACACAGACATGCACAAATACACACTGGCAGAAACACACCCATACACCCACACACCTGCTGCTCATCCTCCTCCACGGCCCCTTGTGTTAATGGATGGGAGTCTAATTACTACTCTCACACTGGGACTTCTTTCTCCACACTTGTCTCCCAGGACGTGTGTGTGTGTGTGTGTGTGATGGTGTATGTGTGTGTGTGCGTGTGCATGGATGAGTGTGTCTGGGAGTGGTGGGGTTAGCTGCTGTCAGCACAGAGCTCACACACACTGCTCATTAGCAGACTTTCTCTCTTCCTCTCATTTCGCCTACTGCTCGACACGTTCACAGAGAAACACGCTCGACTTCATACAAAACCCTGTTAAACAGCGCGGTGCTCAGCTGAGCATCAAAACACATAGCAGCAGCTCCGCTTAGCGTATACATTTTATTTTAAGACACAGTTTATTCCCCCCCTCTATCTCTCTCCCTATCTCTCTCTCTCTCTCTGCCTTTTTCTTTCACAGCGATAGCAGGAGAAAGAGACAGAAAGATCGGTGCGCCTAGAGCAAGAGACAAAACCAGACAGACACACTTCCCCATTCAGCCACCACAGTTCTGGTTAAAAATAACGACAAGGAACTGTGAGCTAGTGACTCCTTCTCTCACGGTACTAATGCACATATCTGCATGCACATTCACAAACGCAGCGCTGGTGGTGGCTGAGGTATTCTGAGTCTGTGTTTTGACACGGTCTCGCCTGTGACGCAGTCTGTGTTGTACCATAAACTGTCTCTGTACTAGAGTGACCTCCCCCACCACTTCCTCTGAGTCTCTGTGTGTGTGTGTTTCATCTCCCCTGTGGCTTTCTCGAGGTCTAAGTGGAGCACGGAGACCAGATAGGTCTTCTGAGGAAAGACTGCTGTTGAGAACGTCTGTAGCTCACAAACAAAGGCCACCTGGCTCCTAGCAGCGGGACGGAAACATGCTCTCCTCGGTGCTACAATGACAAGTGTGCGCTAATAACAGGGCCCACACTCTTGAGGCCTAATTAGCCCTTCAGCTAATGTGTTGCTAATCAATCATGAAGGCTGAAAAAACTTTGATGTTTATATTTTTGCTTAATGAATCGGTCTTCATTTGTCTAACCTGTGTTTTCTGCTTGGCATACTGTATGCGTGAAGGCTGGAGAGGATATTTGTTTATATTATGATGTAATTATAGTTCATTTTGTGGCTCAAAGTCAATTATTTGATATCATATATAATAGTTATTATTATATCAGAATTTATCTGCAGGCTTTGACTTTACTTACCCTTTTCTCTTATTTCTGTCTTGACTTGCAACAAGAAAGTAGTTGATTAATTATTTGGTTTACTTACCATTAAATAATAAACATAACCTTTTATTCAAAACCTTACTTATTATAAATTTTAACATGAAATATGAATGAAGAACCTATTTCAAACATTTTACCTAAGCATAGTATTAAGAGAAAAGAAAGAATTATACAGCATAGGCCTATGATGAGCAGTATTTATGGCTATTAATAGTGTTTGAGTATTATTTAACTTAAATTGTAATACTTTTAATTACAAATGCAGCTGTAATGTGTTATTTTTCTGGAAAAGGTTGCATACATCCCTTTAGGCCGTTAGTGGAAACGTTTACGCCATTTAGTGTTACAGGTCTACATGTGCAGAAATAGCTTGCTTGCAACTTGCAAATAACCTGGAGAGAAGTGTTGTCATTAGCATCTGCTCTTGAGAGTCGTTTGTTCTGAGACAGATAAAGACGCAATGCCGACTTTCAGGCGCTAACCACTAACCTACAATCAGACAAAACTCACTGTAATTGGAAATACTGACGCTGCTGTGTCATTGCCTTGAGGTCGGAAAGCCCCTGGATGTTCTCTGTTTAGCTGCTCGTGTACAGCGGCTGTGCTGCCGTGGTAGGTCATTTTTACACAGCATCCATTTTATTGGTTCTCGGTTTAAAGAATTCCCACGCGTTTGGCCGATCTTGTTCAGGCTTTTTTTTTTGTTGTTGTTTAAAGTCTCATTGTCAGCCTGCGCCCACTGTCCAAAGACATGCCCGTTAGGTTTTAACTGGTGATTGTAAATTGGCTGTAGGTGTGCATGTGAGTGTGAATGGTCGTCTGTCTCTGTGTTAAGCCTGTGATAGATTGGAGACCTGTCTAGGGTGTACCTCACCTCTGGACCGTTGACAGCTGGGAGAGGTTTATCTTCTACGGATGGATATTTGGAGGTCAAAGTGAAGCCTATAAATTCTTAAAGTTCATGATTTGCTTTAAACTGCACCTTGCCTTTTTGTCACTGCCTTGTGTGTAGAGCTGCAGCTTTACACAGTGTTCCTCAAAAACCAACGTCATTGCTTAAGCAGCCATCAAGTGAGCATCATCTGCCAAAGTCACAACCTCTGGATGAGATTGTCGTACTGTGTAACGGTGCTGCGGTCCTCGGATAAAGAATGAAAAAACAGGAATTGAGTCTTACAGGCGGCCATGCCAGCAGAGTATAGATTCATCTCCGTCTGGCTGACCTCATCGGCCGCTCGCTGTTGATCGGCGATGCAGAAGGAGGGGCAGACGGAGGGTGGGCAGAGACCAGCACCCGAGTGGACCCCCGGGCCGCTCGATTGCTCAGCCAAGTTGAAAATGTGTTCTCAGATCTTTGCCTGACATGCTGTCCTGTGGGGTTAGGCCTCTGTGTTTGTGTGTTTGGTTGTGTGTGTGTGTGTGTATGTGTGTGTCAGGGAGGAAGCTCTGTTTGGCAGGAATTCACACTGATCATCCTTGACTGCACTGTGAGAGTGTGTGTGGTTTAAAGGGCACGGAGGTTTGTTTGTATGAAGGAAAGCAATTTGATCTATGGCAGTTTTTACACAGGGCCTGCTGCAAACATGAAATATCAGATTACAGGGTCATGTGTGACCACCATATGCCGCCAGTTTGGAAGTGATGTGTTCATTCATACTAGGAACATTGTCAAACCTAAGACTTTTAAAGCGTTTAACGTGTACTTAAGCTCCTGTTTGCATGTGAAACCTGACCACACCACGAGTACTTTAAGTGGTGACGACAGGAATAGGGGAGGCCGCTATGTGAAACAAAAAAAGTCTGCGTCTGAATTATCGTGTATGAACGGTAGAGAGAGCATTTTTCAGGTGTGTGCTCGTGTGTTTCATGTTGCAGTGGAGGCAGTGAAGCCATGATGCCTCCCTGGGCCTGTTTCCAACAGGAACACTGTGTCAGATTGAGCGACCTTCGGCTGACAGGCCCAGGAGTTCACTGGACCGTGTGTGTGTGTGTGTGTGTGTGCATGCAGCATGGGTCTGTGATTGTATGGTCATGCATGTGTGCGATTGTGTGTGTGTGTGTGAATACGTGTGAATGCACGCATGTGTGATTCTGTCTGTGCGTCTGTGTGTCACGCATCCATTGTGCGTGTGTGTGTGTGTGTGTTTGCAAATCTCCCAGGGTAGCAATCCATCTTGACAGTCTGTGTAGCCCCATCACATCACTGTCACGCCACTCTCTCACTCGGACGACTGATGGAAGGAGTCCAGAGGGAGGGAGAGAGAGAGAGAGATAGAAGGAGGGGAGGAGTGAATGACAGAGAGAACGACAGATCACATCGGACTCATCGGGAAAAAAGTGCTGTGACACACTCCTCTGCACAGACAGAGAGAGAGAGAGAGAGAGAGGAGGGCTGAGCATGCCGTCAAGGCAAAACAAAACAAACCGAGTCCACTTCCATCTGATCCATGGATATTGGCTTAATTGGAAGTCTCTGCTCATTTGACTTCCTCAGAGGTAAATGGCGTGCAGCTTCGATTTCCGCGGTGTTCAGTGCTGACAAAGGATGAACTTGGGCATGGAAGCGATGGGAGCACAAAGACAGTTATTAAAGAGACCTCCAAGGATACGTTCTGTGAAACGTTATAGCCCCTTTATATTCGACTTAGCAAGAAACCATTTACATGACAGCTGTAGAGCAACTGATAAGCATCTCTGTACATGTGCGCTCGTCTACACTGTGGTGTGCTGGGGAGGCAGCGCTAAGAGGAAGAGCCCGTCGCAGCTGGACAAGCTGATACACAAGGCTGGGCTCTGTGGTACGGGCAGAGCTGGAGACCCTGACATCAGTGGCAGATGATCTGGTCCATCATGAACACCATCATGTCTACCATCCTAGTCTACACCACATCATAATCAGGCAGAGAAGCTTGTTCAGTGACAGGCCACTGTCTCTGTCTGCTCCACTTACAGGTTGAGGACGTTGTTTGTCCCTCAGGCCATAGGACTCTACAACGTTTTCCTGTGAATTAACAACTGGACTGTGGTCATTGTGCACACACACATCACAGTCGACTTTTAGTTTTGGTTTGTCCGTACTTTAAAACAAAGCTGAAAAAAAGGCAGCTGGACTTCTCCTGGAGTTTTATTGTAGACATTTCAACACTCATCCAAGTGGCTTCTTCAATTAGAGGCGGGGAGTTTAGGTTTTAGGAACATCTGTGGCACCCACCTGTCTGTTAATGCCCCAACACTCACCTATAATTACAAAATATAGTTCAGTTTAACCTAGGTGGTCACAGGACACAGTCTGGAGACAAGGCAAGAATGGTTTTGAAACTTTTCAGGAAGAGATGTTTATACTGTTCTAAGTAGCTTACTTGCCATTGGAGTGGAAAAGGAAAGGCCTTGACCTTGAGAAAGAACCAAACTGAAAGTCACAAGTAATTGTTTTATATTACTGAAAGTTAGACTTCTGAGCTTTTATCATTTGATCTGTTTGGGACTGTCCAGACTGAGGGGAAATGGAGCAACTGAACTGAAGTGGCCCTACTTATTTCTGTGAAATGCGAGAAATCTAGTAAATATCAACAACTGACCTTGAGAGTCAACGGTAGAAATATGCCAGCTTGCTAAAGGAGTATAAAATGACACAAGGAGCAGACTGGCATTGAGTAGAATACTCTGTGAAGCTTCTGATTTTCCAATTGATGCTTTTTTTCCATTATATCCTGCTACATTTAGAGATAAGCTTCAGCTGTTTACAAAGAGTGAATAGCTTGTCCTTTGAAATGGTATGAAATTGGTCCCAAGGATATATTCGTGAAGATTATTCAAGGGTAATGGATAATTTCTTTTTTAGGAGAGATGAATATAAAATTCTAGTGTCCCAGAATATTTGTCTGCCAAATAGTCTGAAGTGCTGGTTATTCAGAAAATCTCAGCTCTTCTGTAAAGAGGCGAGATCAGAGACTTCGAGCAGGACATAGTTTGCATTTTTTTTAACATCTGTCTCTTTTTATTCTCCCTATTTTTAATGCTCTTTAGTTGCACTGGCAGCTGGTGTGTCGACTGGTCCACCACTGTAGTCAAAACTGAAATATCTGACAACTATTAGATGCGTTAATATGAAATATCGCGCCATAGTACCTGGAGGATTCACCGAATATTACTCTACATCACAACCACATTAATTGGATGGATTACCATGAAATATATATTATTATATATATTAAAGTTGTCAGTTTTTAAACCTTCCAGTGTTAAATTTATTCAAGAAAAAAATCTATGTTGTCATCGTTGCCGTCCACGTGGATTCTTGCTTCATTTATCGTCAAACAGCTCGTTGTTTTGCTACCTCCATGTTTTGTCACATTACTTGATGTTTACCCCACGTGGGGCAAACGTGCAGAAAGATTGTATTCACTCCTACCAGAGAGAAACTATCAGACCAAATGTTGACATGGTGATTATGAGCTAATATTTATATTCAGCAGATTACGTGTTACAACGCTCATCCCAGTCTGATTGAAAACTCCTTCTGATTTACCCAGTCTGCTCTGATTGAGGTGGTTACATGGAGCTTTTTTGTCCTGGCGTCCATCTTAATGTAGCCAATGTTTTTCATGGGCACTAAAGATTTTTTTTCCCCCCAACTTCATTGACAGCAAAGAATTTATTCAAGAGGGAATCATGATGTAAGGGGAAACACGTTTTCGACATTGCTAACCAAGTGGATTCCAGCTTTAGTGATCTTTTCAAACACCTGCTTGAACAACAAAACTTCAGTCAAATATTACAGACACAATAAAGTAAGACTGCAAACACATAACCACCTTCCAAACATCCATACATGCTATGCTTTCAAGCAGATTCCCTCCTTTGTTGGTTGAAATGTTTGTGCTGATATTATTTTCCCCTTCTGTGCATTATCTTTTTTATGTAGGAGCCTCCAGACAGCTGTGAAACTATAGTGACACCTGCACAGATCTCATTAAGATGTCCAGCGGGGAAGCTGCTCACTCAGCCTTGGCAACGGGGCTAAGTACTGCAGCTCTCGAAGGAAACCAAATTATAGTATTGGTGAGGACTTCTGCAAGGAGGTTAGCAACGTGCACTGCTTCATCTCTCAGGAACTTGAAGCCAGAGCATTTCTGCCCCGCTAAGATTGTTTTCTCATCACTGTTTAGGAAATTCTGTCTCATAAATTGTCCATAAACTGCGCAAATCATTTGAGGAAATCCAGCCGAACCTCGCTAATATGAATTCCTTGTATTGCAGATTTAAGTTTATATTTCCCAAACGTGATGTTTGGCCTGGCCCGCTCACCACAGTGCCAGAAAATGTGATCGTAGTCGTGTTTCAGAGTAATGATTTACAAAATTGCACTGAGTAAACTTTCATGACTTCATTTCCTCTCCTGGTGTGTTGTCAGTCAGCTGTAAATGTAATCAGTTCCTTGTCCAATTACGTTCGAGCCCGGCCTGTCGGTGCTGTTTTGAAAGGCAGGGCTGCGGTTAATGCAGACAGTGAGGAGACTTGGCTTGTTCGCCTTGTCAGCTGCTGCTTTTAATCGAACTATCTTCTGAATAGTATCCAGATTGCGCCTGCACTTCTTCATCCAGTCCTTTCATGTCTTGGCTGCTTTAGGCGCACAAGGAAAATCTCCTTGATACTCTTGGCTTTTTCAACCTTTGCTCAAAATGTGGAGCACAGATGGTCAGTGTTGGCTGAGAACCAGGTCTGAAAGGCTCTTTGAGATATTTTGAAGCCAGTATCGTAATCAAAATGCAAGGAGTTGTGTGAATAAAATGCCACAAGGATTTTAACATACAGTAAATGAATCATCACCCGGAGTCGTTCCCAGCTTTTCTTTTTATCACAATTGTCTTTGTTTTGCCGTAGCGAGCTTGTTTTACAGAAATCAAATGGCACAAGCACTTTCGGGAAAGTGTATTTTAGATCTTCATCAGCGCAGACAAGCAAGAAAATTGCCATCACACGCACTGATTTATTAGTTTCATTAATTTATGTTGATTTGCTTAATCCCTTTCAGAGTGTGTCAGGCCCAGATCTCGTCGATGTTTACAGCCCCGACACTCAGCAAAGCGAGGTGTTATAATATTGATGTCAGATAATTAAACTGGAGTGCTGAATGCGTAATGGGGTTAAATTAGAAACAGGGAAGCGCTGCAATCAACATTTTATCCATCAGCAGTTTGAATGCATCTTGCATTGATCCAAATACATGACATAGCATCGCATTCGAACTGTTTATGTGTGAATGAAGACGTGAGGAAAGGAGACTCTTTCTATCCCACATCGAGACAAAAAGAAAATGCCATTTAGTATTAATTAATTACTTTGAGTCTATTAATTCTACTAATTCTCTCCTCCTATCAGTTTTCTCTCTCCACTCGTGTTTCTCAGTGCAGCAGCTGGAGCAAGATGCTCTTCTTACACTACACACTATTTTTTTTTTAACTAGGAGCCTTGTGTCAGTTGCACTGAGGGGCTTGTTTGAAGTCTTGTGCCTGGAGGTGCTTTGGGTTGTATCTCTGTGTGGCAAAAACAAGTGGGGGAACAGTGGAGTAGTCAAAGGGGGATGATTTTTTTTTTTTTTCGGCAATGTTTTTCAACTGAAATGTATCACAGACGTTCCTCCAGAGACATGGAGCCTTTTGTGCACCATAGGCAGCAACAGCAGGAGTATGCCTGCGCCGAACCATCTCCTCAGCGAAGCTATGACATGATAAATATCTGTAGTCCCTGGTTTGTTTCTCCTCTCCAACTCCATGTTTCCTTCGAATTCTAAGGTTTCATCTGTCCAACAGCATACCAGAGTCCGTGTCAGGGCACTGCTACGATAACATGAACGCCTATATTCGTCTTATAATCAGAATAATTGCCTGGAGGACAGCCTAACTAGAGAACACAATCCTCTTCTTCTTATTTAAAGACACAACCTGATATCTTGGAAAAGTTTTTCATCATGTTGTGTGCTTGCAACCCTGATTTTTTTCCATTTGATAATTTAAAATTTGGACGGATCATTTCTCTGTTCTTGGTCTGAGTCCTCCACCTATCCGCCTAGTCCAGCTGGCTAGTCGTAGCTCCATAGCAGTTCTTTAATCTCATTAACCGCTGTTGTTTGGAGAACGTCTAAATGACTTCAAGGCGGATGACATGGTTTAATAGTGATTGAATAGTTGTTACCTCTCTGACCCCCGCCCATTGTAACTGCTGCCAAACCTTCCTTCTCCATCTTAAACCATGACATTTGATGTGAGTAACCATATAAATGTCACAGAAGCGTGTTTCAAATAGACCTTTGAGCCTTTTTCGCCACGCTAACAACAAGATGTCATTCTTGATGTGTAGGTGTAACTTTTTTATACTCCTTGTCCTCAGATGATGAATCTTGTTGATTCTAGTTGCCTCCTTTTGTTCTAGCTCCACCAGTAGCTTTAGAGCGCTTCTTAAATTCAGGACAAATGTTAGCATGGTGCTCTAGCTAATATCGTGAAGATGATAACGTTGTACCTTGACATGCTAACAGCAAACATCCACATGCTAACCTTTTTATTGCAGCATGTTGCTATTCTGCTGTTAGCATTTAGCTGAAAACATCACTGTTCAAAAATACAGCTCACTGGAACAGCTAGCATCGCTGCCTTCTTTCTCTTTTTATTCAGTAAAGACACAATATTCTTCCACAGCACTCACTTGTAAATGTTAGAGAGGCTTATCTTCTGCACATTATAAAGACATCATCTGCCACAGCCACTTAAAATGGCCTGACCCTGTATGAAGGAGCTCTGTGTGTGTGTGTGTGTGCGTGCTGCTCTTTGAGTGAGAGAACTGTATGTTGTCTGAGAGGCACTTCAGTTTGTTCTAAAACATATTTGTGAGTGATGCTACAAAGAGCATGAACTAAAGTACATACTCCTGGAGGTGCTAAAGCTCCACACCGTGACCCCTGAGAGGCTGTTGATCACGTTTCGTAACAGTTTCATCTTCTCAGGCCGGGAAGATGGAACGGCTCAAGTATCCGCTCTGTCATTCTCTAACAACCACTTGAACCTCGCTACCAAGGAGACCCAGGTACTCCCCAAATCCCAATTAATGAGAGAAAAGCTTGAAGAGGGTGTTCTTGACTCTGGCTGTGACAGCTTAATTGTAATTTTGGTGAGGCCCCTTTGGCAACAATCTTCTCTACTTGACAGCTCTGCGCTCCTGATTTAACCGAAAGTCCTGTTTTGCATATTCATTTAGTTATAACTGAATACAGTATAGTGAAGGAACATATGTCCGCTGAGAGGAGTGAAGGTTATATGTTTGTAGGCAAGGAGCCAGCCTTTATCTAATCAGCATGCTTTCACTGTGGATAATTAAACACATTCATATCGACGACTTTCACAAAGATGTAGTGATGCATTTTAATCAAAGCTGGTGACTCCTCAGGATAATATCAGTCTTCACCTGACTCTTGGTGAAATTCTGCAATGCACACACACACACGCATGTTTTATTTTGACGGACTAAATGTAAAGATGTGACGTCTCCCATAGAAAGAAGAAGTCTGAAGCTCTGTGGGTGCCACTGGCGGTCGCCATATTGGCTGTTTCTCCTCCTAACTCCTGACACAAATAAACAAAGAATTGGCACATGAGTGGACCTGATGGGGATGGGTGAGGGAAAATCAGACAGTTAACAACTCACTCAAAGTGGCCACACACTTGGCTATCCATCCTTTTAAGCCTTGATATATTTTAAACGATAACCCCCATCCAGTTGTCGTGAGCTGCTTTAGGGAGCTTTAGCTTTAGGGACCAAAACTGTTTTTGTACCAGACAGTAACGTGAGACATTTCAACATGGTGGTCTAAGGAGATTGATGCACTTTTGTAGCCAGCCTCAAGTGGTCATGTGTGGTACTGCAGGCGTCATTTCTCAGCTCCTGAAGTTGCTGCTCGTACCCAGATAATGTTATAAGCTATCGCTATGTGAGCCCAAACAAGCTAACGCAGGCCTTTGTGAATGTCGCATGTGAAACACTGCTACATCCAGTTTTGTGACATAAGCATTTTGACAACACATTGTTTATGCAGAGTTAACACCAGAAATGTTTAATTCTTTGTACAGATACCTGTGTTTAAGGTTTAGTACATGTGTTCATGAATTAAAGAGCCAAGACAGTTTAATTGCTGAGGCCTTCTATAAAGGCCACTACAGTTGCTTTAAACTCACATTTGTTGTGACTTGTTGAACTAAGTTATGACTTGAACCAATTACAATTGAACTGGTGACATCAGACTCAAATATATTTATTTCAGTAAAGCAAAATTCTGCAAATTCTACAATATCATAATATCGTTGCCAAACAACATAACCAAACCCTACCTTGTGCGTTTAGATAAAAGGCGCGGAAGCAAAATGTTGTTCAATTAGAATTAAAGCTATATTTAACTGAATGAAACGGCTCTTAGGTTCTGAATTGTTCTCACATAAAGGAAACTTGTTCCAGAGAGAGGGAGTCTTGTCGCAGAAGGCTGTGCCCCCAGCTGTTTGCCTCTGAGCATGGGAAGTGAATGAGTAGCTGCACTTCTGAAGAGGGTTCAACTGTGTGTGGAATATATAAATCAGCGATTGCAGTCATCATGTAATGATTTGTGAGAATTATTTCATTCTACCAATACATTTTTTGTGAGCTTGTAGTAATATAACAAAATTTTCCGGATATTTAACTATAGTCTTGGATAAATGCTCTGCTGCTGGGTATTTATCATGCATAAATAGCTTAAATAGCTGTAGTGGGTACAAAATGTGGCAGAGTATTAGCAGCTTATTCTAAAGAGAGGAATTCTAGTTTTCCTTTAATCGTTTATGGGGAGCTGACTGGTACACATATTTAATTTAATTTAAAACGAAATTTAATTTAATTTTCTTAAATCCTTTGGTAAATATCCAGAAATCTGCAAACTACAACAAGAGCTACAATTTATTTATATTACATGTGCCTATGTACATGTGTTCCTGCTAGCCTGGAAATTAGCCTGTACTTCCCCTGCCCACAAAATCTTTGTGGGGGAAAGTTGGTCTGGATTTGCTCCGTTAGGAACTAACTATGATCTGCTGGGTCAATTAAATCATTTCAACAAGCTTTATGTGCTGATAGAGGAGTAACACCGGCCTAGTAATACACGCTGTTGAGTTGGTTTTGGCTCTGATTAGTTCTAAGACTATTTAATGGCGTTCAGAGGTATTTGTGGTCTGTGACACGCCCCGTAATGAAATCCAAATGGCGTGTTACCAGACTCATAGTCTGATAAGAATGGAGTCTCGATACGCTGGGCTGGTTTCCCGGCGCTGAAGTCATGTTTTTGGCCAGCAGATGTGCTCTCTTAACATCTGGACAAAACATCCCCATCACTTAATGTGGTTTAATAGAGATTGAATAGTTGTAACCTCTCTGTCCTACTAGCTCCTCTAGGTAGGTTGACGGTTTGGAGCCAGTCTTGATTTCAGAGCAAATGTTAGCATGCTATGCTAAACTAATTTGTTGCAGATGGAAGCATTGCGCCATCCACATTCTAACCTTTTCATTGCTATCATGTTGCTGTTCTGCTGTTAGCGTTTAACTGTGCATAAATACACCTTATTGGAGCAGCTAGCATGAATATATCCTTTATCTTGTGATTCAGTATTTATAAAGACACGATATTCTTCTACACTATACTTCCAGTACAAGTATGAAGTACTTGTACTGGAAGTATGAGAAAGTTTGTCTGGTCTGAAAGTTTCTCTTGTGGACTGGTATTTATCTGGTGTAGTAGAGTTTCACAAAATTCTTTGTAGTTGGTGTTATTTCTGTGGTAGAAAGTGGGTCCAGTGAAAACTGATGAATAAGGTGTTGATTAATTACACTGAGCAGCACGAACAAGTGTCTAACCTCAGCTTTTTAAAGTCATATAACTGATATATCACATCATAGCAAAGTGCTTTATGTTGCCGCTGTAGGTATTTTGTGGGAAATGCAGTCATTATGGATGAAAGACTGATTTGAAAAGGCAGCAAGGTGCATTAACTTTTTAATGTTTGTGGGTGCGTTGTCTTCCTTTAACGAAGTGCACTGTATTTCACACACTGTCTTCTTAACATAATATTAGCTTTGAAAAGATTGGAGCTGAATGCTTTTTTTTCTGCATGAATAATGTAAGTAACAGACATGTCGTCTTCCGCGCTTCTTTTCCTCGCGTCCTGCAGCTCTACCTCGCTGAAGTAGATGTCTCTAAAAGCTTTCCTGGGAGAGTGCAGTGAAGTGGACTGCAAAGCAGAACAAAAGGTTATTTTGTTGAAAGCGGCAGAATGGTGACAAATTATGAACAAGTCATTACACTGAGGTGGCACTTTGTAGAGCAGTGAAACACAATCAAACACGAAAAGGTGGATCTCCAGGGGAATGTTGGAAGGTGCTAATAGCTCGCTGTCAATGACAAAATGAATCGCATTAAAATTCTCTTAAGACCAAAATCTCATTAGTTTTAGGATTTATTGTTATGGTGTTTCTGCTTTATGACATACAGCCTTTCATTAGTTTGGAAAAACTTGAGAAACACAAAGCTGAGTGTCGGCCATTTTCTAGTGTCTGGTTGTACTAGTTGGACCCCCGTCAGCTTTCTGAACAGTTTTTCAGCCAGTTCAGCATGTTGAATCAAAGAGATGCCTCTGAACCAGTGCTCAATAAGAGAAACACAAGTTAAAAGAAAAATGTAAGTGACTTTTCAATTTCATCTCAGCTGAACATTAAAATATAAAAGTATTTTCCCAACAACATGATCGTCTGGAATGACTGAACTGTAGACAAACTAATCAGCATGATTCAGGGGAGGCCAGCTTTGTTCGGTTTGTAGCTCTTCCTAGCTTTCGTGCTTCCAAGCCAATAGTAGCCCTTCCAGTTTCCTGGAAGGTTTATTTCCTTTCACAGAGACACAGACAAATATGTGCCAGCTGTTAACTGGGTGTAGTCTTTGCGGTGTGTTCAAGTGCAACTCTTTGACCCGGACGGAGGCGATGTGAGGTGACATCACATTCGGCCTTCGTTGATGTCGATGTGTTGTCTTAAAGCTTGTGATACAACATGTTGTATCTTGTTTGTTTAATGTGTATGAATTACTTTTCTGCAGACTATTTTCTTTTAAATCAAACTCTACGTCCCACAGTATGTACCCTGGTTTTAGTAAGTTCTTTGTGTTATAAAAATATGATTGGTTGGAATATGATCGTTAGCCCAATCACTGTTTGGACATGCAGGGAGAGACAAGATGAAAACCAATAAATAGATGTGGTTTCCTTGCTTTAACATGGAGGAACATGATTAGTAAGATCAGATTAAGTGTAATGAAGTGGCAGTTACAGCAGCAACATAATGTTTGTAGGTTTGGTTTGGCTCTTACATTCAAAGCAGTCACATTCCCAGTGCTGTGGTCGTTGTGGTGGGAGTAATAGAAGAAAGAGGAAAAGAAAACAATAAAAAAAAACAACATCATGGAAGAGTGGTGACACAAGTCCACTTTCTAGAGTAGGGTCACGGAGCTTAATCACTCGCTCCTCAGTTTCCTCTTGGAGGCCCGTGGGGTGAAACAGTGTAACCCCCGTCTTGTCTCTTGGATAGAGTTATCAGCTGTTTGGATGCTATGGTGTTAAAGAGAACCTCTGTGTGGGCCAGCGCATGTTTCCCTGGTGGCATCATCAAATCCCTGTGGCTGGACTCCCCACTTTGCTTAATATCCCTTGTCAACAACTGCTTTGGTTTCAGTTCTCGCCACTGGTATTCTAATCAGTCACTATTATGGGCTAAACAGCTCCACTGGCCCTGAGGCCAGCTGCTGGGCGTGTTTGGATGTGTTTGGATGCATGCCTGCATTACTAAGGCCTGCCAGCATGGGGGCAGCACAATTTGACAGACATTTGATGACACACACAAATACACACACACAGAGTCATGAGCATGGATAAAAACCAGTACAACTACATCGGAATAAGAGTACGCCCAGAATAATTAAAACATGTTTGCATTTTATGTTGATGATTGTTGACACATTAAAGTCTGAGACTTTACCAAGATCTCCGCAACAAACTCAAATTTATGCCTGTCTGCAACTCACTGAAATCTGAAATCCACACTCTTATGATATATAATAGACATATTTACATTGTTGTAACAACCAATGACAGCATAGGCAATGACCCAGTGAGCTATGTCTGATCTAGCACATAGCAGTAGTTTAGTAACGGACAGCCGAACCAGAATCAGTTTAGTGGGGTTGTTTGACTACAGCTATAACTATAACGGATCAAGAAATAAGTGCCAGCAACTACAGAAATCCCCAAGAATCCCCTAGAATAACTGGGAAACTCATGGGAGTTTCTCCCATGTTAGTGGACACATGTTTCTTTTAAATGAAAAAACATGGGGATGCCATAGGAGTCATACTGATTCAGACAGACAAGATGTTTGTTTATTTTCATATAATTATGTCATAGTTTTCTGAACAGGGGGATTTTAAACCTGCGCTAACAGTTTTGGGCACATGAAGGCAGCCGAAACAAGATCTGCACTCAACATTGGTTTATTGGTTTACAATATAGATAGATAGATAGATAGATAGTTTCTTTATTAATCCCAAACTGGGAAATTTCTCTGTTGCAGCAGCAATGTACAGGCATTCAACCATACATAAATATAACAAAAGCTAAAATCAACAATAAAAATAAAATAAGTATACACAATATTAACAAGATTATAAGATAAGTGAATAAGTGAATATTAAAGGTGAATATTAAAAAGAAATGTTAAATTAGATTGCAATGAGGTGTACTGAATATAGGTAAGATTAAAAATTTACAGCCATTTACCCAAAACAAACATGTGCAAATATTTCTTTAACCAGAGATTCCAACTTAACTGCTTTACTTCAACGTTAAGATAAAATGGTGACGGTTCTCACTCATCCAGGTCAAAGTATATCCAAAAAACTCAAGGGCAACTGGACTTTTGGTGTTTCTTCAAGACTTTTCATCCAGGTAGCTTCTTCAGTTCTTAATGACTGGTTGGAAGTTGTGGTTAAAATAGGAACATCGTTACACACTAGACTGTCTATCTTTGTTTGGGTCTGAGTAAGTATTGTACGTCACTAGTTTAGAGCCCATTATGAGCTGTTGGTTTCTCTCTACAAGCAAACCCTTTCACATTGTGATTAACAATAAGAATGCTTAGCTGCTTTAATTGCATCCTGAAGCTTAGCAGAAATAGTAACTCAATATTGTGATGTATACCAGGACGACGTTTTATGCCATGTTGGCACCTCCAGGAAGATTGACACTTCAGAGCACGTTGCTAACACATGAGCTCTTTTCTTTGGTCGCAGAGAGAGTCTGAAAGAGTGATTGGCAGAGGGCAGCGTGCCAGCCTCAGTGATATGTAGCCCACTGCAGAGCTATGAGTGTGGAGAAACCTGATAGCAGGATGGCAGCACTCAGCATGTTAGAGGTGAGGGACAAAGGGAGGGAGAGCGTAACACTGACAACAGCATTACTTTTAAGTGGATGGCTTGGAGATATTAACACAACGTGCTGTTTGCCTGTGTGTGTGTGTGTGTGTGTGTGCGTTGTGCTTATGACACATTGAGCACAAGTGGCGCTGGGAGGAAATCTAACTAGACCAGTGAGTGAAGGTGAAACTCCATCACAAAGTCCCAGGCTTCCTTTCGCGCTACGTGAGCTTCTTTGTTTCAAATCCGGTGAAGTGTCTGTAAAAACACTAACCGCGTTTGCAACTGAAGCGGTGCATTTATGTCACAGTAATGTTCTGTTCTAAGTCCTAGTCGAGGCTGCATCTTTAAAACCACGCTTTGCTTTGATTGGTAAGACTTTAGAAACATCCTGTGGTGCTTCCTTGATCAGCCTGTTCGGCTGCTAGCTCAAACTGTCACGTTGACAAACACAGCCGGAACAGGCTTATTCCAGATCTCACATTTTATGAATGATTCAGGTGTGTTCCATTTATACATCTATTTGGTTAAATTTACAATACGTTTTCTATTTTTTCTCCTCTCAAGGTTTGCAGAAATGTTGTGTGACACTAACATTGTGGTTGTGTTTTGGTGAAGCAGTTTCTAGAGATTAGTTGAAGCAAAACGACCACAAAATGTCTCACATGGAAATGTCTGACTAAAATGTTGAGCTCAAATAACCTACAGAATTTTCAGTCAGCACAGCTCTGAGTTTCTTGAAGACGGTATGACAGGTTCTGAATTTATTGCGGTGGGTGGAGTGGAGTAATTAGAGCTATTGATCTGGCTAAATGATAGCCTTCGCCTAGTTCTGAAGGGCATGTGCTCAGCAAGCCCCGGCGTTATCTGATGACCCCTGAAATCAATGACCTGGCTGCAATCTCCCAGGTGATTTACCTCACTCCATTTATCTCACAGGGCTGAGTGAGTTCATGAAAGCGGCACACAAGGCTGTGCACAGAACTGTACACTCTACATAAGCATGCATAAATGCTACACAGTTTGCCTCTGAGGTATACACGGGTGTAAACATCTCATCTTGTCTAAAGTCCTGAGGCCCTGCCTGTAGGGGCTTGTTCCCTTGGAAACCACATTTTTCTCCGGTCCATAATGAACTCAGTTTTTCAGAAGACTGCCAAGCGACTGATGAAAAAAAACAGTCATTACATGGAGGAGATATTTGAAATGTCACTAAGATGTCAGGCTGCTCTTATATGCTTTTATTTTATTTTTTTTTTCTAATGGAAAGTTTCCAGTTCTGTAACAACAGAACACAACTTTGTTAAGTTGTTTCCATCCGTTTCATTATACGTAACCATAACGCTTATTTTTAGAAGGTGACCAAAACTGAAACAACAAACATGTTCATGAGATATAATAATGAACGGTTGGAAACACTGATGATAGGTGGGTGATACAGATGAAAACTAATATTGTAATGGATTACCTAAAGCCGGTTATGAGTCTATCTATTCATTTTCTATACTATAAAACTATACCATACTTTATAAAATCTGCAAGTAAACCACTGAAGCCATTGATATGTTGGAGGAACCTTTGAAGTTTGTTCTGTTAAAGTGTTTTCAGTGACACAAATACTCTGATTATGGGTTTTATGGCAAGTTTGATCATATTTTGTGTGTGACATTTAACATGTACATAATTAGTCTCATTCTTAATCTGCCATTCCTCTAAGTGTTAACCCTAAATTAACTTGACTCAGGCTATGACCTGACTTGTCGGGAAACCTGTAATGCTCCTACATTACATGAATCACAGCTAAAGTACCAGACATATTTAACTCATTACCAAAACACAACTCTGTATCTCCAACGCCTTGAAGGTGAAACATTCTCGCTCCTTCCATCATTTATGTTTCTTACAAATTCAGAAACCTGTCTAACATGTTCATGTGTAACAGCACAACTGAGATAAGGTCTTATCAAGGTTTTTGGAGTTGGTCCAGGATGTTCACATGTACAAATACAAAAATGTGATGCTTCAAAAACCCAATTATAACTGTGACACTCATGTTCGTGTAAACACGCTCATTGAGCTGGTAAAGTACCTCGCTGTCATCACTAGGTTCTCTTTCACTCTCCAGCTGAAGGACAGGATAAGGTCGCTGTGTTGACCTGCTTTTTACAGCAGCCACTTGGATGATAATCACAAAAAATAACACCAACCCACTAAAGAGCCTTACGCTGAGCTGGCCTGTAGACCCGGTCACAATGAGTGCCGACTAAATGAGCTTATTAATCACAGGCAGCACCAGAAGCACAGCCATTGTGAATTCATTAATGCTCAACAGAGCAGTCTGGGGAAAAAAAAAAAAAAGACTCAATCATGTTTTCGGTATCAACAACTGTGAACTTCTTTCAAATTGACACTGCATGTAAAGCAAACACTCAAATTGGTTTAACGCTTAATGTTACATTCCAGGGCAATAGGTTTGCAAAATACAACAACACTACAGCCAACCTGCATTTACTAAACTCTACAATTAACAACCCAAAGTCATTAAGGTTATTAAATAATCCTCGGTTTACGCTATTATTATAATACAGTATTATTTCTAGGGCTTTTTAAGTAATTATTGATGATTGTATGCTGCATTTTGTCTGAAAAATATGACTTGTCAACAGTGTTGGAAAGGCCATACTTTGTAAAAGACAAGAACTAAAGGAAAATAATCAAGTCACTTTGATGAGCCTCCTATTTTTTCTTCTTAACAAATTGTCCAGATAGACAGTTGAGTTTTCAAAGGCCAGACCTACTATTTACATATGTCCTTTAATTACCTATGGTCACACCCGGCAGCGTCTGGAACCAGCATTTGAGATACGATTGAAATATATCAAATAAAAACCAACATTATTTGGGGCGTAGTAGAATATAGTAACCACTGTTGTCTCTAATGGATCACTACCACTGTTAAAGAGCCACAGACAACACTGTTTGTTGTGTGTGCGCCCTGACATGGGAGCATGATACCAATTCTTGAACATAATAAGCTTTAAAGTCTCTCTCACTGACTGAAAGCACATGTTGTTTATTCATGTCCTGACGTTAGTTATTTTAGACACCCGCTCCAGTTTTAAGGTAAATAAAGACATCAGTCACTATAGATAAAAATATGTAATTTAACTCCACACGGCCACTAGCATACATAAACAATCGCTAATTAACCACATGCCGACATGTTTTTTTAATGAGCGAATTAAACATAGCCTACTCAAATTTAATTTCAGTTAATTTGTTAATTCTTGTTTGGATTTATTTATTATTTAGTTAGTTAACAGCCACAAGGACAACATATTTTCAAAAGGCTCTCATTACTAACTTACAGAACATTTAGAGGGTTTTTGTCTTTTCTAGCGAGTGCACAAACTAGTGGTTGTGTGTTTTATTCTGAAGGAATGAGGCAAAACGCACGGATCTCACTTGAGCAGGTGTTCCATTAATGTGGCCTGGACACATTGTGTGTCCACACTACTTAAAGGAATGAGGTTATGAAGTGGGACAGACAAAATATGGCCATATATTGAGTGATCTGATCTCAAATGCGTCCTCGATGCATCTTGGGTTTGTTCACACATTTGTTATCCCTCAGGACACATGTAAATACCAAATCTGAACAAGGTCAAAGGGTCACTTGTCAGGTTTTCTTTGCAGAGGATTTATTTGACTTTCGTGTTGGGAATTTTTAAAACCAGAAATTCCTCAAGATCTGCTTAATTAATGTGTCTGAATTTAAGATCTGTATAACTTAGTTTAATAAATGAAACACACTATAATAGTTTTACTCCTGTTTTCTGGCATACCTTTTAGGTTGTAATCTGGCTTTGACAAACACTACAGACCGCATGTGTTTACTTCGTCTATTTCTTGTTATATAATTCACATATACAGTAAACATGCCAACCAAAGGGACAAGCTAATGTGCAGACTTCAGTTAAAAAAAGGTTTTACCTTTGTTGTTGAGACGCTCTTGTCTGTGTTTGTCTCTTTTGATAAGGCCCTTTCATCTTGTTTGCATTGATTACAGGCTGACGAGTCACAGTGATACACTTAGGGGCCCTATTCATGTCTGCAGCCCCCGCGACACACACTGGCTCTTTTGTGGCGAGGAATGTCTCCTTTCAGGGCCTGAACCCGCCTGTGAAAGCATGTCAATAATCCCGAGTCAGTGGGTGCTTCACAATACCGCTGTGACCATCCCACCGACAAGACCACTGTGGAAATAGGCCCCAATTTTGCACCCCTCCAAGGAAAAGTGACTGGGGTGGTTGAAAGAGGGGGGGCGTTGAATGGATGAGATAATTAATCTGATGGTTGCTGATAAATATACAGCTTCACAAATGTGAGACCGCTCTCACAAGAAGACAAACACTCAAATTCACATACCATCAAATATCTTGAGAGCTGCTTTATTGCTCTGCACAGCCCTCCCTTGTTTTCACACTGCAGGCCTCCGAGAGGAGAGTGATCACGGTTTGTCCTCGCAGGAAGTATCAGGATCTTTGTGTACAGCCGAAGCAACAACCAGCATTGGTTCGCAATAGAAACTGTGGTTTTGGTACGGAGTATTTGTTTGAGCAGAGAATGTGATATCATAAGCAGAATAAATGGGATTTGAGTCTTTAGTGGCCACTAAAGCCATTAAAAATATACATCAATTCTATTTATTTTAGGGCTGGTGTGAGTTGTGGGGGTGTGCAAAGGAGGCTGAAGGAATCCATTGGCGAAGCTCTTGCAGAGATGGGAGTAGAAAGGGCCAATCATTGCTCTGTAAAGAATTAAAACCACCTCTGCAAATAGCCTCAATATTTGTGCAGTGCCTCAGAGTGGGAGTTTCGCAGCGTCTGGGTTTCCAGTGCAAATAAACAGTGCAGAGGTCTGCAAGGGTGGATGGGCCCCCCTCCCTTATCCCAGAGGTGAAGCCCGCTCCTTTGTTGCTGTTTAATCTAGGCCACTCTCTACTGAGAGGGATGAAAAGTGAATCTTTGTGTGAGTGTTTGTGTTTGTGTGTGACACATCCACAGTCCTCTGTGTGTCAGATGAAGCTGTACGATAATGTCTGTTTGTATGTGGTTCTTGAATCAGAGTCTCTGGCCTGTGGAGACCACCACTGTGTTTGCCAGTTCCCAGATAACCCACATCCTTACACTGGGCCTACACATACCAATCCCAGGATGCTTGGCGCAGAGCAAACTGACAAATATCAGCACGAATGACCAACAGTTCAACTTAAATCAACAGTACGTGCCCACTTGAGTGCAGATACGATGAATGAAGGGCGATGTTGATATGCTAGCAGTTGGTTTTGGACAGGCCTCAGCTCTGCCTGTCAGAACCACTCAGCTCCTATTCTCCATAATTATATTCAGTCTAATTAGCATCCAGTTGAACGGTTGTTTGGGGTTGTTGTATTAAAATGACGGCTATGAAAGATCGGGTCTGTCAAGGAAGAAATGTGTTTTTCATGCACAGTGGAGTGTGAATGAAATTTAGAGAAAGCTACTGCAGCTGCAGCATCTGATTACAAACACTGATCATTACACTATTTAAAGACAGACAAACACTATGAAGATTCCTGAAGAACAGTTCTGAAGCTTAGTATGGCGGCTCCGGCCGTCACCATCTTGGCGGGGGCCTGACTCTGCCTGGCTAATTCAAACATGTGCAAAGAGTCTGAATGGTGCTGATGCGAGTGGTTGAAGCCAACGCAGACAGCTAGCAACCTGTGAAGTCACCAACTTCTGACTCACTTCTCTTTCGGATCTGGTTTCTGTCTGGTTAGTGTTTTTTATGTCATGTGGACTTTGGACATGCATGGGGCAAAAATCTGGATCCATTAAAACCTCTGTGGCAATGTGTCCCACAAGTCCAGCTGCCATTGTTTCATCTTGTTTTTTGGATACTCCACTGCAGCGGCATTATGGGATGATTGAGCGTGACATTAGAGAATATCTTTTAATATTTTACAATAAAATATCACTATAGACAAGCGTGTTTATGTGCAAAATGCGATAATTCCACTTGTTGTTCAAGTATGGGGACATGGAAATGTAGTCATCACTTACAACTTATCATAAGTTTGGGGTGGAGGAAGTAGACTATAGCGTTGCTACTCTCCTTAAACGCGCGAATCCTTAAAACCATTCATTGCACAGGCCTGCAGCATGTAGAGAGCAGGCCGCCATGTTCAGATAGAGACACCTTCACAGTCATACCTACGGCCAATTAAGCTTCTAATACACCTGGCTGGCATGTGTGTGGAATGTGAGAGGAAGCTGGAGCGAGCAGTGGAAATACACACAAACAAGCTTCATACAAAAAGAGCCTGTGAGGTGGAATGACCCACTGATCCCCTGAAACTAAGTAACAAGACGCCAAAGATCACTCCTGAATTCGTGTATCTGTTCTTGTCAGGTTTAGTCTGCAGGTATGTGCGCACAGGTTCAAAGGTCAAACGTCGGCGAGGCAGAGAGGAAATTACTTCAGTGGATTTTTTTGATAATTACAATTTTTCCATAATGTGATAATGAAATTTTCATACTTTTTTAATAAAAAGCATGTTAAAGAGCGGAATACATCGATCAGCCACAACATTAAAACCATCAACTGGTGAAGGGAAACCCAGTGTTGATCTCTTTAATAAGTAATGTTCTGCTGAGAAACCGGGGTCCTGGAATTTATGTGGATTTTACTTTGACATGTACCTCCACCTGAATATCGTTGCAAACCAAGCACAGTCCCATGGCAACAACAAGGAGGTGTTGCTTGCATCCTGGTGATAATAGTTAAAAAATAAAATAAAATAAAAAAAGGACTAGCATTAGCTTTTTTTTAGCAGTTTGACCTACAGCAGTATAGTACAAAGATTTACTAAATAATTAACAGTATGTATAAGTACTGTATGTTGATGACATTTCTGGCTACGTTTCAGTTTTAGTCAGTACTGAAATTATTAAAACGGATACCACAACTTGTGTGGCTTTCATATAAAATCGCAACACAGGGAACCAGCATCATCGAATCAACATCTTAAGTTCCTTCAGGAAGCTTGACTTTGGAGACGTGCAAAGAGTTCATGCGTGATTTAAAGTCTGTTCCCACTCAGCGTCCCATGATTACAGCTACCGAGATAATTCATCATTAAGTTCTGTGTGAAAACCGCCTCTAAAGTCTCCCGGCGAGTGTGTCGCTCACTGACATGCCCTCAGTACATGAGTTATTATCCCAACTGATGTCACCACATCTGCAGGAGGGATGCATTTGTTGCTAAGCAACAGCTAAAGCTCGCAGCATGCTAGCTGCAGTTCAAATTTGGTATCTGTCTTGACTTCTGGCCGCTTTGTTGTGCTACATATAATGAAATTTCATCAATAAAGTCAATAGATGTATAAAATGATAAAGGTACATCTTACGTTATCTTAGTTTTGTCTGCATTTAAGGAATATGTTCTTTACATGGTTATTGTGCAAAAAAGGAAAGCAGGAGCTGACTTTCTTAACATGAAAATAATATTAACAAATCATTCACATTTCATATTTTCTGATTTGCTTGATGTGCTTTTGTATCGCCACAGTCTTAAATGTTGTCTTAATACGGGCTATCACTTTAAAACTATCTTGAGGTGGGTAAAATGACTACTCCTTAAGGCTAAGACATCTAAATATAAACACCTTAATAAATCAGTAGAACCATAAATGTCATGTAAGCTTCCTTAAACACTTGCAAAAATTCCCTCCTTAAATTTAATCGGAAAGGACACCCAGATTTAAAAAAAAAATTTCTAAGGAAAACGAGGGCAGAAACAGATGAGTGAAAGGAGCCAATGTTTGAGCGAGGTAAAAGCTTTGTTTTGCAGCAAATGTTTTCATGGAGGAGGGGTTGAAGAGGGGGGGAATCAAACTGATATTTAGCCCCTACTGGCTTTTTTTTTTCCTGCTTTTGTTTTATGCAGGGCTCTTTTTACCACATGGTAGTGACAGATTGTTTGAGCTGAAAGGAAAAGCCATTCGAAGCTAATTAAGCAGCCATTCCAGGCACTGTTCGCAGGCAGGAGGGAGAGTAGCACAGGCATTTGTCAGCGCCGTACCCAACGTGGGTTTAATTGACAACCCGGACTCATGACTGACAGCTTTTCCAGCGCCGAGCCAATTGCAAGCCGCGCAGGAAGACAGCCGCGCCACCATTGGATAAAACGCAGTCAAGTGGGGATGGGAGGGAGTGGAGGACCCACGTGGGGGCAGGCATAGCGAGCAACACGTGATAGGCTGAGGCGCAGACGTGTTTGTAGCCTACCTAGTGCTGCTGATAGGAAAGCTTGTAGATGCTTGAGGTCTCGTTAGAAATAGGTCGATCAATTCAAGTCACTCAGAGGACACTCTGCAGCAGATGAAGCCGTATTCACTTCTTCTGCGTGCTTCGAGTCATGAATGAATTGCTGCGAGCCCCTATTATTCTTGGCTTTGTCACAGGACACGTTTCTTTTTCTTGGCATATCTGCCTGCTTCTTCTGTTAAGAACACAAAGTGCGATCTTCCTGTTTCTAACTTGTTTTTTTGTTTTTTTTCAGGGTCACACTTGCTTACACTTGTTCACATAGCAAGCACATATTCACAGCCTTTATTATAAATGCCGCATTGTAATTTTTTGCCTTGTTATTTTCCTGTGAATGTGCGTTGTTTTTAATGATAAAAATTGCAGGCATGTATTCTGGAATAATGTGACACGCTGAAATGCACAAAGATATAAATTATTGTCTTTGTTTTGAACAAGTTGTTGAACGCACCGAATGTCACTTCAAATCCAAAATGGCGAACATGTGAGGTCACATTCCGCGGCCCAATCAGATCCGTCGTTTTCTCAAAACCCCACGTGGGGGATGGCGCGCTGTGATTGGCCGCTTGCGCCGAACTCCTCCGGAGAAGTTGATTGGCCAGCGCGCGGTCCTCTCTCGGCAGTCGGGTCCTCGTGTCAGTGCACAGTCTGTGTGTGGTACAGCGCGCGGCGGAGGAACTGGGTACCAACGGCAGGCTGGCGGTGAATTTCACAACGGCCGACATTTTTAACGAAAATACCCGATTTAGTGGGCAGATAATCATCTCCGGACTTACTGGAGGATTCACCGACGGCCGCGGGATCTAACGCGGGGTTTTGTTTGAAGTTGTCTACGGTCAACAACTCGTCCGAGTCGAGGGGTTTCCAACGTCCGACCGGACGGAGCGACGCTCTCCGCCTCGGGATCACCGGGGTTTTAAAGGACTTTCAAGGGGCCAAAGAAGAAAAAGAAGAAGTCTATGAAAAACAGAAACGGACATTTTTCGCTTTTATCAGCCTACGGTGACTCTCACGAGGATATTTAAGCCGTGTGTGGATATTATTATTTTTTTTCTACCTGTACGGCAGAAGGGAGGAATCAGTCGAGACAAAGGTAAAAAGGGCTACACGAAGAGAGCCGCTAACAAGACGGGTGGAGGTGGAGGTTGTGTGGCTTTATGGCAGCCGACTTTGAAAGCTGCAGCTCCTTGTTTTCTGATCTTCACGGACCAACAAAAACCACCGTCATTTTCCCTTTATGGAAGACAACTCGTTAGATTTAAGAGCAAAGACAAGCATCGTGTCGCTGCGGGGTTACTTAACCACAACTAAAAACTTTGAGATCTATTTTATTAAAGGGATAAAACGCTATTTTTTTTCTCGCTATAATGCAAATCCACGCGACACAAAGTGGGAAATAATAAAAAGGAGAATAAAAAACACTTTATTCTCGTTTTACGTAACGGATATAGCAGAGCAGCCCCGTTGAGTGATAAAGCTTTTAATTCGTGTTGTTTTAGGTGCCGTGGATGTGATCTCAGCTGTGCTCCGTGTTTTCTGTTTGTTTAGGTGGAAAGAAACGTCCGTGGAGGTGATAGTCTACATCCAGCGGTTCGGGGTCTGAGTGCGCGCCTCGCAGCCGAGAACAAGGCTTTTGTCCGCCGCCATCCTGCGTGTGTAGGGGAGGGGGCGGCGGTGATTTACCGCACCTTCACTGGGATTATTACCGACGGCAACGAGGAGCGAAAACACACCGATTCCCTCGTGTAAAGGACTCCGACATGTATCCACAAGGCCGGCATCCGGTAAGTAGCAGTTTCGCTCAGTATTTGTAAATTAATGCAAATGCAGCTCGCCTTTTAAAATGGGACTAATTGGCTGGACAGAGTGGAGCTGCTGATCCACACCTTACTATTTATGGTCTGGTGCTGCTGAGGAGCTCCTCCGGCAGCAACTGAGATGGTGTTTACTGGCAACAAGATCAGAGATTTTCTTTTCTCAGTAAAGGAGATCATCACCTGCTTCTGTAAACTTGTTTTAGTTGCATTTTTTGCAAGGTTAAAATGTTAATTGTTCACTGAAATCCCTCATTATCTTCTGGATGCCTTACTTTCTTCGTCCGCCTCTCACTTTACACATGTCTTTGAGTGAAAGCGGCTCCTCTCCTCTTGCCAGGCAAAGCTCAGGGGGAAATGAGAAACCATGAAGAGAAATAACACACTTTACCAAGAAAAAGGAAGAGTAGGAGGAGGTGACAGGAGAGAGAGAGAGAGAGGGGGACCTGTGATAATGTTATTTACACCTAAATGTATTTTCAACTTTACACTTTTCAGGCACCTCACCAACCAGGGCAGCCTGGCTTCAAGTTCACAGTGGCGGAGTCCTGTGATAGGATCAAAGACGAATTTCAGTTCCTGCAGGCCCAGTACCACAGGTAATGACTAGCCTACTGTAAACAGCACTGGCTGCCTGGAAACAACAGGAAGAGGAAGGTGTTTGGTTCCATTACTGTAGCTTTATGCAGCAAGTCTGTTCTAACGTAATTACATTTTTATGTCGTATATGAAGGTGGTTCAGTTTCAGCGTTACAAGTGAAACCTTCCCTTTTTCTCTTTCTGAAGTCTCAAAGTGGAGTACGACAAACTGGCCAATGAGAAGACAGAGATGCAGCGTCACTACGTCATGGTAAGAGCAACAATTGTAAAGCCGCGAATCTGATTTAACGCCACATCCTCCCTTTTGCCTCAGGTGAACAGTCACAGGTGTTGCGGGCCGGGTGTTTTTTTGCAAAGGCCATGTCAGATTGTTGACTCACGTCTGGGTGTTCATTGGATAAGACGGGGCGGGGTGGGGGGAGGGTTCGGCTGAAACTCTAGCAGGGGTCAAACGTCCAGCCATTGATTGCAGGGTGTGACGACGGGGCTCCGGGGTCCTCTTTATGGCCCATTCTCCACCCCTCCGTAACACACCCAACGTGACCCACTGGAGGTTAATGACGGGTCTGCCGGCTTTGTGAACGAATCAGAGGCTTTCCTGTGTTCTTTTTAACTTAACTCTCCCAAAGTAACCGTGGGGGTCACACCCAGGGGTCTCTCAGGCACGCAGAGACTTGGTGTGTGTTTTCTCCAGCCATAAAGATAATAGCGTTGTTACAGTACTAGCAGGAATACTTTTTATTAGACCTATAATCCAAAAGACTCACATGTATAAAACTAAGACTGATAGCATAAGAGTTAGCATTTACTTTTGTACTTTTGCTTTTTACTGACTCTAAGACATAACAATTTTCTGTTCTTTCTTCATATTTTATGATTGAACCCTAAACGCAATCTAAACATATCTATTTGGGATTTTAAGACATTTTGTAGGAAATAATAGGAATAATTAACAGATTAATTGATGATGACAATACGTTTTTACTACAAAGCCAGTAACCTATAATATTAAATGCTCTCCATATCATACCGCTAACTTTACGTTTTGCTGCCCTGTATTTTGCATGCGCTCACCTTTTTAAAGAAACCGCTTTCGAGATAAGTGTGAAATGTGAAACGGTTTGAATACCATTTGAGTTTAATGAAGACAAATAGATCTGAAGGGACAGCTCGGCTCAAAAGTTCCCTTCTGATTCAGGAAGGGCTTCATTGTGTCCGTGGAAAAAGAACAATCTTTATCTGACGAGTGATGTAACTTTTGCGCTTTTAGATTGCATGTGCTTGCTTATCTTGTTTGTACATGAAAGGAATGACTTTAACCAAACGCAGCAGTACGTTTGTTAAATATTATTTTCCCTGTGAGGAACCAGAAGGTGGTGGGAGTAGCTTTTATAAATCTAAGTTGTTTGCTGAGTGTTTGATAAACACGGCAGACAAACTTACCAGGCTTTCGTCTGTATCTGTTGGTGGGCTCTCGGGCTTTTGGCAATCAATAACAGATAGTGTTGTTTTCAGTAATAGTAGCGGCATTCTCCTTTGGAGTTTTAAAACTGTAGATGGCGTTTACGCTCAAAGACAGACAGTGCCCAGTACAAGTAAACAGGAACCAGTCGTCTGCTGCTGTGGCTGGAGCAGTGTGTCAAGTCCTCGGCCTCTTTGGTTAATGACAGTGTTTTTTTTTGTGTTTTTTTTTTATGGTTCACCGGACTTCTCTTTTATTCTTTGGGTGCTTTAGAGATCTGATAAATATCTGATACCAGTCAACCGCACTGTTGCACCAATCCTCAGCCAAGAAAAGTCAGAAGTAACTTGTAGTTTATCGTGCGCACTTAAGAAAAGGTATACATTATATCGTTAAGATTACACTAATGAAAACAAATGTATTCTAATAATTACAGTCCTGCTCTAAATCTTTGCTTCAGGACTGTTATAATGTTCAGTTTATGTTAAAAACAGTGAGGAAGAATGTTTATTATTCAACTGGTAGACAATTTTTTTTACGATGTAGTTTGTGGCGCTGGATTAAACTGGATTAAATTAAACGATAAAGCCTAGCCCACGGATTAAAGTGGGGGTGTCAAAATAACAGAAACGGTACATTACAGTTCAATAGTGCTACAAACCACAGCCCCAAAAGAAAAAGACGGTTGAATCCAAAGCCTTTTCAGTTATTTTAAATGAATGGACCATAACCTTTATGAAGATTGATAGGAATACTGCTACATTAGAATACATTTGTTTTAACTTGTGTACCTAATGAACTGGCAAGTGAGTGTATCGTCTCTTTTGATTCAGTGAACGAATGAAAAATGTCTTTCTAATGTTGTATCTCCTTTATTTTACAGTACTATGAGATGTCTTATGGGCTCAACATTGAGATGCACAAACAGGTATGTAGACATATCAGAGATGGTCTGTGTAAAGCCAAAACACTGTTGTTTTTCCCCCCTAGTGAATGAAGAGTATAAACACACACACACACACATACATGCATGCATACCTGACCTTAGTTTGTACCCTCATCCTTAAACGCCTCAAGGAAGCGTACACATACTGGCTTCCTGTGGTGAAAATGCTGACGGGCTAAACAACACGAAGGGCACGCTGCCTGATGGGGATGGTTTGATAAGATTAAAGTGAAGTATTTGGCACAAAACCGTCTTGAGAAGAAGTGTTTTTGTGTGGTTTGTCTTTCACATACATGCCTGCACTGTTCTGTATCTGCCTTGCCAGTGCCAGTCGGGCTAAAAGCTCATTAGTTCAGCTGCCACCCAGCGCAGAGCGTCACGCTGCAGTGGAAAGACTTCTATAGACGAACAGGGCAAAACACAGATACACGGCCCAATGAGACTTTTCGGTAGACTAATAGTAGAAGGAGGAAGCGGCTGCATTAGAGCCATCTCAGCCTGGAAACGTGTTTGATTCCACTTGATCTTGTGCGGAGTATTGGAGGCAGGTTGGTCTAGTGTTTGTGGAAACTGTCCCTCAATCCAGTTGCTGAATTAACTGAAAGAGGCAACGTGAGCCCAGTAGCTTCAGCAGCGCTCTGCTATTCATCTGGGTGGAAATGAAAAGGGATGGATTCGGTTGTTGTGTTTGTTTTGTCTGTTGTTAACGGCGTCTTGCAAACAGGTGTTTGGCTTCACATGGGTTCAGTCTGGGGTTGTGTTGTAGTCTCGATTATCAACCAAAAAAAGGGGACCGGTCTTTTGAACTGTTGCTTGGACAAAAGTAGCTCTTCATTTGTCATTTTACAGACTAAACAATGAAAACGTAGCTTAATCTGACAATAAGAAGAGGTATTAGCTGCCGCTCAGGGTTTGCTGATCAATTTTAGGTCAATCATTGTAGTAGTGTGTAATTTCTTTCATATCTGTGAGATGTCTGGAGGTATTTTGAGGCTCTTATCTGAAATGTTTTGCTCCACAGATTCAGGAGCTTGCATGCTGTCTGTCTGTCTGTCTGTAATCTTCTAGATATACAGCCAGATAATGCTTGGTTTTGTTAGGATAAGATATCGGCTGATCTCACACCTACTGCAGACGCACCACATTCCTAAATGCAAAGTCACCACGCCGCTCTAAAAGTCGAATTAAATCTACAAAACAGCTCAGTTTAGCTACAGGTTTGACCCGGGGCCTTCTGGTCAGCGTCACTTAAAAAGGAGAAAATAGATTAACATGATCTCCACGTGACCCTCTCTTATCTTTCTACACTTACATTTTCTCTGTCGCCTTTGCCTTTTCAATTCTCCTTTTCCACCTCCTCTCGATGCCCTTATATCTTTCCATTGCCACACTCTCCCCCCTCCACGCCACCCCGACGATTTAATGTGAATGATGGCCCTTGTGTCATTAGCTGTTTGATATGATGTATGAGACTGGGAGTCTGTCAGAGAGGGAGATGGAGGGAGTGGAGGGGTGGAGGCTTCGTGGCCCTCAGATCCAGAAGGTTAATGGCATCAGTGGGAGGGTAGCTCAGTTGGAACAGCAGCACACTGCGCAGTTCATGAGGCGTGGACGCTTTTTTTTTTGTAATCACGTGGTGTGTGTGTGTTCGCTAACTAGGTGTGTTTTCTGTTTTATCAAGGAGCTTAAACCTGTGCCCACCCCCTCTCTAGTGTTTCCTGTCAGACACTTATCACTAACAAGGAGGTTTAAGCGATGCAGGGTGGTGGGGGGGGGGGTGTAGCTGGTTGTTGTGGGTGTATTCTGGTGGCGGTGGACAAAACAAGTGTGGTGGGGGGGGGCGGTGAAGACAGGAACGGAGCGAGGGGCTTCGGGGTAAATGGGTTAATCGACTTGTCCTCTCCTGTGCATCTCCTTTGTTTATCAATAAGCCCGGTGGAGTCGCCGGAGCTCTCTGAATAATGCATGACTTCTCCCACCTCCCGTCTTCTCTCTCCCTTCTCCCATCCCTGGTGAACGAGTGTTTGTGATGACATCAGCGAGAGGTAAACAGACGGCCCTTAGCTGTCCCTGTTATTGGTACGAAGGGAGGGGAGGGGAGGGTGGCTGGATTATTGGATGGAGGCAGGCATATTACTTCGCTTGTGTTGAAGATTTATTGCACTGTGAAACGCTCACTTTGTGTTTTCATTCCTTTATTATTAAAGCAACTTGCACAAACACAGGCACATGTAAATAAATACATTCTTTACATGGAAACACAATGTATTCAAGTTCCAGCAGACGCACGTTTTTTTGTTTTTTTTTCCTCTACGCCGGTTGCTATGAAAGGGATCTGTGCGGCTGCCGGGGGGTAATTTGTTTTGACAGTGTCTCTTATGATGGCAAAGAGTGCAGGGTGGAGGTAATCACCCTCGCTTGCTGTCAATAAGTGATTTTAATTAGCGCAGCTCATTAGGCTGCCTCAGCAACGTGCCCTGCTGACTTTGTGGTGGGGGTTGCTTTGTTTTTCACTACCTCTGTTCCCTGTTGTGGTCCCTGTTTATCTCGCTTGTACGCTCGCCTACATTTTGATTTCTGCGTTGGTGAATTGAAAGCAACGCGAACGGAAAAAATATGACTCTTGGGGATTAACAGTCAACCAACATATTGATATTTTATTTGGCTGCTGTGCTTTCGGTGGCCATTTTGTGAATCTGTTGTACTTATCCATTTCCTCACTTGTTGAATGAATGATGAGGGAAGCGGAGAAAGTGCTTCATCAAGGAGAATTGTCCGTTTCCTGGAGGAAGAGGGTGAAACGGGGAGCAGAGGGAGGGAGAAAGAGCTTGTGCAGATGAATAATTTATACAGGATTCCTGGAATTGTTTGCCAAGGTGATGATGGCCGATCTGTCTCAACGCCAAAACAAACTGACTATGAGAACACACACACACACACACACACACACACACATAGACTCTCTAGGGAGGTGGACGAGGTTACCGGAGGACGAGCTTTATTTTGATGGTCAGACTGGAAGAGCTGGTACAACAGTGTTACAGAATTAGTGTGTGTGTTTGTGTGTGTTTGTACATATAAACTGCATAATTCAAACGGAAAAGTTTAAAAAAAATGAAACGAAATCGCATGTAATCTTTTGTAAAACGTCCTATTTCCATACGCTCCCCTGCAGAAAAGCGTGTCACTTCCTTTTTGTGCGTATGCGCTCAAAATAGACTGACATGCACATGCAAAATATTCTTCATGCATTTGTAATGAACGCGATACCTCTAAGTGCCTCTTTCTTCCTCTGCTCTGGCTGAGAAGATAATTCCCAAACAGCCATCTCTGCCCCCCCCAACCCCCGTCATATGCCACTTGTTTTCCTCGCCAATTGAATCCTCGTCAGAGACTCTGCTCTCCACTCGGGGGCTAATGCCTGGAGCGACAAACAGCCAAATGGCTTTCAACGCACCATTGACGGAGGGATGCGATGGAGAGAGAGCCTCTCCAAGCTCTGGTGCTACTAGACAACCCTGAGTACCTGTAATTGTGGAGCTGCGGTGAAAAGCTTCTGCTGGCTCAAAGGCTTCTGTTTTCAGTGGCTTTAAGTGACAATAAACTCTTTCCAGTGCCTGTCTTTGCAACTAAAAGCACTGTGGGAAATAGTGCCTCCGAAGTAAAGTGGGAGTCGTTATGAGTGCTGCGAGTCATTGGCTGTGTTATCAGTGTTTTTTTTTTTTCCCCCTTCAAAATGGCTGTCAAAAAGGCGCGCAAACACACCATGAGCCCATTTGTCCTCCTCAACACGTGTGAACTCTTGTCTGAACAGACTGAAGAGGCTAAATTTGAAGACGAAGGACTAGATGTACCTGATAACAGCAGTGATTCAATTGTGGAGGGGGGTTACAGTACATTCCTCAGGTTGATGTGTGAGCCCTCATATTCTCTTAAACTGTAGCTGAGAAATGACACTGCAGTAAATAGGCCACAAAAAAAAAAAAAAAATGGGTGCAAAGGAAGCCCGTTCCATTGTTTTATTTCCTGGCTAATATTTCAACTTGGGGGTAAATTTTTGAGGAAGTCATGGGTTTGGGAACGTTTATCTTAAAAATAAAAACGCTGCTCGGCGCGATCTCTGCTCTCAAGGCACCTGGTGCTCCAGTCTGCCTTTCAGAACGAATCGACGAGAGAAACCTGTGTTTTTAGCACAGTGCGCTAAACAATTCAACAAAAAAAAGGCAGAGTGCACCTGAAATCCATGAATGTTTTCGGCTTCAAATGGAGGCTCTGAAGTAGTGATTTGCTATGAACAAATGGATGCCTTTCTGTGTGAGTGATGGTTTGTAATGTAGCTGCTCTGATAGCTGAGTGTATCACCAACCACTGTTTCTACAACCCCATGTTGCTCCCCTTGCAGCCATTTCCAGGGAAGTGCTGTGATACCGAATCCCTCTTACCCTACCATGTGTCATTGTATCCAGCCCCTGCTAATGATGATGGTTTATGAGTCTCCAAAGAGCCTCCCCCGCTCTCTGTGGCAGCCCCCTCCCCACCTCCCCAATCCCAGTTATCCCTCATTAATTTCCCGTGCCGATCAGATCGACAGGCTGAAAATTCAATTTAATGACCTGCCTCTGTGCTGCGCCTAATATGATTTTACAGGCTGTTCTGGTCAGAGCCCCAGCCCAATTTACATAACGATCAGCCGTGCCAGATAGCGTTGCCCCAGCAACAGAAGAGGGGGTGATGAGAGAGGAAGAGGAAGGAGGGAGGGAGGGCACAGAGGAGAGTAGTGGAGATTAGCATGAAGGGGAGAGAGCACAGTGCGTCTGAGGTCAGACGAGGGTTGTGAGATAATTCCTGACAGGCCAGCAAAGGTCTGTCCCCTCCTCTTCGTCCCTTCCCTTCCTGTCCCCCCTCCTCTGAAATGAAAAGAGTGACAAAGAGGTTGTGCAGAAAGCTACTGGCACCTCCTGTCCCCCTTTCCCCTTTCTTTCTCCTTCCCTCGTCTCCCTCCCCCTTTCATAGTCAAACAAAGTTAAGGGAGAAAATGAGCGGAATGCAGTGGCGAGGAATAAAACGGCGGGAAGGACCTCTTCAACCCACACACACCTGCTGGGCCTCCACCCCTAATCTCTCAGAATCAATTAGTTCACCTCCCTCGGTTCAGTCAAACCACATTACCTTAGTGTCAAATCAGAGGGTTTCACTTCACCATTCATCACCCCCACACAGAACCCACCCCTTCTTTTATTCTGCTCTCTACTTTTGTCTTCCGCTCCTCATTGTCATCCTCGTCTCTCTCTCTATTTCTCTCTCTCTGTGGAAAGTGCAGATTTTAAAAAAGGAAATCAGTTTGGGCTAAATGTCCTGGGACCTTCAAGTGCGGTTGGCGGGCAGAGCAGCATCTCCATTTGTCCAAATGCTGCGCTGTAAAGTGCTCTGTGCACGTCGAACCTTGCAGTATCATCTTACTCTTGCCAGCTAATATTCTGTGGTCGATACCAAAGATGCCTCTGATAGATAGGGGCAGAGAGTTAACCTGTCTGCCTTAGCGTGCCCTACCCCCCTCTGTATGGGCTGTAATTATGAAGTATGGACCTCATTAGGCTCTCTCTAGCCAGATGGTATTAGCATATTTCAGCCTCCTAATGAAATAAGGCTTGAGCCTAATGGAGGCAAGAGAGAGGGGGAAGTAAATTTGTTCTAAGGCGGTCCCAGTTTAGTTAAGAAATACATGGTCTGCCCTGATGGATGCTGCAGACATTAGTGTTGTTTTATAGGTAATTTAACTGCTCAGTGCTTGTGCTGCTGGCGGCGTGCAGTATTAGTGAATAGTTCAAATGTTTTCTTTCTTGACAATAAATAAATCTTGAATCTTTCTCTTCTCCTGCAGACTGAGATTGCCAAACGCCTCAATGCGATTCTGGCTCAGATCATGCCGTTCTTGTCACAAGAGGTGAGTGTCAACCCAGCGAGCAGCATTTCAACAATGACAATGAGACTCATTTGTTTCGTAATGTACTGTATAATTGTACAGGAAACTGTGAGGGTGTCTGTTGTTCAGAGGCTTTGTCAATGGAATGACGAGGCATCTCGTATCATTCACTACATCTAACACTCCAGATGTTTATTAGATCTAACAATGAAAGAGTTGTCACAATTTTGAATAGTCTATTTAAAACCTATAAATGAAAACTAGAAATCTTATTTCTGAAGAGTCTGACCTTTATCACATAGGAAACTCAAATGGTTTGTCCTGTCCTTTGGTTTTCTTTCTCTCGTTTCTTAGTCTACAGTGTTGTAAAGTTATATTCTCACAGGTTAAGATGCTACAGAAACCAAGACTGATTTTAAATGTCTCAAATATACACCAGCTTTATTGGTTACTTTATTTTTGATTCCTGTAAATCGCACTGTATTGACTTGGAGTTTGATTTAATGACTATATTTGTTATTGATTTAGCGACTATAAACTGTTCATTATGTCTTGCAGCACCAACAGCAGGTGGCTCAGGCTGTTGAGCGTGCCAAGCAGGTGACGATGACCGAGCTCAATGCTATCATCGGGGTACGTGGACTTCCCAATCTGCCTCTGACTGTGTGTATACCCCCCTTTTTCTTCCTTCATTTGACATGAGGCCAGGGGCAAAACTGCACGCACAGAGGAGGACCAGCTTTCTAGACACACTTATAGGCTATTCAAGCGTGCTGCATTACATTACGCTTATGGGTTTATTTCACCTTTCTGCGTTTCAGCTGAAGTGTTGCATGCCAAGGGTAACTAGAGAAAGGGCAATAGATTCAGGAGGAAAACGAGGGTGAAAAGGGGATAGAAGTGGCTTAGGGAATTAATCTGGAACAGTTTTCCTCCTGTCTGTGGTATTTGATTTAATACAAACCAGTAACTCTGTGTCCTCCTAGCGTGTGCAGACTTGTCCCTGTCTCCAGTGGTTTATTATGTTTTTTATTTTAAGTTCACAATGTTTGCAATGTGTTTTCAACATGGCGTTCACTGCTCTAATTTCTCTGATTGTTGGTTAACCATGACCTGTCAGCGTGCAGGATGTAGCTCCTAACTGCAGCTCTGCTCGGATTTTCCTCCTCCCGGGCAGAGTCAAAAAAAAAAAAAAAAAAACATCTGATATGTAGCACACAGTCCAGACTGAGATCAGATCACTGCGTTTCTCAGGTTTCACTTTGGCTGCACTTTAATTAGATAAAAGGTTCCAGCCAACAGGCTTACCCTTACCTCTGACCCAATAGCAGGAGGAATTAGCGTGGTCGGGTCAGGACAAGCGCTGAGATTGCAACAGAGATTACTGCAGTATGAACTTAGCAGGTACTGAACATTCGCAAGGTGTAGTGGATAAAAGGTTTAGACTGCGTTCGAGCAGCTTTGGCAGAATCAAGAGAAAAGGAACATCTTCTGTTATTCCATCTTTGGAGTATTTACAAACAGTCCCTTTATGTGTATCACAGCTGTTTACATCTAGTCATTTAGCTAGCCTAACTGAGCTATTTTGTGTTGTTGTTAATAAGTAAAACCTGACACCAGCAAATGTTTCCATGTATATAGTTACTTTAATATCAGCCAAACTGAATCTATTTGCGTCAATAGTGGGTTTTATTTACACACAAAACTAAAAATACCAGTGGATTTGCAGCTGTTTTATCACCACTTTGTGTCTGCAGGCCTTTCTGCCAGGTGGGAGATAACATAGCTAATCAGAAATCAGTTGGAATTACGACTTGGAGCCTTTTTGTAAACAGTTTTGTTTTTTACTCAGTTGCTCACAAGTAACATCTGAAAACATAATGTGCGTGTGCCAGTATGTTGTCTACAATAATCTTTCTTAAGAGTTTAATTTAAAAGCATCTGCAGCGATCCAGAGTATACAGAATTCAGTAATTGGCCTTTTAATTGTTTCCACAACCCTGAACCAGTGTTCACTCTGAACAAATGGACGTTTTTAGTGATTCTGGTCCATCTGCGTTTATTTAAAAAGTGCTTTTTAATAGGCGGGTTGGACCCTGATGGATAACTGACCCTTTTGATTAGCCCTCTGTAGCAGAGGTTAGTCAGCGGTTAGCCTGTTCCAGTCGTAGGGGGTCAAGCCCAGTGAGAGGCGGATATCGAAATTCGATTAAGGTAAATGAGCAAAGAGCACAGCCCCCATTTTTTAAAGGTAATTAGTTGCCATTTCCTTTTCCTTTCTCCTTTTTCAACCAGCTCAGTGAGGCTGTCCACAACAGGACCGGCCCTGCTTTCATTAAGGGTGGGCAGGGCAAGGCTGAGCGCACACACATTAACACACACACACAGGAAAACAGACTTTAATTATTGGGGCGAAGACATGGCAGGTGATCAATCTCCATGTCCCCACAGTGTGAGTGAGGCGGTGCTGCTGTGGTGTCTTATCATTAAAGTCTCAGAGATACTCAGAGAGCATTAAGCTCAGGCAGCTTTCTGCAGCAGTTCAGATCAGAAACTAGATTTGAGTCTTTGCACACAAACACACACACATAATGAATGTTTGCACTGCAGAGACTACGTGGAGCCTCGAGTCTCAGTATATGCAGTATATTTATCTAAACATACATATACAATGTGTATTAAAACCACACATACACACATACAACGACTTTCCTAAATAAGCCAGATCTATCAACTGAAAGGGAAAATTAACTCTTTCATAACTTAATTAATTTCTTTATTCAACCATTCAAAACTAAAAGACTACACGTACTTGCCAGTTCATTAGGTACACTTGTGAATGCATTCTAATAATAATATAACAGTCTTGCATTAAATCTTAAACCAGATGAAGGTTATTGTTCGTCATCACAAGCTGTTGATTCAGCTGTGTTCTCAGTTTTGAGGCTGTGGTTTGTCGTACTATTGAGTCGTATTGTGTTGTACCGATAACACGTTTCTATTATTAGACTGTCCCATTTTAGTCAGTGGGCTAGGCTAAATAATAGACGCACGTTTGTGTTTATTTCAGTCCAGGTTAACATCACCACAAACTACACCCTCCAAAATGATCACCCAGTCGACCTTTCTTAGACGGTTTTAACATAAACTCAACATTATAACAGGAGAGAAGGACGGCAGTCATTCAGGAATGTACCTAATGAACTGGCAAGTGAGTTTATATCCAATATGACACCTTTCTTACACAGTTTCAACATAAACTGAACATTATAATTATCATGAAGGGGGATTTAGTACAGAACAGTTATATTAAGATCCAGGTCTACGCAATAACCTGCAAGTAAGTGTTTCTTTAAAATCCACCTGGAGATGGACCAAATACAAATAAACTGACGCATCTTACAGTAAACTAGTGATTAAAACTATGATTCTTTCTGTAAAGCTTTCCGTAATATTCAACAAAATCATGATTTTGAACCGTGTAAAATGGTCCTGAAGCTGAGACAAAGACACAAACTGGTCTCCTCTCTTCTCTCCGCTGCTTTGCATAAGTTCTGGCTGCAGGCGACGTACGATTGAGTTTGATTTGACAAGTGTCAGAGGTGCCATCCTCATTTCCATGCTTCCATCCTCATTTCCATGATTTCAACATCGGGGCAAGATTGTAGTTGGATAATGGTTAACAAGACTGTTAGAGATGGAGCGCTGCTTATCACGTATCCTGTAAATGGTAATCTGTGGAACACAAGATAAACTTCTGCACCGCCTGGTTTTGTTTTTCATGTCACTCTGATTCCTCTGCCAACAGTGATCTCCTCTGTTTTTGCATGTTTGTCCACAGAGTGTCCAAATTGACACACGATTAATACTATCGTCTATGAATTCTGACGCACGCAGCTTGTGTTTGAGGTTTTTGACAAAGTTTCAGCGTATTTGTTTTCACTAGTTAGCTTCATAAATGTGATGTAATTTGATGGTTTTCTTTACTTTAACTGTACATGGAATATCTTTGGGTTTTGTATGGTTGATTAGACAAAAAAAAAAGTGTTTATTTGTTGCCGAGAAGAATACTACTGCAGTTAATTTGATGGTGAAAATAACCCTCAGGTGCAGTCCCAGTGTTGTTGCTTGTTCTCTTCTCTGGCTGAATCTTTCCTCTTCCTCTCTTCTCTGACCCAACAGCAGCAGCCTCCTCATAGTGTCTACCCAGCCTTCATGGTCAGTGTTGAGAAGTGTTTTTTTTAACTTTTTGCTTGCCGTCTTTAACGTGTGTGTTTGTGAAGGGGAGATGATGCCTTTCTGAGACAAACTTGGGTGTATTTGGCTATCTCTGGCATCTTATCCTTCATGTCTTTCTCTGACGACTAACCCGATAAAAAAATGTTCTGTGTCTCGGTCTTATTCTAATACGATTGTGTTTATAATGTAGGTTTTAGTCTAGTCTTTGTCGCGGCATCTGAAGAAAATACGATGAGCTACAGAAGCGTCTGTAAAGCGCAGAATAAGTGGGTAATGTGGCGATTGCTGCCAGACTTATTAAGCCGGTCTGCCAGCTGGTTTGTGCCGGTGCTGTTGACGCTTGTTCCACCTGACAGTACTGTTCTGCAGGGAGCCAGCTTCGCCTAGTTAACTTTAATTGCCTGTTTCCTGTGGAAGTTGCCTGAGCTGCCGCGGCATTTACACATAATGAAAAAAGATAAGTGTGAAAGGAAGCCAGCTCTTTATCCATGAATATTGAATTGGAAGCAATTTATTTTCTGAAATTTTTCTCCCCTCTTTATTTTCTCTCTCTCTCTCCACCCCTCACGACTTCCTTCCCTCTCCTCTCCTCAGCCCCAGCTCGCTAATGAGGCTTCTTGATAATGATCCCTGCACGCTTTTCCTCATTAGGCACACTCAATAGGGACGTCCCTGCCTCAATCCCTCGCCCCGCTCTCTCTTTCATTCTCTTGTTATTTTCTGATTCTGCCTCTCCCTCCTCTTCTTGTTCTGGCTGCCCCTTTCTCTCTCTCTTTGCTCGCTTTTGCTTTTCAACAACAAATGGGCTGCTCGGCACACTGGTGCAATATCGATTAACAATGCCGCCCCTCAGTTGCTTATACCCATTGTAGGATTTCAGGTCCAGCTCGACTTAATGAGCGGGCTGAATAATGGCCAGCTGCTAAATAAACCCTTAAATGTGGTAAGCCACTAGATATACCCCTGTCTGGTTTCTCCATTTTGTGTAATGAATGTATGGATGAGGTTATTGAAGTTCTATCTGGCAAGCAGAATAGCAATCATGTTTTTTTTTTTTCTTTGTGGAGAGGCAGCTGATGGACGTGCTAAGTGTTATTTAACCTTGTTTTAAAGCACTTGCTTCCCTCTTGCCTGAGTGGCTATTTAACTCCTGTCTATCTACTCTCTGGCTGCCTCCCTCTCCCAGACATTCATGGCCTCTTGGGAGGAGTATGTGTGTGTGTTCTGCAGTGTGTCTGTGCTTAACAGCATTTTCCGGGAGGAGGGCATGTTGCTTGGTTTTCCAGAGTGTTGAAAGGTTTTGAGGTTTTCAAGTGTAGACCTATTGATTTATTTATTTTATGTCCCAACTATGATTGAAGTGGGTTGGTAGGGAGCAAAAACATTCTGGATCTTGTCTGATGAGCAGAGTTGAACATGTGCTACCTTCAAATGTGTTTTGTGAACTTGTACACAAAATGTTTGGCATTTAAATGGTAACACTGACAGTTAGTTAGAAAATGGCCGCTGCTTGTCGGCGCCATCAAGACCAAAAAGACTAAATACCAAAATTTTACTTATACATATTAAATTATAAACGTCAACATACTCGTCACAACTTCTAGTTACAAGGTCATGGACTTCAAGGGAAAACTGCTCGTATGGACTTTCCGCAGTAAACACAACCCCATCTGAAGGCAGAGTGACTTGTTAACTAAAGGTCATGTACCATCAGTAAGAAACAATAAGCAGTTTGTAAGGTGTAGTGTTGCTGCATGGTATGAAACGAGACCTGTACCCTGAAGAATAAACATGGAGGTGGTCTTTTCACAGACACAGTGTTGTGGCTCATGCAAACCTTTGTACAGGTCTGATTCAGTCAACTTACATTAGTCCCGAAACTGTTTAATAATCAGTGACTTGAATAATTTAATTTAAGCATCAAATAACATATTCTGTGACTGCAGCTTCTCAAATGTGATGATTCGCTGTGTTTAGTTTCTTTTACTTTTATACAGTTAGTTGAACGACCTCAACAATATAAAGACGTCATTTCTGAATAATAACGCTGAAATTAAATAATGTAACACTGTTCTTTTCTTTGTTTGCAGTCAATGTGGTAAATGAGCTAGGCTGTTTTAAGATGCCATATACTGATCAGCCACAACATTAAAACCACTGATGGGTGAAGTGCATAACGCTGATCCTCCTGTTACAGTGCAGTGTTCTGCAATGTGGTCTTGACAAAAAACAGACCAGGAACCGCTCAAAAAAAACATGAGAAATAGCCCACTGTGTTGACGTGGCCCCCAAACTCCCCAGATCAAAAACTGATCTACCAACACTACCAATGTCCTAGTGCCAGACACCATAGGACACTCTCTGACGGCCCACGACCTGACGATGAGTCTGAACTGTTGGGGACCTACACAATAATACGCTGGTGATTTTAATGTTGTGGCTGGTTGGTGTATGTGATCTGTTTTAGAACAATAATTGAGAAATATTGATAAAATCAGAGGTGTGTTTTAGAAATGTGTTCTACAGTTTCAGCCACCCACCGCTCTGAACCAGATGATCAGTGCATCTGTTGTTATTTATTTTATTTATCAGACCATGGATGAGCTGGATCAACATGTTGGCAGCCTCTGCTATTCTGCATAAACGCTTTGGCCTTGAACTAAACGTTGTCAAAGCCAGCTCTAATGCACGAGTATAGTGCGGCCATTCAACGATTCACTTCCCAGCCGACCCACTTGTCCTCTGTTTTGTCTCCCGTCCCCCTGCGTTTGTTTACAGCAGCAGCAGCTTCAGGCTCAGCACCTCTCTCACGCCGCCCACGGCCCCCCAGTCCAGCTGCCCCCTCACCCTTCAGGCCTGCAGCCGCCCGGCCTCCCCCCTGTGACAGGCGCTGGCTCCGGCCTGCTGGCTCTGGGCGCTCTTGGCAGCCAGGCCCACCTGCCTGTAAAGGATGAGAAGAACCACCATGACCTGGAGCACCGAGGTGAGGAGCACAGCCTGCCATCACACACGTACCGCCTGCAGCATTGAAGTGCTGACGGGTGACTGTAGCTGCCAAGAACAGGTTTCACCAGCCAGATATATTTATTATAGAGACCCGTTAACATGGTGTATGCTTTTAAATGTAAGTGTCTCTGTACAGATCTGCAGTGTAAGGAAATATTTAAACAAGTTTTTGCATAATTTTATTGGCTTCTCCATGATTTAGTTTGATATGAAATATGTTTCTAGAAAGAGAGCTAGTATGTAGACGTGTGAACAGCACTGTGAAGTTTTAAGTCATAAGCATTTACTGATGCTTTATAGATCTGTTATAAACTATTAATTGTATTAATTTAAGCCTATATCATCCTCAGTTGTCACTTCTGTTTTATAAACCGTCGGTACTAATTAATGCTCTCTGATGGGATGATATTGGACATGCCGTCTGCACACATACTAATTTGTATTTTGCTTTCTCTCTCCTGGACCCTCATCTTTTCACTCGCCCCTGGCCATTCCTCTGAAAGAACGCGAGTCGAGCACGGTACGTTGACTCTCCAGCTCTGCGTCTCCTGTGTGTCTCTTGACTTTGTCGGCCTCTGGCTCACCGTGTTTGGTGATTAGGTGTACTTTACACTGACTTAAGCACCGCTGTCCAGTAGAAATTTGGGCCCTCTGTGTAAGAACACACACATTTTTTTTGTACTCGGAGGGGTATAAGCTGACTGAAATCAAATAATGATGTCTGGCCAAATAAGCCAGTGCCATCTAATCCAGGTGGAAAATGACTCCAATCACTGGGCGAGGATTAGTCGTCTTCCACTCTCCTTCAGTTTCAGCACAATTAAAAGAGACTTTGACTCTCCGTCTCTACTTGTCTCACCACTTCAGAGGATTTACTGTTGCATGTGTCCCAATACCTGACTCCTTTTATCTACCTTTCTCCTTTTCTTGTGCTCATATTTTTATTTTCTGCATTCTTCTTCTTATCACAGCCATTTACTCCTTTCCACCACGTTTTCTCTCTCCTGCTCCGTGTCTCTCGCTGTCATCATCTCTCTCTTCCTTCTCATGTTAAAGTCCTTGTTTATTGGACTGGCTTAAAGCTCTCAGTTTGCTGGAGCGTAACTCGCTGTTGGATCTGCTCGGCCAGATTGAGTTCCCATTGACTGGCCATCCTGAATGGGCCCACTCATGTCTGAAAGGAACCCAAACTCTTCCCCCCTTCTCATGTGGTGATGAGCGGCTGCCAATACCACCTTACCTGATCTCCTCACCACCCTCTTCCCCCTTCGTGTCTCAGCGCGCACACACACACACACACACATGCAAAGCCTTCCTATCCCTTTGTCTCAGGTCATCTGACACCAGAGTTGGAGACAAGTGCAGGGTTATTGAGACCAAGCAGTCCTTGAAATGTCTCGGGCTCAGATACACAGACAGGCTTTAATGTCGGAATAGATTTCTGTCGGTCAGACGCCATCTTCGCACCAAGCCTGGCTAAAAACTCTTAGTGGCCTTTTCTTCCACAACAAATCTCCATATTTTGACCAGAGGCAGAAAGCTGCTGGATGAACCGAGCTTGGAAAAGTCCGACTCTTTGTCTCTTCCTGTTAATTCCAGCCAAGATGTCAGACATCTTCCTCTCTCACCTCTGTCTGTTTCCGATGAAGGCAGGGATATGTCGGGCTGCCCGGTAGTGTGGGCTGCCCTCAGGGTTTGTTTGCAGGCACTCCCCAACCTCCTCCTCCCCATCCTTTCCTGCCTTTCGGCCTGTTTGGCAGTGCCCACACCACACCAGTGCCCAGACTACAAAAGCCCTGTTTGCAGCTTCTGAGAGAGTGCCAGCCTGTCCGGGCATTCCCACTAGTGGGGAGAACTCGGTGCCACACTGCTACGCTCTCATTGCTTGCCAAGTTCCTTTCCTGTTTTGCTCTCTTGTCCCCCCCCCCCCCTCTAATTTTCTCGCTCTGCCTCTTTCATGGCTCTTTTCTCTGCTGGCAACACCATCTTTGTCTCTTCACATTGCTCTCTTGTCCAGGTTCCCTCAATGGCCTCTTTTCTTTCCTTCCTGTTTTTTAACCCAGTTGATTTTTATGAACTTTGCCGTCAGTCTGTTTTTCTGCTGTGTTGCCACTGACATGGCACCACACACACACACACACACACACACACACACACACACACACACACACACGCATTAACATGGATTTTACGAGGGATTCTGGACACTTTTGTTTTTATTTGCATGTAGTTGCACGCCACCGACAAAACATCTAGTGATAAATGCAGCCTGTGTTTGGTTTGAATTGTTAATGTTGCTCTACCCGTGCCACACTCAGAGTTACCAGGTGCCAGGTTGTGTTTATACTCACTTGCCAGTTCATTAGGTACACTAGTGGAAAAAGACTGTATTCTGATATACCAGTCCTGCACTAAATCTTAGCTTCATGAAGGTTATTAGCTGGTTAGCTGTTGATTCAACACCACAAACGACATCCTCCAAAATAATCATACAGCTGAATTATTTATTAATAACTTACTTTTTTGACACTGTTTCAACCTGAACTGAAAATTATAACAGCCTTGAAGATTTAGAGCAAGAATATGTTTGTTTTCACTAGGGTACCTAATGAACTGGCAAGTAAACGTATATTTCACATTGTGTCTCCACCTTTACTAGGTATGCATCACCTTATGTGTCAAGTGTCGGCGTCTTCCACTGGTGTTTTTTGAGTTTGCTCAGCTCTTTTCAACTTTCTCCGTTGTTTGAAGGCAGCAGCGGGACAAAGCTTTCCCAGAGTCCTCTTCTGACCTTCTGTCCTATCCCAAATTTGTCCAATTCAGTCCAGGAGTATTGTACATTTAGTTTTACAATCAATATTGTCATTGCTCTGGCAAAGGAAGATCATCTGGATGTAAACTGTTTGTGTCTGTGTTCTCTGGTTTCTGGAAAATACAAAATACAAAAACCATTATCTTGATAAAAGAGCTCACAACCTGCATTTTTACAGAATTGAGAGTTCTGTTTATTTGCCATTTGTTTATTTGAATCACACAGTGTGATTCTCCATTATCACGTTGGAGCTAGAGGAGCTTGTTTCATTTTGTTTTTTGAAGTATATTCCTACGTGGATCAGCTCATTTATACACTGAGTGACAGTTTGAGGATGCCAAGAGTCAAATGTAAAGTAGAGGAAGCTGGAAACTGATGCATTTTGTCTGCGTGTTGTCGTCGGCAGAATAACTCGGTGTCGCCATCGGACAGCCTGCGGGCAGCGAGTGAGAAGCATCGGAGCTCTTCAGACTATGGCCTCGACTCCAAGAAACGCAAAGTGGACGATAAAGACAGCATGAGCAGATATGTGAGTGTTTGTGTTTATCTGTTTACGTACTGTGTCGTGGAAAGGTGTACAGAAACTCTAGGAGGATTTACAAACCGTAAACTTAACTACAACTAAATGCTAAGCTATTTCATCCTTGAATCTTCTAATTGGCGCATCAGCACATCAGCTCAAAAATGCAAACGGTATGCTCCAGTTTAAAATATGAAGGATAAAGTTTCCTGTGATTGGGTTTATTTGAATTTACAAGACAGTTTCTTTCAGAGAAGTCACTCTGTATCAAGAAAAATAAGTCTCAGAACTGTCTCAGTTTTACTTAGAAGACCTAGTAAACTTAGAAACTTTTTGCATTTGCTAGAAAATACCTAGCCTGGGTGCCAGCCGAACTTAGTCCCGCCCACAACATTTGAGGTCTGGAAGTTCGGTCGGGCGTTGCTCCGTTGAGGCGCAATTATGCTCGAACAGGAGCTGTTCGTACCAATCAGATTCTCAGGGCGGGCTTTATACGATGATGGACAGATGATCAACAGTAACGTAATCACGTCAACAAAGATGGCTGCCGCTGGAGAACTGAGATGTGTAGATTCTGCCATCGAGTCTGTTCTAGAAGATATCGACAGCGCATTAATTTTAAAAGAGGAACAGATAAATGCGATCAAGGCATTTGTTAATCGGAAAGATGTTTTTGCCGTCCTTCCTACGGGATTCGGCAAAAGTTTAATTTATCAGCTGGCTCCGATGGTCGCTAAGAAGATGGGACACAATTAACATACGTCACACACTCCGTTGCTCTGATTGGTTATAGGTCTATCCAATTGAGTGCAGAGGCATTTTTTTTCCTGGTTCGGTTGAAACACGCCCCATAATCACAGCCCTATGGAGCGGTACCAGACTCACATTCTGACTAGAATTGAGTATGGCTACGTCAGGCTAGAAAATACCTTTAAAATGAAGCATTTAAATTCCTATGTATTTCCCGTTCTTTCATTGTAAAAAAAACTGGACTGCACTTGTTCATGCTGATTGTAATTAGTGACTGTGGTCTTCCAGTAAGCTAAGCGTGTCACGCCTTCATTTCAGGACAGTGACGGAGACAAAAGTGACGACTTGGTGGTGGATGTTTCCAATGAGGTAAGACGGCGTTTGAAGAGCTGCTCAGCCGCATTCTTCGGTTTGAAAGCTGTGCAAAAAATAAACACGGCTCCCTTTTGTCTGTAAGAGCCTCAACACCTTGCACAGTGTTGCCAAAAAGTCTGTCAAAATATTGGTTGTGAGCTATGAGTGTGTGCTTACTTTCTGTTTCTTTTGCCATTCATGCAGAAAGTAAGACAAAGAACACAAAGAGAAAAGGGTGTGACAGGTGAATGAAAAGAGCGTGCATGTGTGTGTGTGTGTGTGAGGGAGAGTACGAGCATGCATGAGTATATTTATCTGTGTTTGCACATGAGGCCCCAGTTTGTTTGACCTACATGTACATGCCAGTGGCTTTCCTCCGGTCTGTTTGCTCAGCCTTGCTGTCTGTCTGTCTGTCTTGTTTAACTCTGTAGGATCCAGCCACCCCTCGAGTCAGCCCCGCGCACTCTCCTCCCGAAAACGGCTTGGATAAATCTCGAGGCCTGAAGAAGGATGCTGCCCCCAACAGCCCTGCCTCCGTGGCCTCATCAGGCAGCACGCCGTCCTCCAAAGCAAAGGACCACACCCATGTGAGTGTGAGGATACACGGCTTGAGCTGATGAAATAAGGAGGTTAAAGGGGGGGAGGCTGAACTGACAGACTAAAGGGCATTTGTCAAGTGAAGTGGGTGTCTGTGAGAAAGACTAATACGCAGGCTTAGCAGTTGGCTGCTATGCGGGGGCTTGAGGGGGCAGAGGGTTGATGCACTCTCAGGAAATCAAACCCTATGGCTCAGTCCTCTCAATCTCCTTTATGGCTTACCCAATAAATGGTCATTTCTCCCTTGGCCCGGGGCCGTAAATAACCCAGAGACACAGCAGCAGGGGGAACTGCTGTCTTGGCCTTTTCTTGCCTCGTCTCATCTTCTTCCCTTCTGTCCCTGATTATTTTTCTTCCAACACTGAAGCACTCACTAACCAGACATCAGTTTTATTTAAACCTTTTCACAAATGATAGATTTATATTCCACCCAGCTTTCCCTCCGTCCCTCATTAGTGTCACAAGGCTAAACGAAGGAGGGGATTAATTATTGGTGTTTGGGCCACCGTCTAGTACGTCTAGCTGCTCCTAATAAGCTCAACTTCTAAGGAAAGTTTTATGCCCCTACTCCCAGCACACACTAACTAACACACACATCATGGCTGTAATGAACTGTCAGTGTTAGATTGGATTACCTCAAGCCCTCCACTCAGATTGTCGCTCTGGATTTCCCTGTCAGTGGGAGTGTGTTTGACTCACTGGGGGATTTTAAACTCTGTTCGTGTAAGATTGAGAGAAGGTGAAGTTACAACTTTCAGTAAGAGGATGCAAAACACACTGAGGTTAAAGATTGTTTCTGATTTAGAATGACAAGTCGTCCACACCGAGCCTGAAGTCCAACACTCCTACACCGAGGAATGAGGCTCCGACACCAGGAACCAGCACCACTCCAGGACTACGGCCTCTAACGATGGGCAAACCACCCGGCATGGAGGCATTAGGTAACAACCAGCAGTTATTTTCTATTACAAATTAAATGTTTTGTTTGTTTTGTTTCTAATTTTCCAGCAAATAAACAAAACAGTCTGAATATTTGTAAGTTTTGAACAAAATGTGTTTAAAATTATGGTGAGCATTTATAAACCAGCCAATTAAACCAGAGAATAATAAAACACCTGCAGAGTCACTGAATAAATAATCAGGAAATTGAAAGTTAATCTTTATCAAGACTCTTTCTGAGCTTTTGATCAACAACAAACCATCCTCAGCAGGTGGAGCTGAATAAATAGCTGAACACGCTGTCATAATATGTTTGTCTCTCTGTAGAGTTTTCATTATCACTTAATGAACTCTTTCCTCTCCTTCAGCTGCCCCGGCACTGCGTACGCCTCTGTCCATCGCAGGTTCTTACGCCTCCCCGTTTGCTATGATGGGGCATCACGAGATGAACGGGTCCCTGACCAGCCCAGGCGTCTATCCTGGTCTCATTTCTCCGCAGATGAGCGCAGCAGCTGCTGCCGCCTATGGACGCTCGCCAATTGTAAATATTCCCGCTCCTCTATTGGATTTATTTGCTAAAATCTGGATTTATTTCCCGCATTATTGTTTTCACATCCGCCAGTTTGACACAACAAGCCCTGATCCTGTATGAATTATCCATTGTTGCTGTAGGTTATGAAGTCTGTTTGCAGAATGACTTTGAGAAACTCAAGCATTCAACGTGTATTTCCATAACTCAGTGTGAATATTTCTGCTTGGCTGGCAGCAGCTTGTTGTGTGTTCATAATGAGAAAGCACCAAGACGGCCCAGCTCCTTTACTTTGATCTTAGTTAGTTAGTTAGTTAGTATTCTAAAGGCTTTAAAAAAAAAGGCTTGCCCCCAAAATGCGTCTCCCAGGCTTTCATTAGCATTAGCAAGTAGGATGTTGAAGCCTTGTGTAAAGCTTCTCTGTATGTAGCTCAGTCTGCGCCTTTCAGGGGATTTGCCTGGAAACAATAGTTCCTCTGGGCATTGGCACCCGGAGCAAGACACAGGCAGCAATTTGAATATTAGCTTAGCCTAATTTATCTTAAAGGTTAAAGATTGTTTTGCTAACTGTTCTGTTTATGTTCACGCAGGCCGGGTTTGACCCTCATCCTCACATGAGAGCTCCAGGCCTGCCAGCCAGCCTCACGTCCATTTCTGGAGGAAAACCGTGAGTGTTTGTCGTTTCACTAAAACGTCTGCATCGTCTTCATAGCTCAGACTGACTTCTGTCCTCTCTGCCCTGTGTCCTCTGCAGAGCGTATTCTTTTCACGTAAGTGCAGATGGTCAGATGCAGCCCGTGCCCTTCCCTCCAGATGCACTGATAGGCCCGGGCATCCCACGCCACGCTCGCCAGATCAACACGCTGAGCCACGGGGAAGTGGTGTGCGCTGTCACCATCAGCAACCCCACACGTCACGTCTACACCGGCGGCAAGGGCTGTGTCAAGATCTGGGACATCAGCCAACCTGGCAGCAAGAGCCCAGTGTCCCAACTCGACTGCCTGGTAACTAGTTGTTTGTTTATTACATGTCACGGGAAGAGAACATGAAACGTGTTTGCTCATGTGATTTATTTACTGCAGATGTTTCAAGGCTCCCAACCAGACCAGGGCCATAAAACATTAATAATATAATAATGTACTCGCGTGTCATGAGGTCTCTGTGAATCGTCTCCTTCATTGAGACTTTTCTTGGGCATCAGATGTAGCCTGACTCCAGATCCCAACAGACAAAGATGTGAATAATTCAGGAAAGTGTTTCACCGCTGAGCTGAAATAATCCTTGGTGAGGAAAAAAAAAAAGCCTGCTGAGTAATGATGTTCTGATTGGCCAACCCTGTCTGCCATTACCCAGCTCATTACTTCCTCTCAACTGCCTCCCGTTTCTCATTTTGATACTGTGGCTTCATGCCGTTCGACTCATATGGCCTCTAACACCCTTAAGGTGCGTTCAGAGTGCAATTGGGTCTTATAAAGCCATCAGGGTGCTGTTTTAATTCGACCAAGACCTTCCTCAGTCCTATTGATCTGTCTTCCTGCTCTCTTGGAGCCTGGCCAACAGCTGCAGCCCACTCTCTCTCTGCGTCTCTTGTTAAAGCTGACATCCACATCTTCACTGTAACCTGGAAGACTCGGCTGTAGTCTAAAAACTTCACCTGTCAAAGAAAAGCACCTGGAGTCTAAGTAGAGAGGGTTTTAAAATGAAAGCACTGAGCTGTGTTGGTTTTTAACCTCAACTCATCTTGATTCTGTCGATATTTCATACGTAGAAAAGGTTCCACATTACAAATTACATCCAGTCATTAAGATTGTGACGATAATCCGCCTTTGTTTCCGCTCCAGAACCGAGACAATTACATCCGCTCCTGCAAGCTGTTGCCTGATGGCCGCACCCTAATAGTGGGTGGCGAGGCCAGCACGCTGACCATCTGGGATTTGGCCTCACAGACGCCTCGCATAAAGGCCGAGCTCACTTCCTCTGCTCCAGCCTGTTACGCGCTGGCCATCAGTCCCGACGCCAAGGTCTGCTTCTCCTGCTGTTCTGATGGAAACATTGCTGTGTGGGACCTCCATAACCAGACCCTCGTCAGGTCAGTGCTTTAATGTTACGTCTTGATGACGAGCTTTATTTAAAACACAGCTTCATGTGTTAAAAGTTTTTCCACTGTTCTTGACCTGAGGTTTGTTGTCTTGCGTTGTTCCAGGCAGTTCCAGGGCCACACGGACGGAGCCAGCTGTATCGACATTTCCCACGACGGGACCAAACTGTGGACCGGAGGGCTCGACAACACTGTGCGCTCCTGGGATTTGAGGGAGGGCCGACAGCTCCAGCAGCACGACTTTACCTCACAGGTAGAGAGAACCTCTAAACACCAAAACCCACGTGTTCAGTCTTTCACATTCACCTCAGATGTAGCAGCTACGTCTTGAAGTTCTTGATCCAATCGTGTTGTGTCTTTGCTGCAGATCTTCTCATTGGGCTACTGTCCCACTGGAGAATGGCTGGCTGTGGGTATGGAGAGCAGCAACGTGGAGGTGCTGCACCACACCAAGCCTGACAAGTACCAGCTGCACCTGCACGAAAGCTGTGTCCTCTCACTGAAGTTCGCCTACTGTGGTAAGTCACACACAGGTTTCATTTTTAGAGGATTTTGTTTCTTATCTCGGTAGCGATGCATTTGTCTGACAGTGTACCCTACAGTCATTCATTTTAGAGGTGGTTATGTTTGTCAGTGGATGTTCTCCAGGACACTAGCACTGGGAGAGAGAAGTTTGACTCCTGACCTAATTCCTGCTCTTAAATGTGGTTGACGTAGGTTTTTCCGGTTCTTTTACTCGTGTCTTGACAAGCAGTCGGGATAGAAACCACATCGTTGCTCAATGATGGCCCAGTTTGTGAAGTCTTAACTGTAGCGTTAGTGTTTCAGCTGTGATGCTTAAATATGCAGGAGAAAACACTTTATATGAATGTTGAAATGATTGTCTGATTAGAAAGCTGTTCTTTTTTCTTCTGAACAATTTACAGCTTTGTAATTTAAAATCTTCACATACTTTACAAACACATTTACTGGTGAAATTCGTCACCAACGTTTGTTAGCTGAGAACACTGTGTTTGTTTGAGCGGATCTGTTAATAAGTGAGGTTTTACTATCGCAGCACAGTATTCATTTCACCTCTGAAGATCCCCCACAGCACCGCCTCGTTCAGACAGCACTCACAGCTTCAGAGCTCTCGCTGTCACTAATTAAATCATTAGCCATCTAGTCAGTTGGATAATTAATCGGAGGGTGGTTCAAATAATTATCCGAGAGGAAGTGGTGTGAGTCGCCTTCATTATGTGCATTTTATGATTGTTGATGTAATTCTGTTTTCCCCTGACGGGTTTTAATGACCATCGATAAGGTTATTACAGAGTCGCATGTTGGCTCGTTGTCTAAATCTCTCATGTACGCCTGGAAGACAGCAGTGACCAGATGTTTTTTGTTTTTTTTTAAGAACGCATCCCTGCAGCTTTTATCCTCAAGACGTCTGTTCATGTTTGCAGGTAAATGGTTCGTGAGCACAGGGAAGGACAACCTGCTGAATGCTTGGAGGACTCCTTATGGCGCCAGCATATTCCAGGTAACACAGACACAGTGTACCAGTTAGCATGAGAACAACACGAGCAGTTTGGAGCTGGTAACTTGTTTTTATGAGATTTAATGTTTAGGGTAAGCTGCTGTGCTTGTATTCTAATAGCACGACTAACCATGCAGATAGAGGACCAAACATGTCATTTAAATTGTCTGAACTAACTTAGTTTCTCAAAATTAATTCACTCCATTAAAGGAGTTTTGTGTTTTGTAGCTCCATCAACTCCACCGCTGCTCATATGGTCTTAAAACGCCGTCGTACAACATAACTCAGTGTAATTACTGCTGAATTAGCTTGAATGCAGCCTAATTAGGTCTCAGAGACAGCTGTGTGCCAGACCACCTCACAATCATCAGACTAAAACTTGTACCTCTGTTTTCTTCCACAGTCGAAGGAGTCGTCCTCCGTCCTGAGCTGCGACATCTCGGCAGACGACAAATACATCGTGACGGGATCCGGAGACAAGAAGGCCACCGTCTACGAGGTCATCTACTAGAGAGGGACGAGGCTCTCGCTCTGCTGCAGCACTTCTACTGAGATGACTTTTACTTTTTCCTCCCTGACCAACCATCTGTGGACTACGACGGCTCGAGGCGAACTTCTCAGACTTTATTCGTGGGAATCGGAAGCGCTGTTGGCCGAAGGATGCTTGTACTGGAAAGAAGTTCACTTTTTTTTTTTATCCTTTTGTTGTGGAGGGTTTATTTCCGAGTTGCACATTTTTTTTTTTTTTGTGACTTCTTTGAGAAAATTTGGGTGTAACCTGGTGGAGCAGAGCTTCATTCTGAGAAACCCCAGACAACATGTGCAAAGTGTACATACTGGATTAAATAAAAGACATTTTATATATATTATAAAAATATATATATTTTCATGTCCTGGGTGTACTTGTGATGATTCTTTTTTTTTTTCCCGGCCCATGATATGAGCGGGAGATCAGAACATAGATTAGAAAGTTTTAACAATTTTACTCTTTGATTTTCTTAAAGCACAGACTGAGGCTGATCTTTTCAGACGTGTGTGTGAACTCAAAACATTTTGTGGAGATTTTTTTTTTTTTTAAAAACAAAAAAAGCCTTTTGTCGCACCGCTCTTACCGGACGAGGAACACGTGGTTCGATCCCTCTGACGGAGCCTCGACTGGTTCGGACCACTGTGGCATCACACGGGACTCTATGATTCAGGAAAAGAGATGGATGTAAATTTAATTCCTATATATAAAAACTTTTTTTTTAAGTGTACTCAGTGTACTGGTCTGTCTGTGCTATCTTTCTCCCTGTTTGTTTTACCTTGTTAGATTTTGGGAGACGGGGACGTTGAAGCTTAGCTAACCCTTGGACCTCAGCTGGCAGCAGAAGCACAAACTGAACGAGTGCTTTTTGCTTACTTGACGTAATACTTTTTTTTTTCTTGCTACAGACTAAACTCAAACATCTATTGGAAACCTCTCTTCCCTTTGTATCTTATCACTATTCCTGGAATATGTTTGATTGACTGGGAGGCAGACAGACATTGATCCGATTGACTCCACAGTCCGTCTCCAGAGAAATGTTCAGTGCCTGTCGATGCTCGCTCGCGAGGAAGGAAGGAAGGAAGGCACGGCGCGTAAATATAAACGGATATATTGGAGATGGCAAATAAATCAAGATGTCTGAATAATTCTGGTTCTTACACTGTGCTACTGTCGGCATTTCTCACGAGAAAATAAAAGGGGCGAATCGCAGCAGTCCCTCTGAATCACACCAAAGTATGTAGCAAATGCTGTCAGCACTGAAAAAGAAATGTACAGTTGTTAATACATCAATAAAACCGTTTTTCTAGACTGGCCCGTTTCCTTGTGATTGATCCGACAATGTTTCATCGAGTGTTGATCTACAAATAGACACTTATGTGCCCAACTATTAAAGGAGTAGTTCAATATATAAGATCATCATTTATAAAGCTAGCTCAGCTTCTCTTAGCGTTAAGACTAGAAAAGGAAAAAGAACAGATTAGCTGTGTTCAAGGTATCTAAATCTGGCAGTAAACCCTGGAATTATGTTGTCAGTTCATAAAGAATCCAGCTAAGAAATAATCCTCCTATGTTGTTTTCAGTTTTCTTCATATCTTATTTTCTGAAATGTTTAATTATTCCTTTAACAGAATTGACATAGGCAGTTGTTTTATGAACCCATTCCAGTATTTTTAGATTAAATTTGGGTTCTTTAGTCCGTCAGAATAACAAATAAATAAAGCTTCAGGATTTCTCCACCACATTATTTTTGCCATAGTGGAGGTTTAACAGCATTTCGACCAGGATGTTAGGGAATAAATTCACAGAAGTCAACATTTACACCAACATTTGCACTGAAGAACTTATTAACCTCTAAAGATCTGAACATATGCTTCCTAAAAAAATTGTTTTGTGCGTCATAAAACAACCTGGAAACTTTCGTAGAGATTGCCGGTTGTGATTGATTGTACAAATCTCCAGTTGCATGATGAGCTAATCTTTTCTTCTGTATTGACTGAAACACGCCTCATAAGGAAATCCAAATGGCTACGCCAGGAATAATATGTGGAATACCAGTGTAACCCGGCCGTTAGCTGGCTAACCCTTAGCCTCTGTGGCTTCTAGACACCAACAGTTCCCCAGCAGCAGACTTCTCATGACTTTCAGCTGATTGTTACCACAACAAGTATTTTGTGTACACAGCTTCACATGTGCTAACCACAATTTCCCGAGCTCCCTGACATGATTCATCCTGTAACATCAGCACATCTCTCTGGCATCCTAAAACGGTTCGGCAGTGTCTGAGTGAGGAACTAGTTTTGACTCACCTCAGTAGTATGTCCTTCGCCCGTCCTGGCACGTATCTGCGTGAAGGTCACATCGCAGCCATCGAGGTGAAGCTTTGTTGATCTCTGTTTGAAGAGTAAAACACACAAAGTAGTACAGATATGAGTGTTGAAGATGGATGGATGTTTTTGTTAAATTCAGTCAAAACAAACATCTTGTAATAAATGATCTACTGCTGCAACTTAATAAAGAATCAGAGACAGATAACGTGCTTTCTCCATTTATCTTTGACTGTAACAACACCAGGTTGCTGTGCTCATCAAGCTTTAGATGGGATGGTTATGGGAAAAAAAATCAGGAACCAAACTGCACTTTTTGACAGAGACGCGTTATCAAAGGAGTAATTTTTTGGTAATGGGAACAGTTAAAGGTCGTTTGTGACACAGACTTCTAATATATTTGTCAGCGCGCACGACTGATGTGGAACAAGTGAAGTGTGACAGAGAGAGGAGGTCTAAGCTGAAGTAAAGGGTGGAAGAGACAGAGACGGTTGTTATGACTTAATGGCTTTGTTTCCAGACAGGATGGTTTGTGGTTTCGGGCCTGCTGACAGGAGTAATGGTGGGAGGGATGAGACACGCAGCTCTGGATCAGTGTGGCTCGCCAAACCTCACACACACACACACACAAACACAAACCTCGCACACAAACAGCAAGTGACGACTCTGTTGCTTCACAGAACCAGCACAGACACATTCAGTCACACTCACATTTCACACACTCCCACACACACCTAAGAAAAAGACAAGCTACTTTGGGAATTTGTGGCTTTGTGCCGATATCAGGGAAGATTGTGAAACAGTCTCTGTAGATAAAATGTCTCACAAAAGTGTATCATGCAAATACCAGCCGCTATACGACAACGTACCTCCAACCAGGAGCTTATCCTGACATGTATTCTGTCCAGCACAGACGAGTAAAGACGTGTAGTATTCACGTCGTTAATATGCATCCTGTTGGACCGACTCACTGCCACCAACAGTTGCCATGTCTTTTCCTCCTCTCCTCTCTCTCTCTCTTCCTCTCCCACTCTCTTGTTCTGCTCCCACCACAGGTGGTGAGTACATTCATTTTCACTTTTGTGGGGGTGCTGGCTGCGAGGCTGTGATTTCTGACTGTGCAAGTGAGAGAGGGGGAGTCGTGGTGCTTAGGGGAGGCAATATGGGGTGGTTTCAGCAACGAATGTGGGCTGAGCTATACATGTATGGACCGACATGTTTTGTTCAGATACCTTTGTGTCAGTTAGCAGCTTGAGGGGCAGAGGTTGACATTTGCGGGAAATTATGCTGTTAATATGTTTTTGAGGAAATATTACTGCTGTGGGGATTTTATTCACTATCCATATGTTGTCCAGAACATAAATTACTCTGTTTTTACTTTATATTGGACACAAGGAGTGGGGAGGTAGTCAGGGTGGAGCAGGACTTTGACTCCAGTGATTTGTTGTCCAGTTAAAGCAACTAGTAAGTGATTTTTCTACAGCAGGGTTTGCAGCACCAACCAACAGCCCCTTATATTTTCTCTATAACTTCGTCACAATTAAATGATCCAACTGGTTCACATGAGGAAAATGTTTTTATAAGAACAGAAATGGTTTGGATCAGAAGTAAATGAGGCTGATATCCAACATGGGATCAAACCAATGAAGACATGGTCATGCGTCTGGAACGATCCTTTGTCCTTGTTGCTGTTAACCAACTAAATAATAAACATCTAATCTAATCATCTAATAAATACATCCAAACAAAAGAAAAAATGAACGGCAACGTGTAATTCCCTACTAAACAAAAAACTTAGCGACGTGGCTGATTAGCAATGTGTTCATGCTGATGTGAAAGTAGCCCTGTGGAGTTGTGTCTTTTTTTCTGTGGGTCTCTACAATACGTAACATCTGAACGTGTGTGTTTTCAGCGAGTGACATTGTGGAGGTTTGTGGTTCTGAAACAGCAGTAGGTAGAGAATCACTGTTCTGAGACGGCAGCTGTTTGCACAGAAATGGTGTCGGCGTTTATTTGCACACAGAGCATGAAACTGAGATCAGATCTGGAGTGGTGGCTCCAGACGCATTTTAATATGTTTAAGATGTGAACACACGTACTTGGCCAAGACGAATGTTAGCAACCAGCTCTGAACCGGGTTTAAGAGACAGCATTTTCTCAAGTCTTCAGCACAGACAAACACGGGTTAGTTAACAGTGAATACTCACAGTCGAGAGGGGGAACCTGTCACAGGACCACAGCAGCAGCAGCACCGGGCGGATGTCTCCTCCTGTGTAGGCTGCAAAAGAAACACAACATGACTCGGCTTGCCACACTGTGGCTAAAGTTGACCAATCTGAGGCGTGGAGAAACTCTGTAAACTACTTGAGAAAGACTGTGGTTTGGTTAAATATGAACAAATACTGCGACACTCAGCGTAAGTAAACCCACCCAAGTATTACAGTTGCTTTTTTTTTTTCAATATTTAACCAAGATAATGTGGGAAAACCGGTTCCAGACCGGTGGACGTACAGTAGGAATCCTGCTTAACAATGTCACGTTCAGCTCAAGTAAATTTATTAACAGATGTATGTAGTGAAGGATGTTATACAATATTATGATAAAGTTGAAGTTTGGGATAAAATGTCATCACTTTACATTTGTCAGTAAAGATTCTCAGTCGTCCAGGTCATGGTACATAAAAAAACCCAAAAAAAACAAAGCTGAAACAAAGACAACTTGTAGAGTTTCTTGAAGACGTTTCACCAGTGGTCCATGTAGTTTCTCCACTCCTAAAGACTGGTGGGGAGTTGGGGTTTAAATGAATGAACGGTACTCTAATGACCCAGCGACTCCACTGAGACATCCACAGAGTCTCTGGCTGATTAGACTACTGTTCATTAGGAAGGCAAACTGAATAAAACGTTCAACTACAGGTCAGTATTTGGTCGTTAACAGACTCTAGTCATACAAGTTTCTAAGAGACAACCAGTCACTTTCAGAACTAAAGAAACTACTCAGTCTTGGTGAAACGTCTTCAAGAAACTCCACAAGTCCAGCTGCCTTTGTTTCAGGTCATTCTTTTGGATATCCCTTCACACTTGTGTGAGATTTTACAGCACAGTCTTAACATACGTCCCTAAGAAGTTTCACCCCTCGTTGACACCTTGAGACTGGAGCCTCTGGCACATAATGGGTCGTCAGAGCACCATTCAAGAAGAAGACAGGTTCAAAATCAACAACTAGAGGTAAGTATGTGATCGTTAACAGACACCAGTCATGCAAACTTCTGCAACACCTACAGATGTTCTCCCCACCAGTCTTATAGAACTGAAGAAGCTACCTGGATGACACGTCTACAAGTCCAGCTGTCCTTGTCTTCAGCTTCTTCTTCTTCTTTTTTTTTTTTTTTTGGACACATGAATCACTGGATGACTGAGAACGTTCACAGACACAAGTGTGAGAGTACTACACAGCTGAAGATCAACAAGATGCCTCAATATGGAATGAAGGAAAGAAATCCAACACAATTAAAATGTGCGATTCCATAGTCTAAATACAACAGCAGGTCATATGTTCATCTTAAAGGAATCAACTTGGACTTGTGGTGAAAACCTCTGAGAACCTATATTTTCCTCCAAGTCCTTAAAATAAATAGTAACGGTAATTTTGAGGATTGATGGAGTGTATATTGGATATACACTGGATGTTGAGTTTTCTTTGTGTTTTACTGTTTGGTATAACTTTAGATGTTACAAAAAAGAACCTCCCATTTAAGAGCCATTTCACTCAATTCATTTAAAAAAAAAAAATCTTTCCCCCCGTCCGTCCTAAAAGCTGACTGTGCTCCAGTTCAGGCTTCTAACCACTTTGAAGGGCTCTGCCTGTAAAGTCCTGATGCAAGGTGTTTTTGTTCTCTTGACAGCCGAGAGCTTTTCCCCGTGAAGGAGAACTGATGCAGGTCGCCCTGCCTCTCTCCTCTCCATTTCTCTTCAGTCCATTTCAGCGGGGAAGCAAAGGTTTTACTCCCCTTTTACCCGACAGCCGCCTGATTTCATCTCTCTTTTATAGCACAGGGAGATGAAATGGAGAGCAAAACGATGAGTCTCTTTTCTTCTCTTTTTCCCCCATCTCTCTTTTCTCATGAGACAGCCTTTTATGTTTTCTTCCTCATCCCATCTTTTGCAGTTACATCCTTTTCTGTGTCTTTGCGTCTATTCGTCTGTGGTGGCAGCTCCAACGAGCACATCGATTGGGCTGAACCAAGTGGCCTGAAGAAAAACCCAGAGTGTGTATGAAAGAACGGATGAAAAACAAGAAGCTCCCTCCTCAGTCTCCCTTCTCTCTCGCTCGCTGGATAACCAAGTGCTTGTAGAGAGCAGAGGCAGATTAAAGGGAGGCAGAGAGCGCTGGTGCTTCAGCTCGCACAGGTCATTTGAGTCCCTTTGAAAGCATTCAGACCTCGCTCCATCTTCTGACCTGTCCTTAAGATGAGAAGCTTTCATCAGTCTCTGCAGGACACAAGAGCCCACTCAGGATCAGCGCCTCAAATTAGAGAAGGGCTTTGTGTGTCTCTGTGTGTAGAGTTTTCATATTGTTATGTATAATTCAATGCTTTTACCGTTATAAAAGCCTTTTCCCTCGATCTTTGATCACACAGACTAGCGAGAGCAAACTTAAACTGGATTTTCTAAGTTTTCTTTTTTTTTTTTTTGTCAATGAGTTGCTGGAGAAGGATTTGAAAGCTTTTCGGGTAAAAAGAAAACAGACCCATGGAGGAGGTCGTCCGGCATCAGGCTAACAGCACCCTGACTCTATACTGAATATCGAGTGTGCAGCATCGACTGGATCTAGAGGTGTGGGCCAGAATAAAAGAAATCTTGCAGTATAATCGAATTCAATAGATCTGTGATAGCTACAATCTTCTTCTTCGATCACTATCTTTCATGGAGGGGTGTTGATGCAGCTCTCTTGTGATTTTTTCACTCCAAATCTATAAAAACATTTACGTTTCACAATGGACACAGTGATGTTGTAGAGAAATCCTATTAAAATCAAAAGCTTTCTTAGTATCCAACCATCTATCATCTACAACCGTTTATCCAGTAGATGTTCATGGGGGTTGGAGTCTATCTCAGCTCACACTGGGCAACAACTTTCTGATTAACTTTTTAACATTCAGTCAGGCTGTTGATGCTGGTTTCAGTTTCTGATTGTGAACTTGCTTTCTTTATAGTGACAGGGCTCTGTCAAGTTTAACATTTTCCACCAGTTTAACTCTAATATCCACCTATAAGTTCATTAATACCCTTTTTTTTTGTATTGTAGCTGTAATTTTTTTTTTATTTATTCCTTTAATTTCTAGAAAGATTATTAAGTTTGAAAGTAGAAAGCATAAAGCACATAAACCAAACCCTGACTTTAGATTAGAGGATCAGTCAGCTCCTCTATTACCCACCCTCTCTGAGGAGGTGGTGAAACAATGAGGATGAACATGTTTTATGTTATTCTTTGTTTTGCCCAATGAACCAGAGAGAAACACAGAAGATACAGGTTGCATCATCATAAGGCTATTTGGAAACTTCAGCTCTTCTGTCAAGCTCCTGTGATTTCTGTGTATTAATATATATGTGAGTATATGTAACAAATGAACCATTGTCTGCTGTTAGAGGCTAATAATCATATTTTATATGACACTTTACTTGTTATTAGTTAAAGGTTTGATTAGACTGTTCATATCTGATGTAATGTACAATTTATTTTGTTAGCTTGCTGTATTACTTGCTAATTACTGGTTACTACTGGCTTCTTTGGGGTTTTGATTATTGGGATCACTGTGTTTAAGATGGAGCTGAAGCCCAAAAGCAAGAAATAGTTGCTAAGCTAGGTAATCAGCTGTGTGAAATCCTCACAATCCTCTCTCAGTAGCTCAAATGCTTCATATATTTCCACACAATCCATACCTTGCTACACAATCCATGTTATTCTAAAGTTTTCCTGTAGAACAGTTTTGAAGCTCAGCGTTGTGGCTCGGGTCGTTGCCATCTTGGTAGTGCTTAAAACTGACCAGCTGTGAGCCCATCCAAAAATGGCCAAAGAGATGAAGCCTGAGTGGAGTTAAAGAAGGTGGGTGACGTTTATACAGACAGGTAGTAACCATCGAAGGCACCCATCTAACACTCAGAGTGGCCTTGACATTAACTTTTATGTTTTTGTTTTTTTACTGATGGCGTTTTCCTGTATAAGGGAATATGCTACCTTAGTCGAATCAGAGCTAAAACTGGTGTCTCAACACACAAACGACTGAAACACGTCATTGAGTAATGAAGTATGGAGGCCACAGATATACTTTGTGTGTGTTTTGTATATATAGTAAGTAATGTGGCAACAGGCAGCAGAAAAGAAAAGTGTTTCACTGACAACAAAAAAAAAAAAAAAACAGCTTTTCATTTCACGAGACCTGTAAAAGAGAAACTGTGAAACACTGCTCACAGCAATTGCGCTAACTGCCAAGGTGAACGCTGGGGTTAACAAGCTCAGCAAAGCAAATAATTGGTACAAATAAGTCATTAGCACAGTGGAAGGGCTCAGATAAAATGTGAAGGAGCACTAATTGAACATGATTATAAACTTCCTTCCTTCCTCCTCCATCAACTGGAGCTGTAATAAGGAGGTCCTCAGAGATAATTAGGATCACAGGGCAAAAGTGCTACTTAGGAGAAACTCAGAGTGAGACTGCTTAGTACGGCACGTACACTTTACCAAAAATAACTGTTAATTTCACATCGTCGTGAGCAATATTTTATCACATTTGATCAAATTACGGTGTATTTTGAGAAAGTGTTTCCGAGAAATCAATTGACTATTAATACACACGTGTGCAGCCTCGTGTCGCTTTTTAAACCATCGTGCAGCTCTGACTGAAGGTTTGAGCCAAACACAAACACTGACGAGTAAAAAAAGTGTCAGACAAAGATATTTTTTTAAAGGAGCTGGAGGAGAAAACAGAACTAAATGGAGAATGCAGCGTGTCACATCCATTAGTGAGGGGCACGTGTTTTTGTGAGTCTGTCTAAACATTAACTCATCAATTTGACCGTTATTTTGAACGTTTGAACTATAAAAGGTCAGAAATTAAATTTTCCACAGGCCAATTAAACAACAAATATGAGATGATCCACACATTTTTAGTTGAAAACAAACACCACCAATTATTAGAATAGTTGCATATTCAGTTTCTGTCAACCCTATTTGTTTAAAGAAACTATTAAGAGGTAATGCAGCTAAAATATTACATATTGCATGTAAATTACATGAATTTACACTAAACAAATCACTACTAAACGCTAGCTCCTGGGTAAGTATCTATTTACTCTTTGGTCTTTATCATTATAGATTTATTTGTCTCAATGTCATATGAATGAGACTAGGTTACAGCTTTAAAATCAGAGTCTTGCATTGGACTGAACTAAATGCATACTTCGATTAAAACATGACTAATACATTTTAAGTACTGAGAAAGCTAAACAGAGTAGTTAAAAGAAAACAAGGTGCGTCTTACTCAAACTTGAACTATGCCTCTCAGTAATCAACGATCCATTTTACGACCAAGTGTGTCTGAAGATGTTTCCATTGGGCGTCTGGAGGAGGCAGGTGTTACTAGCGTGTGTCCAAGGAGCTTGAAGATTACGATAGCAGCTTTAATGACTTCAATTATGTGCGGAACACAAGATGTGTGCCTGGGGTTTTTCACTCGATGACAACCGAGACGGTAGAAGATATGACAGATAGGCAGCCGCCACCGCGTGAACACCTTGACCAGTTTCTAATCACTACAATTAATCACTACGGCTGTGTGTTTGTGTGTGTGTGTGTGTGTGTGTGTGGGTGTGAGGGAGCGCTGCAGCTATCTGTCCTGAGTGTTTACTTGGCCTCTGTGACCACTGATACGTCAAAAAACCAGACCTTTACACACAACAGACACACATCGCACCCCAAGCAAATAAACCAGACAGAGTGAACACACACAAGCTTTCTCAGTCTGCTCTGCACCTGCACTCGACATTTCTTCAAACACTGGCAGCTGCTGGATGAACCGTCACCCACACATTAAGCCCATTAAGCCCAGCGTTACCTGTATCACCTGGAAGCTGGTAAATGAGTATTTCATCCTTATGCATCCTGTGGTTTAGCTATAACTAAAGATAACGTCGACTTATATTTGTAAATGTAAACGGTGGATAATGCCTTTAAATATATGTTATACTCTTTGGTTTTTATCATTATAGAGTCACACCAATCAGGCATAACATTATGACCACCTTCCTAATATTGTGTGGGTCTCCCTTGTGCCTCTAAAACAGTTGTGACTTATCAGAGAATGGACATGGGCCTTTTGAGGGTGTCCTGTGGTGTCTGGCAACACAGTGTTGTTAGATCCTATGAGTTGAGGGGAGCGGCCTCTGTGGATCATCCCACAGATACTTGACCAGTTTGGGATCTAGTGAATTTGGAGGTTTTGAATTGTTCCTAAACCGTTTTTGTGTGTGTTTCAGGCTGCATCCTGCTGGGGATGGCTGCTGCCAGCAAGGAGTGTCACTGCTATGAGGTGGGGGAGCCTGGTCATTTACTTCTCCTCTCAGTGGTTTTAATGTTGTGGCTGATCGTCGTATATATATGCATTTGACAGATATGAGTCTCCTTTTCAGTTATATATTAAGCCTGTACTATTACAGTTTTTTTCTTTTTAATAAAACTTGTATTAAACATCATTATTTTGTTCCTCATTGGGTCCTGGAGCAGCTTAACAGAAAACCTACTAAAAAGAGGAGGAAGAGAAGGTTAGAGGAGGTTAGGAGAGAAGTGAAATGGGGCCGGAAGGCTGACAGAAAAGGAGGCGGCTTTGTGCTGTATGAACAGGTCATTTGTTTGGGTGGGTCACAGCGGTTAAAGGGCCAGAGGAAAGTGAGGTGCCAAGTTAATGTGACAGGCAAATGAGTGTGAGCCTGTTCCTGGGATTTCTATGGGCTTTATGCAAAGTGAGAAGCGAACGGGGAAACTGCCCATTCAGTGTGGATGTCAGTGTGTCAGCAGAGCGGAGGAGGGAGACCTCCAACTAACAGGAACTGAAAGTAGCGGACGACGGACCACACTGGATGTAATGGTGCTTTGAAAACTCGATTTAGCCCCTGAAATTAACCCAATAATCAGCCAGCTCTGTCACCGGTGACTGAATGAATGCTTAGTAACAATCATTACTAAAACACTGACACACGTTAGTTGCGAGTGAAAAGCCCTGAAAGTGAGGTTTTAGTTAAAACAGTGTCTGTATCATGGTTTTAACTAATGCCTCAGTTTCAGGTGGGCAGCAGCCATAAAATAAATGTTTCAAATAAAAACCGAAAGTCCACGCCTGTCATTTAAACCTGAAGAAAACACTTGAATGAGTGTGGAAATGCTTTTACTCAAGCAGGTCCATTTGCCTTTGCGTCAGCTATGTTTTAGATAATCAGTTTAGTGCCTTTATTTTCACCTTTGTACCTAATAAAATGTCAAGTGAGTGTATATATATGAGTCTCTTTATGGGTGAGCCGACCGTAGATATGATGCAAACGAAGCAGAGCTGTCACTCTTTTACTGACCGTCCAGGTTACAACCACAGGTGATGGTGATGTGAGTATTGCCTTCAAGGGTCACGTGCACGTTAACCACAACAGTCCAGTATCGTGTCACCATGACTGTTAACAAGAGTCAACTCCATCTCTGATCCAACCAAATGCCACCAACGCACAGAAGCAGTCACTGTCCTTGCTGTTCATTCATCTCATTTGTTTAATACCAGGGTTTCACACCTTCAGTCATTTGAATAAATATGATAAAAATGTGTTTGGCTACCTTATTTATATTTTTGGTGGATTAATCTAACTACTGAAGCTTATGTTAGAGAGGTCATGCTCTATATAGGGAAGCAACATCAGTGTAATGTCTTGCGGTGAGACTGTGAAAGGGAAAAATCTCCATAATAAAGTATTTTCACTTGAACAAACTGATAAAAGTACTAACAATAAAATAAGAACATAAGAACAACAGCTGTGATGGAGCTCAGGACTCAACAAGGCAGCTGCAATGATTTGAATGTTAAACTGCGGCTCTGTGTGTGAAGTAAAGGCTACACAGTGTCATTTTTCATTAGTCCACTGAGGATAACTTAGAGCTGTCAGAAGGTTAATTAATGAAGTTATCGCTGTTTAGCCAAGCGCATACACGGGCGCAACTCGGCTCATCTGGATTTTGCTGCCGTTTGATGTTGCAGGTATTTAACGAACTCAGACTTCAAGTGAGTTACTGGTAAATCTCATTAATCTGCTCATTAATACATCTGTGAAGGTTCTCAGTCATCCGGGTTATGATATATCAAAAAAGTTAGAAAAATGCAACTGAACTTGCTCATTAATACGTTTTTTTTTTTTCAGTGATTAACATGCAAGTCTAGACTATATGTGAAATTACAGAACAAAATGAGAGTGTAAGAGGTATTTCATGACTTTTGGAGAGGGCTGTGTTCACTTCAGACATTGTGCCACATCTTAAGTCTTTATTTATCCTTTCAAAACAAAAGTGCCATGAACTGTGTCTTTTTTTGGTCTCTGTGATGTGTAGGAACCGATATGTGAGTCACAATGTGTTTCTTATGTTCTCTCTTTATTTAGCAAAGAGTATTGACAGTCAGTCATTCTCAAGAGTACTGAGAATGACTGACCTCTAATGGCTTGTGACAGTTGTAATTAGAAATGCAACTGCATTATTTCTCTCTCCACTTACTGCACAGTGTGTTTAAATGCACTGGAAAGCAGCCTTGCAATACTAGGAATTAGCATCTTTGTTGAGTTCTAGTCTGAAAAACAATAGATAAGGACATAACCACCACTCTCAGGCACAGACCCAATACCTCCTTGTTGTATTGTGATGGGAAAGCCAGCAGGTCTTACTCTGGTGGGGGCTTCAAGCATAGCGGCTCAGTTTTGGGAAAGCGTTCAACTTATTAAGCCTCCGTTTAAAGAATTCCCACATGACAGAGTTTGGATATTTTCTGTGATTCCTGTATGTGGGATGGGGATGGACGTAAACAGTACGATGCAATTTGTCCTATTTAAGTAACTGACATCATCAATGATGAGTTGTTGCAGCCCTATAGTGATATAGTGTGCATTCGTAAATACATATGTAAACAATAAGAGACACAATAATACTTCAGAGTAAAATAAAACAGCTAAACTGGAAATTTCTAGAATTGCCAAAACACTTCCTCTCTGCACTGACTACACTGTTTCTCTGTCACACACACACACACACACACACACACATTCCCTCTCCCTCTCTCGACCTGTCTCACACACCATTACCCCTCTGAGGCGAGGAGACAACCCTAGCCAGGGGGGAGGGGGAGGAGGGGCAGCATCATGGGTAATGTCAGTAGACACATGTCAAAAGTACAGCCCGTGTCCTGAAAAAGCTGTGTGTGGTGTGACAGCAGTCCGCCTGCCACTGGCCCTGCAAACCCCCAACCCCCCCACCACCACCACCAACGCCACCTCCGACTCCGTCCAGCCGACACAAAAGCTTCCTGTGTTTGCCCCAGGGGGAGAAAGAGAGCAGGAGAAGAGCCAGCAGGGAGGGTCATCAGCACTACTCCGCTAGGATAAATGCTTTTCCTCTTGCAGTCTCACCTCACTGCACAGCTATTGTCCTCAGGAAGAGTGAAAAGGGGTTTTGTGCGTCTGAGTGTGTCACAGAGAAGCAAAGCGTGAGAGAGCAGTTGTGTGTGTTTGTGTGTGTTTGTGTGTGTGCGTGACAGAGGACAGCAAAGACAGCGATTGTGTGTCTGTGTGTGTTCAAAACGCAAAAATCACTCGACAAACCTCTCAACCCCGCGACGTTTCTCTGTGAGTTCCACAGCTATGAATTGAATAATTGGCTCGATAATGAGTTTTTCCATTGTCCACACGCTTCCAAGACTAGCCATGATAATTCACTCATCCCCACATGACGTGTCCAAAAGTATATGGACACCAAGACACTGGGCTTGCTTCTATAACAAGCTTTTGGAACCAGGCTGCAGAGATTTCCAACCATTCAGCCAATAGATCATCACTGAGGTCAGGCACTGATGTGAGGCGATAAGTGCCTGGCTCACTGACGATGATCCAGCTCATCAATGTATGAGGTGGCCAAGAACAAGACTCTGAGCAAGACGGTTATTACCCACCAAACCCTGAAAATATTTCTTTATGTTTGACCATAGTGGTTTATTCTTGACTCTAATGCCCAGAGTCAAGAATAAACAGATTTAAGTAAAATCCCAACACGACTGGAATTACATTTGACTGTGAATATTTTATTTATTTTTTTAGAAGAAAAGTATCTACTGAATGTCATCGCATGTCAACGTGTATTTAGCTCCGAGTCCCGTTTAATTCACTCAAAATGCAAATGAATTCAAATCTGCCACACAGCTCTAATTAAGAGGCAGTATGAGAAATAGCAACAAACTGAGAGGTTTTAATGGTTTTGTGCTTCTGGTGTTACAGTAATGATTCTCGAAGTGAGAGCACAGCGATCACACATTGTCACACATTTACAGGAGACAGAATTGAGAGTAGTGATTCTAATTACTACTCATATGCGCAGAGGAAATTATTCTTAACTACAGCGAATTATGATGCTACTAGAATATAGTCTGACATGTTCTCATTTTATACTGCACTATATTTACTGTGCAGAACACCATGAGCGCACACTCACTCGCCAAAACATGAGGTACATAAGTAAAAATTAATGCCTTATAATATAACAGTGCTGCACTAAATCCTAGCTCGATGAAAGTTATAGTATTCAGTTTATGGTGTAAGAAAAATAGAAGATGTAGTTTGTGGCACTGTTGAACTGTATTAAATTAAATGTTTCTGTTCTTCATCCTAGCCCACCGACTACAATGGGGTTGCCAAAATAATAGGAACATTGAATTGAATAGTACTACAAACCGCAGCCTCTAAAATGCAAACACAGTTGAATCAACAACTCTCTGTTATTTTAGACAAATGCTGAACACCATAACCTTCATGAAGCTAAGATTTAGTGCAGGACTGTTCTATTAGAATGCAATGCAATGTGTTCATAATGTACTGTCAAATAAGCGTACATTAGCCTTAAAAGTATATATATTTATATCACATTATTATGACTTATTGATGCAGTTACAACATTTTGAAGAAGTGGTTTGCTCACATATTGTTTCCCGTATGTACCTCCACGTCAGGGCGTTAGAGTTATTTTGCTACACATAACGTTTATACGTACTACACACACAGTGGCATGACAGTGACTACTAGACACATCTATAAGTCAACATGTACACAAAGTAAGACCCTGAGAAAGCTTCCGACACAGCTTAAGAAAGCCTGTTACAAAGAGACGGAAACATCTGTGTTAAATCCTTAGCTTTGCGTCACCTTGACCTCTATTAATCTGCCACGGCCAAACAAAAAGACTGTTTCATGTCTTGATGGAGTGTAGATGTACTTAAGTAACCCTTCATATTTTCCTTTCAGCCTCTCCACAGCGAGATTACAGAAGACGGAGAGCATTATAAGAGGCACAGGTAATTGCCCTCATTTCTGCTGCAGACAAAAGCCAATGTTCTGACTGCTCTTATGTAAACTGCTGAGTGTCACTCAAGGAGTCTTCAAGGCTGCAGAAAATTGCATGGCTCTCTTTTTTCCATGACAACTTCCAGTGTGAGGATATTATGAGTTTTACCATTTAAAAACCCACACTGACAGACTGATATTTTTTATAAGTAACTATAGAACAGATGTTATTTTGTTCTCTTTCGGAGAACTGAAGACGTGGCTTCGTTTTCAATGTTCACAATGCTGTTAGTCTTTTGTCGGAACTGAAACAAGAAGAGATTTTTTTCATCTTGTTGACTCGTGGCCAGGACGTTTATGAAAATGCTGGTATGGATGGAAGTCAAAATCATAAAGTAAACTGTGTTTTCAGATTGATCCACATTTTGTATTTACACTTGTGTGTGTGTGTGTGTGTGTGTAAATGTCCACTGGCTTTTAACATCCCACCAAAGTCACCACAGATTGTGTGCCTGTGCTCCGAGGACATAACCCATTTAGGGAATAGAGAAGGTATTAGTTGGTGATTTAGGTCCTAATGAATGGGTTGCCACGGCACACACACACAAATGTGCCCTCGTCAAACACACTCTCACACACTAATCCTTCAGTGGACTGTAACTAAGCATTACTCTCACCACAAACCCTTCTTCCTGCCATGCTAAACACCAGTTCAAGGGACACCATCTGGTCTCCTCCTTTCAAAAAAAAAAATGCGATCTTGTCAAACCAGCGTGAATAAGCACACAATGCTGAAATCTGAAAGGACAATCAAAGACTCAAAAAGCTAACTGAAGAGGAGAAAAACTAATACTGGCCCATTACTCATCTCCTGATCCCAAATTTGATGTCCATTATAGCACATCGACCACTGGGGTAGAACCAATCCTAACTCAGTTATTTTTTTGCATATGAAAGGCTCCAGCCTCCGAGTATAGCATCCAGAGAGGTGGCTCTGGCTCTGATTTCAAGGGATATTTAGCCCCCTATTCAGCCATCAACAAAGAACGGGCATTCAGACAGGAGAGGAGGGAGGCAGTGCTTGCTGAGCCGTCACAGAGCTCATTTGTTCTCTTCTGTTTACTTTAGCCTCCCCCTCTTTTTCTTCTTCTTTTTTTCCTTCTTCCCTCCAGAGGCTTCAAGCATGGATGGGTGGGTTGACTGGGAACCCTCCTTCAATCGCTCCATCCCAGTGGGAGAGATAAACAGCAATTTAAATTGTAGCCAGAAAAAGCGTTTTGATTTGCATGCATTTATCGGTCAATCAGCGCTGCCGACAATCATCATCAAACTGTCAGTGCGCCGCTGAGCAAAATTATTTATTTAGTTTAACTCGTTCTTCATCCTGTGTCTAGTTGTTCCCATTCTTTGTCTATCTACCTGGGAGAAAAAAAAAGTACTTTGGTGTATGTGTGTGAATGTCTCGAAGTACGCACAAGCCTCTGTATGGCCTCAACTTGATGAGCCGAGAGGAATCTTAATCTGATTTCTGCCACCACCCACCTACAGTCTCCTGTGTATTTGCTGAGAGGAAGGGTATTTGTAATTATATAGGCGGATTAAGGGGTAGAGTCGAGGCCAAATGGACTGGCTTTGTCGTCTCGGGGAAGTATGGGAGGTCGAGTTGTACTGCACGTCCCTCAGGTATTAGGCAAGGTGATGTTGGAACGAGGCCTGGAGAGAATGAAGCAGTCGGCTCCAGATTAGCTGGGTGTAGTGTGGCATGGTAGGAGATGAAGAAGTGAAGAGAGGGAGGCTGGTATGTAACAATGCCAAGACAAGAGTCCCATTTTGAAATGTATACAGAGGATTGTGGTAAAGGTAAACTCAGACAGAGGGGAGTAAATATATGGGGTATTTAGACCACCTGAAACAATAAAAGATCCCATCTAATTATACCAGAGAAATTAGATCTTAGACGTTTACTTAGTTCAGCTTGCAAGATTTATTATTACAATAAAACAATGTCGCCAACCTATCTGCGATTTACAATATACACTGCCTGGCCAAAAAAAAAGTCACCACCTGGATTTAACTAAGCAAATATGTACGAGCCTCCTATTGGATAACTACTGCATGGGCGATTATCTTATAGCTGTCAATGAATAATTGAATCCCAACTGATGCAATGAGTAGCTTCTCATTTCTTAAACAACCATGTCGAAAGACACATCCCGTGGTCGTGGAAAAGATGTTAGTCTGTTTGAGAAGGGTCAAATCATTGGCGTGCATCAAGCAGAGAAAACATCTAAGGAGATTGACGAAACTATTAAAACTGGGTTAAGAACTGTCCAACGCGTTATTAAAAACTGGAAGGATAGTGGGGAACCATCGTCTTCCAGGAAGAAATGTGGTTGGAAAAAATCCAGATTGTGATCAGCGATAACTTAAACGTTTGGTGAAATCAAATTGAAGAAAAGCAACAGTAGGAACTCAGGGCTATGTTAATAGTGGAAGTAAGAGGATTTCCAGCTCACTTCTTGGATCCGACCACAACAGCCAGTGTTTGTTCCCTACGTGCATCAATGAGTTTAAGCCGACCATGACCCTGTCGCTGGTTCACCACTTTTCCTTCCTTGGATCACTGACCACTGTTGACTAGAAATACTCAACAAGAGTTGTAGTTTTAGAGGTGTTCTGACTCCGTCATCTATCCATGACAATATAGCCCTCTTCAAAGTCGTCAAATCAAAACCTTCCACTTGCCCATTTTTCCTGCTTCTAACTCATTTAGCTTTGGAGACAAAATGGTGACTGGGTGCTAATACATCCTACCTGCTGACAGGTGCCATGATAAGGAGATAATCAGTGTTATTCACTTGACCAGTCAGTCATAATAATATGTTTGACTGGTGTATATGACAGCTACACACGCACAAAAATCTAAATTCTCCCATTTGCGTCACAGACATTGTGACAGCTGCTGCAGCTGAAAATACAAGCTCCATAGTAATTAAGAACATTTAGACTTGTGAAAATATAATAACTTGCTGCAACTTTCCTCAGATGCCCACATGCAGTATCTCATCTTAAACAGTGATATATCTGTAGCTGCTGACTCTTACTCTTTTTGTGGAACACAAATGCTTTGATATAAACGCTCAGCTAAATTCAGATGGAGTGTGTTTTTCTTTATTGGTCTCTGAGGCTTCTGTAAATGTACATCAATTAATTAAACTTCTCTAAGCTGCTCAGACAGAATCGTTTTCTTCATCCTCTTCACTGCCACAGAAACACCAGCAAGAAGAAAACAGACTGTTCTCTCTGCATTTTACTTTTGATTTGTCTCATCATCACTCACATCTATTTTCAGAATTACCTGAAAGCTCTGTGGCAATATTACTGCTTGAGAAGAAAATTGTGAATTAAATCCTATCAGACCAGCTGAATTCATTTTCATGCATGGGTGAATGTTGAGGAGGTGAACAGAGATTTATATCTCACTAAAGGATTGTAAGTGCGTATGTGTTGATTAGTCAGAAATCTCAATTAAAACTGATCTATGGAGCAACTTTATAAAAACGATGAATTAGTCTATAAGCAAATTTTCTTCCACAATTATCATTGTCTCATTTTATTAAAGTCAATGTCACTTTATTGAAACACTGATGTTGGTTTGTGTCCGACCTCCACGCTTGGTTTACAAAGAAAGGAAATGGTATATCCAAGTGTACAGTAACTTAACTCTGGTTCTCAGCACCAAATCAAGTTAGTAATCAACTTCTCAGGGCAGAAAATTAGCATTGTTCCTTTCTCTAATGACTAAAACATTAAAGCTTGTTGCACCTTTGGCCAAACCCCTGTTAGGCAGCAGGCAGAATCATCTTCTTACATATTGATTATTCTTGGTCAGACATGCTACGTGCACAAAAGAAACATAGTTAGGGTGAATAGGGGGATAAATGCATAGTTTCAAACTCAATTGCAGAAACTTATAGTTTTATACAAAATGGTCAGAAGAAACTGGGGACTGTCCAAGGTGCTGAACGAGTTCCTTCTGCTGAAGAAATACCTTCAGCAATATTAGCATTTTGCTTGCCAGAGACCACATACATAATGCTTGTGTGGAATGATGTCTCTGAAGCTAAGAATGATTAAATGAGTCCAAAAAGCTCCAAAAGAATGTCTTCATTAATACCCAGGTTGTTCATTGAGTGTCAGCATCAGTGGAAAGAACAAAATCTGTGTAACGTGAGGTCTTTGAGTTATAGATTTGATGCTGACCCAGATGCTGAGCTGCCCTGTTCACCCTAACAGTAAAAAAATCCAGCATTAACATGTTTTTAGGAAAGTTCATGGTTAAAAGGGGGAATAGTATTCTCTTTATTCTCAGCAGGGGTCTAACGGTCTGAATAACTCTATAACAGTAACACACTTTTATGCCACTGTATTCAAACCGAGGGCAAACCTTGTGGCAAAGAGTAGATGGTTTGTAGTCAAGCCTCTTGTCTCTGTGCCTCAATCTCTTTATCCCTGGACTGAGCTGGACCTGGCCCTGGGCCCGTTCCCAGGCTGTGTGTGCGTATCTTTATCCTCCCAGCAGGGAGTAATCTGGGGGTAAAAGGCTCACTACTGTTTTTACATAAACAAAGACTTTGGGATGAAACAGAGAGTGCGCCATGGCCAAATCCATGTGCCTGGCTGTCGGCCACAGCTCCATGCTACTTTCACCTTGTGGACACCACGCTGGTCCTGGTAATTAAGCAGCACAGACGGGCACCGTGATTGAACTAAGTGACACCGGAGGCCGAGGTGGGGCCACCACACAGGGTACTGGTTAGAGCCGTCACTGGAGTGTTTTCATTTGATCAGACTCTACCTCAAACAGCAGGTTACATATAAGTAACTGGACAATGTGGCGTCTCTATACCTCACCTGGGTGAGCAAGCACCCCATTAAATGAAGCTATAGTCCTCACCCATTACTTCCCGTCTCACTCTACTGGCAAACTAGCCCACAAAGACCATAAAGAGCAAAAAACATCATTAATTAATATAAATATAAACCTTACACCAAGTTAGCAGCAATGTAGGTAGTACATGACAGTGAAGAAGATAGCTTGCTCATTAAGAACAATTTGCTGTTCAGTGTCTTGCTCAGGGACAAGAACAAGAAAAGCTGGGTGTTAATCCAGCAACTAATAAAAGACCACTTCCGCCACCTGACCACACCCGGCGGTACTCTTGTGTCTAAGGTCATGCAACAAAGCCCTCAAGTGGGCATGGTGAGTATGACAGGAGCTGAAAGCAGCAAGACAGCTGAAGATACTGCAGAGCAACAAAGTGCAGAGAGGACGACGAGGTGAATGGATGGGTCAGCCACACAACTAAACTATTCAAGTGTCTTGATACTGTGGCATCAAGGTTAATATCTCACATATACTGTATTCTACATTTCTTTCACCACAATGATGGATGTTAGATGAGTTCAAAGGTCAATTCTTTGCAGACTTTCCCTGCGGATACATTATTTTTTAGAGTCCCAGGTATAGAGAACGCACGGCTATGAATGTTGAAGGCTATATTTGAAAAACAATCATTTAGCCCTATTCTTCTTCTTCTGCGTAAAAAGGTTGCTGAACAGAATGAGACAGGCGGTTTGTTGAAATCGAATAATTATGAAGAGGAAATATCAAAATTTATAAACTAAAAAGCGGAATATCACTCTTGGTTGTCATTTTAAAATGTGGTAATCTCAACTTTGATTACTTTAAAACGACTTCTGTTACAATTACCCGCTTGACCAACATCCACAGATAAACTTATTCTATAAAAACGGAATGCTCTCTCTCACATACACAGTTACCTAGAGCAGATCACGCTGATCTACTAGTCAATTTATGTGAAGCAGCTAAGCGTTAATTCCCTTGCATATGGGCTGCCAAACAAAGGATCAAACTAGCAACCTTTGAGTCACAACTTCAGCTTCTCTAAAGTTTTCCTACAATGCACTCTCTGATATATGCAATTTTTTTCCATACATGGTTTGCCCCAGATTTTACTTTAAGTAACTATAATTCTTCAAATTACTTCTTAAATTCAATCATGAATGTACTATTGAACCCACAATATCATCCTGATTTCATGATGAGAGGAGTCAGTACCACTTTGTACCTCGTCCATATATTTTATCACCATTTACAAAATGATCCACTAAAAAAAATGAAAGCCTGGAGAGTATGTCACAGGAGTTATATCCTTCACAAGTAGTTAAAAACAACAGCACACATACATTACTGATGCTCCGACACCATTCAAATCTACACGCACACACAAATCATCCACCCACCACTCGGAAGAACAAATGATTTACTATTTAGCAACACCTGATCCAACATGATTATTTCTCAGAGATATATATATTTAAGCATGAAACTATGCGAACACTACTCTGATGTGAGCTGGTTTTAAATTGTGGTACAATAGAAATGCCAAGAGAATAGCCTGAGCACAGGGTGACATGACATGTTTGGTCCCTTCTAACAAAAACTATGTCTTCTAATTCATGTTTTTTGTGAATATAATTAGCAAAAACATTTCCTTATTAATAATGTAGTGTGTTATTTAATCCACCCACAACCTGTCCACTATTAATCAGCATGTTAGATCTTATGACCAAACGAGCCTGATGGTTATAATGGTTTGATTTACAATCCAGTAGTCTATGACATGTGCTATGTACAGTACACACAGACTGGTCACAGTATTTTGCCTCCATCAATTCCCTAACACACACACACACACACACACACACACACGCACACCTACACACACACACACCCCCATCTGTTAGAGAGTCGTTGTGCCAGCTAGTTCCCACCGAGGAAATTGTATGCGATTGACAAGCTTCTGTGGGAGCCATGGAAACCAGAGACGTAAAATTGAACCAATAACAAAAATGGCTGACATGAATGACTGTTAGTGGGGTTATTGTGCGATCTGTACACCCGGTGAACAACGCCGCACTTCTCAGTGTGCTTTCGAAGCCTGGGGTTCCTACTGTTTGCTCGTGTCTGTGTGTGTGTGAGCATGTAGCTGTGAAATGTTTATTTGCAATACACTCCGTCTGTTCCTGTAACAGTGTCAGCTATATCCCGCTGTATTTAGTGGCCGTTTATGTGAAAATCTACTAGCAGCCATCTGTCATCTGCTATCTATGCAAATACGAGGCCAGCAGCACCTTTTTCATTTTGCATTCAAAGCACTTTGTTTGCATTTGGCCTGTCAGTGATCAAACACGCATGACATCATAACCGAACATCCCGTTTGACAGGGGTCTGCAAAACAACAGCCTTGAATTAAACTGCGCACACACACTCGCATTGTTGGATTGAGATAAGCATGTTGGAGTTCCTCTTATAGAAACAGATAGAGGCAAACCGCAACAGATAATTTAGTAGGCAAGACTGTGCATGTTGGCGAGGGGGTGGGGCGTGAGTACATATATATACACAAGAGTGACTGTTTAACCCGTTGTAACTGCCGGTGTTAACATAGAGGATGCAAATGATGTTTGGAAGAATTCTGAAAATAGTGTGCCCTATAGTGTGCCCTATAATTAATTAATTAATTACAAATATCAAACCGATAGAGTGCCCTGAATTCCAACACAATAGTCTTGAGGTAAATCTGTGTTTGTAGCGTTTGGAAACTTTAGTTATTTACACTGTGTTAAACGGCCATCATAACAAAACTACTGGACAGCATTAATGTGAAAGTATAAATAAATAAATAAAAAAGATTGGAGCGTGAGGAGGATGAGTATTGGAAGAAAGTGTCAATCAATTGAAGATTAAGTGTGTGTGTGTGTGCATATATACTAGGGGCAGTGTGGGCGTGGTACGATGTGTTCTTGGAAACAGCCCTGTGATGATAAGATAAGCTAAGACAGAACAGTATCTTTATAACCCACAATGATTTTCCTAACAGCAGGTGAAAATAGGGAAGGAGTTAGACTAGATTTGAATAGAATATTTGCTAGTCCACCGTTTTATTACTGGTCTACTCCTCCTAATACCAATAAATTGTCTTTTTTCTATTTTCTGTTTCGATCAGCAGCTGCACATCTTAATTATTTGTTTTTCCTCCTGACATAAAACCACTACATGTCATTTGCCTATTTGGCGGTTTATGGGAGCAAACAAAACTGGTGTAGACAGTTCACTGGTGTGTACTAAAGATAGAAATATTACTACTGTACACTGTATCCTTTCAGCATTTGCCTGTTGTGTGTTCACACGGAAGTTTTACAAATAAACAAAGAGCTGACATGTTCACAGTCATTTAATTTCCATCCTCCAATGTCACCTTCATGGACCAACGTAGGGAAACATAACTGAGTTTACTATGTTTTTTATCTATTTAAACACTTAAAAAATGAAGTGATTATGAGCATCCATATCTGACTCGACTGAATTCATCCTAACAGGAACCAACAGGTAGAAACAGAATAATGAAGAAGCAGCTTGGCTGAAAGCTTTTGCGTAGTCGTTACATTTCACCAGCTTTATGTATAAAGAACTACTGGTAACAGTTACCACAAAGTTCTTGCAGCATCGTAATCAGGTGTAGTCTGGGAATATCCAAAAATCAGAATGTGCCTGCTTCACCAACAAGGCATCCGTGCTTCAACCTCAGAAATGTCACTGACACAGATCTCAACAAAAATACTAACATATAGTATATTTGTACATAAACAGTGACCCACACTGCAGTTTTAACTCAGTTTCACTTTCTGATGTATGAAGAAAAGTAGCAGCTCTAAGTTGTCAGCGTGCATACATCTCACCAGGTGTTACGACCCGGCTGGAGGACCGCAACATAAAAAGGAAAACCAGGCATCAGAGGCACATAAGTAAATGTATATTTTGCTAACTAACAAACAAGAAGGGGTGTGCTTCAGTGGGAAAGAGAGTGGGTGACTCTTCAGGGCTTTCCAGCCATGCCTTTTATCAACACCTTTTTTAGCTGTAGATAATTAGGATAATTAAGTCCATGCACCAGGTACTAGCGCTACCGCTGCAAGGCCAGCGGGCAGTAGAGGGATTAACACCAAGGTCACCAGAGTAGCTTCCTAATCAGCAGCTGATTTCATAGTTTTTGAACTTACGTCCAATCATTATGTTTCATTATTTCGTTCATTATTTCTCTGCTGTCGTTTACAGCAGACATGATAGTCGGATCAAAACATCTTGCTTCTCTGGCAGACATTTTTGTTGTCAACATGACTATGCTGGTATTACTCTTCTGTCTATCACCACATACAGCCCACCCAAATGATTTAATTGACCTGATCTTCGCCAGGTATAATGAATTCAGAACGGAGCAAATCTACACAAACTATCATTTTCTGTGTTTGGGGGAGATCTGGCTGGCTCCCAGGGTAAAAACTCATATTTACACCATGAACAAACCGACTGTTTTTTGGTTAAATTCAATTCAGTAACATTAACATAGCTTTAATAGCAATCCAAACTGTCCCTATAGATGCTTTATGAAACCCAGAACCTGAAAAACCCCAGAGCAAGACCTAAGGCAACTTGTCACGCAAGGAAGGAACCTTGAGTAGCTCATATGGGGTGAACCTTAGTCTGCATCAGTTTGACTAAAATAATTTCCGCCAGTCTAAACAAACCACAGTAAAAGATAAAAAAACAAACAAAAAACAAACATTTGTTCAACCCCAAACAAAAGAGTAACACTTTGTGAATGGAGCTGTGTATTTAACTGACAAGGAGGGAGCTCTTTGTCTGGGTTATTTTGGCATTTCTCTGGGGTTTGGTTGAGGTTATTCTGCTGTGTGCATGACTTACTTTTCAAGATGACAATGACATCCCAAAACCACTTCCTTTAAAGACAGAAAAATACAGCCTCTCTTCACGTCTCATGGCTCAGGTATACAAAAAGATCACATTCAATTTGACTTTCATTTATCAGGCTGTATTACTCTAGTCTTGGGTCAGAAATCACACTCTTCCTCTAATTCCCTTTTGGCATCTTCAAAAATCCAGACGACGATTTTCTTTTCCCCCTCCCTTCAGTGATCTCGTTAAATTAGGTATGATGGCTCGGGGGAAAGGAAAAAGGAAAAGAATTGAACTGTCACTCATTTTCACCTCTCTGCAGCAGAGTGTGTGTGTGTCTGCATGTGAGCATGCAGGTTCATAAATGTGTGGTCAATGGTGAACAGTGAATGAGCAAGAATCCCCAAATAGTGACCAGCTGACCTGACGTCCTGTAAACAATGGCTAGATTTGGGAGAGTACACACACAGAAGACCCGACACTATGCAGCTAAAGTAAATCCCCTCAGCAGCTAATCGCTCACAGACAGACTGCATGTCTGTAGGCGCTCTCATCCACATTGTAGGACGCGACTGACAAGCGGTTAACTGGGAACAAAGAGGAGAGCTGGACGTGTACAGCACAGTTGTTGTCCAGACACTGGACAGAGAACATCCAACAATTTGATGAGAACACTTTCTGTTTTTTTTGTTTTGTTGTTTTTTTAAAATTTATTTAACTCCTCTGTGTTTTTTCAATCTCTTGCCGTCTCCTCTTGTCTACAAAGTGAGAGACATAGTGAATCATCCAGGGGATTACATCCCTCTCCACAGAGTGCCAAAAATATCTCCTCTGGCTTGCAGTCACTCTCTTTCACTCTTTTGTATGCTGCATCATTCATGTAACGGTGACGCCGTCGCTGTCTGGGAACAATCTCACATCTGCAAAGTTTTCAGAGGCAGAAAGGAGCAGCTTTATGTTTTTTTTATTTTAGCTTCACACGAAACATTGCTTCAGTTTATCCAGTGGGGGTGTAAATGGTCGTGTAGCAGGAAAATGACTTAATTACTGACTCCCAACCAATGGATAACCATGGATGGTTTCATTCCACTGAGGTGAAAATTGAAATCTCTGTGAACTGTAATGATGATGTGTTAACATTTCAAAGGACGGTATTTTAGTCATGAAAATGACTAAATACATACATTCCCTCAAATGCAATACAAATATATATTTTTTGGAAAGTTTTTTACACATTCATAAGCAATTAACCCATTTTTATTTGTGAATCATTGAATCTGAATCTTGCTGAAAGTATCCTTGAACAAGTATCCTGGTTCTGAAACAATTAAAACGCCTGTATTTGTATTTTTGAGGGATCTTTTTCCCTTTCTTCGAGTCATTTCAGTATTAAATTTTGAACTGGTGACATTTTGAGTATTTAACATCTTTCTCAAGGGTGTTTGGCCTCCGTCTTACCAGTGATTTAAACACAGAACTTAAGTGCTCTTAACCATGGCTATGTGAGAGACCTGCTCTTTGTTGAAAGCGTAAGGTGGAACTTTGTAATGTAATGTCTTTGCCTCACCCAGAGCCAAATTACTGACTAGTAAAATACAGTGAAACAGTCTGGTGAGCCAGTCTGCTTGTGTGTAAAAAAAAAAAAAAAAAAAACTAGTGTGTATCTCACATTTCTTCCGGAACGTAGAGAAGTTGTATCATGGAGATATTAAAGGGATCAGCACTCTAAATGACCTCAGATACACCAACAACAACAATCTGTCCGCTTTTCCAAATGTGCATATCCCAGCCCTCGTCAGCCAAGACACGAGAAGATTTGGCTTGCATCAAAGCTTAATCTGGGGGCAAAATAATCTGTCTCAGAATGTAATAATTCACATGGTATGTCTTTTGATTTGGATTAGTGGCCTGCAATCCTCTTAGCCCAATAGCTCAGTAGAACTTCTCAGTGACAAGTTCACGAGTCCACATAGCTTGCATAGAGTCTCTCTCTTGGCCATTAACTCTCACAGCTTATAGGATAGGTAATCTCCTTATATCGGGCTCTGACAGTTTTTACGTACATCTCGGAGTGATACTGTAAACACGTCCACAGTGATGCTCACACAGTGAATGACTAAGGTCAATATTGTGTTGTTTTACCAGTTTATATGGATCTGCACTCACTGCGTCTCATGCTCATGCTCGTTGCGTTTTCTAAATTCAATTTTTCTTATGTCACCTTTTAAAAGTTGTCACAGGGATCACTGACACTGAGGATTACTAGCATGTGGGAAACACTTTAGACTTTAATACCCAAGAATCAAAGCCCAGTCAGAGCCGAGTCCGTGCTTAATGCAGGTTTGTACTTAGAGAGGAGAGAGAGCTGTGTTTGTAAAAACAAAGTCTGCCACAGCTCTAGCCTGCTGCCATCTTTAAACATGATCCGGTGCTATCAAATAACTCGCACTAAGACAGGAGGGGAAAAAAATAACCCTGAATCATTTAAATCCACGACTCAATATTCTTTATCTTTATCCTTTAAGGTTCTTTATAATTTAATAAACAGGATTAAAGTCATTGGGTAGAACAGAGCTAAGCGAGGCTCGTTCCACATTTTCTGTTTTAGCCTGCACTCCGCATACTGAGTCTTATTAAGCCCTTGCAAGATTACAGGGCCTTAATCTCTGGGAACACATGTTGTGAAGAATAAAAGCAATTTTATTTGGGAAACCAGAGTCCAAGTTTAGCAGGAAATGAGCTTTCTCCATAATCTCATCTTTTTGCTTTTTTTTCCCAGAGTAAATGAAAAGTCCCCTGTTACAGAACTGAGCTCTCACTCTCTCTCCGAGTGTGTGTTGAGGAATTAACTGTGTATTGTGTGCAGTATGAATCTGTATTCCCTTTCTCTGACTCTCTTACACACTCACTCACTGTGCTCAGTAGTTCATAAATACCACAGCAGTAGACCAGGTCCTACCCACCGAGACAGCTTTGATTTCTGAGGAATGTAAATCCACCTGTTTCTGAACAGACGGGTTTTCAGATGAATGTATTTATTGTCACTGTTCTCCCCCAACACCACAACCACCTCCTCTCCCCTCCCCTCCTCCCACCCCATCATTCCCTGTAAATTCTATGCAGATTGCTCGGCCCATGCTTACTGCACTTTGCGGAGAAAGCTTCATAAAGATGACGATAAGCTAAAGCTCTAAATCCCAGACTTAGCTTTCTTATCGAGAGCTGCAGGAGCGAATGGAGCGCTTTAATAGAAGACGTGTGCAGTTGCCGTGTGTATGCGAGTGTGTGTCGTCTGGGTTGTAAATGCAAATGTATTAAGGCTTCTTTTTCCTCCACACCAGCACAATTTCATAAGCACTGCACAGGCCTCGGTAAGCTTAAACCATTTGACAGAGAATTAAGACACTCAGCTCTAATAAATTTGATTGACGATGCACCGTCATCCAGCTGCCAGAGGTGTTTTTTTTTTTCTGAACATGATAATCCATCATACAGAAATTTACATTTGAATTGTTTATCATATACGATTTTGAACTAAGCAGTGCTGTATCCTTTGTAATGTCCCGACCAAGAAGTCACGTCAGTTCTTCAGCTGAGCATTAAATGAAAAAGACGTGGAGGGGATTCAGCTCACCCTGAGAGATTAAAGTTTACACCTTTGAGAGACTGTTCTCACCAAGAAAACAACTGCAGATTACCCATACTGGCGTGTTTGTTCTTAAAGAGCAACCAACAGTCCTCTTTTTGATCGTCTCTATCGGTTATATGGGTGGTTTTGCAAAGCAGTGATGAACTATTTGTCAGTATAGTACAAGGAATCCCTGTCTTTTCTGAAAATGTGTGATGGTGAATAATAAAGGTTGGAAAGAGCAGATATCTTGCATCTTTGCACATAAATCTTATCACTGATGATTTATTTTACAAGCTTCACGGTGCGGTTGAGAAGGCGGTCAGAACAGGCTGGGCCGACAAACTGCACGCCATGTGAGTCAGGTGACCTTTTCATGGGAAACAACATTTTATTTTTAAGCCAGATTTGATTAAAATAATTACATACAACCTGCAGCATACACACATCACAAACAAACCAGATGATCTTTAAATGTTACTGTTGGTTTTAATCCATAAACTTTAATTTCAAAACATTAAAAAAGTCTGCACTTAGTGTCCAAACTAAGTTAGTTAACAGTTCTTCCCCTCTAGATTAATGAGCTCCTCCTTTATGTTTAGGCTTTCTTATAGAGACATTATGTTAAAGACCCTCTACAGATTTTTTAATTATGTTCAGCTGGTGTTTTATGTAGTAGTTGACTGTGCACTTTAAAGTCTGTTTTGGATCATTATCTTGTTGTAGAAAAGAAAGTCTCTGGTTCAGGTGCAGTTTTGCTGTGTCACGTAACTCCAAACCAGAATATTTTACTCATGCTTAACAGTTAACAGGTTTTCTTTTCATCTTACGTTGCTCCTTTTTCTTCCTTCACAATATAACTTTGCTCCAGCACAGTTTTATCTGAAGGTTTTCTTGGTCTTCCACAGTTCATTTTAACTGCCATTTTAGACAGTGGAAATTGTAAGCTGAGAGCACTGTGATATCTTTTTATAGCCTTCCTCTTCTCTATAGCCATCAATTAGCTTCCATCTGAGCTCCTCAGTCAGCTGCTTAGTGGAGTCTGTGGTTGTTGAGCGCTACCACAAGGTTTGAAGAGTTAGAGAATTCATCTGCTCTGGAAATGACATCGGCTGACAATCATAACAGCTCTGGTCCTTACATGTCCTACGCAATCGATTAAGGCATAACGAGTCAGTGAAGTTTTGAGACTGAGGCAAACTTCTGCATGCAATACGGTTAGCATTTATTATTTAATATTTGTGGGTTTACGGCACATTACTATTTGAAGAAAGCCTTGTTTTAGTATGTGTCTTCTGCAGGGGAAATTCGCCCCAAAGTTTCCATTTGACAAACACTGCTTCTCAGATGTTTTGAAGTTCCAGTTATCTGATCGTCACGGCTTTGTTCACTGCTATCCTCTTAATCTAGTTTCTTTTTTTTTCTTTTTTTTTTAAGATCAGTTTACCAACAGGTCAACAGGAAATGCAACATTTCCAGTTGAACTTTATGTATGGCCTTCACCAAATCACAAGTCAAACCACTTCAAACGGTTTGATACAATTAGGGGAGAATTTAAAATCAAAACGAAACATTGAATTTTGAGAATTATTTTTTTCCAAAGTTCAAGCAGTTACTTTATCTTCAATGAAAAATTAATGAAGGACACAGACATGAGGTTCTGATTTGAAATAATTCAAAATCAGAACAAGACGAAGTAAACATGAAATTCCAAATGAGCTTCAAGGTCCAATAAATCTTTTAGTGATTGTTACCAGACCGAATTCAGCATCAAAAAGATTCTCAGGTTAAACTCTGCCAAACAAACTGCTTATGCAGACTTGCATTAAGCTCTAGGTATTTAGGGAGAGGGAGAGCTGTCTCTTAACAGCTGTGCATTGATGTATATTTAGTATTTCTCCAGCGCGACTGCATATATCAGTGTGTTTTTTAAATATACTTGATTCACAGTAGAAAAGGGTTTAGTGAGATTTTTAGTCGGTAGGAAACCTGCTAATGTCACACACTAAACTGATAAAATCATGTTAAGTTAAAAGGGAGAATAACTATCTAATAAATAATGTGGGAATGTGGACAAGTTTAATAAAGTTGAGGCTCAAGTACAAGTTGACATTATCAATAAACAAGACACCAACACAAACAGTGGCAGAACAGAAGAAAAAGCACATTGCTAATAATTGCCAGTTTAACCCGTCAGTGCCAAAGTTGGTGCATTACAATATTAAATCTGAATTTCTCAAGACCTTGAATTTTTACAGAACACGCCACTTTTCTTAATAGAAGCCATTAACGGAGTGTCTTTATCTAAAGACTTTCAATAGGTCGTGCCAGTTCCTGAACAGGGACAAAAAGACTGTCAGACAGCTCCAGGTTAATACTTGGCACATGTAGGTCTCTTAGCTGGCAGCATCTCAGGGGTCAAAGCTTGTTGCACTGCCAGCCAGCCAGTTAGAGAGGCAGCCAGACAGCACTGTTGTCTGCCTCCCTGCTATCTGTACTGGCACACATGCCACCCTCCTGTGCCCCCACTCCCCCACCTGGGTCCCTGATGCCTGTCCTGTGCACTCAGGTGCACGCACATCAGCATAATGAACTCCAAGGTAGACTTTACCACTTCACTGGCTCCTTACAAGACAAAATGCCAAAACAAATCTTGTCATAATTAGGCATAATCCAGCTCATTACCGTCTGCTTAATTATCCTATTAATAACACTTCCTAGGAGAGCTTGTTTGCGGCAGCAGCAGTGCGCTCGGGCAAATGTTTGTTCCTAAATGAGCAAACACAGAGAAGACAACAGCACTGTTCAAACACGGGAGCTTTGACAATAGGAAAAAAAAAAACAGGGCCAGGATTAATAGCATAGCATGGAGCTCATCTTCCCTCTGAGGCCTAGCTTCACCACCAGGCAATGGAGGTAGTAATAGGCAAGTATTTATGGATATGGATTTTATATAATGTGCAACTGATTTAATATGATGCAGAGGAACTTTTTAACTAAATTCCAAATGTTACCTAAACCTTCCTATAAAGCACAGAGAATAAAATTTGCTATTAAGTGTCACTGAACCCATAATATGCTCTTTTTGTATGGAGAGCATTTTTATTCTCATAATAAAGTCAGAGTAGAAGAGATTTTCAGGCAGTGTGAGGCGAAGTGATTTCAGGTCACTGACTTCATGTTTTCTCTGAGGCGCCGAGGCATAACTCATGCACTTAGTTTTTCAGATGGAATGGGTTAATGGCTTTTTTCCAATCATTTCTTTTCAGCTCAGATAAACAAATGCTTGTGAGAGCAAATAAGAAGTATAATGATATCATTAAGATGGCATTATGCTCGGTTTGCTCTGTTCCTACAGTTGGCTACATGCTCACATTTTTACCTTTCCTTATTTCAAGCCCACAGTGTGATTTGTGAAGTCTCTAAAATGTGTGAGAAACCCTGCTGTTTTATTTCCAAAGTCTTTCGTCTCTTCTTGCGTTCTTTTAGATTTTATGCATTTATGTGTTTTCCCTCCAGCAGCAGTAGGAAAAGATATGGCCCAGACTGTTAGTATTTTTTTGTCTTCCAACTGTTAGTGTCTCAAGTTCTTAGTGTGTTTAGATCCCAAATACGTGGTCAGTTTGTCAAAATCCAGAGGTCTCGCAGCCCCTCACCAGCAAGTCAACCTTCAAGAAGGACACTTCTTATTGCAGAAAACCCTTAGGAAATTTATCTGCACAGGGTTGGTGGAGGCTAGAGCCTATCCCAGCTGAAACTGGGCAAGAGGCTGGGTAATCCCAGGTCGGCAGTTGCGTCTGGGGACCAAAGACTCAATAATGTATTGAAATAAAGGACTAAACTTTGATATCACGGCTAAATCTGACAACTGAAAGAGACACCAAGGTGGAAAGGTGCACATTTTTAAGTACATAAGTGGAGTAGATGGCTATGTTTATATGAAATTACAAGAGCTTTTCTAAAGTGGTAACATCTGCTCCAGTTGCATACTGAACGTACTCAATCTGCCTGTTCTCAAAACGTTGAACTCCAAAAGACACAAGTTTGAACTATATGAGAAATAATGGTCAGCTTTTGGGTTTGTCTTGTTATTTTCCCTCCTGTTTTCTTCACAAAACACATTCTACTGACGAAAAACCATCAATCAACTCAAGCCATCAAAGAGCCAACTTTCCTTCCAGGTTTGGAATTTCATTGGTAGTCAAACACAAATTCTTGCCTGCATCTCTATAAGATTTTAAAGGAGCCCATCAGCAGACAAACAAAACTTTCTCTTCTCAGCTGAGTTCTGTGCAGACCATGCACAAACTATGTCAACAGGGCAAAGAGACAAACGGTGAAATAGTTTTGCCAACCGCTGCAGGCAGATGCCAGCTGGGGCAACCCAGACCACATCCTGCTTGGCGAGGACTGACGGGTTAGTGTCATCTCTGAAAGTCTTCTTTGTACAGAATCCAGGCTGTTAACACAATCCAGAGCCATGCAAAGATTTTAAAGACACGCTCACTCTGTTTTTTTTTTTTACTTATCAGCTACTGTACTGTTCACACAGAAACACACAAGAAGCTTTTCTTATCTCTCTCTTCCTCTAACTCCATCCTCAGGCTAACGTTTCCTCCATCTGCGTGTTAAGCTATCGTTTGGCCTCTGGGAGCCAAAGGTGGAGACATAGCCCTGGCACAACACACTGTTCTGGCTCTGTGTACACAAACACACTTTCCTCATCAATATTTAAATACACTTTTATCACACCTAAAGCCACTGCTTACCAAAATGTATCTCCATCAAGTTTAACTTAAAAGTTGAGTTTTCTTTGAATAAATTTAATGATGTTGTGTTTGGTTGAAAATCTATTGTTCAAAAAGCTTTTCCAAATTCTGTAGGCGATCATCTGTGATATAATGTAGCACGTTTATGCTTTTGATGTAAACTGAATGGGAGAGCATGACAGGCTGCTGTGTTTGGGAAGCCTGTTTTATCTTTTACCTCTGATCTTTGGATAAAGAGAGGAAGAGAGAAATAGAGACAGACAAACAGAGAAGAAAGAAGAAAGAGAAATGAGGGATTGGGTGAATGGGACTGACAGCAGCGCCATATGAAAAGAATAAAGAGAATGAGTTATCAAGGAAAAATGGATCAATGAATTCACTTCATGCAAAAAACAGCAAACAGCAGACATATTGAAATCCTATTATGGAGGCAAAAGTGAATAATTGATGCCTTCTTCCCTTTTTTTCCACACTGATTCAGACTTTTTCATGCCTGCATCAGATAGATTTACAAGTGGTTTGGACGTGTATTAATGATTTATATGTGAGCTTGAGAGCTTGCGTACAAAGAGAGTATATAACACACGTACACTGAGCAGCAGTACCTGTTTCAAAACTAATCCTGTGTGTTACTTTTCAAAATCAGCCCAGTACACATGTGGGAATTTGATAAGAGAAGCTGGATTCAATCAAACAACATGATTCCATGCTGAGGTGGTCACCAACCAGGTTACATATATTGATACTTGAGACCATGACCAGCAACTTAACAGCTCAACTTGAAGCTATGATTACAGAGTTGAATTTGCATGACCTTTGACCTCAGAAGGCAGAAATGCAAAAGCACCTAAAGCTTGTGGGAATGCAATTCTGACTGATTCTGACTGAAGACTTCTTTAAATGTGATTTTCCACTAGTGTGTAGCAAACAGCTAAAACAAGAAGAATGAATTACAACTCAAAGGTATCATACCCAGGTACAGCGAAAAGGAGTGTACACGCAAGAAAACACTGGGAGCAAAGTGGCAACCAGAGACCATGAAATTTTTATGAGATTCAACGAGAAAACCTTTGGTGAATTAAAGTGGGTGGGTACCAAGTGACGAAAGGGAATGACTCATACTACTGACTGACATAGTACGCTCCCCAAATGTTGCGGACCAATATGGAGCAGCTGCATTTGATGCCATTTTCTTTTCAAATAGATATAAATGAGAGCAAGAACAGCTAGTGTCGTCCTCAACTTAGAAATATTTTCATGTTCTGCTTGTTTCACTTTAGAAATATTTGAAGTAGGAAATTCAGGATTACCAAGGCGACTAGAGTCTGGAACGTCCAACTAGTGCAAAACTAGCAAATCGCTTTATATATGGACATGGCTTAAGAGTAAGCCAACAGTATAAAAGACAAAGTGAACTGGAGTACACGAGTAAGAACGGAGAAATGGAGACTAATCAAACGCTAAAATTACAGATTAATGAAAAGTGACTAGTTATTCTGTGTCCAATGCACTCACTAGCGATCACCTATATGGTCTTACTACATTTTTTTCTCCTCAATATTCAGAGAAAGAGCAAAAGGTCCGATGTTATGGGCCCTGCTTTAAATAAATGTTTACATACAGTTATTAACTTTAATAGTAAAATAAATATAAAATAAAATGACATGTTAAAATGACAATAAACTAGATTTTATTACTTCTTTCTGATGGAAGCCGTAAAAGTAGTCAGAGTACACTAACAGATCTTAGAAGATTGCACAATATCCCTCTCTACTTGAAATGGTCTTATTATTATTATTATGAGTGCACCATTTGTGACCATTTCATCCCGCAAGAATGGAGCATCCGAGTAGGTTTGTCTTACAAATGTTCTTCCATGGCAACCAATCCAACAAGTGTTTCCAAGAATGGATCGCAGCAAATCGTCAACACTCTAATCCAGCTAAAGCGTAAATCCGCCTGCTGAGAACGGACCCCAGGTATTTAAAGCTACTTTGGTCTCACACCAGTTTGTTGTAAATGAATTAGAAACCAACCTTAATTCAAACACAAGAAGCAAACAAGTTAAGAAGCTTAACAGTTTTGCTCAAACTAGATTTATGACTAGACCACAGTTGCATAAGAGGTCATGACGCAAAAACGTCATGAAATGTAGTCCTCAGTGAAACTAAAGAAATGAAGGAGAAACAAAGATGAAGAATTATTAAATTATTAAAAACACACATGCTGTACCATAGCCCTGCTTGCTGTCTAACACCGGCAGAGAGGTTAACTGTTGCGGTTTGGTCACCTGTGATTCAGTGGTCTCTTGAGAGGACACATTCTGTAAGGGATGCAAGGAAACTCGGCCTCACATGGACTCTTTCCCAGTTCCCAGGAGGAGGACATGCTCAGGAGTGTTCTCTGAGGCTTTGTTTATTCTTGTCCAATCGTCTTGCTCTGCTACTGTTAACGATCAAGTTGGTGAGAAACTCCTAGTCTAGTGGCTGCTTTTCTTCTATTGACTTATATTATTATACTTCCTTACAGTGATACACAATTCTTTGTCTTAATACAGTCACCACTCTTATATCTAAACAAGTTAACCTGTTTTAACAACTATGACAAAATCTCAATTACAGCCATGTCTGAACTCAAGCTAGGTGAACCTGCAATGGTCCAGGGCTTACAGACAAAAATCATCCTCTTTGAGACATATGGAAAGGAACAATGTGATTCAGAACTCAAATGTCTCTCTTTAATTTAACTTTGGCCCTTTTCCTCTAATGACAAACACCTGCTTTGAATAATGAGATCTGCTTTTGATTACTATAAATCAGAACAACCAATTAAGTTGACTTCACATTTTTTAAATTTCCTCTGGAGTTTGGTAGCTACATCCACAAATGAACTGGAATGACAAATGTTAGCCAAATAATGTCAAAGTTTGATAGATACTTCTGTATAACTGACATGACGTGACATCATGTCACTAGTGTCTGGGCCAGTTGCGCTTGAACACACCACAAAGACTACAGTCAATGGTCAGCTGGCACATTCCCTCGTACAGAGCTAGCCTCTCCTGAGTCATGTTGATTTTTTTTTCTTCTGTTTTTCTTCTCATACACTCGTTCTTTAAGCTGAACGGCCAGTCAGAGTGATCTCTCTGATGGACTCAGTCATTTAGCATGCTCAACTGGCTGAAAAGCTGGTAACAGGCATTGGTCTGAAAAACTAGGGTCACAGATGCTCACAGACGGCTCAACACTAGAAATGACCACTGGCTTGGTGTGTCACAGTTCTGAAATGAGACTTTTACTGAAATGAGAGGCAAATACTTGTTTGCAAGTGCAACGCTGCATCCGGCACTGTGACTCATGCCTGCAGTCCTACTCATACTTTATTTACTATTTATGGCTGCTGCTTATTTGAATATATTCACATACACCGGACATGATGTGATGAACTTTAACTGAAACATCTCCAGTATGAAGTTAGTATGAAACTAGAACCCAAAGACTAAAATTTACTCATACTGAGGTATTTTGACTATCCTCCAATGTGAATGAATGTACTTTGACAAACAGAGACACAGACTTATACCTATGCAATTTCCAGCACCTCCTCCATCTTTTAAACCCCACACTATTAAAACATCAAGCTATTCCAGGTCGCTCAGGCTAACAACAATTAGGCCCCTGCAATTAGTCATGATAACACTGCAGCTCACTGGGCAACAATAATAAATGCAGTTATGGATGGGTTTACCCAAGTGAAGCTAACATCCACCAAGTGCTAATGATAGCACGACAGTGCACATAATAACAAACTGTGCTCTGCCTTCATAATGAGACACATGACCTGAATGAAACAAAGAGACGGAAGAGGTACAGTCAGAGGATACACAATTGCAAGCATAGGCAGGATCGCCACATACAATTTGCTGAAACAGGGGCTGAGTGCAGCATCTATTGGAAGATATTAGTATGATTTATGCTCTTGTCTGTGCAACACACTTTTCTTTTGCTGTAGGTGAAGGGTTGAACAGTTGGATAGAATTTTAAGGACTCTAATAGCCCAAGGAAGTGAAAAGTCATTCTGCTGTGTTTCCTCCTTTCAGAGATGTGTGAAGGTCAAACTATCTCTCACACACCCACGCATGGACGCACCTCCTGTTTTTTCAGTGTATTGAAAATCACTTTATCTTCTGTCTCTTGTTCAGCTGGTGCTATTTTGCAATCTTCCCCACGTCTAGGCACAAGCCATACAGAAGTAGATACAACTTGTCTATATCCGCACACAAACCAGGTAAATACGATGCAGACAGTCAGGGCGGAATCACCAATTTAGGCATAAATTACATCTGTAAACAACCTGCGCAGAATGGTGCACAGCAAGTTTTGTCTGTGTACTGTCCACAGTGGAATCATTTATTGCGGAATAACAAAACAAATTCGGGCAAATGACATTTATGGCAAATAAACAAACTAAACTATGGTTGAAAAAATACAACACTTGGTTAAAGATGATTTTCTTTTTTTAATGGAATGAGATACAGTATGTGCTGGTGGATGATCAGATGAATCTTTCATGAGCAGCAAAACTCTATGATTATGGGTAACCATCACCTGTATGTCAACTAGGACCTGGCATGCTGTGTTGGCCAATCCCCACTTACACACTGCCCTACAGAAAGGTTTCTGCTGATGTTGAGGTACTGTCAGATAGAAAACAGGTTGGAAACGGCAAACACACCAGAGAAACAGCCAGGACCCACAATGCACTAGGCCCTGGCAGGCAGGAAGCAGATGGGTTGGCTGGCATTACCGGATAGCAGGAGCCCAATAGTGGCACTGGTTGTTGTTTTTGATGAGCTATGCACATAAGAAACCAGAACATCTGGTCTGACCATGTGGCACCTCCATTTGTCCAAGGCCCCTTGAAGCAAGCCCTCACGCACACACATCTTCTCCTGCCAGCTGCATCCACGCAAATGTGAGCTAAATCCAATGAATGATGCATGTTATTCACAGCGAGGTGGTGAGAGGCTGGGTGGAGAGGGTAGGGTGGGGTGAGGTTCTGGGGTGGAGGGAGCCCCCGCTTACCCGTCATCCTTTTCTGTGACTTTGATTAAAAATCATCCCACTCTTCCCCAAACAACTCATGAATATGCAGCGGGGTAATAAGCCCCGGCTCAAAGCAACTGATTTGTCAATTGTCTGCATTTCATCAAGATTGAGTAACACCTCAAGGGTGCTATAATCGAAAGCTGTAAAAAGAAGAGGGAGGAAAGAGCCTGTTCACCATTAGATTGCTGCGTTATCTTAATCATTAGGCACTTCGGGAGCTTAATTAACGACCTGACAAGAGCTGGGTAGAGGATTTGGAGTTGATTGGTTGTCGGAGGTGTTGAGCGAGTACACAGAATGCTAAGTCAGGGGAGGAATTCTAGAGAGAGAAAAGAGCGGCTGATTCGCTTTCAAAAACCAACTCAGCAGCAGCCATTAGACTATTTTAATTAAGCTTAATTAGAGATGCGATTACAATGATGGGTTTGATAACCAGTATTAAATCATTCATCCATAAATGTTATGTTAAAATAGATGAGGGAGAAAAATGAGAGGAAGGAGGGGCGGAGTGTAGGTGGGGTGTGAGTAAGATGTAGAGAATAAATATGTGTGAGAGAAGGGTGTCTGAAGAAAGAGAGAAAGAGCAAGGGAGGGAACGAAAGAGGGAAAGAGGGGGGTGGCTGGCAGGCTGCCACCAATTAGTTGGATGTGCTCAATTGCAGGAATTCTCTGGTGTCATGACTCATGTTGACAGGTGTTCAGGGTGAATTATTTGTACTGCAGAGACAGAGTGTGTGCACTAAACACACACGCACGCACACACGAACACACGCACACCCACACAGTGCTCATCCCATGGCTCAGCTCTGATATATATCCAGTATGTTTATTGCCCTGGTCTGCAGGAGAAAATGAGATTGGACACTATTTCCTTTTTCTCATTCTCTCCTCCTCTTCCCCCCTCTGCTGAGTGGCTGACTGGGTCATTTTTAAATGCCTTGTAAATTTGTCAGCCATATTAAGTGCCCATTAAAGGGCACCAAGCTGGAAGAGGAAGCAGGGAGGAGAGGCTCATATGGCAGTCCCTGACTGGCATAGCTCCCACATCCATCCAGCTTAATGGTGCCCGCCCACTGTGGTTGTGGGGAGTCATAACTGTGATGTACTGTGGCATGGATGGACACAAGCTGGAAGAGGCAGATTAGCTACTGTAGGCCAGAATGTTTTGAGGTAACCTGGCTCTTACTGGCTGCTTGGCAGCTGTCTAGATGTTGTGGCATGGTGATCTGTGGCCCTGTCAGAGGAATAACTTGTGTTTGAGGACTAGCTTTAAGTGTTGAGTGTAATTGTAGACCTAGTGTTTTTCCAGGGAACTGGTCCGCATGTTGGCCAAAGACTGTATAACAGTATCTCATCTCTCTTTCTCGCTCTCTTTCTTTATACAGCCATAACATTAATACCCTCCCCTCACACCATTCAAGAACCATTATTGCTTTGTGCTGAAAAGCATTATCCTACTGAAAGAGGCCGCTTCCATCAGGGTCTCTCAGAAAAACTCAAAGCATCACACTGCCCTTGCTGGCTTGCCTGTTTCCCATAGAGGAACCTGGTGCCATGTGTTCACCAGGTATGCTACACACACACATCCGACCGTCCACACGATGTAAAGGAAAATGTGATACATCAGACAAGACTTCCATTGCTCCGTGCTCCCGTTCTGATGACCACGTAACATTGCAGGTGCTTTCAGCAGTGGCCAGGGGTCACACCCTGATTGGTCTGCAGCTACACAGCCACATACAAAAATAACCGTCATGTACTGTGTGTTCTGACACCTTTCTATCAGAACCAGCATCAATTTTTACAGAAATTTGAACTACAGTAGCTCGTCTGTAGTTCAGGCCTGTGGATCGGACCACACAGGCCAGCCTTCGCTCCTTACATGCATCAATGAGCCCTTGACTGTCGCCACTTCACCACTCTTTCTTCCTTGGACCACTATGATTGGGATACAGTTGTCCCTCGCTATAACGCGGTTCACCTATCGCGGCCTCGCAGTTTCGCGGATTTTTTTAGTGCAATTTTGCATCCTTATTTATTATTTTTTTTTTTACAGCGCATTGTTTTCTGCGTCCTGATTGGCTAAGGGACTGTAGACCATTGTCAATCAATCTCCTCCGTACGGTGTCTCTTGTACTGTACAGAATGCGTTCAGCTTGCCAAATTTACATATACAGTATCTTTGATCGCTGTCGGTGTGACTGAAGTGCGGTATGTTTGCAAGTTATTGAGAAAAGTGTATAAAGTGTGTAGTGAGGGGTTTTGCAACCTTAAAACATTTATAATCATTGTAAAAAAATAAAGCTGACTACTTCGCGGATTTCGCCTATCGCGGGTTATTTTTAGAACGTAACTCCCGCGATAAACGAGGGACTACTGTATATAAGAATTAATTAATTAAGAATTAAGAAAACCTTTATTTGTCCCGCAATGGGGAAATTGCAGTATACAAAAGGGCAGAAAAAATATCAACAGTAAAAAAGGTAGGGTATAAAAGATAAATAATAAAATTAAAAAATAAATAAATAAAAAATACAAGGACTGGCATATATACAGAAAATACTGAATTCCACAGATGATTGTCAGATATTACACAGATGGACCAGGTGTAACTGGATTAAGTTGTACACAGTATATAGTGGTCAGTGGTCAGTTTGTGAGGTAGTCCAGGATCCATTCAGACAGCTGGTGGTTCCTCTCCAGTTTGTTCTTCAGAATCACCGGCTGGATACGTGTATACTGCTCATTTTAAGTCATTGCTACAATTTTGTGGAGATTAACAATGAAAGAAAGTGGTCTTAATCAATTCATGTAAATGTCATTATTGACCTGTGGCACCACATGCTTTGTCAATACATGAACAGTCCATAAATCTTTAGCCTTATCTAAAATGAAGTAGCCAGAGTCCATTTTCTGATGGACACGATAAAAAGCCACTCTCCTCAATCAATGAGAGAAAGACAGAAATAACTCCTTCATCAAATGGATTCTGTGGAAAAAAGCTGTGAGTCTCATGTAGCTCTGTACTAAGTGTACTAAGTAAGACTTCCCAGTGTGCTAGTGTTGGTCTACTTTTTGCCATGGAAAAAGAAAGTCCAACCTATACTTTATACTCCTCAAAGGTTCCTGAGAAGACTTGAGTCACAGCTCAACAGTAACAACAACAAAATGAAATAAATTTACAAAAATCTGCTGAATTGTTTCAACCTTAGTTACTTGCAGCACATTCAAATAATTTAATTCAAATTTGCCAAATTTTCCAAAGGTTTTTCCTCACCATTCGAATTCACTATCAACTGTACCGCAATCATGTCAGCCAGTGTTTTCTAGTGCAATTATTTTCACATCAAATCTGCCTTGTAGTCAAAGTTCAATTTTGAAAAAGTCTGACCCCTGACTCACCTCCAGAACTAACAGCAGGGAGTAGTTAGGATGGTGCCAATGTCACTGTGCAGAGGAAAGATGATTTCATTTTGTGTAACTCTGAATTTCATTCCCTAATACTCAGGACTTGGATACAAATATCAAACCGCTGGGCTGACAGACAAAGAGCTGAAACAATTACTTGATTAGACAAATAGGTAACTGTGAAATAATAATAAACTGTTTAAGTTAAAAAAAAAAAAAAAAAAAAAAAACCTTTAAAAATCTGATTTATTTTCTGATTTATTGTTTTTATTCAAAATGAAATATTTGATTAAATGAAATGGAACTTGACCGTATGAAAACTATTTTATTTTTGGAACATTACTCAGTAAAAATACAGGATTTCTAGGATGGCGTTTTGTTATTTTACCAAACAGACACCTATGTTTTGTTGGAACTTAAAGACTATACCATTAAAATAACTGTTTAGCTGCAGCAGACGGCAGAACCACACACAGTAACACAGTATTTGATATTGTTTTAGGATAGGCTCATGCTGTACATAGTGTGTTTGGTTTTATGGCTTACCTTGTTGAACGTAAACCAATTTGGGAATTTGTCTTGAAAGTAACATGAGCTTTTTTCTACATATTAAAGTGCTGTGCATGGCTGATGCAGTGTCTCTATGCATTACATGTCTGTTCATTCATAGCATTTTTACACAGTCTACCTCTCTACTTTCAACACTCATCCTCCTTCCCGGTCCCCTCCTCCCTGCGGCTGCTTTAATGAAGTTGTATGGAGCAGCATTCTCCCAACGCTGAGACTGGATATGAAAGAGAGCCCTCAGAGCCATGGCGGCACAGGGCTCTCTCCCTCCCACTAATGAGCTGAGCTTTCAGTGTGCCCACTAATTAGTTCATCTATAACTCTAAGCACTCAATTACTCTCCAGCAGCACCAGCACCACCACAGAGAGCCGAGAGAGGCGATAAGACTGACAAATGCCTTGGCAGTATGTTCGAGAGCTCGCTCACTCACACACACACAAAATGGCTTTGAGCTGTGAGGCCCAGGAGAAGTTTTTCTAAACTTCCCACGCTCAAGCATGCTGTTCAGGCAGAGCTCATTGATCTTCACTTTCACCCTCTTTCTCTAGTGTTTTTCCTCTGTCTCTCTCACTCCCACTTCCTTGAAGCATGATTCATGGATTAATGTGGATGTGCACACTGACAGATGTCCACAAGCAGGCGCATGATAGTGTGAAGTGCAATATCTAAGAAATACTGTCATATGTTCTCCTAAGAAAGCATATCCAGCTTGTATGACCGAACCAGTTACAAAAATCTAATAATATATTATTACCAACATTAGAAAATAAAGCAATGTTTTCTACATATATTTTTTTCCTTTCCCGTTTGGTACATCCAATTTTGACAAGAACATGACAGTTAAGAAACAAATGGACTGTAGTTCAGTACTCATTAGCCAGTTCATTAGGTACACAACTCTTAGCTTTATGAAGGTTACGGTATTCAGCATTTGTTTGAATTGTAATGTCTTGCACCAACACATTATTAAGTACTATTAAATCAGACGACTGGGTTAATAACTCAATCCAGTTTCACAGCATCACAAACTACATCCTTCAAAATGATCATAGAGTTGAATCACTACCTTTCTTACACCGTTTCAACATAAACTCAACATTATAACAGGCATAAAGGGGGACTGTTATACAAGATTGCATTAATTTTCACTTGTGTACCTAATGAACTGACAAGTGAGTTTATATCCCATATTCACTATTTTCCTGGAGTGCATATTTTCAGTACTGACTGCAAGCTGTGTAATAGCATGACTAACAATGATGACACCATTATTCACATGAATGCCTATTTCATTCGATTTCAACAAATTCACTTCAGGATGAACCTCCTGGTCTTTGCCCACTGTAGTCCTTCATGCTAAAGACCCTGTGACTAGAGAGAGAGAGGAACACTGAACCAAGCTGACAGCTGCACAGTCATCAAATATCACTGGCTTATAAAGTCATCATGACTGACATGCACATACAGCAGACACAGGAAAGCACAAGCATTCATTTGGTGAAGTTCAAGTGTTCAAGTGTTTTTGCCACTTGATGTCGGAAATTCACTCCCACTTCAGCTTTAATTACACATATGTGTTCGATTCAGAGACATTAAACTGTATTTATGTGTATTTTCCTGAGCTATTTGTCTGTCTAAAGCTTAAAAACGAGAATATGGATGTACTTGGGTCTGTCATTTAAGATTTGACTGAACTATTTATAACTCTCTGAGTAGAGATTATAAGACAACACAGTGTAGACCTAATTAGGAAAGATGCTGTTTACTATTTTCTGTCATTAATTAGCATACATAGTGTTGAGTGAGGGTTAACTTCAATGACTTGTGCTGATTGCAATTGGAAATGCAGCTGTATTATTTATCTGCAAAAAAAAACCAAAAAAAAAACCAAAAAAAACACTGCCATCTCATTTTGAGGTGTGAAAGGAGGCAGGTCTTTTCTGTTGAGATGCTGGTGCATGGTATTTATGCTGCGGTAGGCTGTTTTATCTTTACAAAGCGTGAATCTTATTGGGTTTCTGTTTAAAGAATTCCCACATAATAATAATAGTTGGGTTTGGACTATTTCTGTCATTTTAAGCATGTCTGCCAGTGGGTGCTGACATAATTTGGTATGAATGTGACATGTCAACCCATCCCACGCAAATCGACGTGTTGGCGCATCACTGAAGCCCTAATTTACCACATGTTTTTTGCATATGTTTTTATTAATTTGTTTTAGCTTCCATTTTTTTATTTATTTTTTTTAAACCACAATGAACTGTAAACAAGAGTCTGGCTTGTTCTGTCCAGCAGACTCAAATCATTGATTCAGGTAAGGGGGATGGCAAAGTGTGTTTCTTTAACAAGGAAAAACTACAAATTGAACTAGTTATTGCCTCAGCTCCCTATGATATTGAACCCAATGTCAAAGGCCATTCGTAGTCATTTATGGAAACTTTTGTGCCAGGTTCCCCAAACCTATGCAAATACATAACAGGTGCGATGACCACGTCATTTGCACAGCCTGCAGCCTTCCTCCTAATGCATACGCACATACTCACACACTATTCAATGACACCAGCCACTCTCACACACAGATACACATCATGAACTCTGTACGCCCATGCAAATCAACGACAGCGTCGACACTCTACCAAGTTATTTACTAGCGTAATAACTTTCCACTGTATTCAAATATTAATAGCCTTCAATGTACTGTTATAAGACAAAACATTATTGTATTGTTATCAGACTGACACCTGGTCTATCTTGGTGAATATGTAACAGTCGGTTGTAAAACATAAATCCAGGTGTGTAGAGGAGATATGACGATCAACATCCAAATTCGAACACTGATACAGATGCTCCCATGCAAATAGATGATCCCATGCAAACAGATGATCCCATGCAAACAGATGCAAACATCTATACATGCTTGTCACACCACACACACCTGCAAAAAAAAATAAAAAATCAACCACTTTCACTTTCTGTCTCCTCTCAATTCGACTGCAACGAGCAGAAGCTAAATAAAGAGATCAGCTTGGGGCTCTGTGGTGCAGCTCCATTACCCCACGTCTCATGGGCCACAAACAAGGACTCAGCATGGTCATTGCTCTGTTTGGTTGGTTGAGAATTCAATAACTTGTGTTTAATGGATACAGATATAAAGGGATTCAGTTGCATGCAATCAACTGTGTAGAGGTCTTTAAATGAAGGAATTAACTAGACATTGTGTAAGCAACGCAATATTATAAAGATCAGAGAGCAGCAGGTTGCCTGAAGTTGACCTGCACACACGTCTGCAAACGGCTGCAACTTCCTGAAGTGTGACAAGCTGTCAATGAGTTTTTCCTCATAATTTAACCAAACATGCAACTTTCTTAACATTATTCTTTTGCTGACAGAATATCTTTTGATTTGAGGCTCAGACAAAACAAAGCATTTAAAGAGATCACAATTTTCTCAGTAATGTGTCTTTTAATTTTAGAAAACCATTGGAATCAAATACAGTCAGCAACTCGTTCACGGTTGAGGGATTTGTTGAAGGTTGTTTCTTTTTCTTTTTTTTTTACACTGTTGCTGCATCACTGTCACGTAGCTGACAGGCCAGATGCTGCACACGTTGTCAGGGTGTCATGTACATCACTCTGTTAACAGACTGAGGTAAAATGCTGCCTCTGAAAGTAGTGGTCAGATGTTCAGTGCAGCTCATGCTGTTTGAGACGGTGGGGACCATGGTTGTATTAAGGAGATTGACGCATCAAGTTACTTCCTGTCACCTTAATGATTACTTTTAAACCTCTTCATGGCTGTGCCCCTGGTTATATCACTGACCCTTTATCATCATACAGACATTTTTGCTGTATGAACCTTGATGTGTATCTGCGATAATACGAGAACAAATTAGTTCCCATGGTTTTTCAGTCAAGGGGTATTTATTTTTGCTGTTAACTACATTCTAGTTTCCTCAAGGTGTGTGTGATTGTTCCTAGGAGGGTGCACACACACACACACACGCACACACACACAATCTACATGGTGTAATAGGCTACGGGGGTGGTGTTGGTAGCATTAAACAGAATGGATGCAAAATCCACATTACACAACACATTCCCATTCCAGAATAGAGATCCATCAAGCCCTTGCACTAAGCATCTGTACATAAACCTCAATTATGCTAATGCTAATCCCTGGGACATTGACGTGAGCAGGCAAGGAGGCTAACAGCTAAAGACTTTGATGTGCGGTGCCATTTGGCAGACAGACGAGCATTGGACCCCAAACTCAACCAGGGCTTAAGAAGGAAAAACCAGCCCGGCCTTGTCTGTTCCTCTACTGATTACAAGGGCTTAGGGGCCTTCTTTTATTTGCCTCTTTGGTATGGACCCAATCATGGGTGTCAGTTCTCTCCACTGCTGTTTGGCAGTCCTTCTACATTCATTTTTTATTCTTACTCACCCCTCTTCTGCGCCAGCCGTCTGCCTTGTTTCGTTTTTCATTTTCATCTTGTGGTTTCTGTCCATGTGTACATTTACATCAGACTCAATGTGTTGCGTTTTTGTGATGAAAAGCACAATGCCATGTACTGTACTGTGTTGGCTTTATTTTTTTTTTCTCCTAAGGATTAATAATTTTCCAGAATAAAACATCAGCTATTGTGGTGTTAATCCCTATTCAATCCTGTTCTTATTGCTGGGATCTGAAACAACAAAAGTCATTTTTATCATTCAAGCCTGTCTTAGGCTTTAATCAACAGAAATAGGAACCTGTCCCTAACCCTCCAAAAAACATTGGCTTTGTGCTATACACATATTGCCTGTCTGCATAATGAGACTTGTGTGATTACACTTTTTGGAAACTGAGCACGTATCTCTAATCTCCTCCCTTATAAAAAAAAATAAAAAATGGAGATCAGAAATTTCCTGGCAAACAGAAACATTGTTAGCAGTGATTTAGTTCCATTAACAGAAAGTGTTTTTGAAGTACTTTGCCCCTCTTTCTTACTCTTATGTTCTAATTTCTCTGAGCTTTCAGGAAAAACCCTGCCACAAGAGAAGGATTAAAGCTTATTTTCAATGAATGAGTCGACACATGAAAACGGGGGAAAAAACACTGCAGACAGTTTGTGTAACAAAAGAGATTATGAACATTTAAGAGGGATTTGGGGAAATAATTGGGGCTTGTTCTAATTTTAGGAGTAAGAACTGTACAGTTGTAAAACGGTGGCATAACCTTTTAGGATCGGATCAGAGGAGGGAGAAAATACAAAATGCCATCAGGACAAAAACACCACCAAGTATTTTGAAGTCAACTGGTAAGACTTGAACTCCAATCCCAGTAATCCCCATTTTAGTCATATTTGGTTTAAATATCTATGTCATATGGTAACGGGCAAAATGCCCAGTTTTAGACAGTCTCAAGCCCCATCCACATATAAAGTGATTCGCTTACCGCCCTTTGCTTTGCAGCTGATAGTGGACATTGTTCAGTCTCTGGTTGCCTAGGTAACCCATCTTGTGTATTCCCCACCTTTACTGCTTTGGAGTGAAACAAGTAGAACATAAATATATTATTAAATCCTTGGAAGAAGCTAGTTCCTGTTGCAATCACTGCTCTCAATTTTAAAAAAAAAAAAAGATACAGTCCACAATGCCACCACTCCATCTTGGTTCACCCAAGGCTTCAAGGCCGTTATCAGCATGGTGAATGAACCAAAGTTTTTGGATGGTGCTTCCTTCCTGTATCAGTCCCCACTATCACCATGTCACCAAAGTGTTTTTTCTACCATTGCTTCAACTGAATTTCATCAACATTTCATGGCTTGTTGTCGCCATATCACTGCTAGTCTCTTCCTGTCTCAGATTCGTTTGTTCGTCAAAAGCACACTAAAAACCAACTTTGTTAGTTCATGAGAAAATTAAGCTTAAAACAACAGAGGACAGCACTTAACCGAGCCTGTAACTGACTCTATCATGCTTTTACCAGAGAACAAGTCGCAAAAACTGTTCATGCCTAAACCGTTTTGAACTATTTTATAGAGTGAGTAATAAATTAACCAATGGACTGGCTCAGCACACACGGCGAGCAGGTAGGCAGATCAATAGGCACTCAGTCAGTGGCCTAATCCTCCAGTGTAACGACAAGCCACTGAATATTAAGCTCAGGCTCAAGAAACAGTGCTTACAGCTTTCGCAAACTGGCTATATTTAATCATCCATCTGCACATCTCTGCTGCTCTCATTCCTAAATCCAGTTTTTTTTCTCTGGAAGGGAAACTAATGCCATTGTCTGCCTTTGTGTGGATAAATGTGTTTCTTCAATTCAGGAGAATTTGGTGTCTGTAAGTAATATGAGTCAAATGTTATCGTGATCTTTTAGAGAAAATATAACTTTATGTAAGGATATTTATGCATGTGAAGGACTGAACAGGTGATGCGTATTAAATGTGTGTAATGATGGATCGAAGGGCTGAGGTAATGAAAGTAGACATTTCTGACAGTGCCACTGGAAGACCGAAGCACATCTCTCTTCACCGGTTGTAATGTGCACTCACTGACTGACTAACATCTAATTGGTTGATTGACAGGTTTGTCTGTCTGACTCTCTAATTGGTTGGCTGGCTTATGCTCCGTTTCTTGATGCGCTGACAAACAATTATCCTCGATGACAGTACTGCATTTGTCTAATTAATTAGATGTGTTCGCTACAACAGCAGGTAGTTAGCAGTGACAAGACAGAATTTGGGCTTGTGCGAGTAAGATAAATACCTCTGTAATTGCACAGAAGAGGTGAAAGTTGTGGCGTTCTCACTCAGCAAAGCGATTGTTCTTTAGCTCTTTAGCACTTTCTTTAGCACTTTTGAAGGCAGACATCAGAGAAACAGAACAACTGCTTAAAGCGTTGGAGCTGTTTCATCCTTGATGTCGGAAGAAGAAAAAAAAAAAATCCTCAGGAAGACAGAGGAAGTCAGTCAGTCAGCTGTTGTTGGCTCAGTGAAGCAGTAAATCAATGCAGTCAGACAAGGCAAGCAGCAGGTACCTCTGATGTCAAAGGCACTCTCCTGACACTTATCAGCCCGGACAACCACTTTCAAACTCCTTCTCAAACGCTGTCTCATGATCAGTTCCTCAGATGCCCACCTAGCTCCCCTTCTTTCTATAAATGTGTCTCCAGGCTACATAAATCTCATACATCTGTCTTACCTTTTCCTTGTCATCTCACAAGTTTCTCATAGCCATCTCTTTAGGCCTTGCTTTGTATCACTTCAGCCAATGGTGGCTGCAAGAAAACAGAGGAGAGACGCAGCGTGTGTGTGTGTGTGTGTGTGTGTGCACGTCAAGTGGGCCTTGTATAGCGGTCCCAGCAGCAACAAGCTGTCATTAGAGTGGGCAGGAAAGAACCCTTGTGGCTTGGTTCCATCAAATTGTAATCCCCAGCACATTATTACCATGGCAGGGTCACCTCTCCACTATTGCTCTAGGGCAGGAGCAGGTGGAGCGCACACACACACACTCCTTTCATTTGCCACTATTTCCACTGTTTTGCTAGTGTTTTCCTTGACAGTCCTTATATTACCTGGCCAGCCCCCATAATGAATCCATCTGAGAAGGCCAGGCTCAGGCAGCTGTCATGCATAATTCATCTGTCGACCCCCCAACCACCACAACCCTGACTCGACTCCATATCACTCATTCCTGTCATCCCCAGCGCCTCTAGTGGGGCTTCAGTATTGCCCAACTTGACGGACTCTATTATGCAACCCTGAGGATCATAATGTTGTGGAAGCCTGTGTGTGTCTATATTTGAACGTATGTGTGCACGCACTGTGTGTCACATGTTCCTCTTCCCTGTGGTTTCTAGGGAAACCATCATTAGGGTATTGGTTAGACTGTGTGTGGGTGGAAAAGAGACCGATTCCCCCCAACTGATGGACATCCCTTCTAATTTGGACATCAATACCTCAACGCTCTCCTCCAGTGTTACTTGAACACACTCTGCTCATCTTAAAGCCATGCTCCAGACAAGGACTTTCATTAGGGACACATTGTTGATGGTAGCTTTCCTTCACTTCTGCATGAATCTCTAAGTACAAATTCTAGCTTAAGGGATCATTTAGATTCATTGACATACAATGGCATGTGTTTTGGGTTATTAAAACCTATAATTTCTATCAATACAAGCAGGAATCTATGCAATTCTGTGTGGTTGCAGATGTTCCAACAAGCAGAAGTGGAAAAGCTTAAATTAAGAAGAGGTACTTATGCTGATAGTTCAACAAAATCTTATGACTGACTAAACATATGAGGGCATTTAGTGATGAAAGTAAGTATGCTCATTTTTTTTTGACACTTTTAGAGTGAGAAGCACAGAACATTTATGCGTTTCAAAACATAATTCTTGTGGCATATGAGCAGAAATTTACAATATAAGTCAGAAAGAAAAATGTATTTTTTTTTTGCTGTAACAAAATTATAGGATGGGTTTGACACCAAGAAGCCACAGCTACAAAGAAAACATCTTAGCTAACTAAGGGTTTGACATAGTGGTTCGTCACTGCTAATGAGCCACAGATTACTCCACACATAATGCCTGGACTTCAAAAGCCATCCGAAACATTAACACAAACCCCACAGACAATTTTAATGGCTCAACTTAAGCTGCGGTGCGATGAAATACTTTCCATTCAGTCAAAACTACAATACTGTAATGTGTTTTTATAATTTTAACATAAATTTACAGTCCAAGTCACACTGATGCTCACATTTATCTATTACAGATTTCAGAAAATTTACACTGCTGTTCGTTAATACACTCATTTAGCCTGTACACGTTTAAGAAGCAGTGTAACAAGTGAATCATGGGGTGCATCTGTATATATTCTGGGACAGCAGGGTGCATTTCATCATGTCATTAGCAGTCTAGCAAGCAGAAATGACTTTTTCTGCACCTAGTAGCATGGCTGTTTCAGATCAATGCCCATGGCAGTTCTAAAATCAATGAGTGATGTTGTAACTAGGGGACTCATCTGTGAAACAGACCCCTGGGAGACAGAGAGTAAGCGGGAGACAAACAGAGGGAGGAGGAAGATAGAGGAAAAGACAGAGAGGTAAAACAAAATATATAGAGCTGACAGAAATGGATGAAAGGAAATAAGAGGGAAAATAAAGATAATGGGAGAAGTGTAGGTTATCCATGTACGTACTCACACATGAATGTGCGTACGTTAGAGTGTGTACAAGAAAATGAGAGTCATCCAGAAGCATTGACCTCTATAAGTGCCTTTTGCTACAGCACAATTCAAATATGATTGTGTAGAAATAATTGCCTATTTGATGAGGCAGGTGACGCTCTGCAGCATTGCCGACCTCCATCTTTCTCTCCCTCTCCCTCTGCCCTGTACTCGTGCAAAGTGTGTGTATGCACGCAGGGCGGGGGAGCAAAATAATGGGCAAGAGTTGGAGCATGAAAAAGGTTAGGTAGAAAAATCACTTCACCAGAGAGAGAAGCGATGAGAGTGTGCCTGGCTCCCAAGGCCAGATGTATTTACCTGGGTAATGATAGTCATCTGGACTGACAGGGCGTGCGCATGTATGTGCCTGTACTGTATGTTTGTGTGCGACGCAGGCTGCTGTGGAGGCTAGGTTTCTGTTTGACTGACTGAGGGGTTAGCTCGCTGATTTATTTGCTAGGAAAACACTACAGCCACTCTTCTTCTCCTTTTCCTCCCTACATCTCTTTTCATGCTACCTTTTACATACTTCCAGTCCTCTCTCAACCTCCATAATTTTGCTTCATTGCTTCAAAAGTCAACTTTATTAATTCATAAAAACACATGAACACACACATGATTGAGCTCCATAGGCACTGGAGCATGATTCAATCCCTCTGCACACACACACATACTCACACTGAATTTTCTATGTTTATACACCCTGCTGCCTGTTGCCTTGCTCTTACACCTCCTCTTCTCAGTGTCTGCCTCCTCCACAGTTTTCTACTTCAGCGGGCATATGAAGCAAAGCCCAGACCCATTTGTGTTTTGTTATGTATAAATAGTTGACACATCAGCTTGCCTCCAGCACAAGAGGACAGAAGGCAAACCAATGTAAATACTGTTTTGCTCCTTTTGTCCACTGTTTTTTTTTTTTTTCCCACCACTGGTCACGATCTCTCAATTTTCCTGTTCTTCTGCATTTCTTCGAAACATTTTTTTCCTCCAACTACTGTGGACGTGAGTGAATTTATGTGCGTTTGTGTGTGTGTGCATGCAAGCGCGTACGTGCACATTTGATTCGTCTTTTCCAGGAGGCTATGGGTGTGACACTTGACTTCTCTTATCGGGGGTTGCCAGATGTAAGCCCCGAGGTTAAAGAGGGGTCCCCCACATACACGCAAATGCATAAATAAACATATATACATGCTCTTTCCGAGGCTCCATCCCTTCTTTAAAGAGTAGGAAGGAGAAGGAATGGGTGCTTCGATATGGATTGCTAGGATTGAATTAAAAACATTAGCTCGAGGGAGTACGGCTGAATTCTGATGATGAGGCCGCCGGGGGAAAATGGAGAAAATGGGCTTTTGCTGCCATGGCCTTGAAAATCCCTTACTAATGGAATGAGAAAAGGCAGAGAAAGATAGGAAGAGCGAAGGAGGGGGAAGAAGGGATATCACACAGATGAGTGTGGGTGAATGGCTACAAAGACAATGCGTTCTGTTTGTGTGCGTGAGTGTGTGTTGACATGAGAGCAAAATGGGCTGAAACAAATGGAGCAGAGCCAGAGGGCCTCCTATGAAACATCATTACAAGTAACTGCAGAAATATTATGCCTCTGGTGTAACTAGCAATGCAGGGCGAGGGGGAGCAGATTATTTCCAAAGTCACACAGGCATTCAACCACAACAGACAGATCTGCGTCAGTGGTTTCAACTTTAGACGTAATAAATTCATCATGCTCAGTTTGGTTTACCATGACTTTAAGTTTGTCAATATGTTAAAAAAAGATCTGATTATTGTGTTCAGAGTATATTTTCACTCCTGATTAGCGCATGCAGGACAGGGATAGGCAGGTGCAACACACACTGAGTCCAGGTACTTAATATCAAGTGATCAAGTAGCTGAAATGTCACACAATTCAAGTTCAACCAAATGCATGTCACGAGTACATCAACATACTTACATAATGTTTGCCTGTTTTTGCTAATAATACACTTTATGTATAGACTCCTTTTTAAGATACTCTGATGTATATGTTAGATAAAAAAAATCCTACAGAACTGAAATAACCACTAAAGGCATGAAGGAACACAGGACAACTGCCTTCTCTTAATCGCTGTCTTAATCCCTATTATAAACCATTCTGGACTGCAGTCAGAGGAATTCAGACCAGATGGTTAATTAGAAATAAAAAGCACCGAGTGCATACTGAAGAAAATGTGGGTTTTTCTCATGTTGCTTTTCTCTACGACCATCACGGTTAAATTCTCTGGTGAATTCTCCAAGTGGTGGGCATTTCAGCCCACTCATTTCTCTGAGAAATGAATAGAAGAATCTGACATCGGCTGACATGGGCTTTAAATGTACAATCTGGCTGCTTTATGATGGGAACAAATTAATAAGTGAATGTTATCTGTGGGTAGCAGAGCAGGGTGCCTTGCCAGGCCTTTTTGTTCCTGCACTACTTCTTTTCATGTAAATGACAGGAGACACAAAACCAGACGGAGCTTTTGGATTTTGACATGGATATTGGTGCACTTTATGCATGCATAGATACATTATATAGAGTGCACATATTAAAGCGCATAGACTGAACGTGGATATGGATGTTCATAGCTTTGTTTGCACTGATTTATCGTTGTGTGTTTGTACACAGTGTTTAAAGCTGGTTTCAGGTTTGATACACAGCATGTGGCTTCACAGTGGAAACATGAATTTTAGGATGATAAACAGGTTGTGGATTAGGCAGGCAGAAAAGGAATGAAAAATAAGGTGAAAGTGAATGAAGCCTTGCTGGCCAGCGGTGTCTCACTCCTCTGTCTCCCTCAATATTGGTATTGCGAAGCCACTGAGAGATGGCAATCAGCAGGAGATGTGTCTCGAAGATGAAAGCAGGGAAAGAGAAACAGAAGGAGAGCGAGAGAAAGGACAGCCTCTTAAGGCACCTCCATCAGTCTGTCGTTAGGAGGGTAATGAACCTAGCACCGCTGCTGCCAAGCAACCAATGACTCACTCAGACACACTCACACCACATGCACACACTATACAAGCTAAATGCACTCACAAAATAGAAATCTCTCATGTACCTGAGATCTCTTCTTTTACTTGCTCAGACAATCTTCCCAATTACAGGATGTTTACACACAAAATATATAATTGTACACACTGAACCACGTGAGCTAAACTAGCAGATTGTTTTCAAAAAATACTTACAGGCATGATTCGCTTGTGTTTTGTCTCGGCCTTCTTTCGCCACATGCAGTTATTATTACCACACATACTGTTTTTCCTTTACAAAACCCAGGACAGTCATTTTCACTCTGGACATTATTTGTTAGGATTATGCCATTTATCTCTCAGGTACCTCAATGAAAAGCTAGATGCTACATGTATTGCTTTGAGTGTTTGTAATGTTTGCTATACATGGACGGTGTGGGGAAGTCTAGTCTAGACATTTCAATCGTTTTCCTCTCAGTCTGGATGTTGATTCTGGCCACTAAGCTGTGAATGAGAGGAGCTGAAATTACTGGAGTTAATTGAAGCTCACCCTAACCCCACAAGCTGATAGTCAATCCCTTCTACAAATGCAATATAATTTATTCCTCACGCTCCAGCCTCTTTTTCAGTTTGAGTGCCAGGGTGCCATCTAAGCCTCCAGTCAAAAAAATAATAATGTAGACAAATTTGTCAATCACACTCACACGCACTGGTAACCAAACTTTGTGTTTGTGATTCTTCCCACTGTCATAGAAAAAATAATAATCCCAACTGAACCTAGAATTACCACCTTGTCATTGTTTGCCTACACTAACTAGGTCAGACTCAATTCTTATCCGTCTTACGAGTCTGCAAACACGCCACTGGGATTTTTATCACAGGGAGTGTTTCAACATGTGTAAAGAAATAAAACAATTGGATATTTCTACAATCAATCAACGCCATTTCATTGTAAACAAATACTCAGCTCTACTCAGAAGAGGGGCATGGCTCCATTGCTGTATAATTCTTATGAAGAAGACTTTTGTCAAGTTTCTTCTTCAGGTATTTTTGCAGAACATTATAACTTCAAACATTTTGATATAAAATGCCACCACTACATTATTTTATGTTTTGGGACACATTTAGGACAGACCAAAGACGAACATGGCAGAGAAGAAGCATGAATGTTAATTCTGTTAACATAGCGCATACTATACAGCACAAATTATAAATTCAACTCTTAAGCGTCCAAACCAGTGAAACATTACCGTCACCTTAATCAAATATATATTATATAGCCAGAAGTAATATTGAGTTGTTAAATCTTCTGATGATTTGATCCATTTTTAATTTAGACAAAATATCTTCCATCATTTACCACTTCCTGTTTTGACTGAAGGTCTAGTTTTGAGAATGTTTTAAGCTTAGATATACAATCTTCCATTTTTGGCATTCACACAGAGAAAAGGCCCAACAAACGGACCGCGGGCAAACAGTTTACTCAGCATAGAAGAAGAGCAACAGCATGAACCAGTGGCTCACTAGCAGCCTTCTCCATGAGCCAGAAGTACAGGCTGCCTCATCGCATGCTTTTTCAGTGCGGTTTAATGTCAGATTAACCAGACTAAATGTGTTACACTCCTACATGAAACACATTAACTAGGCTATGGAAAATTATTACACATGATACAAATGTGTACAACCACTGTATTGGTGACATACACAGAGTTAGCCACAGGCATGCGGCAATACACGAGCCTAACCCAGTTTGTGCGAGATTGTGCAATTTGAGGTGAGGCTCAGCTTGCTGCTGCCTCAACTCGCGTCTTTCCCTGTATTTACCCAAGAAATCCATTAATTCAGCTTCCTTGGCTAAATGACGGAAATCATACTGAAATTGCATTTATAGCACAGACCAATAGACAAACAGTATAATTTATTTTATCAATAGTGTAATTTATTTTATCGTCTTTACTTTCCATGATGGCAGGTGAGGCAGTGCCTGCACGTCCCTGGTTTCATAAAGCAAAGCTATAAATTACTCAACCTACCATTCTATTATCCCCAGTTCATCTTATACATTAACTTCAGATGCATCTGTGCAGATGCATGGATTGCGTTTCTGTGTCGGCTGTGTGTTTACGTGTCAGCAGTCGTCACCAACAAACCACCCCCTGAGGAGGGTTGGACTGTCAGCCTTAGTCAGACACTACGCACATAGAGTTTTTGATGTGTGTCATCTTTTGAGACATCAAGCAACCCTATACATGGCACAATAACACCATAATCTTCCAGCAGAGAGGACCTGGTCTGGTGACTCTATGAAAAGTGTGTGTGTGTGTGTGTAATAAGCCATCAGTCCTTAAAGCTTGCCCTCTTAAAGCAGCTCAGACCCTTGTCAGTTACGGCTGTGTCACCAAGCGCTCTACACGACTAATAACTGGTGTAGTGAGTGACTGAGTGTGGTATAATGCACTCTTCTCCTCTCCCTCATTTTTGCTATTACACACACACACACACACACACACACACAAAGACACGCAAGGTACAGAAACAAGGAAATAACAGATCTTTCCTACAGCGGACAGTTTGACATGTGAAACAGGAAGAGCGGAGGTGCATCTATTGACACAGTTTGATTTATAAGTCAATTGGGCCACATTGAGACCCTGGCACACCTACACAGAATCCAGATGCGTCAAGCCAACTCCTGGCTGTTTTCGATTGTCAGTGAGCACATGCGGTCCGAGATCTTTAGGTCGCTGGTCTAAATCCTATCGCTGGCTTTTCATCCGATTCAGCGCGTTGAATCCGCCGTTTAACGAACTGGTCAGAGAAATCACTCTGTTTGGCTGTTCAGTTAAGATAATCAGTGCAAAAGAAGAAAGACGGAAGTGACTAAACAATAAAAGGTTTTACCCATTTTGCATCTATATCTGCTCTGAACCTTCCAATGTGAATACTTTCACAACATGATCATCTAGAATGACTAAAATTCTTTTTGGTCCAGACACAAGAGACATGTGGTGATGCCCCCGGTAGGTCTTCGTTAACGCTAGTTGTGTCTTTTGTTGTGTGCCTATAAATTAAGACATGCTGTGTTTAAGCAAAAAAAAAAAGAACTGTAAAGGAAATGTATACAGTAGATTAATGTAAAACTAAAGTGGATCCTGGAGTCCTCAATCAAAACAACCCAGTTTTAGATACATCCCATCTACATAAAATTTTACCTAAGCTATATAACTCTATATAACTTTTTTTGCCTTTAGTTTGTTTGTGTTCCAAACAAGAAACTTCCACAGAGCATTACTGATAGACTCTGAAGTCAGCAACAACAGGAAAAAAAAAACAAGGCTGTCTGGTTTGTCATTGCTTTCATTAGTGTCACATGGACTTCTGCCAACAACTGAACAGTTGGCCACTGCAACTTCTCATACTCCCAGAGAAATAGTGCTGATGTATTCAAGGCAACAAGGGAACTGCATGGCGTCAAAGTTTCATGTAAACAGCTTAACCTTAACGAAGAAGAAGCGTCAACCGTATGGCCAACAGCGACATTAGTCTTTAAACTTCAGCTATCGATTTTACCAAAAGATCCACTGTTCAGATGCTTTATCCAAAACATGGGAAACAATGTCATTTGCATATTTACTAATATTTAATATTAGACTCCACGAATGCAATGAATGACACGGTATTCATGGCCTGCTCACTAATATTCATGGACAAACTCCATGCCTCTCTAGACTTGTCTTTGTGTCTCCACTGGTTATACTCAGGAGCCAGCTTGGTGGCCAGACCGTGCTGCTGATTATAGGTGACAGGGACACTGCTGGCCAGGGGGACCTGGAAATGTTGGCATGGCAGTGGTGAAAGGTCATTACCACAGCACTGTCAGCATCATCAGTGTGACACAGTGATGAAAGAGCCGCAGAGAACAACAAGGAGACTGCAGCACACTCACACTTCATGTTTTTTGAGAATTGCACTGGCCAAACACAAGTTTTAAATAGAATTCCTAAAATAAACCAAAATTATTTTGCATTGATATAAAAATAGCATTATTAAAACCTATTGTTAAAGAATGATATGATGATCCTGTCAACAGGATATACTGATAATAACAAGCTGTGGATCAAATGGCATTGTAATTATGTGATAAAGGTCTCCAGCAAGTCAGTTTAGAAACACTGGCAGAGCAAACTATAGTTTAATTCCAAGAGTAAAAATGTTCAAATAATCTATAACTGAGAAAAAGGTGTAACTGTGTCTGGCTTCACTGTGAAAGAATATTTATAATCAAGAAATAGTAACTACATTTCTTCCAAGATATTTCTCAGTGGATGATTTATTCATGCAAAATTAACATTTACCCTAATTTAAATAAATTTACATTGCTCCATTAGTAGAGCAGAGGTCAACTCCTTACATAAACATCTATTATAATAAATATTGCTTGTATTTGCATGTTACATGTATACAAATTAATTTGGTGAATAGATGACATGCTTACATTGTTGATGATGATATGATCTGCTATGATATGACTGTCTTGATTTCTAAAGGTTTTATTTATATGACACTTCATCCAGTCACATACAGATTTATTCTGTTTTTCTTTTATAACAATATACATATTTATGTATTGTGCCTGCCATTGTGTAAACCATGAATAGCTAACAACACAGTTAATATATAATTACCTCTGATATTCACAGAATATTTTTCCTACTGCTATTTTCGTATTTGATTTTCAGACCTTGCGTCTTTTTTCTGGCTCAATTCTCTGTATATGACTCTGTTGCTAAACACTTCAGTTTCTGTGATTGCCTTGCACTCTTTGTCTCACCGTTCTGCACTCTCCTTCTTATAACTTCTCGAGTACAAGTGGGAGCAGAGGGTAGGAGGAGGGAGTGACTGGAATTCATTATGGTCAAATGATTGCAAACTCTGGAAGCCGAGAGGCTTTTCTAATCACAGCTGAATGGGGCTGGAGAGTTAATGTGGGCAGGCTGTAGAGTGGAGAGGAAAGGAGGAGCGAGAACTCCATCGTCAATGTAGCGCTTTCAAGGGCTCTTCACACAGCTGTAATGGTGGAATTGTTCTGACACTGAATGGATACATGAGATATTGTGTTTCATGGTCATGACTCACTCTGAAAATGCAGTTGGGTTCATTGCTGTGCAGATATTTTTATAGAAACGTTTTCAAAGGAAAGAAAATAGATGTTGTTCTTATGAGAGTCGGTTATTCACCAAATGTGGTTTTGACTCCTTTAAATCCGAGGTCTTTTAGTTGGCTAAGGACACGCCAAATCACATAGCATGGCTTAGCTTCAGTTAATATCCAGTCGTCAATACCCGAAACAGAAGCTACATCTTAGAATCTTCCAATATGACAAAAAGGTTAAATTATCTGCTTTGGCAACGTCATAAATTTTTGCCTGTTAATAATAATTCTACCTGCTGTAGACAAGAGTTGTCAGAGCCACAAAGGAGGCTGTCAAATGCAAACGAGCACTGTTGTGTCTTAATGAGCAGTTATTTCAAAGACACAATGCTCAAACTATATTTGTGTGTACAGTACAGCTACATTTACTAATGAAGTTCAGCTTTTCAGAGGAGTTTTTAAAAAACAGTGTCTGACTTTGGTGGCAGTTAATAAAATTGAGTTCTTTACTGACGATAACAATTTCTAAAATTTGCTGCTATACAACGAAGCTATTGAGGTTTTGTTGTGTTTGAAACTGCATTTATAAACGTGACCATATTATCACTGTCATCACATATGATCATATTGTATGTGATACACCACACTGAGTTATTAAACTCCTGAAAGCTCTGCCAATGTGCTATCAATAAACCAAGATACTGGATGGCCACTGCCCCAAAAACATTTTTGGCACTCTTGAAATTGCTGTGCCCACTTCCTAATATCAAGCAGTAGAGGACTACTGCTTTTCAAATCCAGTTTGGGTCTCTGTGCTCCTCCTCTACCCGTCTGGGCATGTTGGCACCCACTACAAAGGAGCTGAATAGTTGGCACGCCGTGGGCATCCGAGGGCTGGGGATCAGAGGAGAAGAGATCACTCATCCTGCCATCAACTTGGCGCAGGCGCTTGGGACAGACTCACTACAGATTAGCCTGCAGTGCTAACCTGTACGACTGCAGACCATTGGCGAAGCACATCAATGGCTAAGAGACTCCCCACAGACTTTAAAGACATATGTGCACATGGCAGATCAAATTAAAATGCTGACACTGAGGTGGTTTCATCTTTTGGCAGTATCTTCCAAAGAGCCACCTGGCCAGTGCTGCATGCCTGAGCTCATCACAGTCCTCATTGCAGATAACTGCTGGTGTTAGCTTGGGAATTTCTAGCTCTTGGATCCAAAGCCATATGTCTGTGTTAGCCTGTGCATAATACTGAATATATTGTGCCACTTGCTGCTCTGCCACTGGTTTTCAAATTCATCAAGATCCAATAATGTTTGGCTCAAGACTATAAACGAGACTATGAGTAATATTTCTCTGAAATGGACAAAAGATTTAAACTCTATCAAACATACAGATTCCTTGATTGAAGTACGCTTTGAGATCTACAATAGGTATAAAAGTACAATCTAACACGAAAGCTAAAAGGAGATTAAAATTCTCTTTCAGAAGTGTTCTGGCAAATACTGACAAAAACAAGGAAACTAGAACAACTCAAAAGGCTTTTAAATTAAACCAAAGGACTTCAAACTAGTCTGGATCTGTAAATATGGAAGAGACCGAGGGATTGCAGAAAAAAAAAAAAAAAAAACAGAACTATACTATCGCCCATGAAGTTGGAATAATTTTGTTTTCAGACTCTTTCTCTTTTTATTCCTATTTATACACATCAGTTATATGTTTGGAAGAGATTGTTAATTAAAGTCTTGAGAAGATATACACTTTATCAATCAAGAATAAATCCCACTGTCACAATCATTTCATGAGAGGAGGTAAAAAGTAATTTATTCCAACTTCCAATGGGCAACAGTGTGTTAAATCACTTGCTCCGACATTTCAAGCCAAAATAACCGATTACATCAGCCTTTAAACATTAAAAAACATGTAATTTGACAGCAACATTTAGCGTGACTCGCACAGAAATGATAAATCTGACTGTACTACTGTTTGATATTTTCACTACTCTAGCCACAAAAGAAACTTTCAGTACTTTCTACCCTTCACATACAGAAGTTTTCCCAGAATGCCTGAGCACTTGTGGATGGGCATCTGAAGCATTAAGCTTCATACACTATTCTAGGGTCTCAGAGTCTACTCAGTGACATGTGTGTGCACATGCTTATTTAATGTCATACAAAACAGCCCCTAAATATCAGTGGCTCAATGAAAGTTTGTTAAATGTTTAATACCAATACCGCAGCAGATTTTCAAAAAGAAAAAGAGTACAAATAGACCAGGGGGCTGTGAACTGGCCAGGCAGACAGGCTTCTAAGTGTAAATCTAAACGGTGTTAAACTGTGCTGCAAATATGACGTCCCCTGCCGCTAATGAGACAGTTTAGTCAGAGGAGGCCACACATAGCTGGAAAGCCTCTGACTGATCGCACTGCTCAGAGGCATTTATTGAAGCTGGCGGATCTTATTTTCACACTCCAAGCCAACCCGACTCCTGGTGTGAGTGTGCAGAGGGTGTGATATGTGTGTGGCAGCTGCATTTCAGTGTTGATGGACGTAAGCAGATTTATGAGAGGCCAGATGAGTCTCAGGGTGTGTGGACAGAAACTAAGTTTAACTGGCACTCCATCGCTCCTTGTTTTTGTAATGGCGTCCAGATAAGCATTGTTGTAATCTTGTTTTATTCGTCATTGTTTACAGAGGGAGATCACAATCAACTAGTCATTAATTACCACAGGAAAAGTATGGCAAGTATGCAGAGTGTGATTTAATCACAGTGGCGAAAATGAGATTACTAATAACCCCAAATGCCACCCAAGGAGACCTGATAGCACCGGATCCCGACACTGCACCCTGCTTTGTCAGCGCTGTTAAAAAAAGGTTCAGCTGAAATGCACCACATCCACAGTGTGACAATTTTATAGGTGTACATGATAACTATGAAAGTGGAAACAAATTGCATCTGCCTTTGAATTGTGGTGAAGCCTGCATGTTCCCTGCGTATCGTATATATAGAGGTGTAAATGCTTCGCACTGGTCCACCTCAAAATATCCGACAATGCAAATCTAATCTAAGCAAACATGCCAAAGATATGTCGCGCCTCATTTTAGGTTTGCACCAGTGGCCTTTAACTGGGATATGGAGTACAACCACCCCCACCCCTCTGCTGTTCTGTGAAGGGGAATAAGAGGGGGTTGAAGAGGGTTTAAGAGGAAACGACAGGTGGACGCTTGGGTGATGAAACCTGGATTGCCAATGGGGGCCTGCTGGTTGCTTTCAGCATGGTTGTGTTGTCACCCCGCCCCCCCCTCAACTGTTTGACTGCCAACCTCCCTTCCCCCTATTTCCCTGCTTCCGCCCTCCCTGCAGCACTAGCACTCCTGTCTGCCCCTCTCACCCCTACGTCAGCAGAGACCCCCAAGCAGCTGGAGTTGATGACACTTGTCAGCAGAGAGATAGTGTGTCCACTGTGTCTGACTCCAGCCTCTCTCTCAGACTCATGCACACACATTTGCAAGCTTTATACATGTACATGTTCACACTCTTGAACACACCCACACACTTCCTGACACCTCCTGACAGTACATGTCAGCTGATCATTCTAGGAAGGCCTCAGTGGTAAGAGGAGACTGCCACTGAGCTGATGCACACAGACAAATACACACTTATTGGATGGTTGTGCAGACATGATACCAGTACAGTAGAAATGTCCGGAGTCACTTTTACTCTCACTGTCATGTAGGAAGCATTTCATCATGTTGGCACGGTTCTAACAAATACTGCAAGGCAAAAATAAAAACGCTGAATTTACATCTCAGTGTAACGCTGCTCAGTGCTTTGAGTAAATTATGACCTGGAAGCGATCCTCAAATCTCAAGATTAATGACGCATGAATGAGATGGGTCCTGCACATAGACAGGCAGTATTTCGTAACAGCTATATTTATTATAAGTTTTAGGTTTTATAGTTACTGTTCACTGTTATGTCCTGCATGGTGGTATAGTAATATAGCAGATCCTTTATTTCCCTCATTAAAGGTTTCAGAACTCCCTGGATACTGTATGTGTTATAGGTCTGAACACTCTAACGTGCGCAAAATAAATGACCCAATAGCCAAATACTCAACATGGCTCATGTAAAGACCGAGCGAAAAGGAGCGTATTTATAAAAATATTTTGGTGAGAACAGATACAGGCACACTGAAAAGATCCGAGATCAAGTAGCTTCTTTTAGAGGGTTATGAGGAATAAAGCTAGAGTATTACATCTCACAGTAAAGCGATGAAAACATTCAAGTATGTGGTGTAATAATTCACCAATAAATCTAAAACTAAAGTTATAATCTTGCTATTGAAATGAATCTTTTTTTAATGCACCTGTCAATGCACTGAGCACAGCTGGTATTTTCCGTATAATTTGCACCGCCATATTTGGGCAGATTTCCTCAAACAAGGACAGTCACCTATAATTTACGGTGAATAAACTTACTCATGAGCAGATTTATTGCCATGATAACCAAACCCAGCGGATCTAGGATCACACCAAATCCTTAAGAGTTGGATGTCGCTAAACTGTTAATCCACATCAAGCGAACAGGCCCATGGTGTGGATGTCTGTCAGTGGATTGTAGCCCAGATTGGAAAGCATTTTACAGCTCAGCTGTGTTTTATTGTAAATGCAAGATAATTACAACTTTTGTCCTTGATGAAAAGCAAAACTATACAATTATTTAGTACAATCTTATACAGTCCTGTAGAGTCCAAAAGATAGATTTTCATTTCTGTCTCCACTCTTTGTCTTGGCATGTACACAGTGTTACAATGTGCTATCTGAGCTTGACAGCCTATATCCGTGTCCACCCTGCTCTCTCAGACAGAAGGAGCAGGCAGTGTCATATGGCAAGCTGAATTAAAGCGATGTCAACACATTCACCCTGGCAGGGATGAATTTCAGCAACTCGCTGACCATTCTGTCACTGTCATGAAAGAACATGAGCGCGCGCACACACACGCGCACACACCCACACACGCACATGCACATACACACACACAGCTGTCTCATGCATTGCTCAACATGGAGCCTAACACTGAATGAAAATGTTGAGATTTAATCTTATATAAATATATTGTATGAATATATTACACATTTCAATATCTGTTAACCTGCACTGCATGGACTCTGTGCCAAATATATGAGATCAGAACAGCTCAAAAGTCTCAGACATAAATCAAAATGCAACAATAACTTCCTTGTAGACTGTTAAAAAAATAAATAAAAAAATAAATAATTGTCAAAGGAATCTACAAATGCAAAGCAAGGTATGATTTTTAAATATGAATCCCTTACCCACCAGCCAGTCAATTACCAGGTACAAACAAGTGGACAAGGACAACATTTCAGCTTTTCCCCTACCTGTCCCAGTGTAGTATTACAGTTCTTTCAGTTCTGTCACAAAGACAATGTTCCACCTCTTGGTTCGTATGTGTATCGTATGATACAGTACAAACTTTGACAGGAGAAAGAAGCATGTTCACTTAAGGGGTAAGGTAGAACTGGACAAAAACTATTTATTTTTTAGTCTATAATGGTAGACGTTAGAAATGTTTTCGTATGTGCTGAAAAATGGGAATTGGATAACTTTAATAGACATTAAAATAGAGTGATAGGAAATACTTGTTCATATGAAAATCACTGTTATCACCTTCTCTGCTCTTGGGCTGATTGGATCGCGAGGCTCACTGAATGACTAGTATTAGCTATACAAGCGCAAAGTTTGTTTGTGATTAGTCCTAGTTTCTGTGCAGCACTTGGTTTCCTTTTTGTCTGTTAGCGTAAGCAACATGGCTACATCTATCAGTCTGGCTTCTATCCAAAGGAACTGTAAGAATCCCAACTGGAACTAAAACCTCTGATCTCTGTGCTACGATAAAGTAAAACACCTGGTTTTATTAATAATGAGGCAGCGGCTATTACTTATTATTCTAGTAGGAACAATGTCAAATGAATGTCCCTTTCACTCTACTCTACCAGAACGTCTTTTCTATTTTAGTAGTTAGAGTTTGCACAGCTCTTGTACCAACATCCACCATTTCTTCTACTTGAGAAAAACTACCAACATCTACTGGCGAAAGCAAAGGCAATACAAAATGTTTTTGTTGTGCTCGTTCTTTGTGCCATAGTTAAGGCCTTCATATTCATACTGAGAGTGAGACTTGGGCCGTCCACACAGAAACGCTTTTTGGTGTAAACGCACATGTTTTGCATCGTTTTGGCCGATCGTCCACACGAATCCTGTAAACGCGTAGCCCTAAAACGCACTTTTTTGAAACCGGGTCCTAGGCTGGAAAAATTCGAAAACGCACCTCTTGCGTTTCTGTGTGGACAGACGAAAACGGACAGAAACGCATACGATGATGTCATCGCCACCATCGCCACACCCCTCGAGCAGCCTTCCACCTCTTATATCCCGCGAGACGTCTCATAACAACATCAACAACAATGGCGGACTACATGCTCGTGTTCCTGCTGGAGAAGATATCGAGCCTATTAGGGTTACCAGGACAAAATATCATTTCTCCTTGTGTTTGGTTTCTTCTAAAGCTCATTTGTAAACAGCGCTCAAGCTTTATGCGCATGCTCCGCCTCTTCCTCTCCGTTTTTGGTGAATTTCTGAAACTGAAACAGCGCCACCTATAGGCCTGGAATATGAAGTAGCGTTTTCAGTCTGTTGAAACGGATCTGTGTGGACGCGGATATTCTTGAAACGATGCCAGGGAAAACGGAGGGGGAAAAGATCGTTTTCGTACGTGTTGATGTGGCTTAAGCCAATGGTGTCATTATTCTACAGTACATAACACTTTGAAATTAACATTTACCTCACAATAAGACAAAAAAAGTTTTAAAACAATAATAGATATGTGTTGTGTCAGTTAAAGGATTTAGTAGAAAGTCCTGCGTAGAAACAAACAGTAGGAGTTTGGATATCTGAACAATGCCAAGTTGAGTCCTCAGCCAAAAAGCTCCTTTCCTCAAGCCTCAGCTTCCTGACAAGCTTATTCCACTTGTCAGACAGACCTGAATTATATTCTGTATTACAGACGCCTTCAAAGGACGACTCTACCATTTGGGCCAAAAATATCTCTGTCAAAGGAGATGATTGAAAATGTCAGGATGACGTCTTCTGACAGTGACAGTAGCTATGGGGCGTTTATTTTTGCACTGGTGGAACAAAATAAGTGCTTAGTGGAAAAATACAAGTTTGTGTCTGTATGTGGGTGGTATCTGCATGTGCTTGTGTTTTGATCACAGTTCATATGTCAGGCTCCTTTGTTTTTGTTAGTCATGCTTATGTTGATGAGTCAGTCATACATTGTATTTTTATCTGCCGTTTCATTGCGCGTGGAGGGACATTTCTAGGAAATCTTTAAACTGTGAGTACAGCAAAGAGAATCAGGTGTTAAGTCACACCCTTTTGTCAAGTGTGTCTTCATCACCCTCCTTCTCATCCATGTATGTAACTACTGTTTCAAGGGCGGCACACAACACTGAAAACCTGCCACAAACACTAACTACTTCCTCTTAAACCAAACTTGTCACCAGGAGAAGTTTTAATTAACAAAGTGAGAAACCAAGACGCAAACAAGCCATGTGTGAAAAATTTAAACCCATCTGATAAACTACATTGTTTGTATCAGCTCCCCACCTTCCTCTACACACGAGCCAGAGATGCATATCTTCCACCTCCCACTTCCTCTCTTCCTTTCCCTGTGCATCCACAGCACTTTACAGCTTGTTAGTGGGGCAGGATGGTTGGTGCAGTGCCCCAGAGGCGGTGGCGTGAAGGTGACATCTATCACTTAGAGCGCTGGCATGCTATAAATACCATCGACGGGCTCCCTGTGGCCCCGCCTTGTGACAGCTATAGCTTGGAGTGGGAAGGAAACAGCTGACGTGAGGGGTGGCGGATAGAGGGTGGAGAGGTGAGTTGAGGGAGAGGAGTTACTGCTGAAAGAAGGGGAGGGGGGGCATCTGACACCCCCCATGTGTGCTGTCACAAGCAGAGTTATCTTAATTATATGGTTTAGAAACAAATCTGAAAACCTGTTTGATCTCTTTAAGAAAGGCTATAACTATTTAACTGGAAACCACATTACATTCAATCACAGTGATGCTAACTAACCAGCATAGGCATTCAGGGTTAAAGGTCTAAAAAAACTTCTTTGACAAATTCACGTCTCATAAACTACAAGGAATGCCATTTATTTCTTTAAACATTTATAGTCATTTAAACCGAGGGATTTCAGTTAATTGTTTCTCCTTGCTTTTCAAAATCCCTTTGCTACAGTACATTTGATTCATGAGAAAAAGTAATATGGGATCTAGAAAAGTATTCCGTAAAACAATGATGAAGCAGTGTGGTGCTTTGTGACACATTCTGTCTATTCAGCTGTGATGGCATCTTTTTATTTTATTTCTAATGTTTGACCAGTTTAACAAAGTAATCTATTATCTTTTCAGTTGGTGAACTAGTTGTAAATAAAACAGGTGTTTCTTAAACCAACAGACCAAAAGAGGTACTCAAAGAACTTCCTTTATGAGAACATGAGTAACATAGCTATGACTAACAATCCAGCTATTGTCTTCTTTCTACTATCTGTAATATTCATCTGTCATCAGACGAAAAGCCTCAAACCACAGCAGCTGGAAATCAGCCACAGGTATTTTCCAACATGTCAGAGGAAGGCGTCAAGCTTGTTTTTTGCTTATGATGTATTAGATACTTTGAAAGACATAGATTATTTCTATCATGCTTGAGTTGTTTCGCAACAAAGCAGTTAGGAGCTGTGACAATACAAGTGCCTTGTCAAAAGCATTTAGTAATCTGAAGGAATTTCCACCTAACTTCCTGTTAGGTGGATTGCCCTACTACCCTAAGAAAAACAATGAGACATGAGACACTTGAAGGTCATATACTCGTCTCTTAAGGCAATATAATATGTATATACATATGTATGTACATAATATGTAAGGAATCTAGAAGTTCGTAGAATGGGGATGCCGTTGAAAGGGAATTTCACTGTCGATCACTGGCTTTCACTTTGGCAGGTACCCAAAATGTTGGACGGAGCTAACTTTCTTACCATGATGGCTCTTTATTTAAAACAAAATACGGTCAACACCACTGTTGTTCTATCTGGGTTCACCCAAGACTCTTGGCCCACTACCAGCAAGGTGAAGTTAGTGGTAGGAACCAAAGTAAACAGTGTTTTCCTGTGAGGACAGTTTGTATCATATGTCAGTCAATATCAGTCACTCTCATGAGTCATCACCACCAAGCTGAGAATATTTCATCTTGGTACCCACCCACTTTTCAAATTCCACTGTCTCTTGTCACCACATCGCTGCTAGACTCTTCCTGTTCCTGTGTGTACGCCCCTTTAACCCCATTAAAGAGGGTTTCCAGAGGGAGTGTTTAATTATCCTAACTGAAGGTCTAAAGACCTCGAGTCAAATGGATTCTTGATGTTGCGTCATGTGAATTAAACTAACTTGAAATGGCAGACAGAATTTTGTCATTTGACAGAAGTGAACGTAAACTGCAGAATTGCTTAATCACACAAGACAAAAAATGTATTGTTATGGAGACAGGCACTTTTGAGTGACATTGGGAGCTGCACTGTAATGCCTTCAGTTGGCTACCCTGGGGCAACTGAGATAGAGTGCAATTAAGTCCTGCCCACACCAAAGGAGAAAACCATTCATCACTCTCCATCAACTTTGTGTTGCATGAGCTTGTCTCTTCCATCAGTGCTGTGTTGGGGAATTCAGTGTAAATAATCAAGAACTAAGTGCTTATTCTCTGCCAAAATGAACACACAAACAGACAATAGCAGGTACGATAAGTACAGATACTGGCAATAGGACGTTGGGCGTTGGCCCTGGGATCCTGATACTCAGTATGCCGAAATGTGCTGCAAACATTTCGGCATTATAAAATATCCAAATGTCAGATTTAGGCTGGCATATTTACACAGTATATGTCGAAAAAGAATTTGAGGTACAGGGTAGGGCCAGATAATAGCCTATAACTCCTTCATTCAACATGTATTCTAGGTTCTTAGACTCTACTGGAGTCTGGAGTCTCAAAAAGTGAAAAAGAATCACTGATACAATCAGAGTTTGATGAAATCAGAGTTTATTCCCAAGAAGAAATAAACCTGAGTCAATCAGTTCAGGTCTGACTCATTTTATTTTATTATTATTGTGCAACTGTTTTTATACTATACTATACTATACTATACTATTTGTGCCTCATTAACATACAAGGGTTGGACACGGCCCCTTTTCAAAAAACATTTCTTTGTTCTCTCATGGAAATACCCGTGTCTTTTCCTACCTTATAAGGTCTTCTTTCTAGCACAATCCACACCCTCTGTGTGTCACAACTGTTTTCCATGTGGCTTTTTAAAAAAAACACACATGCAGCACCCTACATCCATGCATGATCTGACTGGAGGCCTTTCTGTCCCTAACCCGCTGAGTTAGCATTACTCATACTTCCATATATGGTCTGATAAGAATCAATCCTGTCCTCCATATTGCTGCCTACTTGCTACCTGTCTTCTTGGGTGTACAGCTTCATGCAGTTCATCTATCGGTCAGGGTCATACGGCTGTGTTCTTTTCGCCCTCTATCTAACTACAGTTTGGCTACGTGATCACAGATATAGTGTTCAACATTATAGAAATGGTGTTAATCCAATTGTTTGGTTATATGATTAAACCTCATAGATATGGTATTAATCAAGTCGACACTTCAAATCATTATTTTTCTCAACATATACAGCCTGATAAATCATGAAGCTTTCCAGTTATTTTATCATGTTTGCAAGCGCCTTAGCTAACTATAGCTCACACATACAGTAGTGAAGATTAGTTGGTGGACATAAACTGTAAAAATCCATTGACAGTAAAAGTTTTCACCTAGATACAAACATTTTGTGAGTGCCTGTATATTGTCAACTGTTTTCTGCTCTAGCGGATGTGGTTTTCAGAACATGAAGCTCTGTTTTTATATTCCTCAGTGAATGTCCAAAGATGCACATTAGCATTACGAGATTCCAAGTTGTCTGAAATACAGTTAAGTTGACTGGTTTTCTTTGAGCTGCATTTCAATAATCTCTACCGCCACAGTCCAATGATTAAGCATTTCCCTTTTATATGCTCTAAAACACAATAAACAGACCTTACTAAAATACCATTAACGCAACTTCTTTTACATCCATCTAAAAGCTGTCTGATTAACCAGGAAGCAGCCTATAAATAGGAACTTACTAAATTATATGACAGCAGCAACAACAGCATGAGGAAAACGGCTTCTGGAGTTAATAAGGCAACAATTTACAAAATGATCCATAAAAAGCTAAACAGACTTGACTCAAATACAGTTAATGCAACTAGTTTTTACTTTCCCATCTGTCTAAAAACCATCGGGTTAACCAAGAAGCTGTTCATTATTTAGCTGACAGTTTACAGTGCACCACATCAAACTGGCTTAAGTATACCTAAAACACAATTACAGAGGCCTGTACGTCAAACATCTGATCTACAGTACAGTTGAGAGACCCTGTTTTTTTTTGGGTTTTTTTGATGTGTAAAATACTCATCTGCTGCAACATTAGGTGATTACATGAGTGCCAATAGGAAGACCTGTGTCATCGTGTTTGGTGAAATGTGTGCAGGCCGCAATCAACATACAAGCCTGTCAAACCCTCCACGTAGTGATTATTAAGTGTGACTTGTAGTTTGCTCTCTAATAATGTGTAATTATTGTCCAGAAATAAGGCACTGTGGCAGAAACGGCAACCTTTCATAACATATCTGGAGAAAGGAAATGTTTTTCCTAGTAGTTAACTTTATGTTGAACACCCACAAACCACTAGTTCAAAGAGGAGAAAAAGAACAAGAGGAAATGCCAACTTCTAACAAGCTTTCAGAGAAAAAGACTGTGTTTATGTTCCAGTGTTCATAACCCAACTGTGTATTGTGGTTGGGTTTTGAATAACGGTGGCTTGGCTTGCAGTGTTGAGAATATAAACCCTGTGTCTCCACTGTTTTGGCTGAACTTAACTTGAACAGTCGTTGTAAAACTCAGTTCAGTGGGAGGCAAAGCCAAGCTGTGGCCACCAAACTTGTTTACGGCATTGTCATGTGAGAGCTGGAAAAGTCACACTACACTTCCAGCAGCTACAGTCCAACAGCATATGGGGTTGGACTGTACTAAGGTCACCACCAAAGCATGTAATTCAGGAAAGTATTTTCATTAGAACTAGAAGTTTTAGGCATATCTGTTCCAATAAATATTCTAAAATGTTCTTGAACTGTTAAAAATTTCCATATTATGCAATATAAACTGTACCAACCTACAGCCAATGACATCAGTGTCATTGCCAGTCTCTTTTGCTCACTTAGTTGAAGCACTGTGCCAGCAGAGGGGAAAGAACTGGCAGAAAAACTTAGTACAGAAGAAGGTTTTGATAGATTATATCTTTATGTGGATGATCTTTATCTCTGAATAGAAGTGGGTGATTCTGGCACAGACGGCTTGGCTGAAGTGAAAGCACGAAGCTGCTCGTGGCAAAAGTACGTGGACAACGCAACAGCTCCGGAACTTAGAAGTGCAAAACCATTCAAATAAAAGCATTAACATGACTTTGCATATATGTGTATGTTGACTCGAGTTAACTTTGTGCTGTGACTGTAGTGAATGTCATAGTGCCATAGCTTGCAGATGCTAGTCTTATTTCCGAATAGTAAAAGTGAAAGAATATAAATCAATTTTTTAGTTAATTTAGCTTTTTTTCAGTCGCTACTAAGGTTTTATCTTAGAGTTCGTCATGAAAAACATGAAGCCTCACATGCTTAACCCTTTATAGGGCACTCATTGAAAAAAACCAAACACATGTAATGGGTTGGCCTTAAGGGCTCCTAGTTCCTTGACGTTTGCTTCTGCGGTGGCTCATGAACAATTCTGCACTTGAACACTATGGGATTTTATTTAAGCTACCTATTGTTGTGGGGTTTTTTTGTCTAGCTTTTTTTTAGTTCAAAAATGAAAATGAATGCATCAGAACGGGTATGATAATACGGACTCTTGCCTTATTCTTTGGTCTTGGTCACCAAATGCCATGCAAGCAGCCAAATCATTAAAACATTAAAGTGCAATTTTTTTTTTTTCATTTTACGGTGACAACATTTTAATGCAAATGAAAGCAAGGGCAAGCAGAGTACCTAAAGACTTAAAGCTAGCCAACTGTCTGGTAGGATGACACAGTATGCTAGACTAACATTATGCTTCAGTGAAGAAAGGTGTTACAATATACTTAAGTTCTAACATATACTCAAAAACCCAGAAGTACAACCTCCTGTAAAATACACCTAGACAAATGTAGTCTGACCACAAATTAGCAACACACCAGCCAGATCTGCTCATGTATGCCGTGAGTAGGGAACATGAGCACTTGATGTTAAAGTTGAGTATTGTGGCAAGCCTTGTTTGTACCATTCAATTTGTGAAAAAGACATTAATCCAAAAACAGCCTGCAGCAGTTGAACAAAAAAAACAGGTCAGAGCACCACAACAGTTCAGAAGACATTATGTGTTTGTACTCTAAAATTATACATAACTTTTCATAAATTAAATAAGCAAGGCCACCCAAAAATGGCTCACAACCAGAGACCTCCTTCTCTCAGTGGCAAACAAAACAACCAAGCCAACTCGGGCTCCTAAAGCTCTGTTCTGGGTCCAGTTCAATAATTCATCTGGAGTGTAGAGCTCAGGATGTCACCTCCACTGCTACAGGCCTCTTGGCCTGGCTTGCAGTCTGGTTAGGAGGGCTGCCTTCTGCCATTAGCATGGCTCTGATCAGATTAACAGTTGGGCCTTTTGCCAACAGAGAGGCACGAAGGGGAAGAGCTCTTGCCTGGCATGGCTCGGGTATAGCACGGCACATTTAGCAGGCTGGAGTGACCACCACGTTTAGCACACTGCCATCATTATTAGTGGTGTGAGGCCCCTGCCAGGAACGAGAAGCAGTGTAGGTGGCACAGTACTGCTCATGTCATCATTATGACTATGATTAGTTACTTTATATTATTTGGCCTGTGACTTATGTGAACATAAAACCTTGACTTTGGAATACCAAATGTCAAATGCCAACATATACATTAGTTCATAATAACTCCGCAGGTGACTATAAACCAAAGTGAACCTCAGCTGATTGTAAATATTGAGAAATCAAAATGTCAGTGGGGACAAAAACGGACTAGAGAAAAAAAAGGGGTTAAAACGAGAGTCAAAAGAAGGTGAGAAGTGAACGACAACATTACAAAAGGACTAACTGGAGAGAAGAAATAAGGAGAGTGTGCAGAGTGATGGCAGCCCTCCCACAGCCCTACCTGTGGTGGAACAGATTGGAGCCGCCGCAGCGCGTTCTGATTGCCGTGTCGACCAAGCGTCAGCTGACAGATGGCTGCCTCCAAGCCTAGGGCACCGGGCCGTTCACAGCTTGCCCTGATTCGAAGTCCATGCACACACAACACTCCTGACGCCCACAAGCTCTGACTGGTGGCCTATGAAAATGGAGAGGGGGAATGGAGGACATGGTTGTTTTGATCTTGGGGAAGCCGAGTATCTTGACTGCTGTTGCTGTTCAACGATGACTGGCCAACTCCAAAATAACCATACCCAAAGTGGGTTATATATATATATTTCTACAATCAGACAATGAGAGAAGGGACGGAAAGGATGAGGCATTGAAGTTTGAAGATTTTCTTAGTGGGGTTACTATTTCACACTGAAAGAAATATATCAAAACATCAATGTTTACATTGCTATAGTTGCCTGTAAGAAAAAAAATTGTAATATGACAGTCGTAGCAAAACATTGTTGCTCCTCCGAGAAGCTGATGCTAACATTAGAGGAATCCAACTAATCCCAAAGTAACTACTCCTGGGTACTGAAAATATAACTAACTGACACTGACTAATTAAGGGAGATAAAATGTAATGCCTGTATTTGCCATTATTGAAGTGACATAATGTTTTTACCCATCAGTCCACATCAACTTGAGTGCATGAAGTTCAGCTGTACCGTTAAGATTTTCTGAGTCATACCCAATGTCAGTTTTCTGCACAGTGTGTTCATTTCTGTTAGTTATTACTAACTGAAGTATGCTGCAGATTAGTGGTAGATTAAGGTTAGTTACGCAACTAAATGTCAATTGTAACTGGACTATTTGTATTGCATCTGCAAGTCACATGACTTTTAAAACCAGCCACACTTTTAAATGTCCTAGCCTACACTCTTCAACTCAGACGCAACCGTGTTGAAAACACCCTCATACAATCCAGTCAGCAAACTCATACAACTGTGAAATAGACAATAATATAGCATATCACAGCACCCATTTCCCTACACAATTCATATTCTTTCTGCACCATTTACCCGCTCTCTCTCTCTCTCTTCTCTTTCACACGCTGGTACTGGATCTCTGAGGCAAATGGGTTGTGTGCATCTCATGCTTCTCCAACACCTCCTGTTGCCATAAATATCTTGTTATGAAAGGCAGGTAATGAAAAGCGCTGCCTTGGTAATCCGTGACGAAAGGCAGTTTCATGCTAGTTTAGCTTCCGTCGCCCCCCTTGCTCCCTTCACCACCCCACTGACACAAGTCCTTGTCCCTGGTACACTTGTCCTCTCTCATCTCCAATTTGTCCTTTTGTAGAGACACTGTATGGGTCATCTTTCTGCAGGGGAATTTATGCATATTACATGTGAATGCTTTGTTTTCCGTTTCCTTTTTCCTACTGGTGGTGGAGCCCGAGGATGATGTTGTCTATCCAACACTTGTGCTCGCTGCTACTAAATTCTGGATATTCATTGTCTTCATAGGATGAATGATTGTGTCGTTCTTTCAGAGCTTTCAATGATAAATTCCTTAAATTTAAAATCAATTATTCTTGCAATTAATTGTGTGCCATTAATGCTAAATCATAATCTAAATGAGGTCAGTTTAGATTTTTGTTCCTCGTACATGCACATACAGAAGGACAAAGATGTTGCATATCTTTTGGCTTTATCTTTTAATGTTATGAGGGAAATATGCTCCATTTTCTTTATGCCTCTGTCAGTGAGGGACTTGGCTCCTCAGAACAGCCATTGATCAGGGTGGATTGCAGGAGACAGAAGCTCAGAGCTGCAGTCCTCAGAGGAAGACCCTCTCAAACATCCTGGCAGACCTTCCAACAGAATAGATAATTTCGGAGCAGCAGCTCCCTCTTCACCTTGTGCCAACAAATTTACAATTCAAACATGGTCCGAGGTGTTGAAGAGGAATGATCGAAACACTTTGATTTGTTTTTGTAAGAAATTTGACAGAGGTCAGATACATGAGAGTCGCAACAGTGTCGTTCTAAAAAAGGAATCTGAATGACTTCTAAGATTATTTGTATTTTTTGTCACCTTTATGTTGATTTTCATTTTTCTCCCATTTTGTCAAGACCAAAGGTGAGCATAGAGCTATCGATATGTGGTAGTGCATCAAATATTATTTAAAGATCTGAATTAAATTATTATTTATTTGTCATTAAAAAAAAGAATAAACACACAATTGAAAATAAGTTATACCTAATGCCACAGGATCCTCATACCCTCGTCATCATCATTAAAGTTAAATATTTCTGAATACTGGGCAGTTGAGATTCATTTTTATATAAAACATGAGTTTGAGAGAGTATGAGAGATTCACAGACACATTTATCCTACGTTACAAAACAGCGGAGCATAACATATATCACATGATCTTATCAGGTGCCTCCTGTTCATGGCGTTTTCACATAGGATTAATATTTTTCAGAAGCAGGAATTCAGTTAGTCCAAGGACTTAAACCTGCAGTGTTTTATTACTGTCCCAGCAAGGCGGGCAGAAAAAAGAATGATACCATGTAAGCTGCTGTAGATACTAAAAAAGGGGATAAGCAGATTGCTTTTACACAGAGCTACTGCAATATAAATGCTTTTTTGTTATTTGGTGTATCTTTGCACCAGGGTAGTGTTGTCTATTTATTTATTTATAATATCTGTTTATACGCAAGATTGCTCAGACCTGTTGTTGTTCTGACATTGCCGTACTCAAACGAAACCATCGAGTGCATGTTCTCTATGTTCACCCACTTTCTTCCTGACTTTGTTTATCTGTCACGGCGTGCCTCACAGCCTTCAGGCATGAGAGCTCAGGTTCCACTGCCCGCACCAAAACTGAAAACCTCATCAGGAGATAATTCTGGGAGCTGCCACAATGCCAGCTATGTGCCACTGTCACCTTATCTTCCAGGCCTATGCGCCCTGCTGCCCCTGTCCGTACCCTGGGGAAGACAGCTTAGTACGCATTCTGGCTACAGCAGCAGAGAGGAGCAGGGCAGCGGAGATCACTCATTTTAATAGGCCTGTCACATCTGTTTTTAGAACCTGCAGAGGTCTCCTGCAGCAGACCTCTGAATGAAGTGACCCCAAAATGATGTGACAAGCTGTGATGAGCTCAGGGAGGGGAGCTCTAGGGCAGAGGAGAGGAGGAAGGGATTAGATACAGCGTGAAAAAAGTGATTACATCAAAATCATAAACTCTACTATGCAGTATAGCCCTGTGGTTTTGTCTTTTGTGGAAAGTCATGAATGATATTTAATTTTTATTTATTTCAATCAACCTTCTTCAATTAGTCACTCATAAATCTTGAACATCCACATGAATACATGTCTAAATGTGGGACTATATTTGTTTATTACTCTATTTGTGTGATTTATTATTTGTAAGCATTTATTTTTTAAATCAAGAGAAGAGACGGGCGGAGCTGAAGTTACCAATATGTAATAGTGAAAATGCAGTAATTAATATCAGTTGTTGATAAAAGACAAAAATATGAGAGAGAGAAAGCAGCTGTGTCTTTTGGTGTTCTTTTAAATTTGATTTACTGGCTCGAAAACATTTGCATGACAAATGATACTCTACTGCAATGATGCATGCATTACACTCATCACGATGTCTTTTCTTTCTTCAAGGCTAAATTAGGCTGTACTCTCCTGTTCCTCATACAGCCGTAATCTAAATCTGTCCCTGACACTGCATATCTCCAGCACACCACTGTTAAGCCTTTTCTCTGTAGAATAAAACTCACTATAGCCCTTTCATTGCAGTGTAAAGCTGGTCCACACAAAGGTATCAACATTCAGATGGATCTTCTTATCAGGGCAGACAGAAATATTATAGAGGGGAACTTTAAAAGAAGAAGCAGTACACAGTGATAAGACAAAGAGGCATGCTGAGGTGGATTTGGGTAAATATCAAACCTCTACTAATCCCACAGCTCAGGAGCTGATCACAGAGACTGGGCCACAGGTATCTCAAGAGTATGGACATGTTGCACATTGCATAAAGGAATTTAAAACTGCCACCACCAGAGAGACAAAGGATTCAAATCACTACAAAATGTTAATCCCCTAAAACGTCAGTCAGCAATGTCAATGTTATTGACATTTTAGCATAAATTAAACATTGGTAACCAATATTATGTAAATTCTTGATAAACAACAATACTGAATATATGTAAAGCATCTATAACTTTACGTATATAGCAACAAACACATGGATATGTCCTGTACATAGAGTGCGTTTTCACTTCTTACTACACTGGAGAAAAAGAATACTACTTCCTGATTCCTGAGCTATCAGGGAAATTTGTAGACGTCTGCTTTAAGAGGGCCCCTCATTCCAGTCAGCAAGTGCCATAAGCTCAATTTGCCTTGTAATTAATTACCACTGACTGGCCACTAACAGCCCAATAAGGCTGCAATATAGGTTCATGCAGCTTCAGCCAGGAGAAAAAGGGAAGGCTTGAAATGCTGGTAAGCCAAATTACAACAATAATTTTGTATGTATTTCGTTTTAATTGATCGACACTGAGAGCAGGAAACAGCCCTTCTGGCAGTGAGAGGAATTACAATTTCAGTGCACTCCAGTTGAGACCATGGCACTTTTTCCTTACTGATGCTTCCTCCGTTATATGTTATTCTTCCAGGCTGCAACATTTGCCACTCTCGTTTTACCACCATCATGTAGGGCATCTTTCTAACATCCTTGTTAATCCCCATACTTTAATTTTAGACCACTCTGTTTGTTGTTGTTTTTTATTATTTTTTTTACAGTGTACATACTGTATGTTAGCACACATCTGATGTGTGGTGATGCAACATTATGATAGAGGGGGTAGCATGAACTTCCTTCCAGTCATTCATCATTGACTGTTTTGAAGACTCATCTTATATTGAAATATCTAAACTGCAGTAGTTTTTTTTTCCTACTGTTTAACGCAAGACATTTTGAAGAATAAACCTGGTCAAGCTACTATATTTCCTCAGGAAATATAACTGCCAAACCTTAGAAATTCATGAAAATGGCATCTTTATCAAAGCAACGGCTTCTATTGTAGCTTCTTTGTTCTTTGTTTCCTTGACCTCGTGTTCTCCACAGATTTTCAGGTTGTTGTCTGAGTGCGCCCACATTAGTGCATGCCCTCGAAACATCAATAAGAGTGCTCTTATCTACTGCATGAAGGGTTAGGAAAGATGCACACAAACATGTCTGGAGAGGTAGCATGCTCTCGAGCGTGCAGAAAGCAGGACAATGGAGCGACAAGTACAGACAAATACAGTTGAAATGTACAGTATAAACAACTCAGAGAGGAGTGAAACTGATCAGTTTCATCTAACACAATTCTGCACATTTGCTCCTCACAATAAAACATAAAAAACTTCCATATACTGTATAAAGCTATATGTTGTCACGTTTAAATAATATATCTGTTGTGACTTGTTGAAGAAAGACTGTGTTTAAACACACCCTCCGTCTGAAATGATAAAGTTCACTCACTCATTAGGTACACTGGCGAAAACAAATGCATTCTAAAACAGTCATGCAAAAATTTTAGCATTATAGTATTCAGCAATAGTACCAAATAACAGAGAGTGAATATATGTTGAATATGTTTTCATTCGGGAGGCTGTGGGCTAGGCTAAATAACAGAAATATTTGTGTGTTTATGTCAATATAGTGTAATAGCACCACACATTACATCTTCCAAGATGATCACAGCTTTGAATACTTTCTCATTCAAGAAAAACTGAACATCACAACAGTCATGGGGAAGGATTCAGCGTAAAACTGTTATATCTGAATGGATTCATTAGTGTACCTAATGAACTGGCAAGTGATTGTTCGCTCATCTGCTGCTGCTGCTGCTACACACAAAGCCATGGTTATTAAAATAAAGTGGTTTAAAAAAGTCAAAGAAACAAAACAAAACAAAAAAAACAACAGGTGTTTTTCATGTGCCAACCGTCTCGTGCAGACGGCAAGAAGGAAACAAAAAGACAACCTTCCTGCTACTGAAAGATAATTTCCGTTATGTTTAAAATACCACTGCCTTTTAAGAGAAATAATAAAAATGAATGAGAGCAGCAGCAGCCACACGCAACGCCAGTGTCCTTGAACAGAACACTGAACAGACTCACTCAGCTGTGGAAAAGAGCATCTGCTAAATGCCTGACATTGACGGCTTGTTAAGATGGATATTTTTTGCTGCATCACATGGCTTTTAGTAATCAAACCATTCAAATGGAAGAGCAGAGTTATCCATCATCTGCTTTTACATTGTTGGTACAGCATATTTATATGCGTGCATGTGTTTACCTGGTGGTGGTATTCATGTGGGAGAGTGTGTGGTCTGCTTCTTTCAGGGTCAAGTAATCAGCCATCAGATAAAGGCTGCCACTATTTTGGTTTCATCTCCATACAAGTGGCAAAACAAACCTTGTTTAATGATAGAAAACAAAACACAAGAGGAAGGGAGTGACTGCTGATGATTATCTGTGTGTCTCAGGCACAAACCCAAGGGCAACTGTTCATTTACATTTAAGCTTGGCATTCAACAATGAGGCGCATTCCAGACGTCTTTGTACCATTTTTGTTTAGCACTGGCTTAGTGTGTGGGCAAAACTGTGCCAGTGTTTGTCTGTCAGGGTGTGTGATGTTCAGGGAGGGTGAAGGGCTCATCTGAGTCAACGTGTGAAAGGCTGTATGATCTTTGGGGGAAAAAATGCTCTAGCTTTAGATAAAGTTAAGAATAAACAAACACTAATGCTTTTAAACTCAAGCTGCGTCACACACTGGAGGAGACACTCAAAGATATTTTGTTCTTTAATCTCGCACTACAAGATTTGAAAATAGGAGCACAACACACACTACAGGATATTATTAGGATTATTGTGCCAAATCTGGCAGCATGGAATGCAACACCACCCGTGATCTCACAGGAAACTGCTGTGAACAAAACGGAGACTCTGGTGCAACAACTTGCTGTAAATCTAAAGAGCCGGACTCCAGTCCACTAGGTGGCTGTCATAAACCTGCATTACTCTGCCAAACAAACCAAAAGAAGTAAAATTAGTGCAACTTTGCAATACGTTGCAATACGAAAAAAGCAAAGCAGAAAGCTAAACAAAGAAGAATAACATGGGCGAGGAGACTCAGTTAACATGGATGTCTATTCTTCAGAGAGAACTAGAGTTGAGATTTTAACAGTCTCTCAAAAGTAGTATTCTAGCTAATGTTGTGTCCTTGTCTTATATTAATTGGAGCAGTCCAGATGAGTCTGTGCGCGGTTCAGAAGTTTAAGAGGGCCTGAATCTGGGCTGAACCTCGGTACCCAAAGATGAATCCACACACTGTCAGTAAGGGATGAATTGAGAATCGCCATAATCAATGTTATATATTGTGAGGCAAACCGATCTATTTAATATTTCTTGAGATACAGTGAATCCAGAAAGTTTTCACAGCGCTTCACTTTTTCCACATTTTGTTATGTTACAGCCTTATTCTAAAATGGATTAAATCAATTTTTTCCTCAAAATGCTACACAAAACACCCTATAATAACAACTTGAAAAAATGTTTTTTGCGATTTTTGCAAATTTATTAAAATAAATAAATGACATGCACATACGTATTCACAACCTTTTCTCAATACTTGGTTGATGCACCTTTGACAGCAATTACAACCTCAAATCTTTTTGAATATGATGCCACAAGCTTGGCACACCTGTCTTAAGGCAGTTTTGCCCATTCCTCTTTGCAGTACCTCTCAAACTCATTCAGGTTGGATGTTAAGCATCGGTGCACAGCCATTTGCAGATCTCTCCAGAGCTGTTCAATCAGATCTTCAGTCCAGCTGGGTCACTCAAGGACATTCACAGAGTTGTCCTGAAGCCACTCCTTTGTTATCTTGTGTGCTTAGGGTCGTTGTCACTCTGGAGCAGGTTTTCATCCAGGATGTCTCTGTACATTGCTGCTTTCATCTTTCCCTCTATCCTTTCTAGTCTCCCAGCTCCTGTCACTGAAAAACATCCTCACAGCATGATGCTGCCACCACTATGCTTCACTGTAGGGATGGTATCGGTCTGGTGATGAGCGGGGCCTGGTTTCCTCTAAACATGACGCCTGGTTTTCACACCAAAGAGTTCAATCTTTGTCTCATTAGACGAGAGAATTTTGTTTCTCATGGTCTCAGAGTCCTTCAGGTGACTTTTGGCAAACTCCAAAAGTTCTGTACCCTTCCCCAGATTTGTGCCTCAAGACAATCCTGTCCCGGAGGTCGACAAACAATTCCTTTGACTGCATGCGTGGTTTGTGCTCTGACATGCACTGTCAACTGTGGGACCTTATATAGACAGGTGTGTGCCTTTCCAAATCATGTCCAATCTACTGAATTTATTGAAAAAAAGGTCTGCACACTGTGTATGCTCCAAGTGCAATTTATTTATTTTAAACAGGCAACGTTTCGATCCTATGGGATCTTCATCAGGCAATGAGGGAAATGGTTGGGATGACTTATATCACGCAATCTACTGAATTTACCACAGGTGGACTCCAATTAAGCTGTAGAAACATCTCTAGGATGATCAGTGGAAACAGGACGCACCTGAGCTCAATTATGTGCTTCATTGCAAAGGCTGTGAATACTTATGGACATGTGATTTCTTAGTTTTATATTTTAAATAAATTTGCAAAAATCTCAAAAAAAAAAAAAAAAAAAAATGTTTATCATGTTGTCATTAAGGGGTGTTGAGTGCATAATTTTGATGGAAAAAAATTAATCCATTTTGGAATAAGGCTGTAACAACAGAAGGTGGAAAAAGTGAAGTGCTGTAAATACTTTCTGGATGCACTGTATGATGGTTGAATGTATGCTGGACATGTACAGTAAATGTTTGTAATAATACTTAAGTAAACTATTGTGCAAAAATGTGTCAATACTTTTACCAAGAAAACTGTAGCCTTATGGACACGCTGTGTTCACCTCACAGGAGCCAGGAGCAGATGAAGAAATGCTAACGACTCAGACCAGTCTGAAACCGTACAGCACACTAGGATTACAAATAAACAAATAATTTGCTTACCTACATTAACAAAATTATTTGAAACATTTGACACGTTTAACATAAACATCCAGGATTGTAACATTATTGTAATATAGAGAACAGAAAATAAGAAACAACATTTTTAGTCAAAGCAGGTCTACAGGCCAAACAACAACATGGGAATATAGTGCATTTGAGTATTTAGTGTACATCTCCTGATCACATGATGAAAAATGTGATCTCGGCTCGTTCTACCATTTCTTTAAAATGAAAAATGTCAGCATATTACACTGAGCACCATGGAGGGTATTTGCACCCAGTTCCTGTGTTCATGCTCTATTTAAACACCATACGATTAACAAGAATACAGTCCAGATGTACTGAAGTCCCACAATAAAAAAAAAGATCTCATTAGTGCTTTCTCCAAGGAAATAAGTTGGTGGATGAGCCGAAAGGATACTTATTTTTATTTTTTTTTAGAAGTTATGAGATTGTTCTTCCATTTTATTCAACAAATCTTCTCCTCCGAGATTAATTTAGCATCCAATAACATTAAAAGACAGTTTGTCAGCTTGGCAATCCATTTTTGTTCCACAGAGATTCACTGATATTTTAAATTCCCAATGAAGCCGTTTCACCAGTTACATGCTACACTGTACCTGGTGTCTACCTTTACAAACATGGATTAATGTAAATTGCATTTTTATCATGTTCTAATATTGTTAGAGGCTTTACTAAAGGTGTAAATTGTCGTTTTTTTCTATCAAAACAAAACTATTTTTTAACTTAACACAACAAAATCCCATATTTCCACTGTGGGAGATAAATTTCTACCACTCAAGTCTAGGCTTGTGTTCTGTCAAGCTGTCTAATATGGGTGATAAAGGCAGTAAAGGTGACAGAAAGAATTTACAGGCCAAAATGGGAGGTGACCAGGATAGTAAATCATGTCTTTCATCAAGTTTATCATGATGACTGGTTTGAGGAAAAAAAAAAAAGAGGAAAAAAAGTAACAGTAAAAGTAAAAAGTAAAAACATGTCACTGGAATTAAACCCCATTAAAATACATGACATAACTGAAGTGGAATTAGTCAAATATTTTGACAAAAATATGAAAAAAATAAACTGTTGACTAATCGATCAGATTCAGGAGAGGCCAGCTCTATACAATGGTTTGTATCTCTTCCTAGCTTCTGAGCCTCCCTGCTAACAGGAGCTGCTCCGATATCCCGGAAGAATTATTTTCTTTCACACAGGCGCAAAACATGTGCAGTTAGCCGTTACGTGTAGACATGAGGAGACGTAACAGTCCGCCTTCATTGCTGGTAGTCCTTTGATGTCACTTTCCGTAAATTTACACCAAAAGGAAGACGCTATCTACAAGCAGTAAGGGCCACGGCCTGGACTTTGCATCAGTTCTCCGTGAAATGAGTATCTACAGATTCTGCAGTTTTTTAAAGGAGAGAAGGCAGAGAGCTCACTTTCAGAACTGGTTAAAAATGTATTTAACCAGGTGGCAGTGGAGCAGTACAACAGTCGGGTACAATAGTCTGGGAATCTCATTATGAGGCCATTTAACTCCATTAGGTACCAAAATAAAATAAAAAAATAAAACAAAACATATTCAGTATGTGCACAGCTGACAAATTCATGACACACACCCGCCAAATTAAACTTATGATGCACTTTATTCTCCATATTAACATGACCTTCCCCCACTAACAGAAATATGCGGTGCTACAGCCAAGCAAGGGACTATTTTACAGTGACAAATCAATTTCTTCCACTCCGTGTCAGCTCTCCCCTTCAAGCCACTGGTTTCATTAAAAAAAAAAAAAGAAAAAAGATTTCTTATAACCCACAGTTTTTCTGGCTGCCTGTTTCCATATCCCACTCAGTCCTTCAATCTTTGCTAGTTGTTTAACGACGTTTGGCTAAACTAAGAAATAGTAGTCCACGTAAAACTGAGGTCTGGTGTCACATATTCAAATTAAATTGCTATTTAAAAGCAATTTAAACACAACTGTTTGGATTATGAGAAAAATATCACTGGTCTCTTGTGAAATTAAAAATAACCTGCTAGAATAGATAAGGTCATTCATGATGACAGAATCTTATTATCAAGCATGTAAAAACTCAGTATAGTTCATCTTTTCATACTCTCTGTGGCTAACAGAGACAGACAGTATTGTATATTGCTGACACAAAGCTGCTTTTTGGCTGCAATGTTGTGGTTTTGATGGCAGTGGGTGTTCAAGGTGAGGGCTAAAGAAAAGCTGTTCGGAGAACTGTCATCTTGGGGACAATAGAACTATAAACTCAGACCAATTCTCTGAGCAAGAGAACAAATCTTCGCCTGTCAGAGAAATGCAGGGAAGAAAACTCCATCCAGCTGACAGCCAGAGTGTTCCTTAATGGCTCTGTCCTGGCTGAAGAGGGCAGAATAAAAATATAAGGGCTGTTCTAGCGTTCAAGCTTCCTGCTCAGATTGACTCAAGAGTCTGCTTTTAAGACACTGAGCCTCGATTGTGCACCTGTGTCCGCAGAGTCAAATAATAAAGCTCTCCAGGGTATTGGTCTCAGTGACCTGAGAAAGTGTTGCATCCACCTGATTGTGAAACAGGATCTTTTAAAGACTGATAATCAAACATCAGCAAAGTCAAAGGAAACTGATCTGTTGAACATGTAACAATGGAACTATTATACTATGTCATGAAATGTAATGTATTATTGAAGTGGGATAATAAATACTATTTTAATGGTTTACCACTGGCAAACCCAAAACTAATTCAATTGAAGGACTAAAAGCTATTTGAACCCAAGGAAAACTATTTATACAATGCACCGATCATTTAAACATATTAAACAGTATTAACTCCATTACTGCCTGTGATGGGCAATGTTTTCAAATATCCAACATTACTTTCCAACACACCTCCCTTCCACTGTCACCTAAAGAAAAATGAGACAGGAGGTTGAGGTCAGAATGGATTTAAATCTAGACAAAAAAATAAACAATCACAGTGAGTGGAAAACAAAATGTTTTTTAAATAGCATGGTAAAAGTAGATAGATAGATAGATAGATACTTTATTAATCCCAAGGGAAATTCAAGTATATCAAAACATATCAATGATCTGAAAATGAAAGCTATACACTTCACTTCAGCTATACAAGTCATTGACATTTTCATGGCATACCCTAACATACAAAAGAACTATGGGTCCATGCCATTCCACCTTAAATTTCAGGAACACCATCCAAAGAAAATAAATGGATACGAGTTCAGTCAAAAGGAGATTAACACCGGGCATGTAAACATCAATCCGGCAAGACCATGGCAACATGTGAACCTTTAATCACTCTCTTCCTGAGGAAACCACTAAACACTAACATCAAAGATTCTCGCCCATTATGAACCCAAGCTCACTCTCCTCAAAGAAGGAAGGAAACACTACACCCAACGTGTGACTGTTTAGATATTTATGTATAAAATGTACAATGTAATTTCCATTAGGATACCAAATTTCAAATCTCAGGAGAATGTGAACACTTAGTGATTTTATACAAGCCAAGAGGACTAATGGTCTTCACTATTTTGTTCACCAAAACCAAAAAGCACATATAATATAGAAACCATCTTTTTTGGTTCGTTTTTGTACAGGATTCACGGTTCCCTGCATCAACAGGAAACTGGTCATGCACTGATTCCATGGACTGGATAGGTAACGGAACAACTGACAACTGTCATAAATTATTTCAGTCACACATCACCAATTTACTATTTCTTAGTCCACAATGAGCTTGAGGAGCAGGAGCATGTGGACATGTGTCACAAACAGTGGCTATACTAAAATGTAGTCAATATAAAATAACAGCAAAATGACACCAAAGTGAACCTACCACAATCTGTAAAACGGATTGTTCGCACTCACTCACTGAGACACCATCTCCCACACACAACCATGTTGGGCGGGTCCTAATTCCCAGCGTGATACAGCCCCTGAAGAGTCCTTATATTTATATCTGTTGTCAGTGCAGTGCTGGAGAGCCTTGCTGGCTCATAAATCTGGCCATGCTTAGCAAGCACAAATTTCCCCCTCATTAGAGCTCCACACCCTGTGGAGGGACCTGAAATACACACCACTCTCCAAATTCTTGCCAATCAGCCAGGAGTAGGATTTCTCCGCTGGAGGCTTCGACACCTTACACATCAAGTCTGACTTTACTGCATCATTTGAACATCAAACTATTTTGCAACTGAAGAGTCTGTGATCACAGATTAACACAGAGAGACAGTAGTTAAGATTTGATTGAGAAGAATCACACATGTGGAGCATATTCCAAAAATCATAACAAACAAAAAAAAAAAACTATGCATCCAACTGCGTCCTAATGCCTGTGAAATATCCATGGCTCTGTGATGTCCACTTTAAATATCACACACCCTTTTTGTTTTATCCTGCATCGATGTTGCCCTGTGGGTGGATACGCCCCATCTTTGAAGCCCAAAGTAGAGCCATAGTGAGGTATAAAATAGGCTCAATATGTCTCCCCCTCTCCACCTCCCACTCTAAGCCTGAGCCCTTCACTCAAGCTTCAGTCTCTTCTCTCAGGGGAAACATGTATGTCAGAGACAGCAGGTGTGAAGAGAGATTAGGAAGCACAGGAAGAGGAGGAGGAGGGGAGGGAGGATGATAATGGGAAGGGAAGTGAAGAAAAACACAGGGATAATGTTGGTGGTGCATGTGCCGCTGCCTCACTTTGTATGCAAGCAAGTTAAGTTAATTTTGTATGCTTGTGCATCAGCTGTGCACATACACTGCTAATAGCCTTTGTTTCTCCTCAGAGAATGTCACTCGTCAGGCTCACATGATGGACAGCTTGGTGGCTGGCACTGGTAGATGAAGAAAGCTCCCAGGCCATCCACTCCTCAGAGCAGCAATTATCTCTTTGCCTCAGCCCCACACCATGGGCCTGCATGAGAATGAGCCCAGGGCCATGCCTCAACGTCTGGTATTCGGTCTTTGGAGATACAGACCACATACACATGCACATACAACACTCAGAGTGACAGATGCACACCATGGCTCACACATACCAGGAGAAAGGAGGTAGTCAAGACTATAGTATGCTGCAACAGTCCACCAGTGTAAGTTTCCTGAAACTAACCTGATCGAAACTGCTAAATGTACTAGAAATGTGGCAGTACAGTTTTAAAGTGGGACGCCCTAGGTGAGAACAGAAAGTGCAGACATTGACAGGTGAGGCCCTGTGGCCAAGAGCAAGACCAGGTAGGCATATCTGCAGTAGCCAGAGGGTGAAATAGTGCAAAATACTGACATCAGGAAAGTTTTGACATACAAACCTAGAGTTGTCTAATAAGCATTGTCTGGTAGTTAAACTCCTGTAGTGACTCAACAAGGTTGACTTTCCATTGTTTATTGATATAACACAACAAAATCTATATTAGAAGACACGATTCCGTCTAAATACTTGGAATTGGAAAAAAATAAAAACACAAAACACAAAAATGCACAAATGTGAGATGAATATTATTTGACTTGTTTGGCATGAACAGCAGGCACATATGGCTCATAAACAAACATATAACTACTGTCAATATTAGCCTGTTTGTTTATTTGCTTGCCTAGCCCATCACTTACACTGGTGTTTTGTGTCTGTGCCCAGAACAAACAGTATTTCAAGAGAATGATTCTCAACCAGCTGAAGACGCTTGTACTTCCTGCCCATTTCCCCCCCGAGATAAAGCTGCAAACATTTCACAGCTGCTCCTTCCACTTCTTCCAACTGATAGAAACAGCAAAGTTCTCCAGCCCAGTGATTCGTCCTACACTTGCAGGTGTTTAAAAGGTGTGGGGTATAATGACAAGGCAACTTTCAACAAAACATGTATCCATTTGACTCATATCTGTGCATCAAACATATTCTGATTCTAGTCTGTTCGTCTCTGAGAACATTTAGAAAAAGTAATAATTACCGAGTACATCCATCCATTTTTAATTAGCACTGTTCTAATATAAAAATGCTAACACTTTTTAAAATGCAAGTGATGCAACATCATACCCGACCCATTCTTACTACGTTAGATTAGGATATTGATTGTAATCAACATTTTTAATAAAGAACTAGAATTCTTATCAACATTTGGAGGCTGTAAAAATAATCTGTCAGAATTACAAATCTCAGCGCACACTGGCATAGCACTGCGTGGATCTGATTGACAGTTTAAATGAAGGAAGTGTGTCAAGATAGGTTTAAACTTCTATGGATAGGAGAACAGAAAAGAAGAAATGGCCTCACCATTTTACCTGCAGCTGTTTTTAGAAAACTGTCTGAAGTATGCAAGAGGCACACACCTTCTTTACGCACATTTTTCTTTTATAAACACCAGGTTTTGTGCAGAGAATGGCATGTGCATAGGTTTTTGCGTTGTTTTTACATGTCAAACTTCTCCCCAGAGGAAACAAAGCCATTTGAAAAATTTGTCATGGTAACGCCCCAGACAGCTACTAGGCAGACTTCAGTGATCAGAGAGTCCATGACTTCACTGTTGAACTAATGGTCATTGAACTTGTTACACAAAAATCTTGAACAGATGTGCGAAGCTGCAATGAGGGCTCCTGTTTACAAAGCGCTGCCCTGGTCTTGTTTATGTGGGCTACCAGGTAACTTCTAGGAACAGACTGTTGGCAGAATAAAGTCACTTTTCTCAAAAAAGCAAACATGTTCATTTCTTTGCGTTAGGCTTATTAGCGTAGGGTGGGAACTGAGGAATCCACAGCGGCTGCACTGATTTAATGTAAAGGAAAGTACGCATGACAGAGATAATGGCAAGAATTAGTGATCCACATGGACAGCAGCAAAGAAAAAAAAATACTAATAACAGAAAAATTGACATGTCTCTGTTTGACAAACAAGGAAGCGCCACCGGCCAGAATCAGCCCGAATTCCTGTCTCTTTTGTTTTCTCTTCCCTTTTATTTTTGTCTCCACCAACTTTATTGTTGCTTCTGTGTACTATGTAGACAGAGCTGACAGAGAGAGGACATTTAGCACGCACAAACACACATAGCAACTCCAGCTTCTCTGTGTGCTCTGCTAATATTTACACTGCCAGGCCGAACACTGCCACTATTGAGTTTGGCCATTCAAAATAATGTTTGACTAGTATTAGAACAACAGTGAAGGAACACTGTCTGAGCAATAAGGCCAGTATCCCTCAGGTTACGGCCCAGATAGAAAGGGGAAGACTGAGGGTGTGAGCTGATGGCATCTTTTCACACTAGTTAAACATTTAGTGACTCACTGGTTTCTGTGTTATTGGTTTTTCTTTGTCCTGGCCTTTTGTGTATTCGGAGGTGTGTGGACTGGCTAATGCTGTGTGTGTAGTGTCTGACATTCCCTTTGTTTCTCATTTGTCACGAGCCAAACAAAGTTGTGAATGATGAAAATCAGCATAATTAATTACTTTGGGATTTGCGTGTTATCGTTGGTATTATTCTCAGGGCAGAGACTACTGCAAATTGAGCTGAAACTGAGGAAAATAAGTCATACATATAAAGGAAATGCAGTCAGTCATCCAGTTTGACTTGCTTTGACTTTGTAAAACATTAGCCTGAGTTTGTGTTAGTTCAGGTTAAGTGTTTACAGTCTTTGATAGCCAGCAGGCAGGGTTCACTGTCCATAGGTGTGTCATCATCTACTGTCTAATAACAGCTTGAATGAACGTTGAGATGGAGAAAGAAAGACAGATCAAAGGAATATGGTTTTTATGTTTTTAAAACTGATGTGACTGCAAGAGAGGTGTGGGCGAGACAATACAGGTAATATACCATCAGCGACCAAAGAGAGAATCTTTCATGGTTAGTACTGCCATCTCCTGGTGATAGATATACATTAGTATATGAGTTTAAGACAGTACATTAACAATGATTTTTATTTTCAAGATTAACTGAAAGTGGTTATTAAAATTTGCATTCAGGAGAGATTAGCACACAGATAACATTAAAATACAGTCAACTGGTTATGCACCATTTCTATGGACTGGATAGGTAATGACTGACATGAACTGACGTTACCTCATTATATCACTATATAATATTAGAAAAAGAAGATTATACAAGGAAATTGCTGATGTACAACACTAAACATTTAAGTACAGTACCTTAGCCGCAGATGAAGTTGCAGCAGTTGTAGCACTAATTAGCACAAGTGGTTCAAGTGTAATCTCTGAAAAAAACTGAGCACTGTTTCAATTTCAGGCACTACTTGAATTGTTACTTTACATGCATGGACTGGCAGAGGTAAAAATAATAGGTAAGATCTGGAAGCTAGAAGGTAAACTGTCAACTGATGTCTAGAGGGGCATACACAAAGACAGAGACGAGCCGTGATGTAGCAACAAAAGAACCTGGAGTTTTACTGAGATTCAGCAAGTTGTAGCAACAATAAGTGAAAACCCTTTGGCAATGTGAAGTGGGCGGATATCAAGTTGAACTAAGCTCTTTGAGGTGATGACCAACTGACCAACAGTTGACGCAAACACATTTCCCAGAAAGAAACAAACTCCCTAACTGTGGTACGTACAAGCCAAAGTCATCATGCTGATAGCAACTTTAACAGTATTTATTTTCAAATAGAAAGCAGTGACGGCAAGAAGGGCTAATTCTTAGTGATCCATAACCTACGGCTTTCATCTAACAAGCCTGAAACGTCTACCAGTGACCAGCTGTCAGCTACAAAGACATGGGTGACGAGCAAATAGACATGCAAATCACTTAATATGTGGATGGGACATACAGTCATGTTTAGATCTCCTCACAGGTTTTTTTTAAGTAGTTTAGATTTGTATTCATTTGTACTCAAGTAAAACGTAAATGTTTCACTGCAATAATTACTTGCCGCTTTCTAAACCGTGTCAACCGTCACTGTCCACTGAGGCCAAACTTCCATTTTATTTTTACAAATTTCAGCCTCACTTTTTTCAGACTTGATTTCTTTTCGTCTTTCACTGAGTTGGCAGCAGATGGTCTGGGTTGAAACAGATTTACCATGTGCCTGAAGGTCAGTTTGAATCCACTTGGCAGCTACCTGAAGTTCTATCTCTGGTATTTGAACATTATTTGATCCCTAACCAAATATTTTTTTTTCTAGCAGTCTCATTCTGAGAACTAAGCTGTGGTGCCACGGGCCACAGACATCACAATAACATTTGGTTTTGTGGAAACATGAACAAAGTTCTCTGGAGGTGAACTTGTAACCCTGATAATGTCCCTGAGTGGCAAATATCTTGTGTTTTATTTAGTCAGTCCACAGTTATCTTTTTGATAATCACTGCTATATGCAGTGGTGAGAGAATTAGCTTTTATCCGCAATCAAACAAGTGTCCTTTATGTTGTGAACAACAGGTGAGGTAAAGACCACTATGTTGTTTTGGTCAAAATATTTCTGAGAAATTCTAAGTAGTGCTAGTAATACTGTTCATTTTCAAGTAACATACAGCATAGAAAAATGTACAAGGATGCTAATATTAATAGTACAATCTCTGGTAAACAGAGATGCAAGAGATGTTTCATAAAAGGGAACAGTAATCAAATGTGTATTTGCTTTGGCTTTCAAAGTCATCAACTGTGTGAAAGCATCTGCCAAATTAAACCTAGTCAGCAATAATGACACTGTTAAACATCACTCCCTCTTATTAGTTGAGGCAATTATCTCTTGTTTGGCCAGCGGCATGACAGTTAACATTTAATTGTAGCCAGTGTCCTTTTTTCAAAAGATGATACCACAGCACAACCTTAGCGTTTTCAGCCTGCCACTGCCAATAAAATGTTAAACAAATATTGGCTTTGGCAGGACATGACAGCCTATCAGAACAGTGAAAGTCATTGGCCATAGTAAATGGTTTATAGATTCAACTACTGAATAGAAAAAGTGGACAAAGAAAGGGCACAGAAGAGAAGGGTAGGCGTCGGGGTGGGTGGAGTACATTGTTCACTGTTAGAATGTGTTAAGTGTTTCAGCAAATAAAGGTAATGCAGGACAAACATGGGAGACTTTTGTTGACAAACCTTCTAACCTCTGTGAAACAGTCTGGACTGAAGTGTCTGAAAAAAATAAAAAAATGTTACCAGAACAAGCACCCGAACATTTATTGTATCTGGACTATTTCCATAACTCTGGCAGTTTGTTCTTACACCACTGTACTCAATAGGTTAACCTCTGACATTTCAGAAACATTTTTAGCAAAGGGAACGTCTGATGAGAGAAACTAAAAACTAACTTCAGGGTTACTTTGCACATAGAACAAAGCTACACTGACAAATTATCATTCAATAACCATGATGCCATGATGGACAGAAGAGTAACAGAGATGTTGTCATTCGACAGTATCATCGACTCATCTTTGTGCCGTGGAGTTGAATTTATTCATAACAAAATGTCTGCCATCTGACAAGCGAGCTGGTTAGAGTTCACACTGCCCCCATTGCAGAAGGGGAGTGGATTCCAGAGGAGGAGGACTCTAAGACCAATGACCAGTTCAGAACCATCTCGCGGCTCAGTGTTGAAGGAAAGATATTCTTCAGCATTGTTGGCAGGAGGCTGACTGACTACCTTCTGAGGAACTCGTACATTGACACCTCAGTCCAGAAAGGAGGAATCCCAAAGGTGCCGGGGTGCCGAGAGGTGTGGTCACACAGCTGATCAGGTAAGCCTCAAAAGTCCCAAAACACTCCATGACCCCAGGTAACATCACTGAGGATGTGTCTGGGTTGCATCAAGGTGATGTATGTTACAAGCCATCCAGGAAGCGAGCTGGTTAGAGTTCGCTATCATGTCTTTTGTAAGAAATATTGACAGCAAAATAATTTTAAAGGACACTTAACGGCAATCAAGCCATTTGTGGAGAATGCCACATACTTTTACTCTGATTGGTAGAAGGACTATCCAATTGCACACAGATTTTTTCCCCCTATGTTTTGCTAGGTTAGCTGTCAGAATCTGACTCCATCTAACTCTCAGCTAAATCAAAAATGGTCAAAAAGGTGAAGACTGAGGGTGCAGATGGCACCTAAGCAGACTACTAGCGACCTGTTACTACAACCATGTCAGTCAAAGTTGCCTTAACTATGCATTAACGTTTTTTCCATAATGCAATTTAAATGAGTGAGTTATTTTACATACAAATTCACCCCATAATGAATGGGGAAATCTGCTATATAGACCAATATGTTTTGACAAACATAAACCTGGTCATTTCTGCTGTAAAGTTGGCCTTATAAACGTGGAGGTTCTGCATCGTCAGTGGCCCTTAGAGGAACTGCAGTTTCTGGCACTTTCCTCTCAGACTTTTCTTTTGCCATGAGCATTGTCAACATTACTAATGACTTTAGAGTAAGGAATTCTAAGGAAATTACTCTGAAAAATCCCACTGAAATCCCAGGTTGTTCTAAACTGTATTGAGGCATTAAGTATAGAACCACAACTTTTCAGTATGTCGTAATACCAGATGGCTAATGTTTGGTGCTGTGGCTCTCTCATAGACACCTCATCTGAAAATTTGAGAAGAGTAGATCTCAACTTCTACAAGCAGACAAAGACATACATGTGTGCATTCACATAAAGCCTGCAAAGGTGAAGCCTGACTAATGTAGCTCACAACCTGACGCAGCAAAAAGCTGAAAATGGTTCCTTTCATTTCTGATCTAACGGATGTATGATGAGAGCTCTGACACAAAGTGTGCTACATTAGTCTGAGCTAAAGGGCCTAAATGGCTCTTCATCAAAGACATCTTACATCTGTCTTAAGAGCTACAGTGTTTGTATTCCACGCTTGAAAATATGTTTGTAAGGGTCTTAAATATCTAAACTACAATGGAAAGTATTTCTGTAACTTTCACTGACCTAATGTATTTTTCTAAATTCAATTGTAAATGTTAGAATATATTAGGGAAAGCTGCATCTGACATGAAAGCCGTGCCATAGCCAATAGTTAATAATAGGGATTGCTGTGTGATCTCTACTAATCACAGTCAATGTAACAATGTCAGCTTCCTTAAAAAGAGCCTCAATAAAAAACACTCTACAGGGGGAAAAAAAGCCTTGGTATGCTATTTTCTTGTAACCAGCGTGAGCTCAGTTGAAAAGAGACGCAATTATGTCTCTTTTCAAAAGCCACTTGGACAGCTCTTGTGGCATCCTGTGAGTAGCCCCACTCATACATGACTCATTTCTACTCATTCCATCCAGAGACCAAAATGCACGACTACTCGACTGCTCCTGCCAGAGTTTGGTGCAATTATACTCGGGCTCTTGCCTTCTCCTGCAGTATCTTTCCCATCTCAGGTCGACTAAGGTCCAAATAAACACCTGTTTTAGAATCCAGCATCCTCAAATGGTCTTGTGTATTTCAATAGTAAAATAAATCAATGGTTAAACATACACCTTGTAAAACTAGTCAAAGGAAATCACAGCCATATACATAAACCGTATGCATGCCCCTTTGCAACATGCAGAAGAAGAGATAAACAAAAAGTTACAGTAGTGTAATGTTAGCTAGATTTTGGGTTTATAACTAAGCGTAAAGGCTATTTGCAGAAGCAAAAAAATGTCTCATGAGGCTGTTTTTAGAGCCCAGAATAAATGTACCAATGAATATCAACGGACTGGCTGATCTTAAGTACAGCAACATATACTTTTGTGTGTATTGTTGCTTCAGTATAGTGAAGTTTGTACTGGAAAGCCAAGTTTAGAAGAGCAGATTAATATAGAAACGCACAACTGGTTTTCAATCGGATGATCAAACACAACCAATGATACATATCATCTCCCTCTCTTCTAATCTTACACCAAATGCCACTGACAGTTCATAAAAGCAGCAATTTCCAAGAGCCATTAACACCTAGCTGCTATGTATTTGGTCTACATAGATATTGCAGAGTTAGCTTAGCCAAACGACTCAGATTAGTTGGTCACATCATGGCATGAGACAGGCAGGTCTCACATATGGACAGAATAGGCTACATGGTGTTATTTAATAATGTTAACAGTGTTAACAATACAAGCTAAAAACCATACCTAATTACTTCTGTGTTCCCCAAATGAAAACACAACCATGTTGCTTCAAAGGAGGGGGACTACCAATTAAATAAAAGATATATTAATCAGACACTAATTAGGGACTGGTCCAGAGCTGGTTTTCCATTTTCTGTACACTACACATTTAACGTGTTACTATTGAATGTTAGAGTCAAGACCCTCACAGTGACCTGACCTTGTACATATCAGCTTACGGTCTGTTTGCTAAACCACAGCGAAGGTGATTTTCACTTGCAAAATGATAAATCAGTGACCTATTTTATGATTACAAAGATGTGATTACATTTTATTAGCCTTTTGCACAAAAATAAGCCTCAGCAAATGCTTTGAAATGCCAATACAGTGTAATTATTAGAGGATATGTGCATGTGGAAGATAAGATAAATTTAGAACATTTTTTGAAGGTAATCTGACAAGTGTGTCTGGCAGTTTGGGCTGGGCAATATCACATAAAAAAGATGGTATAATCACACAGCCCTATTATCACTGCAATTAAAACTTATTAATATACGACAACTATTCTGTCAACTTTGGCAGCAAAACACTGGTGGCTGTCTGCCAGCCTGGCAGTCACTTCTAAAAGCTACTTTTAGGCCCTGGAACATTTTGCAGAAAGCCTTCAGCGATTTTCTCAGGAAAAACCAGGAACACGGTGAGTGATCTCACTGTATTCCTTTCTGTCATCAACAACTTTTCCTGCATGTGTGTCACGTTATAAAATCGCAAAACATTGTATAAAGTTGAGTTTATGTAAGTTACATAAACTATAAGTTAGTGTTGTGTGCAATCGTGCAGATGGCTAATTTCTTTTAATGGCAATAGATGTAAAACGTGGACAAAACGTATGAATTATTAAACTGTCAATTTAAAGAGTGAGATAATAATATAAAACCATGCATACTAGACTTTAATGAGTGTGGGTGGATAGCGATCAGTCTCAACACTGTCATCACAAAGACAACCACAGCCAGTTAAAAGTCAGCCTGGGATTCACAGTGCCTTAGCAAAACCACACCACTGACAGCTGCAGAAACTAAAGGCTGTGCCAGGAACACAAGGAAAACATCCAACCCACTTTGGCTGAGAGTGTTTATCCCTCAACAATGCCTTCCAATATTTTCTGTGGATGCAAAAACCCAGAGCTTTCATTGTTTTTGGCAGGGATCTCCATGTCCTGGTTGGTGTTGACGAGGAACCGGCTTAACGGCAATCACTTGCAAATGTATTTATCTTTTATAGCTCATGATTGCTAACTGTTTTTCTACAAAGGCTGAAGCCAGGGATTGTGATTTAAGGCATTTATTTAGGATTCCCACAGGGCAATTAATTTTACTTCATTCTTACATGTTTATGCTTTAATGGGGTTGGAAAGGACTTACAAGCCAGGTGACCCAGTGCATTACAATGAGCCATATAACAGTTGGTGTGCCTTTTAGCCAAGGAGTCATTACCAAAAGACAGAGCAAAAGGTTGACAAATGAGCCCTCCAAGTGAAACAAAGCCAGATTAGCACATTTCTGTCCTCAGAATAAATACAGAGAGCATCTTTAGTGTGGATAAAGGATATGGCCTCCTGTAAACTATTTATAGCATTTGTTTGTATTACGTTCGTGCTGTGGCAGATGGTGTAGCCCTGCTCGGCAGTAGCATACCTAAATGGGATTTTGCACAGACAAATTCAAAGTTATGGATATGGCATTGTGAGTGCGCCACAAGCGGCTGCATTTCTGAGCCGCTTCTATTTCATAATGTTAGCAATATGGCAGTGTATAAACCACAGCACATGCAGTAATGTGGGGATTATGGCTTAAGCAGAGTTATGCCGAAATCCAAGGAAAACATTGTCTCAGTTTTCTGTTCCTTTCCTGTAGATAACAGAAAAAAGTAGGAAAAGGTAAAATAGAAGGAAACAATATAAGAGACTAACACTATACATTTGAGGTGTAAAGTTGATTTTTATGTATTGTGGCATATTAGAAAGTGTTTACACAAGAATAACCTGCATCAACTGACTATTTAAGGCCACGTCCACACACGTTTTCGATGGCATCGTTTCAAGAATATCCGCGTCCACACAGATCCGTTTCAGCACGACCGAAAACGCTACTTCATATTCCAGGCCTATAGGTGGCGCTGTTTCAGTTTCAGAAATTCACCAAAAACGGAGAGGAAGATGCGGAGCATGCGCACAAATCTTGAGCGCTGTTTACAAATCGCCTTTTTTGCTCAGCGTGGTGGCACAGGAGCATGATATTTTGCCCTAGTAACCCTAATAGGCTCAATATCTTCTCCAGCAGGAAAACTAGCATGTAGTCCGCCATTGTTGTTGATGTTGTTACGAGACGTCTCGCGGGAGGTGGAAGGCTGCTCGGGGGTGTGGCGATGACATCATCGTTTTCTCCGTTTCTGTCTGTCTACACAGAAACGCAAGAGGTGCGTTTGCGAATTTCTCCACCCTGGGACCCGTTTTCAGAAAAGTGCGTTTTAGGGCAATGCGTTTACAGGACACGTGTGAACGATCGGCCAAAACGATGCAAAACTTCTGCGTTTCTGCGTTTTTGCGTTTCTGTGTGGACGGGCCTTAAGAGGCTGTGATAAAGCACAGCAGTGTTTTGAACTGAATGAATACCGTCTGCATACTAACAATGACAATGCTAACATCTAAGTGTAATGTTTACTAAGGTCCCCACTGTAGTTAAGGGGGTTAGGATGCTGACATTTGTTAATTACCACCGTAAAGTACAACTGAGGCTCAACACAAAGTATTAAACTATTCTGGACACGCCAGTAAAAATAAATGAAAAGTCAAAAGACCATCAAATATCCATTTATCAAAACATTTTATCTAAAACTAAAACTGTCCACATTGTGGTGATGACTGAGGAAAAGGCTACAATGACTGGAAAGGATGAAAGCCTGTACAAAATTTTTTTTACCTATAATATAGCCACATGTGTGTAGAGATATTCAACAGTAGAAATTATAATTTTGAAGTCATGGAATCTGGGATTCACAAAGAGATTTGTCAGCTGAAGACCATGGTCCCACCATACCAAGACATATCAAGAAATTAGCTCCGTTGCCTTTGTTTCAGCTTTGTTTTCTAGATATTCTAAGACCTGAATGACTTTACAGACATACAAACCAATTTCACTGCAATCCATCCACCGTCCTTGAAATATTTGGACAAACGTGGGGAACTGACCGAAAATTTCTTTAAGAGGCCAGCCAGTAAAATGCATTTATTATTTACTGCTGCACTGTGTGCTTTTTCATATTAATATGGGACTTGGAGCAGGTGCATTCAGAAATTCTACCACTAGACAAGGAAAATACTGAATATCTAGGCCAACATGAAATTTCTCCTGCATGTGAAATGACAGCGCTCTAATTGCTACATCTCTGCCTCCCAATGTTTCCCCATTTCAAAACATTAGCTCCCAGCCAGTTGCAGCCCTGACATATTGAGAGGTAGTGCAAGAACTGTGCTCTGGGCAACAGATGATGTGCAGCTAATGCACTTTGCTAATGTATTATTTAGAAAGTGGCCTTGCTAATTGAGTTTTAATGTCAGTGGCCACTCTCAGACATGTTTGACCGTGCGCAGGGGAAAGTTTAGATCTTGATAGATTACAGCTGGCCACTAGTGGCAGCTCCAAAGGTCACGGCCAACACTGAGACAACTACCACAATGTCAGCTGTTGTTAAAAGAAACCGACATGCGAATTTCAATTGTGTTTCAAAATGAAGACGTGACTGAACAAGCTCTCCATTTGCTAAAATAAAGCGTGGTATATGAAAAGTGTCCAGTATCTCCAAACACTGGCCATATTTATAACTAACTCAGCAAGCGATTTGGATTTAAAAAGTAAGATGAAAAAAAGAGCTGGACAAAAGCAAAAACCATATACAAGACGTGGAAATACCACAAATCTCCAAAATCAATGACAACATCAGGTTTGAGAAAAATTGTTTCAAAACTGAAATATCTCTAAATTAATTGACATTAAATAGTATCGAAACCTCACCAGAAAGGGAAACTGGTAAATTGAACAGAATCTGAGTTGAGGAACAAGTTTATAAGTTGGAATGTGAATATGCTTCTTGAATAAACAGGAAGAAATTAGCATTTTAAACAGCTACACGTTATGTGCTGAAGCTTTGTGGAAATCATTAGTTACACACTTCCTTGCAATTAGTTTGCAACTTCATCCCACACATTGTATATGATAGGAAGGCACAGAGACAGGCTCTAGTCTTTATGAGAATCACTCACCCAGAGCACAAGATAAAGCAAAGCAATAACTTATTTCAAAAAATCCCAACCGGCTAATTAACATTGTGAATTCAACCAGAAAGTCAGTATTCCTCTGACGAGTTTAATTGCATTGATGTGTGAGCCACAATTAAACAGCTCAAATAGAAAGCTGCTTTGGCTCCCATATATGACAGTATTTCCTCACCTCAAAGACTGTAACAGGATTTTTTATTATTTTTTTTTTTTAGCATAATCAAGTTTAGCTTTACCTGAGCTCATTTGATGATTTAACAGACTTAAATGAGTTTTCCTCCCAAGGTTAATTATGAAGAGCTGAATTAAATTTGCCACTGTGCTGATTGCGTATTTATAAAAACGTCTTCAGTTGTGCTCAGAGGTAATGTGATTATTGGATTGGACTGAATACCCGTTAAATCGTGTTGTGGGTTTAAGCTTGCTGATGAGTTTGAAGGGTCACTGAAAATGAATGAATAGTCCTGGGCTGCTACCGTCAGTGAATCTATGACAGATGAAACTTTAGGTCTTACCACAACGAATATATATATATATATATATGTATATATTCTATATTTGAATTAGGCCTCGTATTGCCTTTTTATTCTTTACAAAACTCAACATTACAAATGTAAGGAATGGATTACAGTATATTTTCTCCATTAACATTAGCTGCAATAATAATGTCCAGGTATTAACTTACTACCTACAATATTAAAAATGAAGTTTAAGTGTTCAGTGAAAGATCCATGTTTACTTTTGTCACCTTTGTTTCTCTTCTCATACATTGGTTCATCCAGCTAATCAGGAAGTCAGAGTGATCTCTCAATGACGTACTCCGCCACCGATTCAACAAGCTGTCAGAAAACCCGCAGCAGCCCCGACTACTGCCAACGGTGCGGAATATACCGTAAAAACTAAGATCGCAAATGCCCACAGATGGCCCACCACCAACAAATGGCCGACATCTTGTCTGGCACAGCATCAGCAACCAGAGGAGGGGGTCTTAGAAAGAAAAGTCAAACAAGTCAGTTCCAGCAAAATAGGAACCAACAAACTCAACAGATGATCCAATAGGCCCTTGCATCTTTTCTTTTGTATGACAGCTGATCTAAAATGATTTAATTCTCCCCACTCATCCTCACCATCCCTTTTACATTTTTATCTTTCAGCCAAACAGAGCTTTACCTTTCTCGTGACAGGCATTTTTTAAATATTGGAACTTTAAAACACCTCTAACATTGTGAAGTACTACTCAGAAATATCACTGTGACAGAGAACAAGTGATTATACTACGGTGCAACTCATCAAACAGGGCACTTGATATCTCAGATAAGTGAGTTTAATGGCTGCCAGTGGTTGACCTTCTTCACAGTGCCTCCATTTCTGTCATTCTCCAGCAATTTCAAATTGAAACAGAGCTACAGCAACTAGCGAACATGTGCAGAGAGAGGAGAAAGAGGAATCGCATGCAGTCTGGGAGAGAGGAAGCACTTTGGAGATTTCATCCCCTCCCTTGGGTTTTATTCGTCAGTCTGTCTCTGGTGTAGTTGACTGATTTGGGACTATGTTTCCCAACGGGGTGAGAGTGTGACAGTATTTCACAGTGTAGTGTTGGTGGGTACAAGGAGGACTCCAAGACCACCTCTCCCACAGGACACGTCTGAAGGCTCCATCAGCTGTAGTGTGCTCCTGCACTGATGTTGTGACTATCAGAGGCATGGGTGCAGCTGAACATTGGGCTTTGATGTTCACAGTGACAGTGCATCAGAGCCAAGTAGCAGGTGACAATAATCCATCTTCCACTCAGTGATTTATGGATGCAATTCCTTTGGTTTGACATCACTTGTAGTAGCATACTTGGAGCAATGTGTGATGGATAATTGACTTTGGAGGAAGAAAATATCGAGTGTTTGTGGTTTAACCTAAAGCTGGAGTACAGAGCTGTAAAAAATTAAGAAGCTTGAGGTTTAATGAGAATGGTAAAACCTAAGCAGAATGCTGTTTAGCTTCACCCATTATCATATAGCATCTCATCAGAGGTTCAGAACTGTTCAAAGTGAACCTCTCATCAGTTGCCCGCCCTCTCTGAAAGACCTGCGATTAACCCTCATCCTCCCTGACATTCATAAGTGAATCTATCGACAATTACAATTACGGAGAGTGATTGAGCTCATCCCTCAAGTTCCAGCGCCTGCTCCTGAAACATGCATCAGGTTCTGTAAATGGAACAATTAAGATAATTGACCGTACAAGCCCCATTAACAAAGCCTGCTTGCAGCTCGAAGCCGCGATTAGATTAATTCTCATAATGGAGAAGCCCTTGTTCCTCCATTGTTCTCCATTTGCCCTCTTCATTCCTGGTGCCAGTCATATCCTGTGCCTAGTGTTTCACGTTAGACAGAGAGTGTTTGATTGGACTCAGAATTGGAACTGACCCTGAGTTGGATTTTCCCTCATAATTCAAATTAGAGTTCTATTAATAGTCATAAAATGTATTTTTTTCCAGTGGTAAAGGCGATGCACAAATTTAATGGATATATTATTTTTTCTGTCTACATGAACTCAAATCATGATTAAAAAGAAAGTGTTATTTATAAAAACTACATGGTATATGGAATATTCAGTATTAAGAAAGAAGAACAGCAGCAGGTGTAAAAAGTGCATATAGTTGCCAAGCATTCACAATAAAATTATAACCACATTGTTTTCTATTTAAAAAGGGTCTACAGTATTCTATGTTTCATCACAGCTGTGCACCATTTTAAACAAGACTAACACAACATAAGAAGAGCATCAGATCTTTTGATGTTGAGAAAAACAACGCCTTCTTCAGCCAACGGGGCAACATTACCATCTCTGTTCCATTATGAAATGCCAAGTCTCGTCATATGGGGCAACACTGAAACTGGAGGGCGCCAAAGGTTGCTGCTTTATAGTTGTGGTTTTGGAACTGGGTCGGCAACTAGCACCAGAATCTGTACAGGAGCATATAGCGCCCGTTAAATGCATGCCTTTTTTTCCAGGTGCTATAGGTTCAGTTTTAATAAACTTTTCAGAAACTTTACACAGCTTAGCGGTCTGTTCCACATTCGACATTGCAAAACCGATCAAGTGTTAAGAAACATGACTTCCTTTATTTGGGATTATTTTATCATCTTCACTAGGTGCTGCTGCCATTACTACAGATTATTGTGAAATGGAAAAATTCAGATATGCTGACCCAAAGGAAACATCACTACAGAGAACTGGCCGGTTTTTAGGTGCTAGCAGAAGGAGAGAAACATTTGACTATTCAGGCATGTTTTAATCTCCTACAAAGACAAACAGTTACATGCTATGTTTACTTCTCATTTTTGAGAAGGGGAAATGAGCACTATTACTAAAATGAAAACCGCGCTCTGTGGCCACGGAGGTGGCAGCAATGTCAAGTTCCTGTTTGACAAGAAGGCAAATATGTTTAAAAACTTTCTGTTCCACTACCACACTGAGATGGACGTTGTGGTTGGGCTGGACATGACAATCATTTAGCAAAATTTCAGTTTAGTTTAGTTAAATGAATCGTGCCTAAAATGCAATGTGTGCTTTTGTCTAGCACCAGCGATACTATTCTTAACCTCACAAAATGTAAAAACCTGCAACAACACCATAATGTAATAAAGATGTTCAACTACTGTTTTTTTAGCTGGCCTTAATAATAAAAAGACAGTTATATTAACGATGACTGAAATATAATAATATATTGTGGGCAACATTTTGATAGTACTACCTTACAAAAGCAAAGCGCAAAGATGAAATGTGATGAGACTTGGTCTGATTAAATTTTTGTCTTATATGTGCATCCCGTGATGAACTCACACTGCGAAGAGTCAGTCATGGTCTGTGTTGGTGGAAGTTCATTAGCTCAGTAATATGAACTGTGTGTTTCACTGGGAGGGGTAATTAATTCTGTAATTCTAGTTTCTTTTCATTCAAGGCAGGAAAGTGTTATGTTACAATAACTGCGCACACTCTTCCCTTTTAGGTCTCGTGTGTTAGGCCACCCAGAATATCTACATGTTAGACTATACCACGGACTCTCCAGGGTGCTTACTGCATGTGATTGAGCATAGAGGTTAGACTGAAGCATCTATTAAATTCTCCTCTTCTTCAGATGTTATTGTATAGAACACCAGGCTCTGTTTTATGCGGTCTGTGTCTGTCCAATTCATTCAAGAATGATATGCATTCCTCAGATGCTTACAACTAGCCGCAATCCAAGCCAAGCGGGACAGGTTGCGCTGCCAAAGGCAGGAATTCTAGTAAAGTGGATGCACTTATTGGATACTGGTTTAGTGAAAATAATGATAAAAAAGCCATATAAGACAAAATACCACGGTAGCATCTACTGGAACATATTACTTGGCAGAGAGACAAGTACATTTTTCTTTCTAATAAAACAAGGGTCCACAGCTGCTTCAGGTTTGTCCCATTTCTGACCATTTGCAGTAAGAGCCCCTTCAGGATGTCTGTAACAGAAGACAAACCAAATAACTTCTGAGTCAACACAACCCTGATCCATCCTGCAGTTTGAAAACAAATAAACATGGGCTCACGCTAGGTAGCTCTGGCGAATCCACTCAGGAATTCCAAATACTCTTGAATTTATTTTCCATGAGGTCTTTGGAGCAATCAAATGGGTCAATTTTGCTTGGAAAGAGAAAAGTATTAGGTAAATATTTTCAGGGAAGCTGGTGATATTTGAAATGAAATGGCTTCCCTCTTCACCCCTGCCCTCTGTTTTCAAAGCTGACCACATGCACAAAGTTGTGCTTGAGACACAGATACATACTCAAACGGCTTTTCTTTAGACACAGTCCAGTTTTTTGTAATGACCAGTGCGGCTCCCCTGCCGCCAAACCGACTGACACGCTTGTTTATTTTTCCCATGCCCACTTTAAATTCCAACATTTCCCTGCAGCTGAAAAGGCCTGTGTGTGCCTGGCCAGGAGGACAAAAAAGGTAGGAAAATATCAACAAGTCGTCATTTACATCAGAACAAAAACAAACAAACCCAGCAGAAAGGAGCTGCTAAGGAGGTCCAGTGCTTTTTTTGCACCAGAAATCCTTCTCATGTGGCTTCAGGCAACCTGCCAGCCAAATCTAATATGGATTTATATACAAAGAAAGTGCTTAGTTTAACATAATGAATATTTAATCATGCATGGACCCTGTAAAGCAATTTTGCAGAAATAATTGAAAGCAGACTTTGTCTCGAGGCTTGGGGAAAAAAAAAAAAAAAAAAAAAAAAGCAACAGCTAAACTGTTGACCCAAAGGAGCCCAAAAATCTCACGCTGGATTAAATGTCTACACTGCTGGCATACACTCTGATAAATGAGGTTAGGAATCAGCGATGGAATCAGCGGGTGTTAAATCTGCTGATTCTGTCAGGGCGAGAGAACACACGAACGCCTGGCTGTGCATATAACACACGCACAAGTTGGGCAGCTTCATCCCACAACCAATCGGCTGTCTTTAGATTGTTTTACACAGTAATTGTTTGCATACGTCTTCATTCAGTGAGATACAAGTGTAACAAGGTAAAAAAAAAGGACTAAATGCAAAACCTCCTGTGTAATATTCAAATTAACTGTCTTGTGTAAGTTTCACTGAATATGACCCAACACTATGGCTGTTGTGCTATTAGTCTACGTTTTGTTAGCTTGCACAACTTCCTATTTTCCGAATGAAACCATCTAGCAGCAGTGCTAATGTGAGCAGCCCAATACTGACATGGAAATGTGTTATAACAGACGATGAGAATCAGAGGCATGTTTTTTTCAGTACCACCAAAAGAAACTTAATTAATCACACACTGAATAAAGGCAATCCCTGCCAAACCCAAGGGCCACCATAAGAAATTCAAAACTGCGACAAAATAAAGTCCATCAGATGAGCGATCATCACAAGAGAAGTTTTGAAAAAGCACGGCATGTGAAATTCTCTTCTTAGTGACTATTAGCTCTTATAATAATATTAACAAAGAGACTGCGATGATAACTGCAGTTTCAGGTCACAGAAAAACACAAGAAAAAGCTAAACTTGTATAAGGGAGGGGGGGTCACATAAGCGGATTTGAGGGAAAGTGTTCACTTATGCAAAATAAAACAGGTTATCAGGTCTATTTGGTGATTCCCTGGCACCCTTAATAAATCAGCTTAGGGTGCGGCCTAACGGCTTCATTCACCCCACAAATCTCTGCACTGCAATAACATGCGCCAGCGAGCACAGATTAATTTAATAACTCTTTAATATTCTCCATGAAAAAGAACAGGAGACCAACGAGTCAGAAGCATATGGGGAGGGTGGTGAAGGGGGCTATCTGTGGAATAGGATATTGGTGCAGCAACAGATTGAATATTACGTAATGATGTCATTTATATTCCATTCGAAGTGCAAGCTTCCCAGACTGGGGACTCAAACATAGCTGGGGATTTGTCTGCGATAGAGTGTAATACTGAGAGAAAAAGTTTGTGCGTATAGTTGCCATGAATGCATACAAAGGTGTTAGAGTGCAAAGATTTTCTGATTCTCTATATGTGAATGTGTGCAAGGTGTAACAACTAAAATGTAGTATTTCACATTAACAAAATAATTAATATTGATTACCAATCTGTTTGGTCTTCATCTTAATATGAAATCTTCCCTCGAAAGACCTTTTCACACGCCTATTTGAGCAGACAAATAAATAAAGATTTTCCTCAGATCATTTCATCTGAGTAATTTGGGTCTTTCCCACAAGAAAGAAGTAGAAGATTAGAGAACAAACTGAAAATAAAACATTACTCTTAGGGTCTTAGACAAAATTTTGTCTTTCCTTATGACCTACATGGGCAATCATCCTGCAGTTCATCCATCTCACTATCCTTTGTAGCAGTCACGACCCCCGTGTTATTTATCAAATCTTAAAATAAACAGTGAATGACATATCAACTGGTTTTAGGCCACATCCACACGTACGAAAACGATCTTTTCCCCCTCCGTTTTCCCTGGCATCGTTTCAAGAATATCCGCGTCCACACAGATCCGTTTCAACACGACTGAAAACGCTACTTCATATTCCAAGCCTATAGATGGCGCCGTTTCAGTTTCAGAAATTCACCAAAAACGGAGAGGAAGAGGCGGAGCATGCGCATAAAGCTTGAGCGCTGTTTACAAATCGGCTTTAGAAGAAACCAAACTCAAGGAGAAATTATATTTTGTCCTCGTAACCCTAATAGGCTCAATATCTTCTCCAGCAGGAAAACTAGCATGTAGTCCGCCATTGTTGTTGATGTTGTTGTTATGAGACGTCTCGCGGGATATAAGAGGTGGAAGGCTGCTCGAGGGGTGTGGCGATGACATTATCGAAACGCACTTCTCCGTTTTTCCCTGTCCACATGAAAACGCAAGAGGTGCGTTTGAGAATTTTTCCACCCTGGGACCTGGTTTCAGAAAAGTGCGTTTTAGGGCAATGCGTTTACAGGATTCGTGTGGACGATCGGCCAAAACGATGCAAAACATCTGCGTTTAGACCAAAAAGCGTCTCCGTGTGGACGGCCCCTTAGATAAGCAGATTCACTGTCTATCAGACCTCTAGTATGAACACAAGGCTGTGTTTTAAATAGTTAAAACAGACATAACTTTGTTTACATTGGTTAAATCCACAAAGAGCAGTATAATTTGCAGTTCACTGGGTATTTCGGTTTAACAATTTAAATAAAGGTCTGTTATGGTTGTCACCTATCATTAATGTTTAAGACAATAACTTAATTCTCTCAGCAGCCAATGTGGTATAATGTTAACATCACACAAATAAACACAACAAAGATCAGCATGTTCTGATACAAATACAGGAAACTGCACAGTGGTACTAGCCTCTACTTACTTTTATTTGCCACAAAATGGTACTAATAAAAAAATACTGATGATGTCTACTAATCTAGTGCCAGCAGCTGGGGAGTATACACTTTTACTTCCTGTTAATGTGAGATGATGTTGAAATGTTCTGTTTTCTTTCTTTCTAGGCACAGACTGACAACTGCATCTCACAGTAGAAGTCACTCTACTTTTAACCATCTTTAATAATCACTACTGATGTGTTAACATTGACACAAGTCCCTCATCATTTTTATTTGACATTGATCATAAATTATTCATCAGTTTATTAATATTATTGCGGGGAGTGTTTTTTAATGATAATTTTCAAGATTAATTTCGCACCTGTGGCACCGTTAACAGATCCCCAGTTGCTAAAAATGATACGTCTCCTGTTATCAGCAAAACATGGCTTATCAAAATGACACGTCTGTATCAGAAACAAGTGTTGAACACATCAGATGGCAAAGTGGTGCGAGGGGTGGAGGTGAAGCTTGGAGAGAATAAACAGAGCTCGCAGACGCTGTAATGAGAATTTGCTCCATTTGGCAGTAGCCCGCAGCAAAGGTCTCCCATCTGTTTCCTATTGGAAAAGGAGTCAACAGTTTGCAAAGGGGGGGGGGGCATGAAAAGGGAAATGCATGAATGAATGGACCACAGTGGCATCTGGTGGCAGGAGCTGATAACACAGGGGTGTAAAGACTTCCATTTGATAAGAAAAACAATGAAGTGATACAGCACTTCAACAGTGATAGCAGAAAGAATTTACTTCCAGGTTTGTGTGTGTTTCATGATTAAAGGGACAGTTAAAAGGGCATGTTTGCTGAACGTTTATGACGGGTAAAATCCACAGGTATTATATGCAGGAAGTGGTAGAGAGATTTATTCCTGTGCGAGGGGAAGAGACGTAAGCTGTTCTTGTTTTTCTGGAAAAGACAACACGAAGATATTTAACAGATCATTACAACCGCATACTTCCAACAAACATGGCAACTCATTTCCTCACGTCGTTCATGTTCTGTCCTTGTATTCAGAGGGAGACGCAAGCAAAGTTTCCAACGTGACCTGCCGGCTGGCCTCAAGCTCAAAATTCATTAAAGAGACAAACATGACAAAAGTCAAACATATTATAGTAAAGTTTCATGAAAAACAGAAGAAAAAAGTGTCCTGGCTTTAACTTAAGACGGCTTTAAAGTCTAATGTTTTAATTATCTCAGGATATAGAATAGTCTCAGCTTTGTCCTTGTGTTCACGTTCTCAAAGGAACATGGGAGTTGGCTGACAGTGACAAAAGATTTGTTTGCATATCAAGTGACGGTCGTTTGTGCAGGAAGATTAAACACTAAGGTCAATGTTGAACCTGTAAAAGCACTTGACAAAGAATGGCATTACAGTTGTTATTAATGTGTGTGTTTAAACTGGGTACATACACTCATGTTTAGTGTGTGTGCGTGCGTGCGTGTGTGTGTGTGTATGTGTGTATTAAGGGGGTGTGAGAGGCTTTTAGCAAGATCAACAGGCAAAGCGGGTAAACAGGCTCAACAGTGGCTATCACTGTGGAGGATGTTATAGCTTTACCCAGCACACAAGCCCTGCCTTTAACTTTCAAACTGTGGAAACAAGATACAAGGGGACTTTCACAGGCCGCACAGAGCCTTATCTCAGCTACTGTCACTACCACACAAATATTCTGTGTGTACACATTTTTTAGAGTGACGTTAATCCTGTCTTGTGAACTAGTGTATGTTTGTCTTTCTTCCGATTACTGTTGCTAATTCACATACACTCTACACATGTATAAACAAACTTTCTGTGTGCTGCTGCTTCCAGTTGGACAATAATGGAGGTTCCACAGAACTACACAACAATAAGATGAATTTGACGCTAACTTTACCTGTATACCAGGAAATGGTGAGCTTTACAACTAGTGTTGTTTTTGGCGGCCTGTTTTAATTTTAGTTTTAGTCTAGTCTTTGTGTCAAGCTGTCATTTTAGTTTTTATTAGTTTTAGTCATGTTCATACTCTTTTTAGTCTAGTCAAGTTTCAGTCAACTAAAAGTCTGAGCATTTTAGTCTTATTTTAGTCAGAATTATCCATGACTATTTTCGTCTAGTCTTAGTCAACGAAAACTGATGACATTAAGTCTAGTTTTAGTCAATGAAAATTGTATTTTAGTCTCTTTTTAGTAATGCAATTCTATTTAACCCAGTCAATACAGTATAAGTAGCCTACCTTGTAGTATAGACAAAACCAAAATTTTCTTTTAGCCAAACCTATTTCAAACAAGGTTCTTATTATATTATTGTTACCTTATAGACTCAAGAATACATCCATTCCAGACACGGAAGACGCTGATTTGAATTTACAACATATTTATTTTACTATTTATTTACTATTTGCCGCACTTCTCCCTATCTTTCACCACAAGACATTCGGTTTTATTTTCCACTTCGGTGTATTTAAAGTTTTTCCAAATGTCTTCTCTTCTTCTTCTACCAAAGACCCCCGGCTGGCCCGCCATCGTTCCCTTTCTCTGTCACGCTACTCAGTAGCCTACTCACAGTTCTCTCGCTACTCAGTACTCACGCAGAGTCGCAGACTCACTGGAGCAGCTGCATCTTCTAAATAATACCGCGAGTGGAGCTTGAGGAAGTGACGTCGCCTGCGAGAGAAACGGGCTCTCTGGACACAGGAAACACAAAAACTACAAAATAATAATAATAACGCGACTAAACAAGACAAAATGACGTTGTAACATTTCGTCTCGTCTCGTTTTGGTCAACGAAAATGGAGAGACATTTTAGCATAGTTTTTATTTTGTAAACCACATTTAGTCTCGTTTTTATTCGTCAACAATATTGCATTATACATTTAATTATAGTCATCGTCGCATGACCAGCATTTACGTTACGTCTCGTCTCGTTTTAGTCACGTGATAAAGGTTCGTTGACGACAATATTTAGTCATAGTTTTCGTTGACGAAAGCAACACTATTTACAACAAGACACAAAACCACACAAATAACTACAGTGACGCTTACTTGATATTATGAAAACATGTTGCATTTCATTTACTTTCCTTTGATAGCATGATAAAGCCTTTCAATGGCTATTTATTAATTAGTACTAAGTTCAAGAGAAACGTTATCACTTTAAAGGTGCAGTAGGCAGGATTGCGAAGATCCAGGACTTAGCCAAAAAATTTGAACATCGACAACTTCTCAGTCCCTCCCCACTTTCCGCTAAAGCCCAAAACGGTCTCCCAAGCCCCTCCCCCCACAGGGGAGCGCTGTGCACGATAGAGCGCGTGCATATTGGCCCTGGAATACTGTGCACGAGCAGAGAACCGAGAGAGAGCGAGTAAACAAACTAGCATGGAACACACCGACGTAGTTTTTATAATACCCTTCGTTATTGCTAAATAATTTGTCCTAAAGTACAACGATACTTTAGGTCAAAATATTTAGCAATAGTCAACTTTAGGACAAAACCAAGGTTAGGATGTTTCTGAAAGTAGCCTACATCGGTGATGTTTGCTATCAATAACAGTTAGAAGCATTCATTGTGGCGTTTTATTCCACAGTTTAGATTTATCAATTTGCTATGTGGTAGATATATGACCGCTACCTGTTGATGTGGTTCGACGTTTGAGAGTGAAGCTGAGGCACAGGCCTCAGACGAGGATTACGTCCCGGCTCCTTCTACACGCCCACGGCGAGGTCGAGGTGGTGGAGGGAGGGGAGGGCGCTATGAAATGCGTGTCCATGAGCAGTGATTGACACTCTGTTAGATACACCCCTGGACTTGATTGGTGCATCTGAATGTGGAGCGTTGGATGTCTTGCAAATCGCGCTACAGGCTCTAGGTGGGGCCAGAGGAGCCAATTTTTTTTTTAAATGACCTGCTTCATGCAATTATACTTGAATATAGGGTCAGTTTCAGCAAATATGACAGAAAGTTAGTTTTATAAGACTTGCCTACTGCACCTTTAAGGCCTGGACACATTAATTAACCCACAACAAAGGTCAACTGTGAGGCCGCCTCACACCTCAAAAAGCTGCACTTGAACACAGCACAGATTCTGCACCTTCAAGAAAGGAGATAACTTTTCATAGCAGCAGGTGGCAGTAGGCGGCAGTGTGCTCATTCAGAAGGGGAAAGCAGGTCAACTAGGAATCTAGGATGAGCTACAAACTTTTGGCTAAAAACGGATGTCAGAAATGAAACACTACACCTATCCACTCAAATGCTCGAAGAATTTAGGAGTTATAGCCCGATAATGCAGTGTGGACAGCCATTCCTTACACAATAAATTACCATTTTTTTATTAGCTAAACTACATGCTATGTGCAATATCATTTATAGCTGTGTGACATGTTTATCTTCCAACAATAAATCTGTACAGACATTCACTTAACGTCTAAGCATGGACACTGAAGTCCAACCTGAAAATGAACTGAGAAACTAGATAACCCACTAAAGCTTCAAACCACCATTGTTTACTCTGAACACACACACACACACACACACACACACACAGACGGCTGAACAAACACTCTTTGCTGACCCGGAAAGAGACAAGGAAGTAGATGGGGAAAAAAAGGGAGCTGTTGAGGAAGAGGGATGTCATTTATTTTTAGACAATGGCGGCAGAGAGTGTAATTCAGAACGACACAGGGGTTAAATCAACACATTTGGCTTTAACGCTGTTATTTTTCACCTACGCACACAATGTCAACTGATACCAATGTCGAAATACACTGGCCACAACTACAGATGGTCATATCTACATGCACTACTGCAAAAAGCCAAAGGGAAGAGACAAAAGCCTTGCTGTGAAGATGCCACTAACTTCATTAGGTAATAGTAAATGCTTAAGGTTATGGCGTTCAGCATTTGTTTAAAATAAGAGAGAGCTGTTGATTCAGCTGTTTTTATTTTTCATTTTGGAGGCTGGGGTTTGTAGTACCATTGAATTGTATTGCGTTAATTTGACAGCCACTGTAGTCAGTAGGCTAAATAATGGTAAGTCTTTAGTGTTTAATTCAATACATTTTAACAGCACCATAAACTACATCCTCCACAATAATTATACAGTTGTATTACAACCTTTCTTATGCTGTTAACATAAACTGAATATTATAACAGTCATCAGGGGGGATTTAGTGCAAGACTGTGACACTAGAATGCATTCATTTTTATTCGTGTACCTAGTGGCAAGTGATATGAGCCAAAACAACCTATTTTAACCTCAGCACTGTGTTCATTTGAGACAATGCACAATACAGGAAGACTGACGTGTGTGAGATTATTAAAAACAGCCCTGCATTAAAAAACAAACACACACACAGAGAGGGCATAGTGCTACATGTCGAGTCAGACACTAAATCAATGAAAAAGTGGTTAATAATAAAGACAGCCAGCATTTCATCCTCTGTTGTCATGAGTGCAAGATAACCACCAGATTTATGAGACACAATTCATAAAATGATCACCAGTGAATTTCTTTTTGCACATTACCTGACTGGGAATCATTACCGCCACACTGAGGCAGGAAAACAGAAGCGCAAGGTACCATCCCTACTGTGCAGTGTTTGTGTTGAGCAAATGAGCAAGACATGTATTTTTTGTGTACTATTGATGATATATCTGTGGTTACAGCACACCGAGCATGACCAACTATTAAGCAAAAGCCTGAGATACCTCCTGTCTGTGTGTAAAATGGCCGATGTAAAATGCACAAATAGATCAACTAAGGTAAAAAGTCAGATATTACAGCCATTACCACCACACAAGACAACACAGCACTAATTAGGCGAATCAACTGCAAGTAAATCTCTCTCTCTACTGGAATTTTAAACCAGTTTTCTTTATTAATCTTGGCTATGAACTCTCGCCAACATGTTGGCTGTATTGTTTCTTGCTGTACCATGAAGAAATCTTAAACACAAGCTTAACTTGCATACACAAAACCTGATTCACAGAATCTCTAAAAATGCAGTAAAACTTGTCATGTGGCATTATGTTTATAGCTAAAAATCCTCTTCATATTTGATCTTTACCTGCTATCAGTTTCCTAAACTACTTTAATCCAGTATTACCACTTTAGTGGTGGAACTGATTTCCCAGCCCTCTGCAAATCACTTGAAAATCTGCAAAATGTTACACCTTCCCAACTAAACACGGGTGGAAATATAAAATATAGTAGGCTATAGTAAACATTAAGCCTTGTTCTGACAGGAGTTGCGTACTGTTTGTTTCCTGTACTCACCTCGTGTGATGCCTTCAGGGACATTAGACGGTGGGCGGCGGCAGGTGCTTCATTCACTCTGTGGTTGTTCTGAGGGCCGTTCGTCCTGGAAATCACCGGCAATTATGTCATATGAACGCATAAAACGTGATATTTATCCAGCAGTAGTATTTACACCCTTTTACCTAGATATCCTGAAACAGGTCTGCACTGTAAGCCACAAATTATCTTAACCGTTAAGACTTAACGGTCAATCGTTAAGTAACGAGTTCACCTTCGCTCTGACAGAAAATGGGTCATTTGTTTCTCTCTTGTTGTTTTGTCCTCCGATTAAAAAAAGGGGGTTCTCGTTTAATAAATAAATCAAACTTGTCTTTTGAGAAATGTTAACAAGCTAATTCATGGATAACAAGTTAGCCATGGGCCTAACCGTAATTAGCCGAACGCAGGTGCGGCGGACCGAACCATTTGCGTTAAATTGGAGGGGGGGTGGCGGGGTTACTATTCTGCGTCACCATGGTTACCGGAGTTATAGCACCTCAGTAGTTGCTGTGCTCCACTAACCTACATTTAATTTACAAATTAAATGCCAGATTCAAAACACTCCGACAATGATTCCAAGTATACTTGCAAAGTTATGGCAAAATAGCTTAAAAACAGCAAAGTCAAGGTTTTGGACGTTTAAACAGCAGAAAAAAAGGGTGAGGATGGTGAGCGAAAGAACACCATGTAAACCAGGAAGCAGAGGGGTGGCAGCATCATGTTGCTGCTGAAAGGACTGGTGAACTCTATAAAGAAAACAGATGGCCTCATGCAATCATCCATTGATCCACTGAAGCAACATCTCAAGACATCAGTCAGGAAGTTAAAGCTTGGCCACAAACAGGTCTTCCAAAACACAATACAAAGTCAAGATATTGGATTCGCCATCACAAGGCCCTGACCTCAATCCAATAGAACATTTGCGGCCAGAACTGAATAAATGTGTTTAAGCAAGGAGGCCTACAAACCTTGCATCTGTTCTGTCATATAGTTGTCAGATGTATTGATAATGATCGTAACTGTTCTTTGATGGAATAATACAACCTATCCAAAGGTTCTTACTGTGTTAATTATACCGATCATCAGCCATTACATTAAAACCACCAACCTGTGGAGTGAATAACACAGATGAACTCATTATGACGTAATGTTCTTCTGGGAGACCTGGGTCCTGGCATTTATGTGGATTTTAATTTGAAAACATATCACAACCTGAACATTGTTGCAGACCAAGCACACCTCTATGTCAAAAACAAGAGGGTGTTGCTTGCACCCTGGTGCCATGTGTTCCCCAGATAAGCAACCGGCCATCCACATGATTTAAAAGAAAACATCAAAGCGCTGTTGTTTGATGATGTTTGCAGGCCACCTTCTTCCATTAGGCCTACGCCTTTTATAGGTGCTTTCAGCAGTGAATGGGTTTCAGCATGACTTGTCTGGAGCAACACAGCCACAAACATCATCACAAACTGTGATAAAATGTGTGTTCTGACACCTTTCTATCAGAACCAGCATGAACTTTTTCAGCAATTTGAGCTGCAGTAGCTCATCTATTGTACTGGCAGACTGCAGACTGGGACCACCCCACAAGACCTGCAGTTTTGCTGAAAAACATACAAGCATACGTGAGAAAATTAAATAAAATTGCAGGACATACATTGCCTACAGTGTTTAGTATCCTGCAGTGCTTATATAAATGCCTTCAAGACAAGGTTCCAGGCTTTTGTTAGTTTAAGATTTTGAACATGCTGGAAATAAAACTACAGCTAGAGTTTTTTGAGAAGATGTTTCATCCGAGTATCTTCTTCAGTTGTAAGGGGCTGGTAGAAAGTCCCTTAGTCTGATTTCATGCATATTGCAGCGATGAATCAGTGATATAATTGAACAAGTAGCTAAAAATAGAGAGTATATCTTCCCCTATACTGCTTTGCCCTCTGTTTCCCTTTTCATCTCCTTCTAGAGGTTTCTTTCCAGACATCTTCAAGTCAAGCAATGAGGGCCACATAGCTCCAGATTTACTTTTTTGGTAATTAAATTAATATCAAGAGAACTTGTTACGAACATACTGTTAAGAAAGGTGGTCCCCTCATTGTGTATCTCTAACACAGCACTGCTTAGATCTATTCAATACTGATTGATTGAAGACAGAAGGTTTCACCACAGACAGGATGTGGAAGGCCTTACCACTTCCTGACACTTCTTGACGATGGTATTAAACAAAAAGGCACCAAGTGAAAAACAAAGACCTCCACAATGACATGATGTAAATGCAAACAAAGTGATTACACAACGATATAAAGGTGTTCAACACACCTAGAAAAAGACCACAAATGACTACGCATGACACACAAAGTGACCACACAAATATACATAATGACCAAAAAAGTTACAAAGACCACAAACATGAACAAAGGTAAAAAAAAATTTAAAAAAAAACCTACACAGACACACACAATGACCCAAAAGTTGTGCAAAACTAAAAGAAACAAAACTATGTACTAATATACAAAATGGCCAAGAATTATGCTTCATGATACAAAGAGGGATAAATGGACTAAAGACAGATACAAGATAGACATAAAGACCCACAAAACAGACAGACACGGAGTCACAATGCACATATTCATGTCAATTATGGCGGATTATGTCGTGGACATAAAAGCATATGAGCAGCAACACAGTGAAAACCTAAGCACATATAGCAGAAATGGCGTTCCCAGTTGCCCATGTCCTGTAAGCACTGTGTCTTTTGATTAACTGAGATGCAGCTCATCTGCCACTATGCATGAACATCTGGGCAGCATAATAACTCTTCTTCTTATCTGCAGGAATCCAGCAGTAAAAAGTGAAGCCTGCGCATCAAAGGGCAAAACCAGGAGAGCCCCGTAAATCCCATGCTGCCTAAAATCACTGATGACTGTGTTGCTGGATGGCAAGAATTGAACATATCTCTGTGTTAACCACACATTTAGGCCACGTATGACTGTAACTGAAAGACATATTGCAGGACATGAAACGAAAGCAAAACCATAATATCAGTTAATGGAATTTCTTGTTGAAGCTTGAGACCTTTATATGAAGCAAAGTGAAACTCGGCCTGCATTGTTGGCAGGATCCAATGAGAGGTATGTGAACAGGGCACACCTTTAAAATGTCTATAATTTTTAAAGTAAATATTTTCAGTACTCCGTACATGAGGAGGTGGTCAGACTCATATGTGAAATTTTTGATTTATAAAAGCAGATTTATGTTGATGTTTGCAGAACCAAATGGCTGCACGTTTCAACAGTGAATTTTAGAAGCACCTAAGATATTTAGTATTTTTTTATAAGTTCAGGGTTGGAAAACTATGAACCAATTCATGCAACTGAAATGAAGAAAAGTTTTCTGTTTTTGGTTGTAGTAGCTGGTGGCACTGCATGTAAAGTACTTTGTGTTTACTCCATGCAAACAAGATGCTTAGAACCTTGCAATGATATACTTCTTCCATATTCTTGTGAAGACAGCCAGTTCAGTGACATCAACAGGGATGCCAACAGAGTGGCGCTGGAAAAAAAGTAAACAAAAAGAAATAAGTTTATGTCTACGTTGCTGGTTAGATGACTCTCTAACACGAACACCTTTTTTTTATCGTCACAGAGGTACAAGAACAGCTATTGTTTCTCTTTTGATAGAGACAGAGATGAGCTGATGGCAGGGGCTAGGGGCTAACCTAGGTCAAACACATTCAGAACATAAGGTGATCCACATACAGTGTTGCTTAAAAGTATATGCACCCAAAGTACCTACATTTCTTAATAAAAATGATTCCAAATATAAGCTGATTTTAATCCAGAGAGACGTACGTTAACAGGACACACCTTTTTAATGTCTATAATTTTTAAAGTAAATATATTCAGTACTCCTGTTTGCTGAACCAAACGGCCGCACATTTCAAGTGTTGTGATCGTGAAGCACCTAAGACATTTAGTATTTTTTATAAGTTCAGGGTTGGAATACTATGAACCAATTCATGCAACTGAAATGACGCAAAGTTTTCGGTTGTTGGTCGTAATTGTCGGTGGCACTGCAAGAAAAGTACTTTGTGTTTACTACAAACAAGATGCAAAACTGAGATGGGGAGAATGTAAATGTACCTGTCAAACCAGAACATGTTAGCACACAATCCTGCGCAGGATGCTACTTTAAGTGGTAAAATACAGCTTCTTTATTCTTATGAACATAGCCAGTCCAGTGACATAACAGGATGCCAACAATCAGCTCCCATTCCTGGTAGATGACTGTGTGACATGAATGTGGTATTTTTACTGTTTATAACAATCAGGTCCATAATAATAGCAGCACTCTTACATCTAAAGAAGCTGGTGAGTAAATCATCACAGAGGTACAAGAATGGCTATTGTTTCTCTTTTGATAAAGATGAGCTTCAGGTGATATAGGTTAAATACATTCACAACAAATGATGATCCACATATAGTGCTGCTTAAAGGAATATATGATATCAAAGTTTTTACATTTCTTCATAAAAATGATTCCAAATATAAGTGGCTTTTAACCCAAGTTCTATTACTTGCTTATGCAGGAAAATTAGCCAATATTACAATATTATCTGTTTCATTTGTTTGATTGGTTCTCTTTGTCTGCTTTCTGGACTTGTGTGAAAATCTGCTGATAGCATCTTGGCCTCTGGCTGCTTTCATCAGTCGGCAGATGGCATGCTAGGTCGCGGCGTCTACCTCAGCAGAAATCTGGAGAAAGCGAGCCGCGACCCCATTGATCACCCCGAGCATGACAGGGTCGTCATTAGGGTTTCAGTCAACGTGGGAAAAGTGATTGCCATCAATCGTCAAAACCACCCATATCAGAAGACCTGGCATGACTACGGATACGACACTGCCTGGGTGCCACCCAACTGTAAGATGGTGAAGAGCGGCTTGGAGGAGAATTGTGGCTGGGATCCCAAACGAATCAAGATCCAGAAGGCCATCAGACCAATCCCAATCCAGCACCACCCCTCTGGATATGCACACAGCTACATGTAAACTCCATGAGCAGTTAAAAATATTTTTTTTTATGTTCAGATATATTTTTATATATTTGGATAATGAATAAATGACAATCTATTTTAAAACTGTGTCACTGTAACATGGAAAATAAACAAGTCAGAAATCTGAGTTGAAGCGTCTGCTGTCATTCTGATACAATGAAGATGAATGAAAAGAATGAAAAGATCAGATCCCTACATGGCATGTAGGTCCTCAAACCATAAAACTAGTCCAAAACAAGTGAAATCAAATGTGTACAGAAGAGAACAGATGCCATTTTCAGATTATATTAGATTAGATTAGATTCAGCTTTATTGTCATTGCATATAGTATGGGTATATACACAACGAAATGTAAATTGGCATCTAATCACAAGTACAGATAGCAAAAAGTGCAAAGCGTACCCAATAATAGGTAACAGGCTATGATTATTGTATTAGGTAAATTAGTGTGGGTGAGCATTGGTATATTATATCACATTTGATTACAGATCATTGCAGGTTTATTTTCTTTTTATATATTTTTTTAAAGACATAGACACAAAAGACACCTTATTGTCATTTTAGATTTACTATGAAAACATGTGTGGTGGTTCTTATTACAGCAGCACAATAAAACAAGAGCATGATTTAAAAAAAATAATTATACTCAAAAGAGGTGGTAAAAAAGTTAAAGTGAGCATAAAGTGACGTAGTAGAAACACTGTAAAATAAAATAGACAATTTATAATTAAAAAAACAAACAAAAACAACAGAGAATAAAAAAACAACTATTTATAACCAGATAAGTATCGACCCAACAGTACAAAAGTTATTGCATGTTTATTTCACAGTAGCTATTATCAGGTGTGTGTGAGGAGAGGTGGAGATGGAGGCTACAGCTCTGGAGAAGAAACTGTTCCTCATTGTATTTCTTCGTGGCTACTGTAGCTAGCTCTCTTGCTCTCTTGTGCAGGTAGTTAGCATACACAGGGTACATATCTAGGAGGTCAGTTCCCTCATCTCATTCATTCATCTTCTGTGCTTTGTTTTGCAACCTGGGCCGAATCATTTTTTCATGGTTTCTGCTGTGCAGCTGGCACACCACTGACACAGCATGCTTTCTGTGGTGTTTCTGTAGACGTTCGTCAATAGGTAAGAGGGAAGTCTGGCCTGGGTGTGCGCAGAAAATCTCCTACTGCTGCTATATGCTACTCCTATATGCTGATATTAAGTACATTGCAAACCTTGTCAAGCCAAAACTTCAAAGGAGAACCGAAAGGAGTCACAGTCTGTCTGTGGAAGAACAGGTCCTCATTGCTCTGTGCTTCTATGCATCTGGGACTTTCTACCAAGTTGTTGGTGACAATATAGGAGTGGGCAAATCAACTGTGATGTAGTGAAGGCTGTGTCAATTGCATTGGCCAGCCGGGTCAATCAGTTTGTTTCACTTCCATGCTTGCGTGTATTGTCCTGCACAACTTTCCCCCCAAGCACAATGTCCCTCTCTCCGTGATGATGTTGATGGGTTATTTCAAGGGGACAAGATCATTTTTATTTTTATTTTATTTTTACTTTACTATACTGAAAGGCTTAATTGGTAGCCCATGTCTACTTTATTTACTTTATCACTGTAACAGTTGAGCGAAATATAAATAAAAGTATATACACTAAATGATAAAAATATATTATTTGACCAATTCTAAAGTTTTCTTCCTGAAATCAACCTTGAAATCTTACCCCCTGTTGGGATCACGATAATCCTGTTTTTTTGGATCAAAGTTATCCAGATCCTACTGAAAAGTTTTGAACAACACAAACTGAAGGTTTGATCCAGATTAAAACTAGGATTGGATTCCGTGATCTAATCCGATTTCAGATTACTTCTTTCCCTTTTGAACAACCCATTTTCAAGATTTGATCCAATCCGATAACCAAAATCCGATCAGATTACCTTTGAACGACTGGCCCCAAAAAAGAACAACCTTTTTAAAAACAAAAAACAAAAAACAACGTAAAACAAAGTGATTACACAACAACATAAGATGTTCAACACACCTAGAAAGAGACCAGAAATGACTACGCAGACACACAAAGTGAAAACACAAATATACATAATGACCAAAAAAGTTACGAAGACCACAAAGATGAACAAAATGACACTAAAATAAAACTGATCAGGAAGGGTGGCTCCGTCACTGGCTGCAGTCAGGGAACATTTGAATCAGTGGTGGAGAGGAGGACTCTGAACAAACTGTGTATTGTGTGGTGGAGAGGGTGGTCAGGGTTATCCATGATTGATAACAGACAATGGAGCACCTTCTCCAGAAGACTCAGACAGCATCGTTGTCTTAAAGAAAGCTACAGGAAATCTTTCCTGCCTCAAGCCATCAGTCTATACAACTCACCATCTGTGTGTGACAGATTTGCACATGGTTGTTTGGTTATTGGTTGTAAATTCACTTCATTTAACTTTTTCTTTTTTTAATATTTACTTATTTTAATATTCACTTATTTTATAATTCTTGTAAATATTGTGCATAGTTTTTTTTTTTTTAGTTATTGTTTTAGTTTTTTTGTTATATGTATGGTGCCGAGTGCCTGTATATTGCGGCTGCAACTGTGACATTTCCCAGCTTGGGATTAATAAAGCATCTATCTATCCATCTATCGTAAATAAAACAACCTACACATACACATAAAATGACCTGAAGTGGTATAAAACAACTAAAACAAACAAAACGACACAAAGAGGGATAAATTGTCACGCCTGCCGATAGGAATTGGACACTAATTCAGTCACAAACCAAGAGCCAGTGGTTGTGGTGATTTAACCACTTTATTGTCAAGACAGAGGAAGCAGGTGGGAGAAGATTTGCAGGTCGACGGATATGGACCAGAAGCAGGTTTGTGGGGAATCCAGGGAAAGCAGGGGTGGAAATGCTGGGAGGAAGGCTGGCGGACTGGTGGAGCTGGGTGAGGATTCCGGGGAAAATACGACAGAGCAGGTGAGTAGATGATATAAGAGCTGAAGACAAGGAAGACAACAGTCAGTACTTGCAAAGGAAAACTCAGAACTATACCACAGCACTATACCATTAAAGGTTAGCAGACAATCTGGGGACAAATGGAGGAATGAATCAAGATTTAAAGACGAGGGGAGTAGTAGGCTGATGAGGCTCCATTGATTGCAGGTGTGCAGCTCCAGACCAACCTCCAGTCAGGAAACACACATAGAGAGACAGACACACCCAACAAGGAACACACAGGAAATCCTAACATGAATGTCCTAAAGACGGAAACAATATAGCCATAAAGACCCACAACACAGAGGCAGATCCAAATGACTACCAAGGTGCCCACTGAGAATCAGTCTAGTGCCAAATGGATAATGACACTGTCTGAGGTGGAGAGTGCAAAGTCAGTGTGAACCACGGAGTTACAATGCACATATTTATGTCAAATATGGCACAGTATGTTGTGGAAATTAAAGCATATGAGCAGCAACACAGTGAAAACCTAAGCACATATAGCCGAAATGGCGTTCCTAGTTGCCCATGTCCTGTAAGCACTGTGTCTTTTGATTAACTGAGATGCACCTCATCTGCCACTATGCATGAACATCTGGGCAGCATTATAACTCTTCTTCTTATCTGCAGGAATCTAGCAGTATAAAGTGAAGCCTGCGCATCAAAGGGCAAAACCAGGAGAGCCCCGTAAATCCCATGCTGCCTAAAATCACTGATGATTGTGTCACTGGATGGCAAGAATGAAACCTATCTCTGTGTTAACCACACCTTACAAATTAGGCCAGGTATGTAAATGAAAGACATTTGCATGACATGAAACGAAAGCAAAACCATAATATCAGTTAATGGAATTTCCTGTTGGAGCTTGAGGTCTTTATATAAAGCAAAGTGAGACTCAGCCTACATTGTTGGCAGGATCCAGAGAGAGGTACGTGAACAGGGCACACCTTTAAAATGTCTATAATTAGTAGTAGGACTTATGTTGCTGTTTGTAGGATCAAGCGACCACGTATTAACTGTGTTTTTCGAAGCACCTAAGATATTTACTTTTTGTACTTTTTATAAGGTCAGGGCTGGAAAACTATGAACCAATTCATGCAACTGAAAGGAAGTAGTTTTGAACAGTTTTGGTTGTAGTAGTTGGTGGCACTGCAAGAAAAGTACTTTGTGTTTGCAATGCAAACAAGATGCTTAGTATGTTATCATTCAACACAGAACCTTGCAATGATATACTTCTTTAAGTAGTGAAACATAGTTTCCTTATTCTTGTGAAGATAGTCAGTCCAGTGACATAACAGGGATGCTGACAGTGTGGTGCTGGAAAAAAGTAAACAAAAAACCAAAAGTTTATGTCTATGTTGCTGGTAGATGACTGTGTTTTTTCTACTGTTTATAGCAATTAGGTCCACAAAAAAAAATAGCAGCACTCTAAAAAAGCTGGTGAGTAAATCGTCACAGAGGTACAAGAATGGCTATTGTTTCTCTTTTGATAAAGATGAGCTTAAGGTGATAAGCTAGGTTAAATACATTCAGAACAAATGATGATCCACATACAGCGCTGCTTAAAAGTATATGCATCCAAAGTTTCTATATGTGTGCATAAAAATGATTCCAAATATAAGTGGCTTTTAACCCAAGCTCTATTACTTGCTTATGCAGGAAAATTAGCCAATATTACAATATTATTGTACCTGTTTAATCTGTTTGATTGGTTCTCTTTGTCTGCTTTCTGGACTTGTGTGAAAATCTGCTGATGTTTTAAATAATTTTTTGCAGAAATGTAGAAAATTCTGAGGGAAGCAAAGACTGTAAATGAAGGATTGTTAATGTTCATTCCTCTCATGTTGTTATTTGCAGTTATTTTACACCTTAAATCATAAAAAAGATCTTTACTCCAGAACATCATCATGAGCCAGGAGTCACAGTGCGAGTGGGCTGAAGATGACTTTCAGTCACCAGGGGCAGCACGGCTGCTCCAAGAACCCGTAAATGGCAAATCATATGTCATGTACCACGGAACCACTAGAGCCAATGCTGATAGCATCTTGGCCTCTGGCTGCTTTCGTCAGTCGGCAGATGGCATGCTAGGTCGCGGCGTCTACCTCAGCAGAGATCTGCAGAAAGCGAGCCGCTATCCTCTTGATCACCCTGAGCATGATAGGGTCGTCATTAGGGTTACGGTCAACGTAGGAAAAGTGATTGCCATCAATCGTCAAAACCACCCAAATCAGAAGACTTGGCATGACAACGGATATGACACTGCCTGGGTGCCACCCAACTGTGGGATGGTGAAGAGTGGCTTGGAGGAGAATTGTGTCTGGGATCCCAAACGAATCAAGATCCAGAAGGCCATCAGACCAACCTCAACCCAGCACTCCTCTGGATATGCACAAGGCCGGAAGTAAGGACTAGGACTTTGTGTCTTCTTTCCCATATCTATCTATCTATCTATCTATCTATCTATCTATCTATCTATCTATCTATCTATCTATCTGTCTATCTAAGGTAAATAAAACAACCTACACAGACACATAAAATGACCAGAAGTGCAAAGAGTGCAAAGTCAGTGTGAGACACGGAGTCACAATGCACATATTTATGACAATTATGGCGGATTATGTCGTGGAAATAAAAGCATATGAGCAGCAACACAATGAAAACCTAAGCACATATAGCAGAAATGGCGGTACTAGTTGCCCATGTCCTGTAAGCACTTTGTCTTTTTGATTAACTGAGATGCAACTCATCTGCCACTATGCATGAACATCTGGGCAGCATAATAACTCTTCTTCTTATCAGCAGGAATCCGGCAGTAAAAAGTTAAGTCTGCGCATCATAGGGCAAAACCAGGAGAGCCCCGTAAATCCCATGCTGCCTAAAATCACTGATGATTGTGTTGCTGGATGGCAAGAATCAAACATATCTCTGTGTTAACCACACATTTAGGCCCCATATGACTGTAACTGAAAGACATATTGCAGGACATAAAACGAAAGCAAAACCATAATGTACATTTATGGAATTTCTTGTTGAAGGTTGAAGTCTTTATATAAAGCAAAGTGAATCTCAGCCTACATTGTTGGCAAGATCCGGACAGAGGCATGTGAACAGGGCACACCTTTAAAATGTCTATAATTAGTAGTAGGATTTATATGGCTTTTTGTAGGATTTATAAATTGTCACAGAGGTACAAGAACTGATGTTGTTAGAGATGAACAAATTCAGAACATAAGATGATCCACATACAGTGCTGCTTAAAAGTATATGCAGCCAAAGTTTCTATATTGCTGCATAAAAATTATTCCAAATCTAAGTGGATTTTAATTCAAGCCCTATTACTTGTTTATCCGGGAAAATGTTCTTGTTTTTATCCAATATTACAATATTATCTGTTTCATTTGTTTGATTGGTTCTCTTTGTCTGCTTTCTGGACTTGTGTGAAAATCTGCTGAGGGAAGCTAAATATTGTTAATTTTCATTCCTGTCATGTTGTTATTTGCAGTTATTTTACACCTATAATCATAATAAACATCTTTCCTGCAGGGGCATCAGCCTAAGATGGCTGATGGAGGAGCTGAAAAGGTCTGTAACAGTCTGATGCAGTGGGTGAGAGGGGGCAGATAAGTATTAAAGTCAGCTGGTTGTAGTTGTTTCCTCTGCAGTAACAGAGTATCACCAAAAGATAACAACCTTAAAAAAATAAATTTAAAAAAAACACAAAAACAAGCTGAAACAACATTTTAGTCTTGTTTTCCTTTCCCAGTGAATGGTCCTCTAATTATCCACTATCTTATTGTCAGGGACAGATGTTAAGAAGATGTTTCCTAACGAGTCCAATTGCCCTTGTTGTGTCTTTGGTAAACCATGACCTGGATGACTGAGAACCTTTACAGACAGAAGTCAGTGTGTATTTAGCTTGTCAGGCCACAACCTTTACTAAACAGCATGCTTGTTTTTCCACCTTTTTGTTTACTTGCACATCACATCTTTGTGAGTGTACGCACACCAACACAACGCACAAAATGCTGTGTATCTACATCATATTTGTGCCACAATGGAAATTAGAAAATTACCCCGAAAGTAAAAGCTTCCCACAGCAAATACAGTGTTTTGTAATCTATCACTTTCACCGCAGTACAAAAAAAAGGTGACCCACTGAGTACTAACACAACGGGTAAGAGGAGTTATGTTTAAGCAACCATTAGCAAGTGAAGCAAAGACTGTAAATGAAGGATTGTTAATTTTAATTCACAACTTTAATTCAATTTTAAGTCATCTTGTTTGCAGTTATTTTATATCTTAAAACATAATAAACATCTTTCCTACAGGGACATCAACATGAGCCAGGGGTCACAGTACCACTGGACTGAAGATGACTTTCTGCCACCAGGGGGCCAATGGGTTTACATCAGTCCATATCATGGCTGGAGATACATCCTGCCTGGGGGCCACTGCCACCCAACTATGAGATGGTGAATAGCGGCTTGGAGGAGAATTGTTTCTGGGATCCCAAATGAATCAAGATCCAGAAGGCCATCAGACCAACCTCAACCCAGTACTCCTCTGAATATACATGAAACAACATGAGCGGTTATTAATTCATTTTTATATGTTTGGATAATGAATAAATGACAATCTATTTTAAAACTGTGTCATTGTAACATGGAAAATAAACAAGTCAGAAATCTGAGTTGAAGCGTCTGCTGTCATTCTGATACAATGATGGTGAATGAAACGAATGAAAAGAGCAGATCCCTACCTGGCATGTACGGTGGAATTAATTAAAATGTACTGTGTTTACACTTGCAGTGTATTACAGTGTCTACAGCATACGGCTGGTATGACCACAGAGAATCACCACCTAAATTGACAACTGTTAAAACAACTGGGTAATGTAGATATTTGGATGTTAACCATGAAATGAAACACAGGGATCAGATTCATTATGTACCAGGACAGTGAGATCAAACATTCAGCCATGTCCATAAAGAAATATTGTATCTGCAGCAGTAAGGACCAGGACTTTGTGTCTTCCATTTCATTATGTAAGACTTAATGACAGAAAAACTGAGGCCTGGATGCTTCCAAATAAGTCCCCAAACCATAAAACTAGTCTAAAACAAGTGAAATCAAAGATGTACAGAGGAGAACTGGTGCCATTTGCAGATTAGATTACTGTAAAATGGCCCTGCGATAGACTGGCGACCTGTCCAGGGTGTACCCCGCCTCTCGCCCGATGACAGCTGGGATAGGCTCCAGCAGACCCCCCGCAACCCTTACCAGGAATAAGCGGGTACAGAAGATGAATGAATGAATGAATTACTGTGAAATAAAATAGTGACACTTTATAATCCAAAACAAAACAAACAAAAAAACCCAACTATGTATAACCAGATAAGTATCGACCCAACAGTACAAAAGTTATTGCATGTTTGTTTCACAGTAGCTATTATCAGGTGTGTGTGAGGAGAAGTGGTGATGGAGGCTACAGCTCTGGGGAAGAAACTGTTCCTCATTGTATTTCTTCGTTGCTATTGTAGCTAGCTCTCTTGCTCTCTTGTGCAGGTGGTTATATCATACATAGGGTACATATCTGGGAGGTCAGTTTCCACTATCTTCTTCGCTTTGTTTTGCCACCTGGGCTGAGTCATTTCTAGTTTCTGCTGTGCAGCTGGCACACCACACCACTGACGCAGGATGCTTTCTGTGGTGCGTCAGTAGACGTTCGTCAGTAGCTGAGAGGGAGGTCTGGCCTGGGTGTGTGCAGAAAGTCTCCTATGTTAGCTTTAAGAAGTGAGAGGTGTTCAGGGTTCATGTGAGGTTAATGGTTATGTATATTCACAGAAACTTGATGTGGTAAACTCCACCTTCAAGAAGTTTATGTGAAGTGGGTAGTGGGTGGACATCCTAAAGTATAGCAGGACTGCTGATTTTCAGTGCATAACAATGTGAAAATGCATCATACAGCAGATAAGTATTAAAGTCAGCTGGTTGTAGTTGTTTCCTCTGCAGTAACAGAGTATCACCAAAAGATAACAACCTTAAAATAAATAAATAAATAAAAAAAAAACTGAAAAACAAGCTGAAACTACGTTTTAGTCTTGTTTTCCTTTCCCAGTGAATGGTGCTCTAATTATCCACTATCTCATTGTCAGGGACAGATGTTAAGAAGATGTTTCCTAACGAGTCCAATTGCCCTTGTTGTGTCTTTGGTAAACCATGACTGAGAACCTTTACAGACAGAAATTGTGTGTATTTAGCTTGTCAGGCCACAACCTTTACTAAACTGCATGCTTGTTTTTCCACCTTTTTGTTTACTTGCACATCACATCTTTGTGAGTGTACACAGACCAACACAACACACAAAGTGCTGTGTATCTACATCATATTTGTGCCACACTGGAAATTAGAAAATTACCCCGAAAGTAAAAGCTTCCCACAGCAAATACAGTGTTTTGTAATCTATCACTTTCACACAGCAGTACAAAAAAAAGGTGACCCTCTGAGTGCTAACACAACGGGAAAGAGGAGTTGTGTTTAAGCAGCCAGTTAAAGAAGCCATTTAGTACTGTAGGAGCCGTGCTTTATTGATAAACATTGTATCCCCAAATCACTAGGCAACAGTATTTCCTTTTGTGTTCTGACCTGAACTGGATGTTGGTGGGGTGTCAGGCAGGTTATTTGAGGTTGCTCAGGGTTGAGCCCAGGTGTTGCTGATGAATGAAGGAGCAAACTGTTTTTGACGGTGCTTGAGGGTGTTTAGCGGTTTTCTGTTATTTTTTATATATGACAAGTGGCTTCATCAAGAAATTAAATGAATATTATTATTTCAAACACAAAGAAGTTTGCGTTGGTTTATTGCCTGCTCAAGTACCAGTCAAAACAAAAGCAATCAGTGTCCAGCAGTGACTACATGACTAGGCACTACAAGTACAATGGCGCTGTCATGTGGTATTTGCTCCGACACTGGTTGGCTGGTTACAAAGGCAGGGAAGGAAACATCAATATTTTGCAGAAGCCAGCCTGGAGAAGGCCTGAGATTGGCCGAGAGCCTTTTCCCACATTCTTTCCGCTTCCAGCTTGTCTTCTGATTGGCTGGGCCACAAGACAGGATGGACATCCTTCAGGCAAAAGAAATCACCACAGACTGAAAGGACCAGCTAATGGCTATTTTTGGTGAGAGGAAATAGCTTTACTGCACATGTCAAAGTGATATTTCAAGAGCTACATTAACATATTACAGATTAAAAGGTCTATTTACATCATACACCGATCAAGCATAACATTATGTAGGTCTCCCTTGTGCCTCCAAAACAGTTCTGACTCATAAGAGAATGGACATGGGCCTTCTGATGGTGTCCTGTGGTGTCTGTCAACAGAATGTTGTTAGTGGGTTGAGGCGAGGGACCTCTGTGGATCATCCCACAGATACTTGAACAGTTTGGGATCTAGTGAATTTGTGTGTGTGTCATTGCTATGGGGTGGGGGTGCCTGGTCTGGCCTAGGTGGGTGGTACATGTCTAAGTAACATCCACACAAAAGCCAGGTCCAAAAGATTCCCAGCAGAAAATTAATTTGTAAATTTAAATTGTCACAAGACGGTCAATGTTACTTCTCATGTCAGTGGTTTTAATGTTGTGGCTGATCGGTGCACTTGTTTATAGCTTTACTAGTCTCAGTGTACAGTACTAAAACCACAATGTCAACTAGAGACATATAACATTTGAGTTTTAGTTTTTAATGTGTGTTTAAAGTTTAGGAAAATTATGACTTACGTTATGTCAGTATCATAGTATAGAGTCAAAAATAATGTTTTCTTTTAAGGAGAACCCTGAGTCTGGTTATTGATATAAATGTCAAGTCAGGGTAGACTTCCAGGGTGGTCTGTACTGACCAGCTGTGCTCAGTCCTGCATTAGATTGTTCTTCATCTCTTAGTCATCACTGAAAGTTCCAGTTAAGTAAAAAAAAACACATTGTTTTCCAACCTTGGGCTGGTTGAAATGACATTGTACATAAAAAAAAACATTGCTCTGGGTCGCCTGAGTGGAGAGAGATCAGAATTTTAAGACACACAGAAATGGAGTGAAAGTAAATGATACAATACTTTTAATGCTTTACAGCATCTACATCCACCTGGAGCAGGGATGGGCAACTGGCGGCCCGGGGGCCGCACACGGCCCGCGACCTCACTTGAAGTGGCCCTTAGATTAATTTTTGAAAATTATAAAAATGTGTCCTCTGTGCCACTGAATAAGTTGTAATGACACAGTTGGCCACTAGATGGCGCCCCTAATGCAGACGCCGCCTCGTGGATGCTTCCACTCTACCAGTGAAGAGGAGACGTTGAGCCATGGCTAAGAGGGAGGAGAGAGAAAACTTGATTGAGAAAATCGTGTCTTTCCGGATGAAAGAACATTATCCGTTCACAGAATGTAAATGCAAACCTATGTGCATTTGTGCTTAGTCTGCTTAGAGACGTTATCTGCCATGAAAGATTTCAATTTGAATCGCTGCTACAACAAAGCTAAATACGAGAAGTATACTGAAGCTGCAAGGGCTGCTATCATAGTAGACCTCAAATCAAAAGTACGCAAACAACAGCGCAAACAACTCTTTCTTAGTGTAAAAATGCACAAATAAAAAAAAAAAAAATCACAGTAAGTGGTTATTTTTTGTTTACTTCACTAAACACACACACACATATATATATATATATATATATATATATAAAAAAACAATGTCCCTCTCACCCTCTTGGGGTGGTATCTGTGTCATCCTCAAGCTCAGGTCCTCTACCAGAGGCCTGGCAGTTTGAGGGTTCTGCACAGTATCTTAGCTGTTCCTAGGACTGTGCTCTTCTGGACTGAGGCTTCTGATGTTGTTCCTGGGATCTGTTGGAGCCACTCCCCCAGTTTGGGGGTCACTGCCCCGAGTGCTCGCACTACCACGGGGACCATGCTCGCCTTGACCTTCCACATTTGTTCCAGCTGTTCTTTCAACCCTTGGTACTTTTCAACCTTTCTGTGTTCCTTCTTTCTGATGTTGGCGTCTGCTGGTATCGCCACATCTATCACCACCGCCTTCTTTTGCTGTTTGTCTATCACCACTATGTATGGTTGGTTAGCCAGGACCTGTTTGTCAGTCTGGAAGCTGAAGTCCCACAGCACCTTGGCCCTGTTGTTCTCAGCCACCTTCTGTGGTGCAGCCCATTGGGATTTGGGTAATTCTATTCCATACTGGATACAGATGTTCCCGTACACTATTTCAGCCACTTGGTTGTGTCTCTCCATGTACGTTGACCCGACGAGCATCTTACACCCTGCTATTATGTGCTGGACTCTCTCAGGGGCATCTTTGCATAGTCTGCACCTTGGGTCTGATCTACTCTTGTAGATCTTGGCCTCTATGGCACTTGTACCTAGGGCCTGTTCTTGTGCTGCCATGATCAGTGCCTCTGTGCTGTCTCTGAGTCCAGCCTTTTCCAGCCATTGGTAACCACTTCTTCAATTTGGCGGTGGTACATGCCATGTAGGGGCTTGTCCCTCCAGGTAGTCTGCTCCTCTTCCTCTGCACTCTTATTGGGTTTCTGTTGCCTGAGACATTCACTTAGCAGTTCATCCTTTGCGGCCATTTTTCTGATGTACTCTTGGATTTTTGATGTTTCATCCTGGATAGTGGCCTTGATGCTCACTAGTCCTTGGCCTCCCTCTTTCCGCTTAGTGTACAGTCTCAGAGTGCTGGATTTGGGGTGAAACCCTCCGTGCATGGTGAGGAGCTTTCTTGTCTTGATGTCTGTGGCTTCTATCACCTCCTTTCGCCAGCTTATGATCCCAGTGGGGTATCTGATGACTGGTATTGCGTACATGTTGATGGGTTGGATCTTGTTCCTGCCATTCAGCTGACTTTTCATCACCTGCCTCACTCTCTGGAAGTATTTGATTGTGGTTGACTTCCTTGCAGCTTCCTCATGGTTTCAGTAGCCTGTGGAATACCAAGGTACTTGTAGCTGTCTGGGATATCACCTATGTTGCCCTCTGGTAGGTCAACCCCTTGAGTTCTGATCATCTTGCCTCTCTTTGAGACCATCTGGCCACACTTGTCCAATCCGAATGACATCCCTATGTCGTTGCTGTAGATCCTGGTGGTGTGGATCAGTGAGTCGATTTCTCGCTCATTCCTGGCGTACAGCTTGATGTCATCCATGTAGAGCAGGTGGCTAATTGTTGCTCCACTTCGGAATTGGTGCCCGTAACCACTCTTTGTGATGATCACCCTTTATGCATGTTGCCTTTCTGTAGCTCTGTTAGCTGGCTAACTTCCCTCCGGTCCGAGCCGGTATGACTCTGTCATTTGTCTGTACTCTCATGTTCCTGAGGTAGGCCTGATACATTAAGGATATTGCCCAAGGATCCTCACTAGATGCAGTTGTATTTGCCCCTCACTGGCAGCCATTATATTACATTTGCCCCAACTGCGATTCGAACCCTGACCCCCCTTAGATAGATAGATAGATAGATAGATAGAACAAGTAGCTAAAAATAGAGGGTATATCTTCCCCTTTTACTGCTTTGCCCTCTGTTTCCCTCTTCATCTCCTTCTAGAGGTTTCTTTCCAGACATCTTCAAGTCAAGCAATGAGGGCCACATATTTACTTTTTTGGTAATTAAATTAATATCAAGAGAACTTGTTACGAACATACTGTTAACAAAGGTGGTCCCCTCATTGTGTGTCTCTAACACAGCACTGCTTTGATCTATTTAATACTGATTGATTAAAGACAGAATGTTTCACCACAGACTGATGTGGAAGGCCTTACCACTTCCTGACACTTCTTGAAGATGGTATTGAACAAAAAGGCACCAAGTGAAAAACAAAGACCTCCACAATGACATGATGTAAAAGCAAACGAAGTGATTACACAATGATATAAAGCTGTTCAACACACCTAGAAAAAGACCACAAATGACTACGCATGACACATAAAGTGACCACACAAATATACATAATGACCTAAAAAGTTACGAAGACCACAAAGATGAACAAAGGTAAAAAAAATAAAAATAAAAAAAAAACCTACACAGACACTCAAAATGACCCAAAAGTTGTACAAAACTAAAAGAAACAAAACTATGTACTAATGTACAAAATGGCCAAGATTTCATGACTTCATGATACAAAGAGGGATAAATGGACTAAAGACAGATACAAGATAGACATAAAGACCCACAACACAGACAGACACGGAGTCACAATGCACATATTCATGTCAATTATGGCGGATTATGTTGTGGAAATAAAAGCATATGAGCAGCAACACAGTGAAAACCTAAGCACATATAGCAGAAATGGCGTTCCTAGTTGCCCATGTCCTGTAGGCACTGTGTCTTTTGATTAACTGAGATGCAGCTCATCTGCCACCATGCATGAACATCTGGGCAGCATTATAACTCTTCTTCCTATCTGCAGGAATCCAGCAGTAAAAAGTGAAGCCTGCGCATCAAAGGGCAAAACCAGGAGAGCCCCGTAAATCCCATGCTGCCTAAAATCACTGATGACTGTGTTGCTGGATGGCAAGAATTGAACATATCTCTGTGTTAACCACACTTTTAGGCCATGTATGACTGTAACTGAAAGACATATTGCATGGCATGAAATGTAAGCAAAACCATGGAACTTCCTGTTGAAGCTTGAAGTGTTTATATGAAGCAAAGTGAAACTCAGCCCACATTGTTGGCAGGATCCAGAGAGGTACGTGAACAGGGCACACCTTTAAATTGTCTATTATTCTTAAAGTAAATATTTTCAGTACTCTGTGTATGAGGAGCTGGTCAGACTCGTGTGTGAAATTTTTGATTTATAAAAGCAGATTTATGTTGCTGTTTGCAGAACCAAACGGTCGCACATTTCAACAGTGAATTTTAGAAGTACCTAAGATATTTAGTATTTTCTATAAGGTCAGGGTTGTAAAACTATGAACCAATTCATGCAACTGAAGTGAAGAAAAGTTTTCTGATTTTGGTTGTAGTAGTTGGTGGCACTGCATGTAAAGTACTTTGTGTTTACTCTATGCAAACAAGATGCTTAGCATGTTAGCATTCAGCACAGAACTTTGCAATGATATACTTCTTCCTCATTCTTGTGAAGATAGCCAGTTCAGTGACATTAACAGGGATGCCAACAGAGTGGCGCTGGAAAAAAAACTAAACAAAAAACAAAAAGTTTATGTCTACGTTGCTGGTAGATGACTATCTAACATGAACACCTTTTTTTTATCGTCACAGAGGTACAAGAACAGCTATTGTTTCTCTTTTGATAGAGATAGAGATGAGCTTAAGGGGCTAACCTAGGTCAAACACATTCAGAACATACAATGATCCACATACAGTGTTGCTTAAAAGTATATGCAGCCAAAGTACCTACATTTCATAATAAAAATTATTCCAAATATAAGCTGATTTTAATCCAGAGAGACGTTTGTGAACTGGACACACCTTTTTAATGTCTATAATTTTTAAAGTAAATATATTCAGTACTCCTGTTTGCGGAACCAAACGGCCGCACGTTTCAAGTGTGATCGTGAAGCACCTAAGATATTTAGTATTTTTTAAGTTCAGGGTTGGAATATTTTGAACCAGTTCATGCAACTGAAGTTTTCAGTTGTTGGTCATAGTAGTTGGTGGCACTGCAAGAAAAGTACTTTGTGTTTACTAACAAGATGCATCAAACAAGATGCAAAACTGAGATGGGGAAAATGTAAATGTACCTGTCAAACAAGAACATGTTAGCACACAATCCTGCGCAATATGCTACTTTAAGTGGTAAAACCTTATTCTTATGAACATAGCCAGTCCAGTGACATAACAGGGATGCCAACAATCAGCTCCCATTCCTGGTAGATGACTATGTAACATAAACGTGGTATTTATTTATAGCAATCAGGTCCATAAAAATAGCAGCACTCTTACATCTAAAGAAGCTGGTGAGTAAATCGTCACAGAGGTACAAGAACTGCTATTGTTTCTCTTTTGATAAAGATGAGCTTAAAGTGATAAGCATATAGTACTGCTTAAAAGTATATGCAGCCAAAGTTTCTACATTTCTACATAAAAATTATTCCAAATATAAGTGGCTTTTAACCCAAGTTCTGTTACGTGCTTATCCAGGAAAATTAGCCAATATTACAATATTATCTGTTTAATTTGTTTGATTGGTTCTCTTTGTCTGCTTTCTGGACTGGTGTGAAAATCTGCTGATGTTTTAAATAATTTTTATGCAGAAATGTAGAAAATTCTGAGGGAAGCAAAGACTGTAAATGAAGGATTGTTAATTTTCATTCCTGTCATCTTGTTATTTGCAGTTATTTTACACCTTAAATCATAAAAAACATCTTTACTGCAAGAACATCATCATGAGCCAGGGGTCACAGTACCAGTGGGCTGAAGATGACTTTCTGCCACCAGGGGCAGTACGGCTGCTCAAAGAACCTGTTAATAACAAAACATATGTCATGTACCACGGGACCACTAGAGCCTGTGCTGAAAGCATCTTGGGCTCTGGCTGCTTTCGTCAGTCGGCAGATGGCATGCTAGGTCGCGGCGTCTACCTCAGCAGAGATCTGCAGAAAGTGAGCCGCTATCCCATTAATCACCCCAAGCATGACAGGGTCGTCATTAGGGTTACAGTCGACGTAGGAAAAGTGATTGCCATCAATCGTCAAAACCACCCATATCAGAAGACTTGGCATGACTACGGATACGACACTGCCTGGGTGCCACCCAACTGTGGGATGGTGAAGAGCGGCTTGGAGGAGAATTGTGTCTGGGATCCCAAACGAATCAAGATCCAGAAGGCCATCAGACCAACCTCAACCCAGCACTCCTCTGGATATGGTGCACACGGCTACATGTAAACAACATCAGCGGTTATTAATTCAATTTGTATGTTCAGATATATTTTTATACATATGGATAATGAATAAATGAAAAAAAATCTATTTTAAAACTGCGTCATTGTAACATGGAAAATAAACAAATCTGAGTCTGAGTTTGCACTTGCAGTGTATTAATACAATACTCATTAACACATACGTATGAATTTAAAGGCACCATGTTAATGACATTAACAGAAAACTGAGAAGATTTTTATTCAAACTGCCATCAGATTAATGTAAAAGGATATGTGTCTGAGGAGACTAACAATGCAATATTGTTCAACCACATTTTTACAAGTGAGCTGTGACTCACCTTGGCACAAACTACAGCTCACAAGAATGAGCATGAAATGAGCAACTAATCATTGATCCCCTTTAATGTGGGTTCACTTCAAGTCAAAGAAGATTTCACCTAAACTTAATTAATGACAAGACAAATTGAGATTCAGCTAAAACGTTTTCAAGCTAAAAAAAAAACTCACCTCTTTCCAAAAGATAAAATTATCGTTGCGAAGAACTAAGAATAGAATATATTTTAGTTTTGGTTTAATATTAGTCCAGACCAGAGGACTTCAACAGGGGGTTGTGAAATGTTTGACTGATTAGACAATTTTTCATATTCTTTTATATAAAATTTAAACAATAATCCAACATATTGCAGCGAATGGATAAAGGGAGGCAGAAGATGTTATCTCTCAGTCAGAAATGCACACATTTAGCACCAGCTCACTCAAAGCTCAAGACCAGCCTGGACCCGTCCCTCAAAGCCTCCAGCACACAAAGAGGAGGACCCGCCTCCTATCGCTGTTGTGCCACTCACAATGAAACAGGTCTGTCCTTTGAAAACACTTTCAATATTTAACTGAATAAGTGGCAACTTAAATCATACAGGTAGTAATCCACAAAGGTTAGGAGAGGACAAACCTCCAAATAGGTTAGCTCAGTAAAGCATCCAGCAGCAATTTAGCTAAACAAGCAAAAAAACAAAAGTAGTCAATGCGAAATAATCATAGCTGGTTTTGGAAAATAACAAGCATTTTTACCTCAGTAGCTACTCTGAAAATGCTGTAATCTAGCTAGATATTTACTACTGAATCTAATTTTCTCGTAAATTGTAGGATCTTAATAGATGATTGCTGATAGAAAGTCGGATTGTGGCCTTCCAGTGTTGTTCCACATGTCTTCTCATGGTGTTGTGAAACTTCAGATGTGGTTTGGTGTGATAGAAGGTATGTGTCGCCTAGAATTTATACTATCAGAGTGCACAACAGTACGGCTTGAACATATATGCACTGAGGGGATGGACACTGTCAGCCAACACGTAATCAACAGCTGTGTGAACTTTTAACCAGCTTCTGGGATGTGTGCCCAACATACGGAGTTCACCTACAGTTCACCAAGACTGCATCTGGATGGTGTATGAGATCACACAGTGACACCAAAAATAAGATACGGCACGTGCCAAGAGTTGTACCCTTTTTTAAAAATAAATAAATAAATAAAATACACAGGTGCAGAGAAGAGACATAATTGTGGCAAATGATGAGGGACATGTACACCACTAGGGCGGTTGTTTGTAAAAAGAACATACACTGTACAGGGAGACACCATTAGTTACAGGATAAAGCACCTGGGTTTTTTTGGAAACGGGCCGTGTCCAGCCCCATATGTTAATGAAGCCGCGCTCTATATAAACAGATGCTTGAGACAATAGATTAGGTCTGTACTTGCATTTCATTCTGAAACAGACTAGGATTTGTACCTTTTTAAGGAATAAACTCTGCTTGCATCAACTCCTGAGTTCTCCAGTGATAGTTTCTGACTTTGAGGATATTCCAGACACCAGTAAACTTTAAGGAACTATATTAAATGTTGAAGGAAAGGCAACATCTGGTCCGGCCTGGTACTTCGACTTTTTCCTTCTACAATGGAATACAGTAGAATTCTGTATTTCTAAGGCCCTTTTTCTTTTCATTCTGACTTCACTCCCACATTGCAATACAATTTACAGTTTATTACAGTATTTTGTAGGAATGCAATATTTTCAACAGCATCCTATTGTTTTATATTGAAATAGTATGTTACTCTAGAATTTTGGCATTTTTTTTTTACAGCAATTTGTTACAGTACAGCTATCAAGATATTAGAAATGGGGCGTTTCAACCAGTACTTCTCGGTTACGCTTCTGTGCATCACTGGATAAAGCTGGCCAAAATGACTGATTGGCAGATCTTTGCCCAGGTTGATCAGTAAAACCTCAGTATTTAGGTAAAAGTTACAACATGTAGAAAGTATCACGACTCAGTGGTAAGCAACAAAACCAGTTTATTGGGAAATGAGTAGGCAGGAAACAAAACAAGACTTACAACACAAGACTTGATGGCTGGGACACTCGACAAACGGACAAGATGAACTGATAATGACAAACACTAAGCACAAGACTTAAATACACAAGGAAAGGACAACGACACAGGTGCAAACAATCAGAGCGGGGCTGCTGCAGTCAGCTACACTGACCACTTCTTGAACTTGGATCCTTTATCATCTGTCTCGTCTTGTACATGTGTCAAAGTTTATTTTAGTTTATATTGAGTTGATTTTTTTTTGTAATTAACAAAGAAGCCAACAAAACTCCATCATAGAAACCAACAATGATAATTTTCCTTGATAAATGATGGACTTTTTAGTGTCTAAATTGCTGTTACTACTCTCCAGTGCCCAAATGATCACAGTCACATGTCAACAGCAAACGCTTGCCCAGTAAGGTTTATCCCCCCCAAGATGGGAAGATAATGAAATGAAACATATGAATGATTCAGGAACTGTCCTCCTGGCACACACGCAAAGTACCCACTACGCACGCATACAAACAAAGGTCAATGGAAATGATTACTTGTCCTTCCATAGTATGTCTCCAGCCATGCATATCCAAAAAGCATTTAAAAAAGGCAACTTCGTCAGTTCTAAGGGGTGGGAAGTCCCTTAGAACTGAAGAAGCTTCTCGGATGAGTGGCAAAAAGCGATGATATAATTGAACAAGTAGCTAAAAATAGAGAGTATATCTTCCCCTTTTACTGCTTTGCCCTCTGTTTCCCTCTTCATTTCCTTCTAGAGGTTTCTTTCCAGACATCTTCAAAAAGCCTGAGTTATGCTCGTAGACCTCAAGCTACGAGGGCCACATAGCTTCAGATTCACTTTTTGGGTAATTAAAATAATATTAACAGAACTTGAATCGAATACACTGTTAACAAACAGGTGAAATAATGACCATGTATCACCAGCAGGTTGTGCTAACACAGCACTGCTTAGATCCATTCAATACGGATAGACTGAAGACAGAAAGTTTCACCACAGACTGTCAGAATGTACAAGGCCTTACCACTTGACAATGACATAATGAAAAAGCAAACGAAGTGATTACACAGCGACATAAAGATGTTCAACACACCTAGAAAGAGACCACAAATGACTACGCAGACGCACAAAGTGACAAATATACGTAATGAGCAAAAAAGTTATGAAGACACAAAGAAACAACAAAATAACACTAAAATAAAACTGATCAGGAAGGCTGGCTCCGTCACTGGCTGCCATCAGGAAACATTTGAATCAGTGGTGGAGAGGAGGACTCTGAACAAACTGTTATCAATCATGGATAACCCTGACCACCCTCTCCACCACACAACATACGGACAATGGAGCACCCTCAGACAATTGGAGGGAAGATAAGAAAAAAAAATAAAAAATATATATAATCTAATTATTTTTAATCATTATTATATTATAGTGAATAAAAGTAAGAAAAAAAAAGATTCTAAAAGTTGATGTTTCTTTACATATTTTGTAGCATTGTCTGTGGGTTCGCAAAGGGGGTCCTCGGCCAGAAGCTAATGCTGTTTGGGGGGCCTTGGCATGGAAAAGTTTGGGAACCCCTGGTCTATACAACTCATCATCTGTGTGTGACAGATGACAGATGACAAAGGTCAATGGAAATGATTACTTGTCCTTCCATAGTATGTCTCCAGCCATGCATATCCAAAAAGCATTTAAAAAAGGCAACTTCATCAGTTCTAAGGGGTGGGAAGTCCTTTAGAACTGAAGAAGCTTCTCGGATGAGTGGCAAAAAGCGATGATGTAATTGAACAAGTAGCTAAAAATAGAGTATATCTTCCCCTTTTACTGCTTTGCCCTCTGTTTCCCTCTTCATCTCCTTCTAGAGGTTTCTTTCCAGACATCTTCAAAAAGCCTGAGTTATGCTCGGAGATCTCAAGCTATGAGGGCCACATAGCTTCAGATTCACTTTTTGGGTAATTAAAATAATATTAACAGAACTTGAATCGAACACACTGTTAACAAACAGGTGAAATAATGACCATGTGTCACCAGCAGGTTGTGCTAACACAGCACTGCTTAGATCCATTCAATACGGATAGACTGAAGACAGAAAGTTTCACCACAGACTGTCAGAATGTACAAGGCCTTACCACTTGACAATGACATAATGAAAAAGCAAACGAAGTGATTACACAGCGACATAAAGATGTTCAACACACCTAGAAAGAGACCACAAATGACTACGCAGACACACAAAGTGACAAATATACGTAATGAGCAAAAAAGTTATGAAGACACAAAGAAACAACAAAATAACACTAAAATAAAAATGATCAGGAAGGCTGGCTCCGTCACTGGCTGCCATCAGGAAACATTTGAATCAGTGGTGGAGAGGAGGACTTTGAACAAACTGTTATCAATCATGGATAACCCTGACCACCCTCTCCACCACACAACAGACGGACAATGGAGCACCCTCAGACAATTGGAGGGAAGATAAGAAAAAAAAATAAAAAATATATATAATCTAATTATTTTTAATCATTATTATATTATAGTGAATAAAAGTAAGAAAAAAAAAGATTCTAAAAGTTGATGTTTCCTTACATATTTTGTAGCATTGTCTGTGGGTTTGCAAAGGGGGTCCTCGGCCAGAAGCTAATGCTGTTTGGGGGGCCTTGGCATGGAAAAGTTTGGGAACCCCTGGTCTATACAACTCATCATCTGTGTGTGACAGATGACACTGTGGCCTTTCGTTTTTTTTGCACATTTGCACATGGTTGTTTGGTTATTGGTTGTAAATTCATTTCATTTCATTGCAATTTAACTTTTTCCTTTATTTTTAAATATTTACTTATTTTAATATTCACTTATTTTATCATTCTTATAAATACTGTGTATAGATTTTCTTTTATTGTTTTAGTTTTTTTTTGTTATACATTATGTACTGAGTCGAGTGCCTGTATATTTCTGCTGCAACTGTGATTAATAGAGCATCTATCTATCTATCTATCTATCTATCTGTCTGTCTGTCTGTCTGTTTAAGGTAAATAAAACAACCTACACAGACACAAAAAATGACCAGAAGTTGTTTAAAACGACTAAAACATATAAAACGACACAAAGAGGGATAAATGGACTAAAGACAGGAACAAAATAGCCATAAAGACCCAAGAATGAAACCTATCTCTGTGTTAACCACACCTTAAAAATTAGGCCCATATGACTGTAACTGAAAAACATATTGCATGACATGAAACGAAAGTGAAACCATAATGTACGTTTATGGAATTTCCTGTTGAAGCTTGAAGTCTTTATATGAAGCAAAGTGAGACTCAGCCTACATTGTTGGAAGGATCCAGAGAGAGGTACGTGAACAGGGCACACCTTTAAAATGTCTATAATTAGTAGTAGGACTTATGTTGCTGTTTGCAGGATCAAGCGACCGCATGTTTCAACTGTGTTTTTAGAAGATATTTAGTATTTTTTATAAGGTCAGGGTTGGAAAACTATGAACCAGTTCATGTAACTGAAAGGAAGCAGAGTTAACGGTTTTGGTCATAGTAGTCGGTGGCACTGCAAGAACAGTACTAGTGTGTTTACAATGTAAATGAGATGCTTAGTATGTTAGCATTCAACACAGAACCTTGCAATGATATACTTCTTTAAGTAGTAAAACATAGTTTCCTTATTCTTGTGAAGATAGTCAGTCCAGTGACATAACAGGGATTCAGAGTGGCGCAGGAAAAAAAGTAAACAAAAAACAAAAAGTTTATGTCTATGTTGCTGGTAGATGACTGTGTTTTTTCTACTGTTTATAGCGATTAGGTCCACAAAAAAAAAAAAAAATAGCAGCGCTCTTGCATCTAAAAAAAAAACTGTTGAGTAAATAATCACAGAGGTACAAGAACTGCTATTGTTTCTCTTTTGATAAAGCTTAGGATGATAAGATAGGTTAAATACATTCAGGACAAATGATGATCCACATACAGTGCTGCTTAAAAGTATATGCAGCCAAAGTTTTTACATTTCTTCATAAAAATGATTCCAAATATAAGTGGCTTTTAACCCAAGCTTTATTACTTGTTTGTCCAGGAAAATTAGCCAATATTACAATATTATGTGTTTCATTTGTTTGATTGGTTCTCTTTGCTTTCTGGACTTCTGCTGATGTTTTAAATAATTTTTATACAAAAAATGTAGAAAATTCTGAGGGAAGGAAAGACTGTAAATGAAGGACTCTTACTTTTCATTCCTGTCATGTTGTTATTTGCAGTTATTTTATACCTTAAATCATAATAAACATCTTTCCTGCAGGGACATCAACATGAGCTGGGGGTGCGAGTACGAGTGGGCTGAAGATGACTTTCTGCCACCAGGGGCAGTACGAATGCTCCAAGAACCCGCTAATGACAAAACATATGTCATGTACCACGGAACCACTAGTGGCTGTGCTAAAAGCATCATGGCCTCTGGCTTTCGTCAGTCAGCAGATGGCATGCTAGGTCGCGGCGTCTACCTCAGCAGAAATCTGGAGAAAGCGAGCCGCTATCCTCTTGATCACCCCGAGCATGACAGGGTCGTCATTAGGGTTTCAGTCAACGTGGGAAAAGTGATTGCCATCAATCGTCAAAAACACCCAAAACAGAAGACCTGGCATGACTACGGATACGACACTGCCTGGGTGCCACCCAACTGTGGGATGGTGAAGAGCGGCTTGGAGGAAAATTGTGTCTGGGATCCCAGACGAATCAAGATCCAGAAGGCCATCAGACCAACCTCAACCCAGCACTCCTCTGGATATGCATACGGCTACAAGTAAACAACATGCACGGTTATTAATTAATTTTGTATGTTCAGATATATTTTTATATATTTGGATAATGAATAAATGACAATCTATTTTAAAACTGTGTCACTGTAACATGGAAAATAAACAAGTCAGAAATCTGAGTTGAAGCGTCTGTTGTCATTCTGATATAATGAAGATGAATGAAAAGAATCCCGACCTGGCATGTACGGTGGAATTAATTAAAATATACTGTGTTTGCACTTGCAGTGTATTACACTATATATAGCATACAGCTATTTTGACCACAGAGAATCACCACCTAAACTGACAACAGCTAAAACAAATGTAGATGTAGTTTGGATCTTAACCATCAAATGTAACACAGGGATCTGACTGTCCCAAATTCATTCTGTACCAGGACAGTGAGATCAAACACTCAGCCATGTCCATAAAGACATACTGTATCTACAGCAGTAAGGACTGGGACTTTGTGTCTTCTTTCTCATTACATAAGACTAAATCACAGAAAAACCTGGATGCCTCCAAACAAGTCCCCAAACCATAAAACTAGTCCAAAACAAGTGAAATCAAAGGTGTACAGAGGAGAACTGGTGCGATTTTTTAGATTAGATTAGATTAGATTAGACTCATCTTTATCGTCATTGCATGTAGTATGGGTACATACACAAGGAAATGCGATTTGGCATTTAACCACAAGTACAGATAGCAAAAGTGCGAAATGTACCCAGTAACAGGCTATGACTACCGTATTAAGTAAATTAGTGTGGGTAAGTGTTGGTATATTATATCACATCTGATTACAGATCCTTGTAGGTTTATATATATATATATATATATATATATATAGATAGATATATATATATGGTAATAAGAACCACCACACATGTTTTCATAGTGAATCTAAAATGTTTTCATGTCTTTAAATATATGTATATATTTAAAGACATAGACACAAAAGACGCCTGTGTGGTGGTTCTTATTACAGCAGCACAGTAAAACAAGAGCATGATTTTAAAAATAATTACAGTCAAAAGAGGTGGTAAAAAAGGAAAAGTGAGCATAAAGTGACGTAGTAGAAACACTGTAAAATAAAATAGAGACAAAAAAAAATAACCAAAAAACAATGTAGAATAAAAAAACAACTATGTATAACTAGATAAGTATCGACCCAACAATGTCTAGGAGGTCAGTGCCCACTATCTTCTGTGCTTTGTTTTGCCACCCGGGCTGAGTCATTTCTAGTTTCTGCTGTGCAGCTGGCACACCACACCACTGACACAGGATGCTTTCTGTGGTGCGTCTGTAGACGTTCATCAATAGCTGAGAGGGAAGTCTGGCCTGGGTGTGTGCAGAAAATCTCCTATGTTAGCTTTAAGAAGTGAGAGGTGTTCAGAGTTCATGTGAGGTGAATGGTCATGTATATTCACATAAACTTGACGTGGTACCACCTTCAAGACGTTTATGTGAGGTGGGCAATGGGTGGACATCCTAAAATACACATTGATAAAGTAAAACAGGACTAAAGATTTTCAGTGCATGGCAATGTGAAAATGCATCCTACAGCAGATAAATATCAGTCAGCTGGTTATAGTTGTTTCCTCTGCTGTAATAGAGTATCACCAAAAGATAACAACCTTTTTTAAAAAAAAAACAAAAAACAACTGAAACAAAGGCAGCAGGAGTTGTAGAGTTTCTTGAAGATGTGTCATCCAAGTAGCTTCTTCAGTTCTATAAGACTGGTGGAGTGTTGGGGTTTACACAGAAATATCTGTGGATGTGCATGCTTGTTTTTCCACCTTTTTGTTTACTTGCACGTCACATCTTTGTGAGTGTACACAGACCAACACAGCACACAAAGCGCTGTGTATCTACATCATATTTGTGCCACACTGGAAACTGGAAAATTACCCCGAAAAGTAAAAGCTTCCCACAGCAAATACAGTGTTTTGTAATCTCTCACTTTCACACAGCAGTACAGAAAAGAGGTGACTTTTTTTATTGTTTTAGTTTTGTTATACATTATGTATTAAGTCAAGTGCCTGTATATTGCTGCTGCAACTGCAACTGCGATTAATAGAGCATCTATCTATCTATCTATCTATCTATCTATCTATCTGTTTAAGGTAAATAAAACAACCTACACAGACACACAAAATGTTTAAAACGACTAAAACGAATAAAACGACACAAAGAGGGATAAATGGACTACAGACAGGAACAAAATAGCCATAAAGACCCAAGAATGAAATCTATCTCTGTGTTAACCCTTAAAAATTAGGCCCCATATGACTGTAACTGAAAAACATATTGAATGACATGAAACGAAAGTGAAATCATAACATTAGTTCATGGAATTTCCTGTTGAAGCTTGAGGTGTTTATATAAAGCAAAGTGAGACTCAGCCTACATTGTTGGAAGGATCCAGAAAGAGGTACGTGAACAGGGCACTCCTTTAAAATGTCTATAATTAGTAGGAGGACTTATGTTGGTGTTTATAGCATCAAGCGACCGCATGTTTCAACTGTGTTTTTAGAAGATATTTAGTATTTTTTTACAAGGTCAGGGTTGGAAAACTATTAAACAATTCATGCAACTGAAAGGAAGCACAGTTAACAGTTTTGGTCGTAGTACTTGGTGGCACTGCAAGAAAAGTACTTTGTGTTTACAATGCAAACAAGATGCTTAGTATGTTATCATTCAGTACAGAACCTTGCAATGATATACTTCTTTAAGTAGTAAAACACAGTTTCCTTATTCTTGTGAAGATAGTCAGTCCAGTGACATAACAGGGATGCTGACAGAGTGGTGCTGGAAAAAAGTAAACGTTGCTGGTAGCTGACTGTGTGTTTTCTACTGTTTATAGCGATTAGGTCCACAGAAAAAATAGCAGCACTCTTACATCTAAAAAAAACTGTTGAGTAAATCGTCACAGAGGTACAAGAACTGCTATTGTTTCTCTTTTGATAAAGTTTAGGATGATAAGCTAGGTTAAATACATTCAGGACAAATGATGATCCACATACAGTGCTGCTTAAAAGTATATGCAATTTCTATGTTTCTGCATAAAAAATGATTCCAAATATAAGTGGCTTTTATCCCAAGCTCTATTACTTGTTTATCCAGGAAAATTATCCAATATTACAATATTATCTCTTTCATTTGTTGGATTGGTTCTCTTTGCTTTCTGGACTTGTGTGTAAATCTGTAGTTATTTTATGTAATTTTTAAGCAGAAATGCAGAAAATTCTGAGGGAAGCAAAACTGTAAATGAAGGATTCTTATTTTTTCATTCCTGTCATGTTATTATTTGCAGATATTCTACACAGTATCCCTCGTGCTACCCTTGGGTTCTCCGGGCCCCAAGCGAATGGACAGACAGAGAGAGATTATGCAAAAGGGTAGCACGAGGGTTAAATCTTAATAAACATCTTTACTGCAAGAACATCATCATGAGCCGGGGGTCACAGTACGAGTGGGCTGAAGATGACTTTCTGCCACCAGGGGCAGTACGGCTGCTCCAAGAACCCATTAATAACAAAACATATGTCATGTACCACGGAAACACTAGAGCCAATGCTGAAAGCATCTTGGCCTCTGGCTGCTTTCGTAAGTCAGCAGAAGGCATGCTAGGTCGTGGCGTCTACCTCAGCAGAGATCTGCAGAAAGCGAGCCGCTATCCCATTGATCACCCTGAGCATGACAAGGTCGTCATTAGGGTTACGGTCGACGTAGGAAAAGTGATTATCATCAATCGTCAAAACCACCCATATCGGAAGACTTGGCATGACTACGGATACGACACTGCCTGGGTGCCACCCAACTGTGGGATGGTGAAGAGCGGCTTGGAGGAGAATTGTGTCTGGGATCCCAGACGAATCCAGATCCTGCAGGCCATCAGACCAATCCCAACCCTGAACTTCAGTGCTATTCTTTGTAATCTATTTTAAAAGTATGTCATTGTAACAAGAACATAAAGAAAATTCTTGATTATACTCCTCCTCAGTTTCAGTTAAGATATATAAATGTATGTAAATGTGATTATGTTAAAAATTATATATGCTTATGGATTAGATAAAAGCTAATAACTATTTTAAAACTGTGTCACTGTAACATGGAAAATAAACAAGTCAGAAATCTGAGTTGAAGCGTCTGCTGTCATTCTGATACAATGATGGTGAATGAAAAGAATGAAAAGGTCAGATCCCTACCTGGCATGTACAGTGGAATTAATTCAAATGTACTGTGTTTACACTTGCAGTGTATTACACTGTCTACAGCATACGGCTGGTATGACCACAGAGAATCACCACCTAAATTGACAACAGCTAAATTGTCTAAAACTAGCTTTATTGTCATTGCATATAGTATGGGTACATACACAACGAAATGTAAGTTGGCATCTAACCAGAAGTACAGATAGCAAAAAGTGCAAAGCGTACCCAATAATAGATAACAGGCTATGACTGTTGTATTAAGTAAATTAGTGTGGGTGAGCATTGGTATATTATGTCACATCTGATCTTTGCAGGTTTATTTTTTTATATATTTTTTAAAGACATAAACACAAAAGACGCCTTATTATCATTTTAGATTTACTATGAAAACATGTGTGGTGGTTCTTATTACGGCAGTACAGTACAACAAGAGCATGATTTTAAAAATAATTACAGTCAAAAGAGGTGGTAAAAAAGGAAAAGTGAGCATGAAGTGACGTAGTAGAAACACTGTAAAATAAAACAGAGACAGTTTATAATGAAAAAAAACAAACAAAAACAACGGAGAATAAAAAAAACAACTATTTATAACCAGATAAGTATCGACCCAACAGTACAAAAGTTATTGCATGTTTGTTTCACAGCAGTTATTATCAGGTGTGTGTGAGGAGAGGTGGTGATGGAGGCTACAGCTCTGGGGAAGAAACTGTTCCTCGTTGTATTTCTCTGTTGCTATTGTAGCTAGCTCCCTTGCTCTCTTGTGCAGGTGGTTATATCATACACAGGGTACATATCTAGGAGGTCAGTGCCCACTATCTTCTGTGCTTTGTTTTGCCACCCGGGCTGAGTCATTTCTAGTTTCTGCTGTGCAGCTGGCACACCCCACCACACCACTGACACAGGATGCTTTCTGTGGTGCATCTGTAGACGTTCGTCAGTAGCTGAGAGGCAAGTCTGGCCTGGGTCTGTGCAGAAAATCTCCTATGCTAGTTTTAAGAAGTGAGAGGTGTTCAGGGTTCATGTGAGGTAAATGGTTATGTATATTACAGAAACTTGATGTGGTAAACTCCACCATCAAGACGTTTATGTGAGGTGGGTAATGGGTGGACATCCTAAAATACACAGTGATAAAGTAAAACAGGACTAAAGATGTTCAGTGCATGGCAATGTGAAAATGCGTCCTACAGCAGATAAATATCAGTCAGCTGGTTATAGTTGTTTCCTCTGCTGTAATAGAGTATCACCAAAAGATAACAACCTTTTTTTAAAAAATAAAATAAAATAAAATAAAACAAGCTGGAGTTGTAGAGTTTCTTGAAGACGTGTCATCCAAGTAGCTTCTTCAGTTCTATAAGACTGGTGGAGTGTTGGGGTTTAAACAGGAACATCTATGGATGCGCATGCTTGTTTTTCCATTTTTTCCTTTTTGTTTACTTGCACGTCACATCTTTGTGAGTGTACACAGACCAACACAACGCACAAAGCGCTGTGTATCTACATCATATTTGTGCCACACTGGAAATTGGAAAATTACCCCGAAAAGTAAAAGCTTCCCACAGCAAATACAGCGTTTTGTAATCTGTCACTTTCACACAGAAGTACAAAAAAAAGGTGACCCACTGAGTACTAACACAACAGGTAAGAGGAGTTGTGTTTAAGCAGCCATTTAAAGAAGCCATTTAGTACAGCGGCACTGTCATGTGGTATTTGCTCCGACACTGGTTGGCTGGTTACACAGGCAGGGAAGGAAACATCAATATTTTGCAGAAGCAAGCCTGGAGAAGGCCTGAGATTGGCCGAGAGCCTTTTCCCACATTCTTTCCACTTCCAGCTTGTCTTCTGATTGGCTGGGCCACAATACAGGATGGACATCCTGCAGGCAAAAGAAATCACCACAGACTGAAAGGACCAGCTATGGTTATTTTTGGTGAGAGGAAATAGCTTTACTGCACATGTCATAGTGATATTACAAGAGCCACGTTAACATATTACAGATTAAAAGGTCTATTTACGACATATACCGATCAGACATAACATTATGACCACCTTCCTAATATTGTGTAGATCTCCCTTGTGCCTCCAAAACAGTTCTGACTCATCAGAAACACACATTGTGCTGGTCTTCATGTTTTTTTTTAGTTGTCCCAAACCATTTTTTTTGTGTCTGTGTCAGGCTGCATCCTGCTGGGGATGGCTGCTGCCATCAAGGAGTGTCATTGGTATGGGGTGGGGGTGCCTGGTCTGGTCAAGGTGTGTGCTACATGTCTAAGTAACATCCACATGAATGCCAGGTCCAAAACTTTCCCAGCAGAACATTGTATTGTCACGAGATGGTAAATGTTATTTACTTCTCCTGTCAGTGGTTTTAATGTTGTGGCAAATGTTGTAGGAAGTCCCTTAATTCAATTCAATTCAATTTTATTTATATAGCGTCAATAACAATACAAATCGTCTCAAGACGCTTTACAAAAACCCGGCCTGAAACCCCCAGAGCAAGCCTGAAGGCAACGGTGGCAAGGAAAAACTCCCTTTTAACAGGAAGAAACCTCGAGCACACAGCAGTAAACATTCTACATAGTAATAGCACAGAATTGTATGACTAGTAGTATATAGGAAATTAGAGGGCAAGAGCTCTGTGCCAGAGAAAAGAAAGTGGAGGATGCGAGAGAGGAGAGAGAAGAAAGAAGGAGGACATGTGTTTGGTGCATCGTCCCCCAGCAGCCTAGGCCTATAGCAGCATAACTAAGGGATGGTTTAGTCCAGCCCTAACTATAAGCCTGATCAAAAAGGAAAGTCTTAAGCCTGACCTTAAAAATAGAGAGAGTGTCTGCCTCCCGAACCCAAACTGGGAGCTGGTTCCACAGGAGAGGAGCCTGATAGCTGAAAGCTCTACCTCCCATTCTACTTTTTGAAATTCTAGGAACCACAAGTAGGCCTGCACTTTCAGACCGAAGTGATCTGCTGGGATGATATGGTACAATAAGGTCTTTAAGATACGATGGAGCTAGGCCTTTAAGGGCCTTGTATGTAAGGAGGAGGATTTTAAATTCTATTCTAGACTTTAAAGGGAGCCAGTGAAGAGAAGCTAAAACTGGAGTAATATGATCTCTCTTGCTAATTCCTGTCAATGCTCTTGCTGCGGCATTTTGAATCAACTGGAGGCTTTTTAAAGAGCTATTTGGACAGCCAGACAGTAATGAATTACAATAATCCAGTCTGGACGACACAAATGCATGAACTAGTTTTTCAGCATCACTCTGAGACAGGATGTTCCTAATTTTGACGATATTACGCAGGTGAAAGAAGGCAGTCCTGGTCACTTGCTTTATGTGACATTTAAAGGACATATCCTCATCAAATATAACACCAAGGTTTTTTACAGTAGTACTGGAGGCCAAGGTAATGCCATCCAAAGACACCATGTGATTAGATAATGAATCTCTGAGATGCTTAGGACCGAATACAATAACTTCTGTTTTGTCTGAGTTTAAGAGTAGGAAATTACAGGTCATCCAAGCCTTTATGTCTTTAAGGCATGCTTGGAGTTTAACCAACTGATTAGTTTCATCTGGTTTCATAGATAAATATGGCTTGGTGTCGTCTGCATAGCAATGAAAGTTTATGCCATGTTTTCTAATAATCTTGCCTAATGGCAACATGTATAACGTGAAGAGTATTGGTCCTAGCACAGAACCCTGAGGAACTCCATAACTTACTTTTGTATAAGTAGAGGAATCACTATTGACATGAACAAACTGGAATCTGTCAGATAGATAGGATTCAAACCAGTCTAATGCAGTTCCTTTAATCTTGACCTCACTTTCAAGTCTCTGTAGTAAAATATTATGATCAATAGTGTCAAATGCAGCACTAAGATCTAGCAGAACAAGTATAGAGACAAGTCCACTGTCTGAAGCCATGAGGAGATTATTGGTAACTTTAACCAAAGCTGTTTCTGTACTATGATGAACTCTAAAACCTGACTGAAACTCTTCAAACAGACCATTCTTGTTTAAGTGGTCACACAACTGATTAGCAACAACTTTTTCTAGAATTTTGGAAATAAAAGGAAGGTTGGAGATTGGTCTATAGTTGGCTAAAACATCTGGATCTAGAGTGGCTTTCTTGAGTAAGGGCTTAATTACAGCAATCTTAAAAGACTGAGGCACATATCCTGTTAATAAAGATAAATTTATCTGGTTCAATATGGAGGTGTTAATTAATGGAAAAACTTCTTTGAGCAATTTAGTTGGGATTGGATCTAGAAGACAGGTTGATGGTTTAGATGCTGTAATTGTTGAAGAGAGCTCAAGAAGATCTACTGGGGAGAAGGATTCCAGATATTGATAAGGTCTTACAAAAGTTTCTAATGTCGCTGTACTTGCATCTTTAACAGCTGTTGGAAGGATGCCTTGAATATTTTCTCTAATGCCGACAATTTTATTAGTAAAGAAGCTCATGAAGTCATTACTACTGAGGGCTAAAGGAATAGATGGCTCAACAGAGCTGTGGCTCTTTGTCAGCCTGGCTACAGTGCTGAAAAGAAATCTGGGGTTGTTCTTGTTTTCTTCTATTAGTGATGAATAATATGCTGTTCTAATACTACTGAGAGCTTTTTTATAAGTTGTTAAACTATCTTTCCAGGCTATGCGAGCTTCTTCAGAATTAGTGGAATGCCAAATTCTTTCTAGCTTTCGGGCTGCCTGTTTTAAACAGAACTGAAGAAGCTACTCGGATGAGTGGCAAAACTTCTTCTCAAAAAAACTCTACAAATCCAGTTGCCTTTTTAAATGATTTTTGGATATATTGTGACCTGGATGACTGAGAACCTTCACAGACATACTCCAGCCATGCAGTAAACACACTTACAGATGTAGCAGCTCTGCTCGTCTCCTAATACCATTTCCACCAGATTAGTTCGATTTCATGCATATTGCAGCGATGAACCAGTGATATAATTGAACAAGTAGCTAAAAATAGAGATCATTTCTTCCCCTTTTACTGCTTTGCCCTCCGTTTCCCCTCTTCATCTTCTTCTGGAGGTTTCTTTCCAGACGTCTTCATAAAGCCTGAGTCGTGCTCGGAGACCTCAAGCAACGAGGGCCACATAGTTTCAGATTCACTTTTTTGGTAATTAAATTAATATCAAGAGAACTTGAACCAAACACACTGTTAACAAAGGTGGTCCCCTCATTGTGTCTCCTTGTGTTTTACTGGGGCCCCTTGCACTAGACATGTTCATTGACAGCTGACGCTCTACTAAAACTAACAGTTAACGTTTGACGGGTGAAATAATGACCATGTATCACCAGCAGGTTGTGCTAATACAGCACTGCTTAGATCTATTCAATACTGACTGATTGAAGACAGAAAGTTTCACCACAGACTGTCAGGATGTACAAGGCCTTACCACTTGACAATGACATAATGAAAAAGCAAACAAAGTGATTACACAGTGACATAAAGATGTTCAACACACCTAGAAAGAGACCACAAGCTGGGAGAGGATTCCAGGGAGAATACAACAGAGCAGGTGAATAGATGATACAAGAGCTGAAGACAAGGAAGACAACAGTCAGTACTTGCAAAGGAAAACTCAGAACTATATACAAGAGCCACAGCACTATACCACTAAAGGTTAGCAGACAATCTGGGGAGAAGTGGAGGAGTGAATCAGGATTTATAGACGAGGTAGTAGGCTGATGAGGCTCCATTGTTTGCAGGTGTGCAGGTAAGCGGCTCCAGCTCCGCCCAGCTCCAGATCAACCTCCAGTCAGGAAACACACACAGAGAGACAGACACACCCAACAAGGAACACACACAGGAAATCCTGACATGAATTTCCTAAAGACAGAAACAATATACCCACAAAATAGAGGCAGATCCAAATGACTACCAAGGTGCCCACTGAGAATCAGTCTAGTGCCAAATTATGATTATGATTATGATTATGACACTGTCAGAGGTGAAGAGTGCAGAGTCAGTGTTAGCCACACAGTCACAATGCACATATTTATGTCTTCTGTATCTCTGTGTCAACCACACCTTACAAATTAGGCCACGTATGACCGTAACTGAAAGATATATTGCAGTACATGAAACGAAAGCAAAGCCATAATGTACATTTATGGAATTTGTACTGTTGAAGCTTGAGGTCTTTATATAAAGCAAAGTGAGACTCAGCCTACATTGTTGGAAGGATCCAGAGAGAGGTACGTGAACAGGGCACACCTTTAAAATGTCTGTAATTAGTAGGAGGACTTATGTTGCTGTTTGTAGGATCAAGCAACCACATGTTTCAACTGTGATTTTAGAAGCACCTAAGATATTTAGTATTTTTTATAAGGTCAGGGTTGGAAAACTAAGAACCAATTCATGCAACTGAAAGGAAGCAGAGTTAATAGTTTTGGTCGTAGTAGTTGGTGGCACTGCAAGAAAAGAACTTTGTGTTTACAATGCTTAAAAGTATATGCAGCCAAAGTTTCTACATTTCTTCATAAAAATGATTCCAAATATAAGTGGCTTTTAACCCAAACTCTATTACTTGTTTATCCAGGAAAATTACAGTAATATTACAATATTATGTGTTTCATTTGTTTGAATGGTTCTCTTTGTCTGCTTTCTGGACTTGTGTGAAAATCTGCTGATGTTTTAAATATTTTTTATGCAGAAATGTAGAAAAATCTGAGGGAAGCAAAGACTGTAAATAATAATAAAAAAAAGACTGTAAATGAAGGATTGTTAATTTTCATTCCTGTCGTGTTGTTATTTGCAGTTATTTTACACCTTAAATCATAATAAACATCTTTACTGCAGGAATATCAACATGAGCTCGGAGTCACGGTACCAGTGGGCTGAATATGACTCTCTGCCACCAGGGGCAGCACGGCTGTTCAAAGAACCCGTTAATAACAAAACATATGTCATGTACCACGGAACCACTAGAGCCAATGCTGACAGCATCTCTGCCTCTGGCTGCTTTCGTCAGTCGGCAGATGGCATGCTTGGTCGCGGCGTCTACCTCAGCAGAGATCTGCAGAAAGCGAGCCGCTATCCTCTTGATCACCCTGAGAAAGACAGGGTCGTCATTAGGGTTACGGTCAACGTGGGAAAAGTGATTGCCATCAATCGTCAAAACCACCCATATCAGAAGACTTGGCATAAGCACGGATACGACACTGCCTGGGTGCCACCCAACTGTGGGATGGTGAAGAGCGGCTTGGAGGAGGATTGTGTCTGGGATCCCACACAAATCCAGATTGAGAAGGTCTTCAAACCAACCCCAACCCAGCACTCCTCTGGATTTGGTGCACACGGCTACAAGTAAACTCCATGAGCGGTTATTAATTCATTTTGTATGTTCAGATATATTTTTATATATTTGGATAATGAATAAATGACAATTGTAGTGGAAATTTGTGTTAAGAAATCATCAGTCAGAACACTCTTCTTTCAGTGTGTTTAATCTAACATCTACAGATGGGCTCACAGCACAGACAAAGCACAAAGCATTGATTGTGACAAAATTAGTTCACAAAACAGATTCATTTTATATCCCCTATCTGCCGAAGGTCACATTCCTCTGGCCCTTCCGCCTTACAGAGATAACATGACCTGAACTCAAAACAGTAAAACTGAAGTAATATAACAATTCAACTTACTTATCAGTTATGCAATGTTTCTAAAACTAGTGACGTGTGTCAGGTCCACACATTACATCAGAGTTCAAAAAGATTCCAGACCATGAGTATATGCAGAGCAGGTAGTTATGGTGTAAGGTACCATGTGACACACAATTTTCCATTACATTCCCCCCTTTGAGCATGAAAATGCCCATAAGAACATAAATAAAATTCTTTATAATACTCCTGCTCAGTTTCTGTTAAGATATATAAATGTATGTAAATGTGATTATGTTAAATATTATATATGCATAGTGGATTAGGTAAAAGCTAATAACTATTTTAAAACTGTGTCATTGTAACATGGAAAATAAACAAGTCAGAAATCTGAGTTGAAGCGTCTGCTGTCATACATACATATGACTTACATCTGATACAATGATGGTGAATGAAAAGAATGAAAAGGTCAGATCCCTACCTGGCATGTACGGAATTAATTAAAATGTACTGTTTGCACTTGCAGTGTATTACAGTGTCTACAGCATACGGCTATTTTGAGAGTAACATCACCTAAATTGACAACAGCTAAAACAACTGGGTAATATAGATGTAGTTTGGATCTTAACCATCAAATGAAACACAGGGATCTCACCACCCAGATTCATCCTGTACCAGGACAGTGAGCCCAGACATTCAGCCATGTCCATAAAGACATATTGTATCTACAGCAGTAAGGACCAGGACTTTGTGTCTTCTTTCTCATTATATTAGACTAAATCACAGAAAAACTGAGACCTGGATGCCTCCAGACAAGTCCCCAAACCATAAAACTAGTCCAAAACAAGTGAAATCAAAGGTGTACAGAGGAGAACTGGTGCCATTTTTTAGATTAGATTACTGTAAAATAGTGACAGTTTATAATCCAAAAAAACAAACAAAAACAACTATGTATAACCAGGTAAGTATTGACCCAACAGTACAAAAGTTGTTGCATGTTTGTTTCACAGTAGCTATTATCAGGTGTGTGTGAGCAGAGGTGGTGATGGAGGCTCCAGCTCTGGGGAAGAAACTGTTCCTCATTGTATTTCTTCGTTGCTATTGTAGCTAGCTCTCCTGTGCATGTGGTTAGCATACTGTCGTGGCAACTGAAAATCAGTCACTTGTCTAGTGCAGATGAGAGTTGGTCAAAATACCAAGTTATGACATAATACTTAGTTTCTCGAAACCTTTAGTGCTTGCAAGCAAGAGCCACTCATCAGCGACAGATGATGACTGAAGAGAGGCAGTCTCTCCTCAGCGTTTATACTATCCTAAACAATGTTCATATCTGTAGTCACATCATAAGATTACATATGACTTGACACAACTCATTGTACTAACATCTCAGCATACATCTCATGACACACATAACACTTCTCCTTCACTTTAACCATCATTGTGTGAAATACAGTGACCTTTTTCCAGAACACATATACACGGAAGAGGTACCTCAATTTCTCCTTCAAGTTGAACTCCTTAAAGTGAGTTCCTTATGTTAATTCACACAACATATTACACAATGGAGCATACAACAACATATCCATTCATATCTTGCAACCACATGATTATCATAAGGCAGAGCGTCTGACCATACCACAAGCTTCCACCTTACATACAATCTAATGTTGCGTCCACATATGTTAGGTTTCACATATAATATTAAAATAATAAGGGACATTTAAGAATTTCCCTCACAATACACAGGGTACATATCTAGGAGGTCAGTGCCCACTATCTTCTGCGCTTTGTTTTGCCACCTGGGCTCGTTTCACTGTGGAGAATGACACTCTCTTACCAGCTTCAGCCATCATCTTGACAAGGTATTTAACTTTTGTTCTGGGGTTGATTCGCACATTTCGGAGCAAAACACGTTCATCTCTGGGACATAGAACTCGTCTAATTCCTGCGCGGTATGATGGCTGAACATTCCCATGGTGTCTATACTTGCGTATAATTGTTTGAACAGATAAACGTGGCACCTTCAAGCATCTGGAAATTGTACACAAGGATGAACCAGTCTTGTGGAGCACCACAATTCTCTTCCTGATAATTTGGCTGATTTCTTTTGATTTTCCCATGATGTCAAACAAGGAAGCAGTGTGTTTGAGGTGTAGCCTTTAAAATACATCCACAGGTGTGCCTCTAATTAACTCAAATGTTGTCTGTAAACCTATCAGAAGCTTCCAAAGCCATGACACCATCATCAGGGCTTTCCTTCATTGTTTAAAGACATAGTAATCTTTGTGTATGTAAACTTCTGACTTTGAAGAAAGTAATAGAGAGAGTAATAGAGAGAAAATGTTTATGTGTCTTTTAACACAGTGTATGTAAACACCTGGTTTCAACTGTAAATTGCCTAAAGACAGAAACAATATAGTCATAAAGACCCACAACACAGAGGTAGATCCAAATGACTACCAAGGTGCCCACTGAGAATCAGTCTAGTGCCAAATGGATTATGACACTACTCTGTGTCAACCACACCTTACAAATACGGCCAGGTATGGTTGTAAATGAAAGATATATTGCACTACATGAAACGAAAGCAAATGTCAGTTTATGGAATTTCCCGTTGAAGCTTGAGGTCTTTTTATAAAGCAAAGTGAGACTCAGCCTACGTTGTTGGAAGGATCCAGTGAGAGGTACGTGAACAGGGCACACCTTTAAAATGTCTATAATTAGTAGTAGGACTTATGTTGCTGTTGGTAGGATCAAGCGATTGCATGTTTCAACTGTGTTTTCAGAAGCTATTTAGTATTTTTTATAAGGTCAGGGTTGGAAAACTATGAACCAATTCATGTAACTGAAAGGAAGCAGAGTTAACAGTTTTGGTCGTAGTAGTTGGTGGCACTGCAAGAACAGTACTTTGTGTTTATAATGCAAATGAGATGCTTAGTATGTTATCATTCAACACAGAACCTTGCAATGATATACTTCTTTAAGTAGTAAAACATAGTTTCCTTATTCTTGTGAAGATAGCCAGTCCAGTGACATAACAGGGATTCAGACAGAGTGGTGCTGGAAAAAAGTAAACAAAAAACAAAAAGTTTGTCTATGTTGCTGGTAGATGAGATAGATTTTTTTTACTGTTTATAGTAATCAGGTCCACAAAAAAATAGCAGCGCTCTTACATCTAAAAAAAGCTGTTGAGTAAATTGTCACTGAGGTACAAGAACTGCTATTGTTTCTCTTTTAGTAGAGATGAGCTTAAGGTGCTAAGCTAGGTTAAATCCATTAAGAACAAATGATGATCCACGTATAGTACTGCTTAAAAGTATATGCAGACAAAGTTTCTATATTTCTGCATAAAAATGATTCCAATGATTTAACCCAAGCTCTAATACTTGTTTATCCAATATTACAATATCATTGTATCTGTTTCATTTGTTTGACTGGTTCTCTTTGCTTTCTGGACTTCTGCTGATGTTTTAAATAATTTTTATGAAGAAATGCAGAAAGTTCTGATTTAAGCAAAGACTGTAAATGAAGGATTCTTACTATTCATTCCTGTCATCTTGTTATCTGCAGTTATTTTGCACCTTAAATCATAATAAACATCTTTCCTGCAGGGACAACAACATGAGCTGGGGGTCACATTGCCAGTGTGCTGAAGATGACTTTGTGCCATCACGGGCGGCACGGCGGCTCCAAGTACTCATTACTAACGAAACATATGTCATGTACCACGGAACCACTAGAGACAATGCTGAAAGGATCTTGGCCTCTGGCTTTAGTCAGTCACCAGATGGCATGCTAGGTCGTGGCGTCTACCTCAGCAGAAATCTGCAGAAAGCGAGACGCTATCCCATTGGTCATCCCGAGCATGACAAGGTCGTCATTAAGGTTTCAGTCAATGTGGGAAAAGTGATTGCCATCAATTGTAAAAACCACCCAAAACAGAAGACTTGGCATGACTACGGATATGACACTGCCTGGGTGCCACCCAACTGTGGGATGGTGAGGAGCGGCTTGGAGGAGAATTGTGTCTGGGATCCCAGACGAATCAAGATCCAGAAGGCCATCAGACCAACCTCAACCCAGAAATCCTCTGTTATTTGCTGTAATCTATTTTAAAACTGTGTCATTGTAAGATGGAAAATAAACAAGTCAGAAATCTGAGTTGAAGCGTCTGCTGTCATTCTGATACAATTAAGGTAAATGAAAGGAATGAAAAGGTCAGATCCCTACCTGGCATGTACAGTGGAATTAATTCAAATGTACTGTGTTTGCACTTGCAGTGTATTACAGTGTCTACAGCATACAGCCGGTATCACCTAAATTGACAACAGCTAAAACAAATGTAGATGTAGTTTGGATCTTAACCATCAAATGAAACACAGGGATGTGACTGTCCCAAATTCATTCTGTACCAGGACAGTAAATTCAAACATTCAGACATGTCCATAAAGACATATTGTATCTACATCAGTAAGGACTAGGACTTTGTGTCTTCTTTCTCATTATATAAGACTAAATCACAGAAAAAATGACGTCCCCAAACCATAAAACTAGTCCAAAACAAGTGAAATCAAAGGTGTACAGAGGCGAATAGGTGCCATTTTCAGATTAGATTAGCATAGATTAGAGTCAACTTTATTGTCATTGCGTATAGTATGGGTACATGCACAAGGAAATGCGATTTGGCATATCGTATTAAGTAAATTAGTGTGGGTGAGCGTGAATATATCATGGGTGCCATCCAACTGTGGGACGGTGAGGAGCGGCTTGGAGGAGAATTGTGTCTGGGATCCCAGACGAATCAAGATCCTGCAGGCCATCAGACCAACATCAACCCAGAACTCCTCTGGATATGCATACGGCTACATGTAAGGATTAGGACTTTGTGTCTTCTTTCTCATATCTATCTATCAATCTATCTATCTATCTATCTATCTGAGGTAAATAAAACAGCCTACACAGACACATAAAATGACCAGAAGTGCAAAGAGTGCAAAGTCTGTGTGAGCCACGAAGTCACAATGCACATATTTATTTCAATTATGGCGCAGTATGTCGTGGAAATAAAAGCATTAGAGCAGGAAAACAGTGAAAACCTAAGCAAATATAGCAGAAATGGCGTTCCTAATTGCCCATGTCCTGTAAGCACTATGTCTTTTGATTAACTGAGATGCAGCTGATCTGCCATTATGCATGAACATCTGGGCAGCATTACAACTCTTTTTCTTATCTGCAGGAATCCAGCAGTAAATAGTTTAGCCTGTGCATCAAAGGGCAAAACCAGGAGAGCCCCGTAAATCCCATGCTGCCTAAAATCACTGATGATTGTGTCGCTGGATGGCAAGAATCAAACATATCTCTGTATTAACCACACTTTTAGGCCCCATACGACTGTAACTGAAAGATATATTGCAGGACATGAAACAAAGCAAAATCATAATGTCAGTTCATGGAATTTTCTGTTGAAGCTTGAGGTCTTTATATAAAGCAAAGTGAGACTCAGCCTACATTGTTGGAAGGATCCAGAGAGAGTTTTGTGAACAGGGCACACATTTAAAATGTCTATAATTAGGTTCAAAGTTCAAGGTTCTTTATTTGGCCATTTGTGCATAAACCAACAGTCCAGGCACATTGGAAATCTTGTGCAGGACTCTCAGAGTCAACAGTTTAGTTAAAAAAGAAGATACAACAAAACATATAAATACAAAATATAGAAGCAATATACAACTGTAATATTACAATATAAGAAGTATGGAGGTGAGAGGGCAATGTTGGTGACAGAGTAATAAATAATAGTAGATAGATAAACTGGTTAGACTGGTTCTAGGAATGTGAGGTGGGGGTGAGGGGGAGAGCGGGGGGGGGGGGGGGAGAGAGAGAGAGAGAGAGTATTTGGAATATTGCACTGATGGACTATTGCACATTTATCTGGGAACTACAGAACAAATTGCACATTGTACACCAGCTGCTGGGGTATGGGGATTTAAAGAAAGAAGGATTTCAGATGCAGTACAAAACAGAGCTATACGCTGTTTTCTGGGTGTTCATAAATATGTTGCCTCTTTGGCTGCCCAGGGTGACATGGGCTGGATTCCTGGTACAATAACGAGAAAGTGTGATATGATTTAACTGTGGAATCGTTTTATTAATATGTCAGATGACAGGATCAATAAGAAAGTTTTCCTTTGGAGTAAAGCCCAGAACTCTCCATGGGCCGCAGAGATTCATACTGTCTTTGAAGAAGCCGATTTTCAGTATATCTATAGAAATAATTTGTCATGCAGCATAAACAAAATTAGAAAAAAGTTACTTGCCAGGTGCAGTGACAAATGGTTGAATGATATAATGTTAAAACCGAAATTATGGACATATGTCCAAATCAAGCATAATTATGAAACAGAATTATATGTTAAAGCAAATTTACCAAGAAATCAGAGATCCTTGATTGCCCAATTAAGAATGGGAATTCTTCCCCTGGCACTTGAGGTCGGCAGATTTAAAAATATCCCAGAGGAACAGAGACTTTGTGAACTTTAAGTCAGCTGTCAGTGAACATGTCTAGTGCAAGGGGCCCCAGTAAAACACAAGGAGACACAATGAGGGGACCACCTTTGTTAACAGTGTGTTCGGTTCAAGTTCTCTTGATGTTAATTTAATTACCAAAAAAGTGAATCTAAAGCTATGTGGAGAATGAATCACATTTTCTTTTATACTGTCCCTTTTATGATGAACAAAGAGTACCTGTTGTAAATGAACTGTTTGCTCAAAACCCTGAAATATGTTGGAGAAATGATGATGTCAGGATGGAATGTTTGTTTACTTTTAATGTTTATAAGTTAGCCTTTTTTGTTACTAAAGCCTGGATGAAACGTCAGGACAGTTTATATCGTTAATGTTAGTATTGTTTAGCATCTACTTTTGGTTTTTGGTCTGTCTGTGTTTTATAATGGTGTCTTGTAAGCCCTTGTGGGCTGGGCATGCAAATGCATGACACAATAATAAAATAAAAATAAAAATAAAAAATGTACAGAGATAATAATATTAAGTCAGCTATTGCACATGTAATTAAAGTGAGGTAGTGTTTGGTTATTTTTTTCCACAAGTTCAGTAGTTATTGTTTTGCCATCAGTCTAACTGTGGCAGGGAAGAAGCTGCTGAAAAAGTGAGTTCTATGTGTGATAATACTGTCCGCTCTGCTGTGTCTCAGGTTGTACGTGAAGTGTTTGTGTCTGAGCAGAGAGTGAGCTGGGTGGAGTGAGTCTCTGATGATTCCCTCTGCTTGTTTCCTACAGCGCTGCACGTACATACAGTCCATGGAAAGAAGTTTTGTCCCTATAATCCTCTTTGCTGTCTTTATGACTCTTTGAAGAGCCTTCCTCTCTGCCTGTGTGGTGTTGCCGTACCAGACAGCGATGCCTGCGGTGAGGATGCTCTCTATCAGCCCTCTGTAGGCCTGGGTGAGGGGGGCGGTGGTTTAGACCAGCTTTCCTGAGCAGCCTGATGAAATAGAGCCTTTGCTGGGCTTTTTTCACTGTGGCTGTGGTGTTGAGAGTCCAGCTCAGGTCAGATATGACCTGCAGTCCCAGGGATCTGTACCTGTCTGCCCTCTCCACCTCAGTCCCTCTGATGAAAAGAGGCTGTAGAGGGGGAGGATTCTTCCTGAAGTCCAGAATAATTTCCTTGGTCTTGTCTGTGTTGAGAATGAGGTTGTTCTCCTCTCCAAAGACAAGGATGTTGTTGACCAGGGCCCTGTATCCTGACTCGTCTCCCCCCTTGATGAGCCCCAGGATGATAGTGTCATCAGTATATTTGATGATGATGGTGCCGTCCTGGGTGGAGACGCAGTCGTGTGTGTACAGGGTGAAGAGTTTTGGGCTAAGGCAGCAGCCCTGTGGTGATCCTGTGCTGACCCTGAGCTCAGCAGACACCCGTCCTCCCATCGTCAACACCTGTGCTCTTTCGGTCAGGAAATCCGACCGAAAGATTAGTAGTAGGACTTGCATGTTGCTGTTTGTAGGACCATGCGACCACATGTTTCAACTGTGTTTTTAGAGGCACCTAAGATACTTAGTATTTTTTATAAGGTCAGGGTTGGAAAACTATGAACCAGTTCATACAACTGAAAGGAAGCAGAGTTAACGGTTTTGGTCGTAGTAGTTGGTGGCACTGCAAGAAAATTATGCGGCCAAAGTTTCTACATTTCTTCATAAAAATGATTCCAAATATAAGTGGCTTTTAACTCAAGCTCTATTACTTGCTTATCCAGGAAAATAAGCTAATATTACAATATTATGTGTTTCATTTGTTTGATTGGTTCTCTTTGTCTGCTTTCTGGACTTGTGTGAAAATCTGCTGTTGTTTTAAATAATGTTTATGCAGAAATGTAGAAAAATCTGAGGGAAGACTGTAAATGAAGGATTAATTTTCATTCCTGTCATCTTGTTATTTGCAGTTATTTTATACCTTAAATCATAATGAACATCTTTCCTGCAGTGACAACAACATTAGCTGGGGGTCACAGTACCAGTGGGCTGAAGATGACTTTCTGCCACCAGGGGCAGCACGGCTGCTCGAAGAACCCGTTAATGACAAAACATATGTCATGTACCACGGAACCACTAGAGCCAATGCTGATAGCATCTTGGCTTCTGGCTTTCGCCAGTCGGCAGATGGCATGCTAGGTCGCGGCGTCTACCTCAGCAGAGATCTGCAGAAAGCGAGCCGCTATCCTCTTGATTACCCTGAGCATGACAGGGTCGTCATTAGGGTTTCCGTCGATGTGGGAAAAGTGATTGTCATCAATCGTCAAAACCACCCATATCAGAAGACCTGGCATGACTATGGATACGACACTGCCTGGGTGCCACCCAACTGTGGGATGGTGAGGAGCGGCTTGGAGGAGAATTGTGTCTGGGATCCCAAACGAATCAAGATCCAGAAGGCCATCAGACCAATCCCAACCTAGAACTCCTCTGGATATGGTGCATACGGCTATATGAAAACTCCATGAGCAGTTATTAATTAATTTTGTATGTTCAGATATATTTTTATATATTTGGATAATGAATAAATGACAATCTATTTTAAAACTGTGTCATTGTAACATGGAAAATAAACAAGTCAGAAATCAGAGTTGAAGCGTCTGCTGTCATTCTGATATAATGAAGGTGAATGAAAAGAATGAAAAGATCAGATCCCTACCTGGCATGTACAGTGGAATTAATTCAAATGTACTGTTTGCACTTGCAGTGTATTACAGCATACAGCATACGGCTATTTTGAGAGTAACATCACCTAAACTGACAACAGCTAAAACAACTGGGCAATGTAGATGTAGTTTGGGTCATAACCATCAAATGAAACACAGGGATCTGACCACCCAGATTCATTCTGCAAAATGCAAAATGTACCCAATAACAGGTAACAGGCTATGACTATTATATTAAGTAAATTAGTGTGGGTGAGTGTTGGTATATTATATCACATGTGATTACATATCCTTGTAGGTTTATTTTTTTATTTTTAAATATTTTTTAAAGACATAGACACAAAAGACGCCTTATTATCATTTTATGTTTACCTATACTGTGTTAAAAGACACATAAACCTTTTTTCCTCACTGTCTGAAGTTAAATCAGACTAAACTTCTCCTGTTTTAGGTCAGTTAGGATTACTAAAATTTTTTCTATTTGCTAAATGCCACAATAATGAGAGAGAGAATTTCTTAGAGAATTTTTTATTACTTTTTTCAAAGTCAGAAGTTTACATACATTTCCTTAGTATTTGGTAGCATTGCCTTTAAACTGTATGACTTGGGTCAAACGCTTTGGGTATCCTTCCACAAGCTTCTCGCAATAGTCTGCTGGAATTCTGGTTCATTCCTCCTGACAGAAATTGTGTAACTCAGTCAGGGTTGTAGGCCACCGCGTTCGCACACACCTTTTCAGATCTGCCCACAAATTTTCTATGGGATTGAGATCGGGGCTTGATGGCCACTCTAAAACATTGATTTTGTTTTCCTTAAGCCACTTTGTAACTGCTTTGGCAGTATGCTAAGGGTCACTGTCCATTTGGAAGACCCATTTGTGCCCAAGCTTTAACTTCCTGGCTGATGTCTTGAGATGTTGCTTCAGTATTTCCACATAATGTTCTTTCCTCATGATGTCGTCTATTTTATGAAGTGCACCAGTTCCTCCTGCGCCAAAACAGCCCCACAACATGACACAACCACCCCCATACTTCACAGTTGGGATGGTGTTCTCAGGCTTTCAAGTGTCCCCCTTTTTCCTCCAAATGTAATGATGGTCATTATGGCCAAACAGTTCCACTTTAGTTTCATCAGATCACAGGACATGTCCTGTGTGTATTTGCAAACTGTAATCTGGCTTTTTTACGTTTCTTTTGGAGTAATGGCTTCTTCCTCGCTGAGTGGCCTTTCAGCCCATTTCGGTACAGGACTCGTTTCACTATGGAGAATGACACTCTCTTACCAGCTTCAGCCATCATAACAACAAGGTATTTAACTTTTGTTCTGGGGTTGATTCCCACATTTCGGACCAAAACACGTTCATCTCTGGAACATAGAACCTCCTTCCTGCGCGGTATGATAGCTGGACATTCCCATGGTGTCTATACTTGCGTATAATTGTTTGAACAGATGAACATGGCACCTTCAAGCATCTGGAAATTGTACCCAAGGATGAACCAGTCTTGTGGAGCACCACAATTCTCTTCCTGATAATTTGCCTGATTTCTTTTGATTTTCCCATGATGTCAAACAAGGAAGCAGTGTGTTTGAGGTGTAGCCTTAAAATACATCCACAGGTGTGCCTCTAATTAACTCAAATGTTGTCTGTTAACCTATCAGAAGCTTCCAAAGCCATGACACTATCATCAGGGCTTTCCTTCATTGTTTAAAGACATAGTAATCTTGTGTATGTAAACTTCTGACTTTGAAGAAAGTAATAAAAAATTCTCTAAGAAATTCTCTCTCTCATTATTGTGGAATTTAGCAAATAGTAATAATTTTAGTAATCCTAACTGACCTAAAACGGGATAGGTTTAGTCTAATTTAACTTCAGACAGTGAGGAGAAAATGTTTATGTGTCTTTTAACACAGTGTATGTAAACATCTGGTTTCAACTGTAAATTGCCTAAAGACAGAAACAATATAGTCATAAAGACCCACAACACAGAGGTAGATCCAAGTGACTTCCAAGGTGCCCACTGAGAATCAGTCGAGTGCCAAATGGATTATGACACTACTCTGTGCCAACCACACCTTACAAATACGGCCAGGTATGGTTGTAAATGAAAGATATATTGCAGGACATGAAACGAAAGCAAATGTCAGTTTATGGAATTACTTGTTGAAGCTTGAGGTCTTTATATAAAGGAAAGTGAGACTCAGCCGTTGTTGGAAGGATCCAGAGAGAGGTACGTGAACAGGGCACACCTTTAAAATGTCAATAATTAGTAGTAGGACTTATGTTGCTGTTTGTAGGATCAAGCGACCACATGTTTCAACTGTGTTTTTAGAAGATATTTAGTATTTTTTTATAAGGTCAGGGTTGGAAAACTATGAACCTGTCAGAACGGGTGTTGGGGAATGGGGGTTTAGGACCCAAACACAGGACTTGAGGAAGGAGTAGGTGAAATATAATTATATTATAATTAACAAAAAAAACAACTTACAAAAACTAAGGTCGCTGCTGACGTGGCAGGAAATCCAAGAACAAACAAAAACTACAACGTGGCATGAAAAACTACAACATGAACAAAAACTATGGCATGATACATGGACAACATGAAACACTATGGCACAGGGACAAAGGGGAAGGCAGGGCTATATACACACACACACACACGAGGAATAGAGGGGTGACGGGACACAGGTGAGGCAAATCAAGAAACCAGGGTGAAACCAATGAGCTAATCAAAAGAAAACATGGAGACAGGGAGTAACAAAAACAGGAAGTTCAGAACTTAACAAAATAAAACAGGAAACAGAACAGAAAAACTAAACACTTACCATGACAATGAAAAAACCAAGACTTAACAAAATACAATTAACAGAAAATCCAAGAAACTAAACCATGACAGAAACTAAATCATGACTGTGAAAAGACATGACGAAAGACATGACGAAAGACATGACAGAAAACTAAACCATGACTGAAAAACCAAGAACGGAACACATGACTATGAAAAAAAATGGAAGACATGACAGAAAACATGACAGAACCAGTTCATGTAACTGAAAGAAAGCACAGTTAACGGTTTTGGTCGTAGTAGTTGGTGGCACTGCAGGAAAAGTACTTTGTGTTTACAATGCAAATGAGATGCTTAGTATGTTAGCATTCAACACAGAACCTTGCAATGATATACTTCTTTAAGTAGTAAAACATAGTTTCCTTATTCTTGTGAACTGTTTATAGTAATCAGGTCCGTAAAAAAATAGCAGCGCTCTTACATCTAAAAAAAGCTGTTGAGTAAATTGTCACAGAGGTACAAGAACTGCTATTGTTTCTCTTTTGATAAAGATGAGCTTAAGGTGCTAAGCTAGGTCAAATACATTCAGAACAAATGATGATCCACATACAGTGCTGCTTAAAAGTATATGCAGCCAAAGTTTCAATATTTCTGCATAAAAATGATTCCAATGATTTAACCCAAGCTCTAATACTTGTTTATCCAAGAAAATGTTCTTGTTTATCCAATATTACAATATCATTGTATCTGTTTCATTTGTTTGATTGGTTCTCTTTGCTTTCTGTTTTAAATAATTTTTATGCAGAAATGTATAAAATTCTGAGGGAAGCAAAGACTGTAAATGAAGGATTGTTAATTTTCATTCCTGTCATGTTGTTATTTTATTATTATTATTTTACACCTTAAATCATAATAAACATCTTTACTGCAGGGAAATCAACATGAGCCGGGGGTCACGTTACCAGTGGACTAAAGATGACTTTCTGCCACCAGGGGCAGTATGGCTGCTCCAAAAACCCGTTAATGACAAAACATATGTCATGTACCACGGAACCACTCGAGCCTGTGCTGATAGCATCTTGGCCTCTGGCTTTCGTCAGTCGGCAGATGGCATGCTAGGTCGCGGCGTCTACCTCAGCAGAAATCTGGAGAAAGCGAGCCGCTATCCCATTGATCACCCCAAGCATGACAGGGTCGTCATTAGGGTTGTGGTCAATGTGGGAAAAGTGAAAGCCATCAATTGTCAAAACCACCCAAAACAGAAGACTTGGCATGACTACGGATACGATACTGCCTGGGTGCCACCCAAGTGTGGGATGGTGGAGAGCGGCTTGGAGGAGAATTGTGTCTGGGATCCCAGACGAATCAAGATCCAGAAGGTCATCAGACCAACATCAACCCAGCCTATATGTGGTGCATTCAGCAACATGTAAGGACTAGGACTTTGTGTCTTCTTTCTCATGTCTATCTATCTATCTATCTATCTATCTATCTATGGTAAATAAAACAACCTACACAGACACATAAAATGACCAGAAGTGCAAAGAGTGCAAAGTCTGTGTGAGCCACGGAGTCACAATGCACATATTTATGTCAATTATGGCACAGTATGTCGTGAAAATAAAAGCATATGAGCAGCAACACAATGAAAACCTAAGCACAAGAAAAACGCAGAAATGGCGTTCCTAGTTGCCCATGTCCTGTAAGCAGTGTGTCTTTTGATCATCTGCCACTATGCATGAACCTCTGGGCAGCATTATAACTCTTCTTCTTATCTGCAGGAATCCAGCAGTAGTTTAGCCTGCGCATCAAAGGGCAAAACCAGGAGAGCCCCGTAAATCCCATGCTGCCTAAAATCACTGATGATTGTGTTGCTGGATGGCAAGAATCAAACATATCTCTGTGTTAACCACACTTTTAGGCCATGTATGACTGTAACTGAAAGACATATTGCAGGACATGAAACGAAAGCAAAATCATAATATCAGTTAATGGAATTTCCTGTTGAAGCTTGAGGTGTTTATATAAAGCAAAGTGAGACTCAGCCTACATTGTTGGAAGGATCCAGAGAGAGGTACGTGAACAGGGCACACCTTTAAAATGTCTATAATTATTAGTAGGATTAGGACTTATGTTGCTGTTTGTAGGATCAAGCGACCACATGTTTCAACTGTGTTTTTAGAAGCAACTAAGATATTTAGTATTTTTAACAAGGTTAGGGTTGGAAAACTATGAACCAGTTCATGCAAGTGACAGGAAGCAGAGTTAACGGTTTTGGTCGTAGTAGTTGGTGGCACTGCAAGAAAAGTACTTTGTGTTTACAATGCAAATGAGATGCTCAGTATGTTATCATTCAGCACAGAATCTTGCAATGATATACTTCTTTAAGTAGTGAAACATAGTTTCCTTATTCTTGTGAAGATAGTCAGTCCAGTGACATAACAGGGATGCTGACACCAACCCAAGCCCTATTACTTGTTTATCCAGGAAAATTTTGTTGTTTAGCCAATATTACAATATTATTGTATCTGTTTCATTTGTTTGATTGGCTCTCTTTGCTTTCTGGACTTGTGTGAAAATCTGCTGTTGTTTTAAATAATTTTTTTTGCAGAAATGTAGAAAATTCTGAGGGAAGCAAAGACTGTAAATGAAGGATTCTTAATTTTCATTCCTGTAATCTTGTTATTTGCAGTTATTTTACACCTTAAATCATAATAAACATCTTTCCTGCAGGAACATCACCATATGCCAGGGGTCACAGTACCTGTGGGTTGACTTTCTGCCAGGGGCAGCAGTCGGAAGGCCATCAGACCAACCCCAACCCAGCACTCCTCTGGATATGGTGCACACGGCTACATGTAAACAGCATGAGCTGTTATCAAGGGCTGTTATCAAGGTGTTTGGTAGGTTCAAATAAGACTGGTTGCATAATGGGTAAATCCAACATAATCGATAACAACAACATAATAATAAGTGTGTCATTGGAAAATAAACAAGTCAGAAATCTGAGTTGAAGCGTCTGCTGTCATTCTGATACAATGATGGTGAATGAAAAGAATGAAAAGGTCAGATCCCTACCTGGCATGCACATTGGAATTAATTAACATGTACTGTGTTTACACTTGCAGTGTATTACACTGTCGACAGCATACAGCTGGTATGACCACAGAGCAGAGGCGGTCCTGGCTAGATTTACGCCCTGGGCGAACCATCCCTTGCAGAGAGAGAGAGAGGTGGATCATACCACTGGGGGGGGGGGGGGGGGGGGGGTTAAAAATATTATTTTTAAACCACATACTTTCTTCGATTGTGCTATTTTTTGTCATCTTATCATAGACAAACCCTTTTAAAATAAAACAACCAATTTTTTTTCAACTCTTATTTTTAGGGGTGCTGGGACAAAGTTTAGGGGTGTGAGCACCCCTAAAAACGGGCCAGACACGCCTATGGGCGCAGTCATATCTAGAATTTAGTAAAAAACAGACCTTTTACTGCTTTGTCTCAGCTTTCGTTAGCGTGGCACCGCTCTCTGAATGTTTCGTTGGATTACTTGTGCTATTTCGCGACGTAGATAGATCTTTTGGTTTCGCACATAAAGTACACTTATCTACTATGCTCCTCATATCTTTGTCTCTTACAAACTGAAAATAATGAGAGTATGTCCATCTCGAAAATGTACTGTCCGACGTCGAGCCTGCTTCAGCCGTACAGGAAGAAACGTTTTACAATTTGCACGGAATTGTTCTCCTCTGCTGATCTCGCGGGTGTTATTGGTAATAAAAAGAAAACACTTAATTTCGGGTAAAATGCATTGTCACGCACGTTACTGACCTTTGTACCGAGTGAAATATTAGGCTACTCAATTTTTTTTGGAATGCCTTACATTACCGCGTTACAGCAAAAAGCAATACTGTACACATTTCCATTACTTTTGTAACGCGTTACTTCCAACACTGCCTGCCACAGAGAATCACCACCTAAACTGACAACAGCTAAAACAACTGGGCAATGATATTTGGATTTTAACCATCAAATGAAACACAGGGATCTGACCACCCAGATTCATTCTGTACCAGGACAGTGAGATCAAACATTCAGCCATGTCCATAAAGACATACTGTATCTACAGCAGTTTGGACCAGGACTTTGTGTCTTCTGTCTCATTATATAAGACTAAATCACAGAAAAACTGAGGCCTGGATGCCTCCAAACAAGTCCCTAAACTATAAAATTAGTCCAAAACAAGTGAAATCAAATGTGTACAGAGGAGAACAGGTGCCATTTTCAGATTAGATTAGAATCATCTTTATTGTCATCGCTTATAGTATGGGTACAGACACAACGAAATGCGATTTGGCATCTAACTAGAAATATAGATAGGAAAAAGTGCAAAATGTACCTAATAACGGGCTTTAACTATCGTATTAAGTAAATTAGTGTGGGTGAGCGTGGGTATATTATATCACATCTGATTACAGATCCTTGTAGGTTTATTTTTTTTAATATATTTTTTAAAGACATAGACACAAACGACGCCTTATTGTCATTTCAGATTTACTATGAAAACATGTGTGGTGGTTCTTATTACAGCAGCACAGTAAAACAACACAAGAGCATGATTTAAGTTAAAAGAGGAGCTAAAAAAGTAAAACTTAGGATAAAGTGATGTAGTAGAAACACTGTAAAATAAAATAGAGACAATTTATAATGAAAAAAACAAACAAAAACAATGTATAATAAAAAAATAACGATGTATAACCAGATAAGTATCGACCCAACAGTACAAAAGTTATTGCATGTATGTTTCACAGTAGCTATTATCAGGTGTGTGTGAGGAGAGGTGGTGATGGAGGCTACAGCTCTGGGGAAGAAACTGTTCCTCATTGTATTTCTTTGTTGCTACTGTAGCTAGCTCTCTTGCTCTCTTGTGCAGGTGGTTATAGCATACACAGGGTACATATCTAGGAGGTCAGTGCCCTCTATCTTCTGTGCTTTGTTTTGCCACCTGGGCTGAGTCATTTCTAGTTTCTGCTGTGCAGCTGGCACACCACACCACACCACTGACACAGGATGCTTTCTGTGGTGCTTCTGTAGACATTCATCAGTAGCTGAGAGGGAAGTCTGGCCTGGGTCTGTGCAGAAAATCTCCTATGTTAGCTTTAAGAAGTGAGAGGTGTTCAGGGTTCATGTGAGGTCTATGTTTATGTATATTCACAGAAACTTGATGTGGTAAACTCCACCATCAAGACGTTTATGTGAGGTGGGTAATGGGTGGACTTCCTAAAATACACATTGATAAAGTAAAGCAGGACTAAAGATTTTCAGTGCATGGCAATGTGAAAATGCATCCTACAGCAGATAAATATCAGTCAGCTGGTTATAGTTGTTTCCTCTGCTGTAATAGAGTATCACCAAAAGATAACAACCTTTTTTTTTAAAAAAAAAACAACAAACAAACAAAAAAAAACAAGCTAAAACAAAGACAGCAGGAGTTGTAGAGTTTCTTGAAGACGTGTCATCCAAGTAGCTTCTTCAGTTCTATAAGACTGGTGGAGTGTTGGGGTTTAAACAGGAACATCTGTGGATGTGCATGATTGTTCTTCCACCTTTTTGTTTATTTGCACGTCACATCTTTGTGAGTGTACACAGACCAACACAACGCACAAAGTGCTGTGTATCTACATCATATTTGTGCCACACTGGAAATTAGAAAATTATCCCGAAAAGTAAAAGCTCCCCACAGCAAATAGTGTTTTGTAATCTGTCACTTTCACACAGCAGTACAAAAAAAGGTGACCCTCTGAGTACTAACACAACAGATAAGAGGAGTTGTGTTTAAGCAGCCAGTTAAAGAAGCCATTTAGTACAGCGGCGCTGTCATGTGGTATTTGCTCCGATACTGGTTGGCTGGTGTTAACAGAGTAGACGCAGCGACGTGACTGACTTCGAACACACAGCTTCAGCTGCGCTCACTCAAGGTGATTCATTCAACACTCCAATCACAGTACAGGTACACACCCACATTATCACAGGTGTCTTGTTCAATCATTCAATCAACTCAGGATAGTCTAAAATCAATCAATAAACAAAACAAAACAAAAACAGCATTATCATGTTTGCTCCACAAAACAAAAACATAATACAAGTTGAGAGCACACAGTTAACACCCCCACTTGCTCTCACATTGTTAATATAATATCATTTTCCAAAAATAAATGCAGCAAACGTCATCAACTTATATTTGGTTGCAGGCTTTGTCAATACATCTGCTACCATCTCATTAGTTGGGCAATATTCTAACACAATTGTACCATTATTTACAGTAGATCTAATAAAGTGATACTTGATGTCTACATGTTTGCATCTTTGTCTGCTCACAGGATTTTTTGCTAAGGCTATTGTACCTTGGTTATCTTCATATACCCTAGGTGGTGAGTACTGACATTTATCAAGATTTTCTAACAGCTGTTTAAGATAGAGACACTCTTGTACGGTTGTGGCTAGGGCTATATACTCTGCCTCACATGTGGACAGTGCGACAGTGGGTTGTTTCTTGGTTTTCCATGAAATCAAAGCACCACATTTGGTTAGACTTACACAATAGCCTGTTGTACTACGTCTGTCATTACTAGCCGCCCAATCTGCATCACTGTATGCTTCTATTCCCAGTGTCTCATTACATTTTCTGTAACACAGCTCTCTGTCAATTGTACCTTTAAGATACCTCAGTACATGTTTAACTGTGGCCCATTGCTCAACAGTTGGCTCTGAGAAATACTGTGCCAGTTTGCTTACCACAAAACTTATATCAGGTCTAGTACAGATGGTTAGATAGATGAGACTTCCCACTGCCTCTCTATATTTTTTCACATCAGTCATCTTTTCGGCACAATGGGTATAGTCTAATTTTTGTTCACAGGGTGTCGATCTAGGTTTGCAATCCTGCATGTTAAACCTTTCCAATATTTTTCCCACATATTTTGTTTGTGACATTCTCACACAGTTGTCACTCTGGTCAAAATCAATACCTAAAAAATGCCTTAGTTTGCCCAAGTCCTTCATTTTGAATCTTTCTGTAATCATGTCCTTCACATCCTTGAGAACCTTTTCTTCACTTGCAGCAATCAACAAATCATCAACCCATATTACAATTATCACTTTTACATTTTCTGTTTCCCATGTATAAACACAGTTGTCAGCTTCATTCTGCTCAAAATGGTTTTTGGTTAGGTACTCATGTAGTACCTTGTTCCAATTTCTGCCAGATTGCTTTAGCCCATACAATGATCTTTCTAATTTACAAACCAATTTTTCATTTGTGCCAGATTTCACCTCATAGCCTTCTGGCTGTTCTATGTAAATTTCATGGTCTATTGGTGCGTTCAGGTAGGCAGTTTTAACATCCATTTGGTGCAGAATCAGGTTTTCTTGCGCTGCTTTTTGCATTATCACTCGGATACTTGTCAAGTTAGCTGTAGGGGAAAATGTCTCCTCATAGTCTACACCTTTCTTCTGACTGTATCCTTTTGCCACATAACGTGCTTTGCACTTTTCAGATCCATCTATATTGTTCTTGATTGCATAAACCCATCTACCCCCCACTGCTTTCTTACCCTCAGGCAAGCTACTTAGGGTAAATGTGTTATTTTCTCTAAGTGACTGCATCTCCTCATCCATTGCTGCGGCCCACTCTTTTGATCTGTCTGAGGTTACAGCTTCTGTGAAAGTTACCGGTATGTTACATGTCACTCTATAACAGTAATCTATGTCGATCTGTACCTGATCAGTTTCCTCATCAGATGCCTGGTGAGAAACATAGTCATGGAGATAGGCTGGCCTCCTCCTCACTCTAGATGGGTACCTTGTAGGCTCAGGCATAGCTTCAACTGTCTGGGTCTGAGGACTGCTACTCAGTTCCTCCTCTTTGACTGGAACCTGGTCACTTACTGGACTTGCAGTCACATTCTGCCTAGTCCTATTAGCCCTCTGCTCCAGATCATCATCATCATCATCATCAACAATGTTGGTCTGAGTCTGTTGCTCAACACAGGTCTTAGAAATAAATTTGACTAACCTGTGCTTTTGCACTTTTCGGCTTTCAGGGAAATAGATAATGTATGCTGGACTGCTTTTGTCATAACCAATAAAAACACCTTTTTCACATCTTGGATCCAGCTTTCTTTTATCTTGTTTATAAGCAAAGCACTCTGAACCAAACCTTTGCATCCTAGATAGATTGGGCCGTCTTCCTGTTAACATCTGAACTGGTGTCTGTTTGGTGCGTTTGTTAAAACATCTGTTCCTGGTTATGGCTGCTGTCTGCACCGCGTAAGGCCACAAACCCTTAGGTAATCCGCTCTCTATCAACATGCACCGTGCCATGTCGAAAAGTGTGCGCCAATTTCGCTCTGCTGTACCATTTTGGTGGGGAGAATATGGTGCAGAGGTCTCGTGTCTAATACCATTCTTAACCAACAGATTTTTGTAATGCTTTGCAGTAAACTCAGTGCCATTATCAGATCTAAGACGTTGAATTTTACCATATGGGGCCGTATCTGCAAGAAACCTCTCTGTTGCTTGTAGTGTGTCAGTTTTATTCTTAAGGGCATATACAAACACTGCACTGGAAAAATCATCAGTGAATGACAGGACATATTTGTACCCCTCTCTGGACCCTGGGTTAATTGGACCTGCCAAATCTGTGTGCACAAGTTCTAGAGGTCTTTTAGCCCTAACATCAGGCTTTCTGTTTCTGGTTTGCGTAAACTTGCCTTGGGTGCACACTTCACAAGATGGAGGTTTGTTTATGGGACCTTCAATTTTCATGCCATCAACAACACCTTCTAACCTCTGTACATCATCAAAATTACAGTGTCCCAGTATCTCATGCCATGTCCTTAAATCATAACATCCTTTAACTTGGTCATCACATCCATCAGGTACTGTATGCAAGTAATATAGTCTATCATGTACATGAATGGGAAATTTTGTACCGTCTTTGTGCACCAGAAGGTCCTCGCCTTTCTTGAAAGTCAAGGTCGCTCCGTTGGCAGCCGCTGCTTGCACCGAGAATATGTCCTGCGGGTAAGAGGGAATGTACAGCGCCCGTCTCAGGACTGTTTTGAGGTGGCGTCCTCGGCTGTCCATCAAGCAGACCTCTGCATCACCGCGGCGCTCTGCCACTCCCTTGCACCGTGTGCCGTCAGCCAGCTCCATGCAATGCGTCCCGGCCTGGAACTCGTCATCAAACCTCTTGAACTTGGCGATGTCTGTGACGATATGCGAGGTTGCCCCGCAGTCGACCATCAGGCCCCTCATGCAGATACCCTGGCTGCTTGGCTGGGATCCTGCCGCCCCATCGGTCACCAGGAATACGTACTCGTCGGTCACTTCCTCAGCGGCCCTCCATGTTGCGTCCTGGCGCCGTCTCCTTCTGCAGGTTGTGTCGCGGTGTGTGTTGCTTTTGCAGTGGCTGCACCACAGTTTGCGCCGACAAGCGCGGGCCATGTGTCCTTTCTGGCCGCACCTATAGCACTCCACGCCCGCTGCAGCCCGTTCAGCTCCAGTTGGACCTTCACTGGCGGGTCTCGCAGCCCTTTGTCGCGCCCGCACCGCCATTACGTTGTCCTCAGCGGCTGGGGCATGCATCTTTTCGATGTCCTCGTAGCTTCGAAGCTTCGTTTTAAATTCGGCAAACGTTATTGTCTCATCTGATTGCGTTACATGGATGGCAAACGGTTTAAACTTCTCAGGAAGCCCCTTCAGGACCATAGCCACCAGCAGCCCGTCACTCAAAGTCTCTCCAGCATTTCTCAATGCCGTGATAGCAGTTTCCGCACGAATAACATATTCCGTCACACTCTCGCTGCTTGATTTTTGAAGCGAGGTCAGCTCAGTGTACAGGCTTATCACTCGTGGCTTTCCTTTACCTGCATAATAGTCTCTCAAAATCTTTAGCGCTGCGCGCCCATCATCGGCAGCCTCTCGCATCACTAGCGATAAACTTTTATCGTCCAAGAACTGAATCAATTCAGCATATGCCTCAGCATTTGAGGCCGCTTCCTCATTTGTCTCCACACCCTCGGGCTCCTTCGTGATAATTCCTTTCAGGCCTTGCAGCCGGAGATGGCCCAAAAACTTAGTCTCCCAGATTTCATAATTCTTCTCATCTCCATCAAACAAAAGCCGCGACCAGCGACCGCTATGTTCTGATGATTTTCTCGCGTTACTCATGGTGCTACATCAGAAACGCGGTATTCCTTGACTTACTCTGGGCCCATAACCTGTTAACAGAGTAGACGCAGCGACGTGACTGACTTCGAACACACAGCTTCAGCTGCGCTCACTCAAGGTGATTTATTCAACACTCCAATCACAGTACAGGTACACACCCACATTATCACAGGTGTCTTGTTCAATCATTCAATCAACTCAGGATAGTCTAAAATCAATCAATAAACAAAACAAAACAAAAACAGCATTATCATGTTTGCTCCACAAAACAAAAACATAATACAAGTTGAGAGCACACAGTTAACAGCTGGTTACACAGGCAGGGAAGGAAACATCAATATTTTGCAGAAGCCAGACTGGAGAAGGCCTGAGATTGGCCGATAGGCTTTTCCCACATTCTTTCCGCTTCCAGCTTGTCTTCTGATTGGCTGGGCCACAAGACAGGATGGACATCCTGCAGGCAAAAGTAATCACTACAGACTGAAAGGACCAGCTAATGGCTATTTTTGGTGAGAGGAAATAGCTTTACTGCACATGCGAAAGTGATATTTCAAGAGCTACATTAACATATTACAAATTAAAAGGTCTATTTACATCATACACCGATCAAGCATAACATTATGACCACCTTCCTAATATGATAGGTCTCCCTTCTGCCTCCAAAACAGTTCTGACTCATCAGGTCAACACCTTGTGCTGGTCTTCATGTTTTTTTGTGTCTGTGTCAGGCTGCATCCTGCTGGGGATGGCTGCTACCATTAAGGAGTGTCATTGGTATGGGGTGGGGGTGCCTGGTCTGGTTGAGGTGTGTGCTACATGTCTAAGTAACATCCACATGAATGCCAGGTCCAAAACTTTCCCAGCAGAACATTATTTTGTCATTAGATGGTCAATGTTATTTACTTCTCCTGTCAGTGGTTTTAATGTTGTGGCAAATGTTGTGGGAAGTCCCTTAGAACTGAAGAAGTTACTCGGATGAGTGGCAAAATTTCTTCTCAAAAAACTCTACAAGTGCAGTTGCCTTTTTTAAATGCTTTTTGGATATATTGTGACCTGGATGACTGAGAACCTTCACAGACATACTCCAGCCATGCAGTAAACACACTTACAGATGTAGCAGCTCTGCTCATCTCCTAATACCATTTCCACCAGATTAGTCCGATTTCATGCATATTGCAGTGATGAACCAGTGATATAATTGAACAAGTAGCTAAAAATAGAGATCATTTCTTCCCCTTTCACTGCTTTGCCCTGTGCCTCCCTCTTCATCTCCTTCTAGAAGTTTCTTTCCAGACATCCTCATAAAGCCTGAGTCATGCTCGGAGACCTCGAGCAATGAGGGCCACATAGCTTCAGATTCACTTTTTTGGTAATTAAATTAACATCAAGAGAACTTGAACCAAACACACTGTTAACAAAGGTGGTCCCCTCATTGTGTCACTTTGTGTTTTACTGGGGCCCCTTGCACTAGACATGTTCATTGACAGCTGACGCTCTACGAAAACAAACAGGTAACGTTTGACAGGTGTAATAATGACCATGTATCACCAGCAGGTTGTGCTAACACAGCACTGCTTAGATCCATTCAATACTGATTGATTGAAGACAGAAGGTTGACAGGAGCAAACAAAGTGATTACACAGTGACATAAAGATGTTCAACACACCTAGAAAGAGACCACAAGCTGGGAGAGGATTCCAGGGAGAATACGACAGAGCAGGTGAATAGATGATACAAGAGCTGAAGACAAGGAAGACAACAGTCAGTACTTGCAAAGGAAAACTCAGAACTATATACAAGAGCCACAGCACTATACCACTAAAGGTTAGCAGACAATCTGGGGACGAGTGGAGGACTGAATCAAGATTTATAGACAAGGGGAGTAGTAGGCTGATGAGGCTCCATTGATTGCAGGTGTGCAGGTAAGCGGCTCCAGCTCCGCCCAGCTCCAGACCAACCTCCAGTCAGGAAACACACAGAGAGAGACAGACACACCCAACAAGGAATACACACAGGAAATTCTGACATAAATGTCCTAAAGACAGAAACAATATACCTATAAAGACCCACAACACAGAGGCAGATCCAAATGACTACCAAGGTGCCCACTGAGAATCAGTCTAGTGCCAAATGGATTATAACACTGTCAGAGGTGGAGAGTGCAAAGTCAGTGTGAGCCACACAGCCACAATGCACATATTTATGTCATCTGTATCTCCGTGTCAACCACACCTTAAAAATTAGGCCAGGTATGACTGTAACTGAAAGACATATTGGAGGACATGAAACGAAAGTGAAATCATAATGTACATTTATGGAATTTCCTGTTGAAGCTTGAGGTCTTTATATAAAGCAAAGTGAGACTCAGCCTACATTGTTGGAAGGATCCAGAGAGAGGTACGTGAACAGGGCACACCTTTAAAATGTCTATAATTAGTAGTAGGACTTATGTTGCTGTTTGTAGGATCAAGCGACCTCATATTAACTGCGTTTTTAGAAGCACCTAAGATATTTCATATTTTTTATAAGGTCAGGGTTGGAAAACTAAGAACCAATTCATGCAACTGAAAGGAAGTACAGTTAACAGTTTTGGTCATAGTAGTTGGTGGCACTGCAAGAAAAGTAATTTGTGTTTTCAATGCTTAAAAGTATATGCAGCCAAAGTTTCTACATTTCTTCATAAAAATTATTCCAAATATAAGTGGCTTTTAACCCAAGCTCTATTACTTGCTTATCCAGGAAAATTAGCCAATATTACAATATTATGTGTTTCATTTGTTTGAATGGTTCTCTTTGTCTGCTTTCTGGACTTGTGTGAAAATCTGCTGATGTTTTAAATAATTTTTTTGCAGAAATGTAGAAAAATCTGAGGGAAGCAAAGACTGTAAATGAAGGATTGTTAATTTTCATTCCTGTCATGTTGTTATTTGCAGTTATTTTACACCTTAAATCATAATAAACATCTTTCCTGCAGTTAAATCAACATGAGCTTGGGGTCACAGTACCAGTGGGCTGAAGATGACTTTCTGCCACCAGAGGCAGTACGGCTGCTCCAAGAACCCGTTAATAACAAAACATATGTCATGTACCACGGAACCACTAGAGCCAATGCTGATAGCATCTTGGCCTCTGGCTTTCGTCAGTCGGCAGATGGCATGCTTGGTCGTGGCGTCTACCTCAGCAGAGATCTGCAGAAAGCGAGCCACTATCCCATTGATCACCCTGAGCATGACAAGGTCGTCATTAGGGTTACGGTCGATGTTGGAAAAGTGATTGCCATCAATCATCAATTCCACCCATATCAGAAGACCTGGCATGACTACGGATACGACACTGCCTGGGTGCCACCCAACTGTGGGATGGTGAAGAGCGGCTTGGAGGAGGATTGTGTCTGGGATCCCAAACGAATCAAGATCCAGAAGGCCATCAGACCAATCCCAACCCAGAATCCCTCTGGATATGCACACGGCTACATGTAAGGACTAGGACTTTGTGTCTTCTTTCTCATATCTATCTATCTATCTACACTATATTACCAAAAGTATTCGCTCACCCATTCAAATGATCAGAATCAGGTGTTCTAATCACTTGGCCTGGCCCCAGGTGTATAAATTCAAGCACTCAGGCATGCAGACTGTGAAACAAGACATTTGTGAAAGAATGGGCCGCTCTCAGGAGCTCAGTGAATTCCAGCGTGGAACTGTCATAGGATGCCACTTGTGCAACAAATCCAGTCGTGAAATTTCCTCGCTCCTAAATATTCCACAGTCAACTGTCAGCTCTATTATAACAAAATGGAAGCGTTTGGGAAAAACAGCAACTCAGCCACGAAGTGGTAGGCCACGTAAAGTGACGGAGAGGGGTCAGCGGATGCTGAAGCGCATAGTGCAAAGAGGTCGCCGACTTTCTGCACAGTCAATTGCTACAGAGCTACAAACTTCATGTGACCTTCAGATTAGCCCAAGTACAGTACGCAGAGAGCTTCATGGAATGGGTTTCCATGGCCGAGCAGCTGCAGCCAAGCCACACATCACCAAGTGCAATGCAAGGCGTCGGATGCAATGGTGTAAAGCACGCCGCCACTGGCCTCTAGAGCAGTGGAGACGCGTTCTCTGGAGTGATGAATCACGCTTTTCCATCTGGCAATCTGATGGACGAGTCTGGGTTTGGAGGTTGCCAGGAGAACGGTACATTTCAGATTGCATTGTGCCAACTGTGAAATTTGGTGGAGGAGGAATTATGGTATGGGGTTGTTTTTCAGGAGCTGGGCTTGGCCCCTTAGTTCCAGTGAAAGGAACATTGAATGCTTCAGGATACCAAAACATTTTGGACAATTCCATGCTCCCAACCTTGTGGGAACAGTTTGGAGCGGGCCCCTTCCTCTTCCAACATGACTGTGCACCAGTGCACAAAGCAAGGTCCATAAAGACGTGGATGACAGAGTCTGGTGTGGATGAACTTGACTGGCCTGCACAGAGTCCTGACCTGAACCCGATAGAACACCTTTGGGATGAATTAGAGCGGAGACTGAGAGCCAGGCCTTCTCGACCAACATCAGTGTGTGACCTCACCAATGCGCTTTTGGAAGAATGGTCAAAAATTCCTATAAACACTCTCCTCAACCTTGTGGACAGTCTTCCCAGAAGAGTTGAAGCTGTAATAGCTGCAAAAGGTGGACCGACATCATATTGAATTCTATGAGTTAGGAATGGGATGGCACTTCAGTTCATAGAATGAGTAAAGGCAGGTGAGCGAATACTTTTGGTAATATAGTGTATCTATCTGTGGTTAATAAAACAACCTACACAGACACATAAAATGACCAGAAATGCAAAGAGTGCAAAGTTAATGTGAGCCACGGAGTCACAATGCACATATTCATGTCAATTATGGCGGATTATGTCGTGGAAATAAAAGCATATGAGCAGCAACACAGTGAAAACCTAAGCACATATAGCAGAAATGGCATTCCTAGTTGCCCATGTCCTGTAAGCAGGATGTCTTTTGATTAACTGAGATGCAGCTCATCTGCCACTATGCACGAACATCTGGGCAGCATTATAACTCTTGTTATCTGCAGGAATCCACCAGTAAAAAGTTAAGCCTGCACATCAAAGGGCAAAACCAGAAGAGCCTCGTAAATCCCATGCTGCCTAAAATCACTGATGATTGTGTTGCTGGATGGCAAGAATCAAACATATCTCTGTGTTTACCACACCTTACAAATTAGGCCACGTATGACTGTAAGTGAAAGACATAGTGCAGAACATGAAACGAAAGCAAAACCATAATGTCAGTTTATGGATTTTTTTCTTGGAGCTGGAAGTCTTTATATGAAGCAAAGTGAAACTCAGCCTACATTGTTGGCAGGATCTACAGAGAGGTACATGAACAGGGCACACCTTTAAAATGTCTATAATTAGTAGTAGGACTTGTGTTTCTGTTTGCAGGATCAAGCGAGCGCATGTTTCAACTGTGTTTTTAGAAGATATTAGTATTTTTAACAAGGTCAGGGTTGGAAAACTATGAACCAGTTCATGCAACTGAAAGGAAGCAGAGTTAACGGTTTTGGTCGTGGTGGCACTGCAAGAAAAGTACTTTGTGTTTACTATGCAAATGAGAGGCTTAGTATGTTATCATTCAGTACAGAACCTTGCAATGATATACTTCTTTAAGTAGTAAGACATAGTTTCCTTATTCTTGTGAAGATAGTCAGTCCAGTGACATAACAGGGATTCAGACAGAGTGGCGCAGGAAAAAAAGTAAACAAAAAACAAAAAGTTTATATCTACGTTGCTGGTAGATGACTGTGTTTTTTCTACTGTTTATAGCGATTAGGTCCACAAAAAAAAATAAAATAGCAGCGCTCTTACATCTAAAAAAGCTGTTGAGTAAATCATCACAGAGGTACAAGAACTGCTATTGTTAGAGATGAACACATTCAGAACATAAGATGATCCACATACAGTGCTGCTTAAAAGTATACACGCCCAAAGTTTCTACATTTCTTCATAAAAAGTATTCCAAATATAAGTGGCTTTTAACCCAAGCTCTATTACTTGTTTATCCAGGAAAATTACAGTAATATTACAATATTATGTGTTTCATTTGTTTGAATGGTTCTCTCTGTCTGCTTTCTGGACTTATGTGAAAATCTGCTGATGTTTTAAATCATTTTTATGCAGAAATTTAGAAAGTTCTGAGGGAAGCAAAGACTGTAAATGAAGAACTCTTAATTTTCATTCCTGTCATCTTGTTATTTGCAGTTTTTTTACACCTTAAATCATAATAAACATCTTTCCTGCAGGAACATCAACATGAGCCGGGGGTCACAGTACCAGTGGGCTGAAGATGACTTTCTGCCACCAGGGGCAGTACGGCTGCTCCAAGAACCTGTTAATGACAAAACATATGTCATGTACCACGGAACCACTAGAGCCAATGCTGATAGCATCTTGGCCTCTGGCTTTCGTCAGTCGGCAGATGGCATGCTAGGTCGCGGCGTCTACCTCAGCAGAGATCTGCAGAAAGCGAGCCGCTATCCTCTTGATCACCCTGAGCATGACAGGGTCGTCATTAGGGTTACGGTCGACGTGGGAAAAGTGATTGCCATCAATCGTCAAAACCACCCATATCAGAAGACTTGGCATGACTACGGATACGACACTGCCTGGGTGCCACCCAACTGTGGGATGGTGAAGAGCGGCTTGGAGGAGAATTGTGTCTGGGATCCCAAACGAATCAAGATCCAGAAGGCCATCAGACCAACCTCAACCCAGAACCCCTCTGGATATGGTGCACACGGCTACATGTAAAGTCCATGAGCGGTTAATAATAAACTTTGTATGTTCAGATGTATTTTTATACATTTGGATAATGAATAAATGACAATCTATTTTCAAACTGTGTCACTGTAACATGGAAAATAAACAAGTCAGAAATCTGAGTTGAAGCGTCTGCTGTCATTCTGATATAATGAAGATGAATGAAAAGAATGAAAAGGTCAGATCCCTACCTGGCATGTACGGTGGAATTAATTAAAATGTACTGTGTTTGCACTTTCAGTGTATTACAGTGTCTACAGCATACGGCTGGTATGACCACAGAGAATCACCACCTAAACTGACAACAGGTAAAACAAATGTAGACGTTTGGATCTTAACCATCAAATGAAACACAGGGATCTGACTGTCCCAAATTCATTCTGTACCAGGACAGTGAGATCAAACATTCAGACATGTCCATAAAGACATACTGTATCTACAGCAGTAAGGACTGGGACTTTGTATCTTCTATTTCATTATATAAGACTAAATCACAGAAAAACTGAGGCCTGGATGCCTCCAGACAAGTCCCCAAACCATAAAACTAGTCCAAAACAAGTGAAATCAAAGGTGTACAGATGAGAACGGGTACCATTTTCAGATTAGATTACTGTAAAATAAAATAGTGACAGTTTATAATGCAAAAAAAAAAGACGAACAAAAACAACTATGTATAACCAGATAAGTATCGACCCAGCAGTACAAAAGTTATTGCATGTTTGTTTCACAGTAGCTATTATCAGGTGTGTGTGAGGAGAGGTGGTGATGGAGGCTACAGCTCTGGGGAAGAAACTGTTCCTCATTGTATTTCTTCGTTGCTATTGTAGCTAGCTTTCTTGCTCTCTTGTGCAGGTGGTTATAGCATACACAGGGTACATATCTAGGAGGTCAGTGCCCACTATCTTCTGTGCTTTGTTTTGCCACCTGGGCTGAGTCATTTCTGGTTTCTGCTGTGCAGCTGGCACACCACACCACACCACTGACACGGGATGCTTTCTGTGGTGCGTCTGTAGACGTTCATCAGTAGCTGAGAGGGAAGTCTGGCCTGGGTCTGTGCAGAAAATCTCCTATGTTAGCTTTAAGAAGTGAGAGGTGTTCAGAGTCCATGTGAGGTCTATGGTTATGTATATTCACGTAAACTTGATGTGGTAAATTCCACCTCTAAGACGTTTATGTGAGGTGGGCAATGGGTGGACTTCCTAAAGTATAGCAGGGCTGCAGATATTCAGTGCATAACAATGTGAAAGTTGAAACCTGATGTTTACATACACTGTGTTAAAAGACACATAAACATTTTTTCCTCACTGTCTGAAGTTAAATCAGACTAAACTTCTCCTGTTTTAGGTCAGTTAGGATTACTAAAATTTGTTCTATTTGCTAAATGCCACAATAATGAGAGAGAGAATTTCTTAGAGAATTTTTTATTACTTTTTTCAAAGTCAGAAGTTTACATACATTTCCTTAGTATTTGGTAGCATTGCCTTTAAACTGTATGACTTTGGTCAAACGCTTTGGGTATCCTTCCACAAGCTTCTCGCAATAGTCTGCTGGAATTCTGGTTCATTCCTCCTGACAGAACTTGTGTAACTGAGTCAGGGTTGTAGGCCACCTCGCTCGCACACACCTTTTCAGATCTGCCCACAAATTTTCTATGGGATTGAGATCGGGGTTTTGTGATGGCCACTCCAAAACATTGATTTTGTTTTCCTTAAGCCACTTTGTAACTGCTTTGGCAGTATGCTTAGGGTCACTGTCCATTTGGAAGACCCATTTGCGCCTAAGCTTTAACTTCCCGGCTGATGTCTTGAGATGTTGCTTCAATATTTCCACATAACGTTCTTTCCTCATGATGTCGTCTATTTTATGAGGTGCACCAGTTCCTCCTGCGACAAAACAGCCCCACAACATGACGCTACCACCCCCATACTTCACAGTTGGGATGGTGTTCTCAGGCTTACAAGCTTCCCTCTTTTTCTTCCAAATGTAACGATGGTCATTATGGCCAAACAGTTCCACTTTAGTTTCATCAGATCACAGGACATGTCCTGTGTGTATTTGCAAACTGTAATCTGGCTTTTTTACGTTTCTTTTGGAGTAATGGCTTCTTCCTCGCTGAGTGGCCTTTCAGCCTATTTCGGTACAGGACTCATTTCACTGTGGAGAATGACACTCTCTTACCAGCTTCAGCCATCATAACAACAAGGTATTTAGCTTTTGTTCTGGGGTTGATTCGCACATTTCGGACCAAAACACGTTCACCTCTGGGACATAGAACCCGTTTCCTTCTTGCGCGGTATGATAGCTGGACATTCCCATGGTGTCTATACTTGCGTATAATTGTTTGAACAGATAAACGTGGCACCTTCAAGCATCTGGAAATTGTACACAAGGATGAACCAGTCTTGTGGAGCACCACAATTCTCTTCCTGATAATTTGTCTGATTTCTTTTGATTTTCCCATGATGTCAAACAAGGAAGCAGTGTGTTTGAGGTGTAGCCTTAAAATACATCCACAGGTGTGCCTCTAATTAACTCAAATGTTGTCTGTTAACCTATCAGAAGCTTCCAAAGCCATGACATCATCATCAGGGCTTTCCTTCATTGTTTAAAGACATAGTAATCTTTGTGTATGTAAACTTCTGACTTTGAAGAAAGTAATAAAAAATTCTCTAAGAAATTCTCTCTCTCATTATTGTGGCATTTAGCAAATAATTTTAGTAATCCTAACTGACCTAAAACAGGAGAGGTTTACTCTAATTTAACTTCAGACAGTGAGGAGAAAATGTTTGTGTCTTTTAACACAGTGTATGTAAACATCTGGTTTCAACTGTAAATTGCCTAAAGACAGAAACAATATAGTCATAAAGACCCACAACACAGAAGTAGATCTAAATGACTACCAAGGTGCCCACTGAGAATCAATCTAGTGCCAAATGGATTATGACACTACTCTGTGTCAACCACACCTTACGAATAAGGCCAGGTATGGTTGTAACTGAAAGATATATTGCAGGACATGAAACGAAAGCAAAACCATAATGTCAGTTTATGGAATTTCCTGTTGAAGCTTGAGGTCTTTATATGAAGCAAAGTGAGACTCAGCCTACATTGTTGGAAGGATCCAGAGAGAGGTACGTGAACAGGGCACACCTTTAAAATGTCTATAATTAGTAGTAGGACTTATGTTGCTGTTTGTAGGATCAAGCGACCACATATTTCAACTGTGTTTTTACAAGATATTTAGTATTTTTTATAAGGTCAGGGTTGGAAAACTATGTTCATGTAACTGAAAGGAAGCAGAGTTAACAGTTTTGGTTGTAGTAGTTGGTGGCACTGCAAGAAAAGTACTTTGTGTTTAAAATGCAAATGTACATAAGAGCATTGCACTCACTGGATAAAAAAAAAAAATTAGACACCTTATCTCGTAATTACGAGAAAAGATAAAGAAAAAGGAAACGTCTGTAAATCCTCTCTCAGTGGCAATGATGGCGCTATCGTAGCTAATCTGCTATTACTTCCTCCTCGGTTTGAGACACTGGGAAATATTAATGTTTCTTAAAAATGAGGATGGTATTAATGTTAGTATATCAACACTGCGCAGGCATCTCAAGTCTTTAGGACTGTTCAGGCGGAAAGCCCAGTCTGACGTGCTGGATGTCGCTCCTGCAGGAGCAGTTGAACCAACACGGGATGCTTCATGGATACAAATTCATGCATTTGAAATGCATCCAATCTGGTTTAGTAGTGACTCAGAGAACTGTACGGCACCTGTTAAAAATCCTAGACCCTCAAGGAGTACAGCTAAGGCAACGGAGCGGTCTAAGAAGACGCCTGTAATTACGTCTTCGTTTCTTTCTCGTAATTTCGAGATCTTTTCTCGTAATTACGAGATAAGGTGTCTATTTTTTTTTTTTTTTTTTATCCAGTGAGTGCAATGCTCTTCCGTATTGAAGAAATATGTTCTCTCATATTTTTTTTTTTCAATTGCAACCTGTTCTGTTTTGATCTCAAAAAAATATTTTTGATTGCCACTTACTCTTTTTTGCTCTCAAATCTCTTTTTTGGTTTCAAATCTATTCTATTTGATTGAATAATAAAGGAACAAAATTCTCTCCATATTGTTAGCATTCAACACAGAGCCTTGCAATGATATACTTCTTAGTAATACATAGTTTCCTTATTCTTGTGAAGATAATAATAATAATACATTTTATTTATAGATAGATAGATAGATAGATACTTTATTAATCCCAAGGGAAATTCAAGCATCCAGTAGCAGTAACATACATTGAACATAAAATAGCAGTTACAAACATTGAACATAAAATAGCAGTTACAAACATTGAACATAAAATACAAAAGCTATATAAAAAATAGAAAGTGACTAGAAATAAAATGTTTATACAACTATAAACTATGTTAAAAATATAAAGTGACCTGTTAGAAATATAAATATAAAGTGACCTGTTAGAAATATAAATATAAAGTGACCAGTAGAAGTAGAAGGGTTTTTTTTTTTTTTTATAAATATGAGAGCTACAAATGGGAGAAAATGAATGAAAATCACAGTCACCAGATGTAGCAGAGGTAGACAGACATGGTAAATGAGAGTGTCCGGTAAGTAGGTGCAAAAGGTTTGTCCATTGTCTATTGTGTCTATAGTGTGTATAGGCACCTTTCATGACACTCAAGGTCACAGTACAAAATTGTTTAAAATAAAACACAATTCAAATACACGAAATAGTTAAAATAAAACACAATTAAAGTACACACAAGCATAATATATAGGGATGGACGGAGACGGGTGATATTGCGTAGGTAAAAATAGGCTGAACGGGTGATGTTGTTAATATGAGAATGGAAAGAAAGAGTGGTGTCAAGGATGACACCCAGACTCTTAACCTGGGGAGAGGGGGAGACTGGGGAATTGTCAATTTGAATAGAGAAGTTATTTATATTGGATAGGGTGGTTTTGGTGCCAATGAGAAGAATTTCAAGAAGATAGCCAGTCCAGTGACATAACAGGGATGCTGACAGAGTGGCGCTGGAAAAAAAAGTAAACAAAAAACAAAAAGTTTATATCTACATTGCTGGTAAGATGACTGTGTTTTTTCTATTGTTTATAGCGATTATGTCCACAAAAAAAATAGCAGCACTCTTACATCTAAAAAAAACTGTTGAGTAAATCGTCACAGAGGTGCAAGAAATGCTATTGTTTCTCTTTTGATAAAGCTTAGGATGCAAAGATAGGTTAAATACATTCAGGACAAATGATGAGCCACATACAGTGCTGCTTAAAGGTATACACGCCCAAAGCTGCTATATTTCTGCATAAAAAATATTCCAAATATAAGTGGCTTTTAACCCAAGCTCTATTACTTGTTTATCCAGGAAAATTAGCCAATATTACAATATTATTGTATGTGTTTCATTTGTTTGAATGGTTCTCTCTGTCTGCTTTCTGGACTTGTGTGAAAATCTGCTGATGTTTTAAATAATTTTTATGCAGAAATGTTGAAAATTCTGAGGGAAGCAAAGACTGTAAATGAAGAACTCTTACTTTTCATTCCTGTCATCTTGTTATTTGCAGTTATTTTATACCTTAAATCATAATAAACATCTTTCCTGCAGGAACATCAACATGAGCTGGGAGTCACAGTACGAGTCGGATGAAGATGACTTTCTGCCACCAGGGGCAGTACGGCTGCTCGAAGAACCCATTAATAACAAAACATATGTCATGTACCACGGAACCACAAGTGCCTGTGCTGACAGCATCTTGGCCTCTGGTTTTCGTCAGTCAGCAAAGGGCATGCTTGGTCGTGGTGTCTACCTCAGCAGAGATCTGGAGAAAGCGAGAAGGTATCCCGTTGATCACCCTGAGCATGACAGGGTCGTCATTAGGGTTACGGTCAACGTGGGAAAAGTGATTGCCATCAATCGTCAAAAACACCCAAAACAGAAGACTTGGCATGACTACGGATACGACACTGCCTGGGTGCCACCCAACTGTGGGATGGTGAAGAGCGGCTTGGAGGAGGATTGTGTCTGGGATCCCAAACGAATCAAGGTCCATAGTGTCATCAGACCAACTTCACCCAAGGATTCCTCTGTTATTCAGTGTAATCTATTTTAAAAGTGTGTCATTGTAAAATGGAAAATAAACAAGTCAGAAATCTGAGTTGAAGCGTCTGCTGTCATTCTGATACAATGAAGGTAAATGAAAGGAATGAAAAGGTCAGATCCCTACCTGGCATGTACAGTGGAATTAATTCAAATGTACTGTGTTTGCACTTGCAGTGCATTACAGTGTCTACAGCATACGGCTGGTATGACCACAGAGAATCACCACCTAAACTGACAACAGCTAAAACAAATGTAGACGTTTGGATCTTAACCATCAAATGAAACACAGGGATCTGACTGTCCCAAATTCATTCTGTACCAGGACAGTAAGTTCAAACATTCAGACATGTCCATAAAGACATATTGTATCTACAGCAGTAAGGACTGGGACTTTGTGTCTTCTATTTCATTATATAAGACTAAATCACAGAAAAACTGAGGCCTGGATGCCTCCAGACAAGTCCCCAAACCATAAAACTAGTCCAAAACAAGTGAAATCAAAGGTGTACAGATGAGAACGGGTACCATTTTCAGATTAGATTACTGTAAAATAAAATAGTGACAGTTTATAATGCAAAAAACAAACAAACAAAAACAACTATGTATAACCAGATGAGTATCGACCCAGCAGTACAAAAGTTATTGCATGTTTGTTTCACAGTAGCTATTATCAGGTGTGTGTGAGGAGAGGTGGTGATGGAGGCTACAGCTCTGGGGAAGAAACTGTTCCTCATTGTATTTCTTCGTTGCTATTGTAGCTAGCTTTCTTGCTCTCTTGTGCAGGTGGTTAGCATACACAGGGTACATATCTCGGAGGTCAGTGCCCTCTATCTTCTGTGCTTTGTTTTGCCACCTGGGCTGAGTCATTTCTAGTTTCTGCTGTGCAGCTGGCACACCACACCACTGACACGGGATGCTTTCTGTGGTGCTTCTGTAGACGTTCATCAGTAGCTGAGAGGGAAGTCTGGCCTGGGTGTGTGCAGAAAATCTCCTATGTTAGCTTTAAGAAGTGAGAGGTGTTCAGAGTCCATGTGAGGTTAATGGTTATGTATATTCACAGAAACTTGATGTGGTAAACTCCACCTTCAAGAAGTTTATGTGAAGTGGGTAGTGGGTGGACATCCTAAAGTATAGCAGGGCTGCAGATTTTCAGTGCATAACAATGTGAACATGCATCCTAAAGCAGATAAATATTAAAGTAAGCTGGTTGTGGTTGTTTCCTCTGCAGTAACAGAGTATCACCAAAAGATAACAACCTTAAAAAAAAAAAAAAAAACAAGCTCAAACAACGTTTTAGTCTTGTTTTCTTTTGCCAGTGAATGGTGCAGACAGATGTTAATAAGATTTTTCCTAACATCTGTTTCCAGTCCAATTGCCCTTGTTGTGTGTATTTACCTTGTCAGGCCACAACCTTTACTCAACAGCATGCTTGTTTTTCCACCTTTGTGTTTACTTGCACGTCACATCTTTGTGAGTGTACACAGACGAACACAACGCACAAAGTGCTGTGTATCTACATCATATTTGTGCCACACTGAAAAATTAGAAAATTACCCCGAAAAGTAAAAGCTTCCCACAGCAAATACAGAGTTTTGTATTTAATTCTTTCCGCTTCCAGCTTGTCTTCTGATTGGCTGGGCCACAAGACAGGATGGACATCCTGCAGGCAAAAGAAATCACCGCGGACTGAAAGGACCAGCTAATGGCTATTTTTGGTGAGACGAAATAGCTTTACTGCACATGTCAAAGTGATATTTCAAGAGCTACATAAACATATTACAGATTAAAAGGTCTATTCACAACATACACTGATCAGGCATAACATCATGGCCACTTTCCTAATATTGTGTAGGTCTCCCTTGTGCCTCCAAAACAGTTCTGACTCATCGGAGAATGGACATGGGCCTTCTGAGGGTGTCCTGTGGTGTCTGACAACAGAATGTTGTTAGTGGGTTGAGGCAAGGGGCCTCTGTGGATCATCCCACAGATACTTGAACAGTTTGGGATCTAGTGAATTTGTGTGTGTGTCATTGCTATGGGCTGGGGGTGCCTGGTCTGGTCTAGGTGGGTGGTACATGTCTAAGTAAGATCCACACAAAAGCCAGGTCCAAAAGATTCCCAGCAGAACATTAAATTGTCACAAGACGGTCAATGTTACTTCTCCTGCCAGTGGTTTTAATGTTGTGGCTGATCGGTGCACTTGTCTATAGCTTTACTAGTCTCAGTGTGCAGTACTAAAACAATGTCAACTAGAGACATATAACATTTGATTTTTAGTTTTTAATGTGTGTTTAAAGTTTAGTAACATTATTACTTAAGTTATGTCAATATCTTAGTATGGAGTCAAAAATAATGTCTTCAAAAAGGACAGAAAATGAGTCCACTCCTCCATTATTTCTTGTTTATCTACTTTTGTCTACACACTGAAAGCCACTCGAAATTGTAGTCTGTCATGCTTAAACATGTTTGTCCAGTAAGTTTCTCAAAAGGATCTGAAAGCAATGATCAAACAAGATAAATATAAAAGAGCTGAAGGACGAATTTTCAGTTATACCACAATGGGCCTTTGGAAATGTATTACTGAATGGGAGACCAGAAACCTCTGCCTTTTGGTTCTTGTGGGATATGTTTAAATGAGAAATTTGCAAAATGTGATGAATTCTGCTTCTTATGAGACCATCCTCATTCTTCTTTTAAAGAGAACCCTGACTCTGGTTATGATTTAAATGTCAGGTCAGGGTAGACTTCTAGGATGGTCTGTACTGACCAGCTGTGCTCAGTCCTGCATTTGATTGTTCTTCATCTCTTAGTCATCACCGAACATTTCCAGTAAAGTAAAAAAACACATTCGTTTCCAACCTTAGGCCGGTTGAAATGACATAAAGAAAACATTGCTCTGGGTCACCTGAGTGGAGAGATAACAGACTTTTAAGACACACAGAAATGGAGTGGAAGTAAATGATACAATACTTTTAATGCTATACAGCATCTACATCCACCTCGAGACAGCAATGGTGCTTTAAAATTGAAATTCCAACACATCTATTGGTTAATAATTTACTGAGACTGTTTATTGGACAGTACAAGCACATTTTTTATTTTTATTTTTTGCAATCTGCACCTCAGACTTCTGCTTTAACTCAGAAATGCACCACTTATGTACCACTTACAGACTACAGTGTGGGACCCAGCATCGGGAGAAACTAAACCGCAGACTGGACTGTTCTGTTTTTTCCCTCTACAGGAAAGAACAGAGCAGGCTGCTCTATGTGTGCACTAGTCTGATACAGATGTTGTACCAGTCTGTAGTGGCCGTGCCATCTTCTTCACTGTTGTGTACTTGGACGGTGTCACTGGGACCAGTAGCGCTGACAAACTGGTTAAGATAGCTAATCCAGAGATTGGTATGGAACCGGACAGAGTCGAAGCAGTGACAGAGAAGAGGAAGTAAATGATACAATACTTTTAATGCTTTACAGCATCTACATCCAGCTAGAAACAGCAATGGTGCTTTAAAACTGAAATTCCAACACATCTACTAGTTAATAATTAACAGAGACTGTTTATTGGACTCAACAAGAAGCAACTGGTACACCCCAGAAAACAGTACAAGCACATTTTTTATTCTATTTTTATTTATTTGAAATCTACACCTCAGACTTCTGCTTTAACTTAGAAATGCACAACTTATGTACCACTTACAGACTACAGTGGACACTATGATCGGGAGAAACTAAACTGAACTGTTCCGGTGTTTCCCTCTACAGGAAATAACAGAACAGGCTGCTCTATGTGTGCACTAGGCTGATACAGATGTTTTACCTTCACTGGTGCGTACTGGGACGGTGTGATTGGGACCTGTAGCGCTAATGAACTGGTTAAGATAGCTAGCTCAGCGGTGGGAATGGAACCGGACAGAGGGGAAGCAGTGACAGAGAAGAGGATGAAAGAGAGAAGCTGAAAGCCATCAGGAATAACTGAGCGGAGGCTGACATTCAGCCACGAGCTTCAAATAACATTTAGGAGGCTTGTTCCTGCCATTCAGTCTCCCCAGATGCCACATCACACTGGAGTACCTCTGGCCTCAACTAACTGTGACTTCAACAGCCGCCGCTTACTGTCATCAGCCTCATCGAAACAAAACAACCTGTATATTATTATATTATTGCATAATTTACCATAGATACTGTATATGTTCATATTTATTGCATACAAATAACAAAGATCATTGCACGTGAACATATAGATCAGCATGAATACATCAGGTACCTAAATCATTTTGATCATTACAGTCTGACTGCTGTCTATTTCAAACCGTTTTCTTATTCTAATGCTGCTGCTGTGTCTCCCTGAAGTTATCCTTCAAGTTATCGATTAGGGCACATCTCTTCTCATCCCATCTCATCTCATCTTAAACTGTCACTTGAGATTATTTCTTGTCCAAGTTGTCCAACTTGCTTTCAGGTGTCTTGTCAAATCCAAATGTTTTCAGGCAAGACAGATTTAGTTAGACAATGGTCAACCTGTACATACAGTAGGTTGGTGCAATGCAAATTTTAAAAAATTGGAAAAAATTGGAAAGAGTTCATTTTGGATGCTAGAAGGAGGGAGGAGTGCGCTCTTCGGATTATGAAGGGTCCACAGACTGTCCAGTGTGAACAAATATCTGATCCTTCTGGACAGTGAATTAAATTGGAACAAATACAAAAAGGTTGAGCTGAAGGAGTTTCAGTCAGGACTATTCTTTTTTTTGACATCAGAAAGAAACTACTGGATGTTTTATAGCAGGGAATCTTAATTTTTTTAGTGATTAACAAAGCAGCTTAATACTTTAAAGCTGATTCTGAGCGTATTTGTCGACCTAACCAGATCAAGTGGCATGTAACCTAACATATCGTAGGAACACCTTGTAAAAAGCAGACCTTTGAGTAGATAAAGGAGCATATCAGATGCATACAAGAAAAAGCAACAACAAAGTCTTCTCAGGAATAACACTCCAGCTTTTTAAAAATCTGAAATTTCAGGCCTCAGATAGAGTGCAAAAAAAAATAATAATCAAACAGTTCAGTTCCAGTAACCAAATTGCCCACCGCAGTCAATTTGCCAAGTGCACATTGCCCATTACCACACACACTTTTCAGCTTCATTTGCCTCGAAGTGAAAATGTGGCAGTTTCATTCAGAGGGAGACATTAAAGACAGCTCATCGCCCGGGCAGAGAGGCAGTGCAACGAGTCAGTGACCTCATCATCCTGCTCGTCCAGGCATTCACAGTGAAGTGACACAAGCTGTCGGTGTAATGTCAGCGGAGGTGATTGAGCAGGCAGCGCTGAACCAACATAAAAAGATGGCAGCCGTAGTCGCTGAACTACATTCAGGAAATTAACTCGTAGACAGGAAAGCAGATTATAGGGTCATGATCACTTTTTTTTTTAAAACACATATTCCTCATTGAGCTCCAATTAGAAACAATCAGTATGCTTTTAAAGACATTTAGCGCCATCTGCTGTTCCAACTGCAAACTACAGGATGTGTCCTCTAGAGTGGAAATCACTGCTTGTTGATTGCACACCTGTTAATGTGCAGCGTCAACAACAGTCCAAATTGTCTCAGTGCACAAAAGACAAAGACGGAGAGGAAAAGAAGAGAGCAGCAGACGCAGGAGCATAAAACAGCGGCAATGAACATCAAAGGTATCTTGGAGATTTATGTCCATCATTAAAGGTAGGAATTGATAAGAATAGGCAACAGGCCAATTGGTGGGGCCAAGACCACAGATTAGAAACATACAGCTACACTTTTGTGACACAAAAACCACATTAATAAACCAGAAATACCATCACTATGAACAGGATGAAAGGATCAAGCAGCTCTGATCTATAAAGATGTTCAGATTTAGCGCTTTCTAAAGGATCGGAGACGACACACAGCTCCCAGATTCTGCAACAGTCTGTCAGCCAGAGCACACTGGCATGTTTCCTCAGAGCAGTTAAGAAACGCTGGCGGAATGTAACACAACCAAAACGCAAGCACGGAGTCCGCACACGGGATTTTAGCAGCGGTGAGGGACAGACTCGCTTGTGTAAACCTGGTTGCAGAGGTTGGACTGAAATTTCTCAGCTTGCTGACAAACCAGAAGTGTTGCACTAACAGGCATGAAGAGTCCACTTGTCCCAGGCTGGGACTTTGACATATCATAGACGTGTTAGATCTCTAGCTTGTGGAGCTTAGTCTTTCTACACGACAGGAAATCAAGTTACTACTGAAGTTTATCAAATGAATGAATCTCCAGGTGATCCATTACCCTCAGTACTGGGATTCCTCTTTGTATACATTTTTTTTCAAAATAAGATAAAACAGCATCAAGTGTGTGAAGAAGCTTTTAAACTAAAACAAGTCCACACAGCTGGGTAAAAGAAACCCACACCCTTAGGCTACGTTAAAGGTCGCAAAAGGACGAGTGTGCAGAATTTAGGAGAATAGAAATTTAATAAGAGTATTCCCGATTTAATTTTCCTTTACGTATGATCACGTTTAACTATAATTGTTTTCATCAGCTCAGAATGAGCCATGTTTCTACAGTAGACCGGAAAAACTAAACACGCTTTATCTCCCCATGCCCATTAAAAAATCCTCACACCAGTCCAGACTTAGCACCTTTCTCTTCACGGATGAGTAAATAAAGACGAGACTTGGTGTTCGAATAAATTTAATGCCATCCAAAAGAATAGTGTTCTACACGTTTAAGGTGTTGTTTCAATAAACTGACGTAAAAAGCTTCATGACACTTATTTACAGGTGGTCAGAGAACGATTCCAGCAACATAACAAGGCCAATATTTACAGTTGCACTTCTACACATCGTAATTCTAAATCTGTTTTTTTGTTTATGCTTCTAATAAATGAATAACCCTTGGGGGACAAAAAAAAAAAAAGCAATAAAATAAAGAAAAAATATTCTAATCTTTGGACAGAGGTACACGACAGGTAATAAAACATATATTATGGAAAAGTCATATTTATGTGACTATTTAGTATGTCCATGTCTTTAAGAAATAGTTCCAGCATTCAAAAAAAGAAAGCGCACACTAATTCAGCAAACTGCTAGTGAAATCGCTTACACTGTTGGGCTATACTTCAATTATAACTGCACCCTAATAAGCAGAAGAAAAGAGCAGGTGGAATAGAAAAATAGTCTCAAAAAGATGCATAGTCTCCTTTCACTCTTCTGTTCAGTCAGCCAACATTTAAAGTTCCTTCACATGTTCAGCGACTCAAGGCTTTCTACGTCTGGAAAGAAAGGAAACAAGTCCACATCATTAATAGAGCTAATCGTATAATGCAAACACACAGATTTACACAGGTCGTTTTTGTGGCTTACTTTTGATACCCATGGCCGGAACTTGTGTTTGCCACTGGAGCCTAAGGGGAGGAAAAGAGAAAGAAACTTGGGTTATTATTGATTGAAACAATTAAAAGTTGATCACAGAATTAAAACAGCCACAAAGCATCACCATAAGATCTTACCCTGTTTTCAATGTCCTCTATTTGGGCAGATCCCTCTGCAGACCCTGATCGCCTCTTACGACTGAAACAAGAAAATAACTGTTTTAGGTTCTCTATATAAAACAAGGATTCACCCATCTTGAAATTCACTTTATAAACTGGTTAATAGATGTAATTGAAACTTATCACATACAAACCGGGGGCTAGATGAAGTTCCGACTATCAAATTGCTCTAGGCATTCAAATAAATTAAATCAAGTGAACAAATATTGTCTTAATTCGGTCCTTTCTCCATCAATAACATTTATAAATATCTAAATAATCCTTGGTACATGGCTTAAGGGCCGTAACACACCAATCAAACACTGTTGGCACTAGTTAAACCCGTCACTAGCTTTTCAGCCAATTTCAGCGGTTTCAGATCTCTCTTATGGACCGGTCAGCTTAGAGACCCAGTGCATGGAGAAAAAAAAACTGAACTAAACAAAAGTTCAAAGTGAACCTACAACAAACAAATATTTTCACTCTTCCAGTCTCCCGAAATAATCATTTCCTTTTCCTCAGATACAGATTGTCAGGTGAATATATGTTTATACCCATTTATGATAAGATAGAAACCGAAATAATGACAAAGTTGGGGAAACCCTTCCTTTGTTACACTTCCAGCAGATTCAACACTTCACAGTCGGCAGAACCACTTTGGGCTCGTCAAGCAAAAGTAAACATATTTTATCTGTGGAGGTTGGGCAAATACCTTGGTGCTGTTGGGCACTCTTGTTTCAGTATCTCAATGTCAGTAAACTGCACAGCTTGTCCTCCGCCTCTGGTCTTAAAAACATTGCCCTGAGGAAGTTTAAAAAGACGCATCATACAAATGACGGCGAGAACAAGAAGAAGACATGTCACATATCGATCAACAGCAAAATAAGGCAGAAGTGTTCATCTATAACAGAAACCCAGTGCAAAATCGAAGTAAAGTAATTAAGTCAAACCCATGCAAGACATAAATCAGACATTTCTAATTAAGTAATTACTTGATTTTACCTTGATCAGTTTGGTCTCGATCTCCCCATCTGAGGCAAGCTCTTGATGTCTAAGCACATACATTTGGCATTTAGACAGAGCTTTCTCGTTCGGGGTCGACACCTTGATTGCATTGGGAATGATTGGCTGCATGACAGTGTCTAGGTCCAAATTAGAAGTCGGTTTGTGGTCTACCCATTTCTCCCCACCCGCAGAGTGTGAGCGCCTGTGCATTGGGTGAACTGGAGGAGCCGTCTGGTGATCCCAGCGTGAGAAAGAAAAACCAGCAAGTTACTCGCATGTGACACCATTTGACATTTGTCGGGGTTAGTAGTGAAGGTTGATCACTAAAAGGTGTTAGTGTGGCGTGAAAACTAATGTATCACTGGAAGACACAGATGGGCAGAGCATTTGGTCATCTGAAATAGTTTTTACATTTCCAGGAAATATTCTAGGGTGTAGTCTTCCCCATGTTCTTCTGTCATATCAAATCCAAAAGTAAACGTTTTTCTCATCTTCCAGTAATACATCTTTTCATTATGTAGCAAAAAACATGCATTAAAAAGCAAAGAGGAATAAGAATTAGCATGCAAAGTGGCACAAAAGCAGTACAGACTACATGCAAAAACAAACAAGTTCTATTAACAAAAGGGACGCTGTGTTACAAATTGAAGTATGGATTTGAAGAGTTTTATGATGAGAGCACTGTATACCCCCAAAACCCACAACATATAACTCCTGCTATCACTCAGTCTTGGTGTTAACATAGTGATCGTGTTAGTAAACTTTAGAAATCATATCACAGTGCCAGATTTAGATGAGAAGTCCAAACAGTCGCACATGTGTGAGTTTTATAAGAGGTAAAGTATCTCTGTAGAACAGCTGGTTTTAATTTGGTGGGTTAAAGATCAGTTTAGGTAAAAAAAACAAACAAACACTGTATTTGAGCACTGAAAATCCAGCTTCATGCCACTGAATTGCAGTTGTTTATAACATCTATTATGTGAAATACGTTGAGAAATGTCTCAAATGCAAAAAGACATCACAATTAGAGAGAGCGGGAGATCTGCATATTTTTCAAACCAAGTACACTAGAAATCCTCATCTCACTCAGTATACAAACTAACCAAACCCTAACTTTTACGCTGCATGTTAAGAGTCGAGCGATGTTTTCAGTTTTTCTCGACCCATTTTTTTTTTTTTTGGCCTATACTTTAATGCTCCGTTATTAATTAACAATACAAATTTCGGGTGTAATCTCTTACGATAAACAACACTGCTTCTACTACGCGTCATCATTTCTTCAGACCGACGTGCATTTGTGTGTTCATTGTAATGTCAATAATCAGTTTTGTCATTTTAAATAAGTGATAATGAAAAGAGATGATATACTACAAGGATGCAAGGCAATCGTAAAGAACAGGCAACGTACAGAACAACTAACATATCACTACTCATAAACCTTAAAGTCCCCATGAGAGCAACTTCTCTTTTAACTATTTTTAGATCTCTTGTATTATACGTCATGTATTTGCCTGTATTTGGCCAAAGCTTGCCACTTGCAGCTCATACATGCGCTGAATGGGTGGTGCCTGTCAGGTGATTTCAACAGGGGCAGCCTCCCAAGCTCAAAATTAACCTGAAACACGTAAATATGTCAAGACTCAAGCAGCTGTTTCATGCGGACTTTAAGATTCAAGTCAGGAGGTTTTGCAAGCACGGCAAACCGGAGAGATACACAAGCCTATTTGATGTAACGCTACAATTAGATGCAGTTCTAATATCTACTAATAACAACACAGGTGCAGCCCTACACCAAGGCGAGGCTTAAACTACAAGCTTGCAGAGAAGAACTAAATATATTTTTAAGCACATCTAGGTTCTAACACACACACTAACCCTTGTGCCTGCCTCAAGGTTTAGCCCATAGACAACAGTCGTAGCAGGGGCCTCAGTGTCTGGGGCCCAGCGCTGGCCTCGCCTGCGACCCACGCTGCTGGTGCCATGGGACGAGGCAGGAGTCCGGCTCCTGTCATGGGGAGTCCCAGGGTACCTAGTCTGGCTTCTTGAGTCTACAGGCAACCTCTGCTCCCACTGAGAGATGTAGGAGGCTACTGAAGAATAGGCTGAAGAGGAGGCAGAGGAGGGTGGGGAGTCCTGATCTGCCCTAATTTGATTTTGGCGAGGAGTTTGGCTCAAGTCCTGAAAAGCGGTGAGGCAACGGGGCCAAGTATTGTGGATGTTATTGTGAAACATTAACACAAGTACACAGCACATAGCAGGGTGTAAAAGAAGGTGATGTGTCCAGTAAGCATAGAAGTCTTCACATTTGTATTTAAAATTATCATAATAATTAGTAACATGCAGAATTTTCAAGTTGAGAGATTAATGGAGTACACACACGGGTGGAAAAGACAGTATATCAGATTAAATGACTTACAGGTTTTGGCGATGGTGAGGCAGACCTCTTCTGGGCGGCGCTGCGATCTCTGTCCCTGGAGGGCCTCTCAGGCTTCTCTGGACGCTCAATGGGACAACCAGCACCGCTGCTGCTCTCCGTCACTATGGCCTTCAGCTGCTTCAGCTTCTCGTCCTTCACCCACAGCTTGTTCTGCATCTCAAGCTGCTTGGCGTTCACACGTCTCTCCTAATTAGAAAACACCAACTAAATGATCAGTTTTGCTGTTTAATAATATATAAACTCACATTTCTGATTTTTAAATGAACAGTAACCGGAATTTTACCAAATAACAATCTTATATTAGCGTTTAAATAAATAAAACACACGCTAGTAATATTATTTGGTAAACTAACTCAATAATAAGGAGTATATGCTATATCTCTATAGTAAATGGAAGGACTACGGTCATTGATTCCACTTACACACTCCTTCTCCCACTTGAGTCTGGTGTCGGTCACCATGCCCTGCATGCGCTGCTCCATGCGTCTCTTCTCTGACAGCTCTCTTTGCAGCCTTTGCTCCCGAGTCTCCAGCTCCTGCTGAAGTGAGCGTTTGTCCTGCTCATACATGTCTGTGGTCTTTTGTAAGATGTCGACCTGAAGCGGAGGATTGGTGGTGAGTGACGGAAACGTTGGCAAATCAAACGTAAAATAAAACGTAGACAGGAGACAGCACCTTGTATTCCAGCGTTTTGGACTTTTTCTCCAGACGCTCTATCTCTGACTTCTGGTTGAGGATGACTTTTTCTTTCTCGCCAAGTCTGCTTCGTTGATCGTGGAGGAAGGTCTCCTTTGCATTGAGCTGACTATCAAACTGCTGAAGCATGGTCTTAAGTGTACTGGCTGCAAAAAGAAAACACATTCATGTAACCAGACAACCATTTATTTTGCTTCAAAAACCTCACGGGGAAATTAATGCATCATGCATGTACTGAATAAATTATTTGCTTCTAAACTCTGAGCACTGACATACAACAGGTCTCTATTCAACATACTAATATATGGGATGTAGATAAATGGCCTGTACCAGTTTTATTGAATTGTTCTGTCATTATCTGACGGACACGATGCCTCCTTTCCAAGACCTCAATCAGGCGGGGCAGCGTCTGATCATCAGCTGGGTCCACCAGCTCACAGGGAGGCAGGGCTGGAAGGCTTTCCATGAGTTGATTCAGCAGTACTGGGTCATCTACGATGGGGATAAAAATGTGATCCAAATGTTTGTCTAACATCATGAATTTCCACATTTACAGTGATCATAATTAATGTGTATTGTCCCTGAAAAACATCAACTAAACAAAGCTACAAACTTGAGGGAAATTTACCGGCATTACTGGGACCAGCGGCATCTTCCAGGCGACGGGAAAACTCGTCTCTGAAAGCCTGGTGTCTATGTCGTCGCCCTGCAGCAAGGCCACAGATTGGCCGATCAACTGGCCGTGCCACTTCCACCTCCTGAGTCATCTCTGCAAAGCGCATCACGAGCTGCAGCATAGAAAATGGAAATATATGAGAAACAGTGCTTTCCTTAGAGCACCCATCAGTGCACCAAAACAGGTGAGCGTGTATTTAGTTGTTTGGGATTTAATTGCAAACCAAAAGTCAGTTTACACTCACAAAGAATGAAATGAGTGACAAGATTTTACATTTGAGTTATTCTGCAACACAAATTCAATATCATACCATAGTTTCTTCATAATCATCTGCCTTTGGGTTGACACACACAACCATGCGGACTTTTCCTTCTCCGTCAAAGTAGTTTTTAAAAAGATGAGTAACCTTCGAGTCCCTGTATGGCACCATCTGGAAGAAAATAATGAGTCTGAGAAACTGTACCAACTGAAAAATTACCCATGGCAAGAACAGAGGTAAAGTTACAGTGACGACCAGGAGATAAAATACCAACCCTGTTAGTTCCACACATCTGGTTTTCACGCAACACCTCCATGCAAGTGCGCAGAGTCATCAAGGACTGGTTGATATTACCTGTAAAAGAGACGTGACAAGAGATGTTTGGTCCCTGAATAAATGTTTCCACTGCATACACTGAAATAATTTCCATGGTTAACTTTAAAAAAAAAAAGATGATCTGACCAGCTTCACGCAGACGGCTTCCCTCTGCTCTGGTCCTGCTGGTGCGCTCACTGCCTGCCAGGTCAACCAGACACAGCTGGCTCACATTCACCTGGTTTTTGTCCTGTATTTCAACAACAACAACAACATGTCAGTATCACAAAGCATCAGCTGGACTCCTCCATGACACATTACATGTGGCTTTTGTGTCACAGCTTGATTAGGTTCAAGTATTAATCAAAAGGATGGGTGGGCTTTCATCAAATTAACAGCAATATTTCTGCATACAAAAAACTTCAGAGCTGCATTTCACCTGTAGTATGTGGTCCCCATCAGCATCAAGTGGTGCCTGAGCCAGCTTCACTGTGAACACGCTGTGGGAGCGGCTGGATTCACGGTTGAGCTGAGTGTTGGCTATCCTCCTTTTCTTTTGTCCTGGAGAGAAAGTAGCTCATTAATACATCGTATGACATAAACCACAGCAGAGGCAATTTAATACATCAACTGAATTATTACCTAATCCAATTATTCCTACTTTTTGCTGCACTTAAAGGTATGGACACGATAAACAAATATATAAGAAATTCCAGCAACGAAGACTGACCAACATCATTTGTGTCTGGACCAAATTATTACACTTGAACATATTACAAAGACTATAAGTTCTGCGTCTATGTCATATGAAACTGACCTCTCCTGAATCGTGTCCATCAGTTGGTCTATAGTTTATTTATTTAAGATGATCATGATGAACATTTATGTGTAAATAAAATACTACGGTTACTATTAACACTCACCCTTCCAAAAGACTTCAAAAGCCTCCTCGGTGGATTTAACCTCAACTTCTGTGCAGCCAGCCACATACATGTTATGATTCTGATCTTCACGGAGAATCTTGGACTGAGGTGGTCTGGAAGAAGTTAAGACGGAAAATCAACATACACAGGTGTTGTAACTTAATGATGTGTTGCTTTAGTACGTAAAGCGGCAAAAGCTAAATGACAAATAGTGGATGTTAGCGTCAATGTTAAAATGAAATACAACTCAGGAAACACATTCAGGGACACATGCAGACGGGGTTTACATACAAGCTCGAGCCATTCAAGAACATTACACAACAACAGTAACAATTAAAAGCCAACTCTTAAAGACAACAGCCACCAAAACCACACAAACCGTACAAGCTACACTTGGGAGGGATCTGGATTAATTGGATGGAAACGACTACATGACATATAAGCTACAGCCAAATTAAGACTGAGTGCTGCATAATTCTACTTTTTCTTGCCACATACACAAACTCATTGTTCCGTACAGGCGTGGCTCCACCGATCCACCTAACAAAAACAGGATTTTACACATACAACTACAGAGCAAAATACAGTCAACTCAATCATGGAACCCAGTGTTGATGCATGTAATACACAACTTTTACCTAAACATCTGTAGCGTCTATTGGATGATGTTTATAGCTGTATGACTCAATTCTTCTGAATAAAAAAAAATAACTTTTGAACAAACAACCTTTCGTGTGCTGTCAGAAAGCACACACTGATCTGTTATCCTGTGCCTTACTTTGGTCTGATTGGGTCATATGGCGCATCCTCAAGGAGATCGTAGATATAGTTGTTGTAGATCTCGATGTATGACACGAATACGCTGTAACAACAGTCTTCATCGACGCTCTCGGATTTGCATGCTTCATCTGAGCTGATCATATCTGCAAATTCTGGATCAGCCCTTTGCCTAAAAAATAAACAAAAAAACACATTAATCAGCACAAACTTTCAGTTAAGTTCTATCAAATAAATATAAAACCAAGTCAAAAGTGAAGTACAGTGAATCATAGCTACCTGGAAGATGGCGTTTTAGGCACTGACTGCTGATTGTCTTGCTTCTGTCTCTCCAGGAGAGCATCAACTTGATTCTGGATCTCCATACCATTTTTGTCATCTGGTTTAAACACCTGAAGCAGATTTAAAACATTTCAAATACGTGTCTCTCCCCTCACTACACATGCAAACTAACAATGCAAAAAAACAAGAAAAAAAAAATAATAATAACAATAATAAAAAAATAATCAGTGAAAGTCTTACAAATCTCTTGGCCTGAAAGGGGCCGATGCTGTTGAAGATCATGTCCAGAGAACGAGGAAGGAGCCCACCTTCACCAGGCGAACCCGTCATGGTGAAGGTCTTACCACTTCCAGTAACACCATATGTAAACAGGAGACCTGTGAACAAGAGATATCACAATCACATAAACCCAAATGCCAAAATATTAGGCACAATAATGAAAACCATTTTGGAATTTGCCAATATTTGTTTTATTAACTTTATTGAATTATGGGTTACAAATAGTTTTTCAACAAATATCCTGTCGATCAACTAATCCTTCAAGAGCTAGAGAGGATAAATAGTTTGTTCTGAGGATTCTGCATAGTACACATCACTTACTACTTACCATTTTTACAGTGAATGAGGTCCTCTACCAGCGGCTTGGCAACATCCTCAAACAGCTCCATTTGAGAGGTATTAATACCAAATACTTTTTTAAACGAGTATTGCATCTTAAGGACAAAGAAAGAAAGAACAGCCAGTGAATCTTATTGGACAAAACGTACAATAATTATTAATGCATTAAAACATATCTGTGTCCAAAAAAGGAGAAAGAAATACAATGACGAGGAAAATATCCAACCAAATCATTTGTGGTGTCAGATACAATGTCCATTTGCTTCTCGACACAACAGGTCTTCAGTGCAATCAAACATACATCTTCGGGAAACTTGTCAAGCAGAGGGGCTGCAGCACACTTACCTCCTTGTATTCCCCATTGCGGTTGGCTTTCAGGCCATCAGGAGGATGCAGCTGAATAGTGGAGCTGCTGATCATCTCAATACAGCACTCATCATGTTCTGCTCCAAGTGGGCGAATACGGCAGTATACCTACAGCAGAAAACAAACAAACATGTTAAATAAGTCCTAAGATACTCCTATGATATGTGAACTGTAGTTTCCAACACTGATTCTCATCATTGAAAAATCTTTACATAATTTTCTTATATCAACTAACTGATTGACTGATTGATAATTTGGTCCCAGAACTCCCAGAAAACAGTGAAAAGTGTGTGTTACACTTTCTTAAAGTCAAGTGATCATCAAGTTTCATCATTCTGTCATTACACCAATCGGCAGCTAGACAGATGTGTTTTGAGTTTCTCTGTATATCACATACTTTCACTGAAATCCCTGCATTGCATGAATCAAGCTTAACAATTGAAAAACACAGATGGAATTAGCACATACAATCTCCCACAAAATCATATCTTCTCAAATGCTTCTGTTATTTTGTGTTTAGGTTTTTCATCACCCTGTGACAGTGGGTGTAACAATCCAACCACTGTGATGCAAGTTCAATATTCGAATGTCCATTGTTATTTTCCTGTAATTCACTTATGGCAGCAGCTCTAAAGAAATACATCCAAATCAGTTCCATCTGAATACAATATCTCAAATACGAAGAACCTAAACATTTGTAGATCTTTTTGCAGACTTCAAAAACTGTCACCTTCTGACTTAAAGAATCAAGATATTGAGTTTGTTAGACACCCTAAAAATCAAACATTGTAAACAGGATAACATTCAACTATCCTCTCACTAAAGACAATGATTAAATGATGTTCACTTACTCCTACGGGATCTTTCTCTATGCTGGACGCCTTCTTTGGCCCAGGCCTCCGAGGAGTCCTCCCTTTGCTGAAAGTGACAAAACCACCATAATCAACATCCACCATACTTTGGCTGGATTACAAACATCTACATGATTCACCCATTCACTACATGGCCAAAAGTATCTGGACATTTCTTGGGTCAAGTTCTGAGGTCTGGAAAAAAGGGTATTTCTTTGTAACTTTGTGGTTTACCATCATGTTGAGAGAGAAAGGGAATTTACACAAGTTAAGAACAAATTATACTCTTATATAACTCGAAATGGGGTGTTAATATATAAATTTTGGTAAAGTATGATGAACAAACTCTTGTCAGTTACGCCTCCTAGCTAGCTAAATTAGCTCAGGTGTCGCTTGCTAACAATAATCAACCAAAATCTTGAGTCCAACATATTACTTGCCACATTAAATGTGTATACTTTGTTTGCGGTTTCAATAAATAAATGTCACAAATAAGTGCTAAAAGTGAATGCTAAGCTAATACGACAGTGCTGACCAGACAGTTAGCCTGGTTAGCTACCAGGCTAAGCGGTGATAAGCTAACGTTCCGTAGCTAACCTTTCTACCACCTTAACCTGAGTACTTTTTTTTCAGATAACAGCCGCTACGTGATCAAACGCATCTAAAGTACGTTACCGGGGTAATTATTTAACGCACTGCGTTTTAGTAACGCATTAACTGTTAAACGAACTTAAAGTAAAATAATTTAATACTGACCCCTGTCTATGCATTGTTTGTGTTGTTAATGTCCGCAGCAGGAGCGCCTCTTCTCGATTTGAAAAATTCCCTCTTGAGAAACGTTGGACCAACAGTCAGATTTTTTAACCAATCAGAGCGCAGATTGAGAGCCGGAAGCGGAAGTCCCGCCCCCAACTCCTCGTCCCGGGTTTACGGCGTTGACTGCTACTGGTCCTGGATCAGCTGAACACACGTTTAAATTTTAGTCGGAATACACGTTTGGATAAGGTTTAAAATTAACATTTTATATTGTATATTATTTAAATCTAATCAACTCACACAAATTACACGTTAAAAATTAAAACTTCATATTCCAAATGTATTAAATACCTACACTATTTATCTTAATATGTTATTGAATTTAATCTTCCTGTTTTATTAATAATTTTCTGATTTTTATTTATTTTTTTTGCAGTTTTATCATTTGATTTCTTGGTAATTTTATTGTTTCATCTTGTTCTTATACAGTGCATTTTATACCTGCTACTGTATTTGCGTTTCAAGTAATTTTAATGAGGAGTAATAAAACAGAAACAACTTAATGACTTAAGTGTTTAAATCTATAAAACATACATACTCATGCAGCACCAGCTAAGGTCACACGATCAGAATGGCACATGGTCAAGTTTGGTTTATAATTTATTTGAAAAAACAAACAAACTCATAATAAATAACTTTGTACTTAAATACTTAAAGGATCAATGTAACAGTACTAAATGGGACAGAAACACCAATCATTCAAGGGAAATCAACGTTAGCTCTGTTTAAGATATCGACATTACCACTAACTAAACTAAAGTAACTGAACCTTCAATTTATTAAGCCGCTGCTTTTCAGGTAGCTCAAACTCAAAAGCAAAGCACTCATTCCTCTCAATGACTGTACAAAGCACATGAATTATAAATATGAAAATATACAGTCTAAATTCTGCACAACAATCTGAAATTTGTATTGTACAGTTTTTGTCTCCTGCAGCCTCTTCATACATCATGTGAAATCAGAGAACTGAGCAAAAACTAGACTCTTTATAAACATCTATCTTTATAAACATATAAAGCTATGCCTCAAAATGTAGCTAGCCTGCCACATGTGTAGCTTTATGCAGGAAAACGTTTCCTCAGAAACATTTAAATTCACTTATTGTGGTAACAAATGATTTGTAAAATTTCCACTGCAGTACACGTCCTTATTTTCAGCTTACCCACACACTAACAGCAGTCATCTTAAGGCTAAATGCAACCATGATTCATTTAAACATTGCGTCATGTCATCATAGATCAGGAGTGTTCTTTACAATATCTTTGTATTACCCATAAGGCACTATTTACAAATGTCTGTAAGTCTTGTGACTGACTGCTCAGCACCTCAGTCAGGACTCATGAAGCCACAGATTCAGCAGCCGTGGCAGAGTTTGGCTGAGGGTTTCTTCGGGCCTCTATCGTGTTTCTTTTCTTGGCAGACTGGAGCACAGAGGAGAGGTAGACTGTAGAGGATGATGACAGAAAAATTCAGCACAATACAAAGCAGTGCCGGACCCAGTGAGTTGGAAAATGTGATGGGGATGGAGTTTTCAGTGAGCCATGAGCGCCGTGTCATCATGTCCTGTTCGATGGCCTGCATCTGGAAATGGGTGCCGAGGATACCGCACACGTGGAAGAGCTGGTGGCTGTGACCTGCAGAGGGAGCAGTCGAATCATGTTTGTCAAAGTGGGAAGACAAAAAGTAAATTCAAACCACTGAGCAAATGATTCACACTGACAACTGGTTTCAGTCGAAGTCTGGAGGCGGTTATGCTTTAGCTTCTCTCCACAATGTTTAACACAATTGACAGAATACATGTTAATGTGTCAGTGGGAATACAGTGTTTCATGAAAGGTTGAGAATTTATTTGTGATGGTCTAAGATCTGAAGTCTGGCATTTAAAAGTGACCCAAATGCAACTCTCCCAGACTTAGAGAATTAATCTTTACAGCTATTGCACCATACAGGAATGGCTTTAATTCAGAGTATTTGTTTCACGCTACTGTGCATAGGGTGCAAGTTCATAAAATGCATGTTAATAGTGTCTCTATTATTTGTAGGTTTTTAAAGCTGTTCCCTGTATTAATCGGAGTTTAAGTTCGGGTCTTAGCACTTCCACTACATGCTGTGCTACATTACTTTTCTCTTTAATTAAACCTGGCATAAAACCAATAATTGCCATTATCAACAAATAATTTATTTAGTTTATATCAGAAAATCTACTCAAGACAAATGTGTTATTAAAGTTACAGGAAGCTAAACATGCTGAAGTGAACTGAAAACAGAAGCAGAATATATAATATATATAATAATGGAAAAAGTCTTCCACAGATTAAATTGTGCACCTCTCTTCACAGAGCTTGATACAACAACCCCTTTATGTTTTTGAATGTGTCATTTGTGACTCAGGGGATAACACGCGAGGCAGAAAAAAAAGCAGACCTTAACACGCCAGTGATGACAACAATAACCTCTCACCTATGTAGTCAAAGCTGCCAGGAGCCAGGCGCTCAGGTAAATGTGTGGCAAACAGAAAGGCTGTGAGGAAAGCCAAGGCGATGTGGTTGTAGTGGAGGATGTTGGTATCATTATCTGTGCAGCCTTCTCCTACACACAGGAACACCTGTAAACACAACACACAGAGAACAAATTTAACAGACTGCAGCGAAAACACCCTTATTCACAGAACAGGAAAACCAGAGCTGCTGTGTAACTTGGTCATGGCCGTCAGAGGAGTTCCAAGTAAGGTTTTCAGATAAGTGTCAGCCAAGTAAGTGGCTTTGTAAATCTTTAATTCGTCATGCCGTAACACAGTAAACGCTGCTTTCTAAATCAGGCCACCACCTCGAATAAAATGATTCATTTGTTTTATGACTGTGGTTTGAAGTTAGTTTGCAACTCTCAAGCATTAAGCACAGGCGAAATTTTACCTCCTGTTTAATGTTTTACCCCATTTGCAAATAAATGGCTTTGGCACGGGGTGTTTGTCTTGGTTTTCAATCAAAGAGCTAAATTATGTGTTGTGTTTTGCTCGAGGGCTCAGTGATAACAATGATTCTGTCTGAAAGTAGCTGCTAACATGCCAGCAATGTAACCGCTAGTCTACAGCAGCAACTGTAGATTTTATCATGTCATACCAAATTTAATCAACTTCAAGTGATACAATCTGCAAAATAAATTTACGCTCAAAACACTTGCTAAAGTTTTAGAGTTTGTCTTAAATTGTTACTTCAAACCACATTATATCGCAGACAGTACTAAAAAAGTAAAGTATATACACTCACTTGCCAAAACATTAGGTACACTAATGAAAACTAATGCACTCTAAATGTTATCTTAAAGAAGGTTATGATATTCAGCATTTGTTTAAAGTCACTGTGAGAGCTGTTGATTCAACTGTGTTTTAATTTTGGAGACTGTGGTTTGTAATACTATTAAATTGGATTGTGTTATACTGACACATGTTCCTATTATTTTGACAACCCCATGTATTCAGTGGGCTAGCCATGCCTGTCTTACACAGTTTCAACATAAACTGAACATTATAACAGTTATGAAGCTAGGATTTAGTGCAGGACTGTTATATTAGAAGGCATTCATTTTCACTAGTGTACCTAATGAACTGCCTAGTGAGCGTAGAAGTGTTAGTATTGAGCCAAAATGCCCTGGAGAAAGGGATTTAGTACTTCGTGACATGCAGGGGATTTTACTGGATGGCACGCTCCAAACACAGGACAGGAAACTGTCAACTAAAAATGTAAGCGCCTCGGTCCACACGTTCCTCTCTACATCCTCTACATTGCATGCAGTGACAGACGTGTGCTCTAAAGCAGCCCTACCCTGTAGAACAGAGGAATGTTGTCAAACAGGTAGGGGTAGGCAAAGGCCACAACACGGAGAACTTTGCTGAACTTCGGACTCTGGTGCTCAGGGAATCTGAAATAAAAGATGAGAGGTGTTATTTGCAGTAGTGGTTTTTGGAAGTTTTTAGCTGTTGAGGTAGCTATGTGGAACGTAGCAAAGCGCCATGATGCTATAATTATGTAAGAATTGATAATGATATGATGTTTATATACGTTCATATTTGTGCAATAATGAATTGACCAGAGCAGCTCGAACTTTCCAGAAATAGAAGAGCTCAGTGGCCAAAACATTAGGTACGTGTACCTGAAAACTCTAATATAACAGTCCTGCATTAAGTCCCTGTTAGCAAAAGAAAGGTGGTAACACAACTGTGTGATCATTTTGGAGGGTGGTGCTGTTAAACTACAATAGATTAAACTTAAAAGTGTCTCTGTTATTTAGCCCATTGACTAAACTACAACTGGGGCCGTCAAAATAATATGACATAATACAATATGTGTCATAATACAATTCAATAGTACTACAAATCACAGCGTCCAAAATGAAAACACAAGTTGAATCATTAGCTCTCTCAGTCATTTTAAACAAATGCTTAACAGCATTACCTTCATAAAACATGACTTAGAGCAGGATTGTTATACCAGAATGCACTCGTTTTCATTAATGTACCTAATGAACTGGCAGGTAAGTGCAGTTTCATGTTTATACAGTGATGAATTGACTACAGTAGCCAGACATTTACAGATAAATCAAGAAATCTGTTTTAAATAAACACTTTAAAGAGTTTGAATATAAAGTAAATATACTGCAGGTACCCACATTTATGAAAAGCGTGTTAATGACATGACATGACAGAAAATCTACTCAAGACAGAAAACCCAGATCTTGATTTTTCTAAAGTTGATGAGTCAGGTTGTCACAGAACACGTTTTGCCACTCTTTTCTGTTGACTCCTCTAACCTGCCCAGCTGAAACTACACTCCGGCTCAATCACTGTTCAGGGCTGGTACCTGTAGTCGCAGCCAGACAACGCCCATTAACCGTGAGTTGCGCAATGGTATCACTGAAATCCCATTCAAAGGCATAACCGGATGTTATTAAAGGAGGGAATTACGTTTGAGTAATGATTACATCGCAGCAGTTTTTACATGAGAAAAAAAGTTACATGGCAGATAGAAGAGACAGTGTAGATTTTGAGCAAATGCGTTTCCATTACCTCTTTATGACGTCATGATTATATTGCAGAAAGGGTAAGCCAAGTCTTAGCAGCGGGGAGAGATGAGCGAAAGAACAGTCATTAGCTATACCAAGCCAACATTATCCAGTACATGTGATCATTGATGTTTCAACTCATTAACAAAAGTCTGACAAACTTTGCATTCCCAGATAGTCATTCATTTGTAATTCTAATGTCAGTGGCAATAATTCATACTTTAATGAAAACCACTTTGTGCCTCACATCCCGACCGCCGTGATCAGCCTGCTTGGCAAGATTTATGTGGCTCTTTTATTCAAACTCAAGAGCCGACGAATACTTGAGAGCAGTCATTATGATGTCGTCGTGGACCAGAGCCACTTTCTGACGTACCGTGCCTAAATAAATCTCCCTCATTAAAAGTTCAACTGGAATGTGACTGACTTAAGGTAGCGGATTTAATGAAACTATAACTGAATAACTCAGTAAGACGTCTTCAAAAAGCTCTGCATTTGACAGATTCAGCTTAAATATGCATCAAGCTTGATGCTAATGTGCTAATGTGCTAATTTTAACATGATAACAAGTATGTCAAAACCCACTCAGTGTCAACCTGCTAACATTTCGCTTGTAAAACGCAAAAGACAGAGTGAGTTACATCTTGCTTGCTGTGACGCAAACATGCTAATATCAAACCTCAGTTTTGCTCTTATGTAATATGATTACATTCAAGTCACAAAGTAAATTTTAAATCTATTGAAACATTTTTCAAATTTTTGTCATTTCCCGACCAAAAAAAAAGAAAAGAAAAACAAATGCTAGATAAAATAATGTTGCCTTCAAATGGAAATTGTGAATACAAAATGCATGTCGTTAAAGTTGTAACATTAGCAGTAAGTTGTGAGACCGCCACTGCTGCTAGGCAACTGTTAGCAAGCTAACAAGTGATAAATTTAGGAGATGAAGAAATACCACTGGAGGAGGACATTCATGTGGACTTTTGGATTAGGATAAACACAACCACATTTAAAGGCAGCACCTTTCGCCCAGAGCTGAGGCTTCAAGGTAAAGTGTTTTAAACTTGTTTACCAAGTTGCAGTTGCCTCCATAATCCAAAGACACTTTGCTGGAAATTCAATTTGTGCAATATTGATTCTTTTTTCACACCCAGCTCATATTTATGCAACTCTTTTTGGAAGATTTGGAGACAAAAAAAAAAAAAACGTAGTGGTAAAAGTCTAAGGAGCAAAAAAAAAGCACACTTTTTGACTTGGAAGTGAAATCAAGCTAAGTTAGTTGGCCAGCCTCAGCTTGATGTTTGGCATTCTGATGTTTTGAATGTTGCACCTGCATAAAATGTTGCTCTTCTTCTTTTCACAAGAATGTGTTCCAGCGAAAAATAAAATAAACATTCCGCAATAGGAACTCGTACTAGAGGTAGCTGTGTGAAATAAATTTCCTCATACCTGGAGTAGCAGGCCAGGAACGTGCAGATGACAGTGTTGAACACAGCGATGGGGATGTAGAGCTGGTGGAAGGAGCTGTTCACCCACTTGTCGGGGAAAACGTAAGCTGAATAGACCATAGCTGACCCTGCAGGGGGATAGAAGAGAGCACGTTTGTTCAGGCAAATGTGTCCAGACACTTTGTAGGGATATTAGGTTTTATGTAAGATGGAATTTTCCAGCCCCAACCAAAATAATGTAATCTAATAAAACACTAGCACTTACAAATTAATTTAGTCTGCACCTAATTTGAAGACTGTTCTACCGGAGGAAATGTGTCCATTATTTTGTCACACTTTCATCTGTAAGCACCACCTCATAAAGTAGAACAATACAATTTCTGGGCACTGAGTGGAGAGGTGGTTCTAGTGACTGACTGAACATTGAAGCTGGCGATGTTGTGCACTCACCCAGGCTGTAGAAACTGAGGGCACCGTAGTCAAAAAAGAAGCAGATGTGGCGTGCTCGCGCCGACATGGTGCTGAAGGTGTGAGCACAGCTGGACGCCAGCGGATAAATGCAGCAGGAGACCAGGAAGATCACCAGAGGCCAAGTGAAGGAGTCCTGCCATGCTGTCTGCATCAGCACCACCGTCACGAGTTTCCATAGGAAATACCTGCAAAGGGAGACAGGTTACAACACTGGACTTGGATTGGATGAAGCAGGATTAATGTTTCTTGGAATAATATTCTCAGCCAAGTCGAGGAAGAGAATAAAACTGAGTCATCGAATTAAAAAGATAACACAACTGTATCAAATTACAAGGAGTGTCTTTAGTCACACTCGTGTAATTACATTTTAGAGCCTGATTGTCATTCCCACAGTCAAACAACTGACAGTGTCTTTAATACTTAACAGGAGCAACACAAGAAACAGAGCTGAGACAAATTATTGGTAAAAACTTAAATAGAGACAAAATGACTGTTTAGAAGAGTATGAACATGGTGGGAACATTCACAACCAGAACATCAACTACAGATTTTCAAGTTATTTCCAGCGTTAAACAGTCGTCTCTGTGGCTGTTCAGGTGAAACGTCCTATACCTGTCACCCATCTGATCATTTATAGTACCTGTATACTCCGCCCAACTGAGATTAAAAATAGAACCTATTTATGTAAAACACATATTTCAACACTGAGTTACATCATAGTCTGGCATGCCAAGTTATGAAATGCACATTCATGATGAACAGGCTTCTGCTATACAGATGAGCGAGTGACCATCGAGTCTTTGCTCCGCGGCCGTTTGACTGTCGGCCCTGCTGGAATATTTACACACTGAATATTCAGTGTCTGATATTTGTACATCGTACAACGAATATGGGTGTTACTGCAGTGTAAACAGGCTTTTTCCCTCCAGACTAAAGCGCCTGCAGAGGAAAGGTAAAAAATAGACAAAAAAACATGGTATTTTTACATTTATGTAAGTTTTTTGTTTGCTGAAGGATTAAACAACAGCTCGGCGACTAAGCTTCACACGTATTGTCCTTTTTTTGACCTGGCGAGAGAGACGGATAGTGCAGCTTTCTCCATCAGCTTCTTACATGCTAAGCTAAGCTAACTGCCTATCAGCTCCATACTTAGCGCATGGGGCATGAGAGTTGGAATCCGTCTTTCCATCTAAGAGCAAAAAATAAATAAAATAAGTGTGGATCATTTGAAAAGCTTCTTGTTGTGAAGTGACAGGAAACGCTGAACCATTAAACGAGTCAGAAAGACGCTTTTTAATGAGCTAAACTACAAAAAAAAAAGAAAAAAGAAGCAGAAATGTGTATTTAGTATCATCCCTGTCAGAGCGCCTGTCAATGCAGGGAAAAGAACATGTTAATAATTAAGTATAATGTTCAGTATCACTCAATGAAATCACACGAGTGTCAGTTACATAACAGCTACCCGCTCTACACAAATAGCTTATCAGGAGGCTGTGGTGTGTCTGGTGCGTCGCAGTCGGTGTCTGCACGCCTCAGTGCACCTCATTAACAAATCAACATTATTTGTGCTTTTCCTCATCAATGAGCAGTTAAGAGCTAATTGTCGCAAATCACAAGAAAGCCTTGCGCACAGATCTGCTCATTAATGCCTGGGCCTGCACGTCTTCACCAAATCCCCCTGACGCAAGCGCCCATGTGGCCTCGTCATATTGCAAACAAACCCACACACACACACACACACTCTTTCTCCCTGGACCATGCAGTCAAAGCAACTGGCATCTCTGCAGGGAGGAAGTGTGGTGAGTGGGAGCAGTAACCTCTGTAGTAAGCCCTGAGTTACGTTGATAAATAAACACGCACTCACGCACACACAGGGATACTGACAACAATAACTGCATCAAGATGTGAAGTTACAAAGCTGCCACAAGAGATTTTAGAGATTTTACCCCCATGGTCACATGTGGTTGTTTGTCACACAAGTTTAGGAGGATGCTTTAGTTGTTTTGTCACCCACATACCACACTGACTGATCCCTTGACTGCTTGTGTTGAATATTAAGCGATCACACACGAACCAGCAGATCCTGATTCATTTGAAATACACACTGAGCTTCCATCTTAAATGAGTAAAAAGGAGGTTTTATGTGTGTCTGTGGAGAAGATTTTTATTGAGTTCCCTTGAGCTTACGCTCTCTTCCCGAAGAAGCCACTTGTCCGAGTGGTGAAAATATCTGCAAGAAAACTTCCAGCTGCCTCTGCTTTGGCTTTGTTTTCAGCAGTTTTCTGTAAGTGCTTGAAAATGCACTCGCTCGCCAAAACACATGAGTCAAAATGAATGCATTCTCATATAACAGTCCTGCAGTAAATCCCCCTTAACTACTGTTCTGATGTTCACTTTGTGTAGAAACGGCGTCAAAGGAGAGAATTCAACTGGATGATAGTTTTTGGAGGATGTAGTTCGTGGTGTTGTTCAGCTGGATTGAATTAAACCCAAAAGTGTTTCTGTTAGAAGACTCAAACGTGGCTGTCAAAATAATAACATATGTCACGATAAAATTAAAGTACGACAGAAGACGGCCTTCAAAATGAAAACAGTTGAATCAACAGGTCTCTAAGTTACCTTGCTGAACACTATACCCTTCAGATTTAGTGCAGGCTGTTACATTAGAATGTATTTTTTTATTTATTAATGTTCCTAATGAACTGGCAGGTGAGTACATGGCAATAAGACACCTCACTCTTTCCACTAATACAGCCTTAACTGAACTTGTTTCGTTGTCTAACATTTAATCGTAAGTCTGAATCCCCATTTATGCCAAATAATGACTGTACATTTTTAGTGTGGGGGGATAACGTTGAGAAAATATAATAAAATCTGAATACTTGACCTGACATTAAGTGTCAGGTCTGTCATACGTAGACGACTATTGAAAGGGAGGTGCTGTGAGTCTGCGGGAGGTCTGTGAAACCCACATGGTTGCTTGGATGACGACTTCAAAACAAACTTCGTACATTCAGTCCTGCTCGTATTACTTGACTCACGTCAAACTGAAGACTCCAGGTCCTGTCAGGGCATCTGGCACATGTATGTCCTGTGAATACTAATTTAATAATAATAATACCCAGAACTGCTTGAAACTTAAAATTGGTTCCATGATCATAAACACACAGCCAGTAAATGTGGATGTGTGCAGTAATGTCTTTAAGTAATGTGTGACAATAAGTAAATCACTCCTACTAGAGACGCTTCCCGTCTGTCAAACAACACAATGGCATTATGTAAGAAAATTCGAGATAACTACAAGCTATACAAGCTGTACGAGATTCTTTTTCATGAGTCAGCCAACGCTTCCTGGCTCCTTCTGGTTGTTATGAAACACTCTGCACGCTCCTGTGACCATTTCCTAAATCTAGATGTATGAGCTGATTGTCTTTTACTATGCTGCAGTCACTCCTTAAACTGATCATTTTCCACTCGCACAGATCTGGCAACCCACCTCTAAAGCTGTTAAAATCTTAATGCCCCCATGTGTTTTCCGGTGTTGTCAAACCACTGAACACGTGCCAGGTGGTAAACAATTACGAAGCTTAACAAAGTTAAAGTAACATATGTCAGGTATACCATGTGGGCAAGAAGTGTGTCCAGATGTTGAGCGTCTCATTGGTCAGCTGGAAGAGGCTGAGGATGCAGTCGGTGGCTGAGCTCCGGGGGTGCCGGTACCCAGAAATGATGCTGTCCTCATGGAAAACCTTAAAAATAAATAAATAAATAAAGCCCTCAGTCACTTTGACAGCTTTGAGAAATCTGTTTTCTGTTTCATTCTGGAGAGAGAACAAAACTTTCAACTATTCTGTGCAGAGGAAATTTTTAGAGGAACACGTGTTGCATGTGTAAACATCTGCAAAATATCACAGTGATCATGTAAGATCATAAATAGTCACAGATACACAAGTTTGTTTAAATTACACTGACAGATGCTCAACTTCAGACTCGACATGAGTGCGACCTTAAAGTTTTACGAAATAACCCAGAATGATTTTTTTTTAATTCCAGTTTACTGTGGAAAAGCGTAAATGTGCTGTGAAGCTACAACGAAGGTGAACTTACTTTGGGGACTTGGTTGATGGTGAAGACTCGTGGCAGTTTGATGAGACTGAGCATGGCTACGAGGTTCTGCGTCTGGCCAGAAAGGAGAGATGAACTGAGGCTGCAGGGTGTGCCTCCGTCTTTATAAGGTTTGTGTTGCTATGCCGTCCTCAAGGTTCCTCCCCTTCACCTCCTCCCTCTTCAAACCCAGCGAGAATATCCAGTGTACCTGTGCAACTGCTCCTCCTCTTCCTCCTCCTCCTCCTCCACCTCCTGCTGTCTCTCCGGAGGTGGAGGGAATGCTCTCCCAGGTGTACAGTCAGCCACACAATAGAAAGACAAGTTTTTCAAGCCTGGAACATCAGAGAGCCTCTTATTCTTGTTTTCAATCACAGCATCTTTACATTCACACACAAAGGCTGTTGTTACCACAACAAAGCTCGTCTTTTTGTAACTGCACACTCCTCCTCTCACAAAGAGATGACATTCAGAGCGGCAAGGCAGGTCTCACCAATAAATCTCCCTTCAATGAAAAAAAAAACACAGCTGTGATTGACATTAATGGTCTGTGGCAGAGGCTCACATATTTAGCCACTTTCTCACCAGAAAGTCTGCGAGTGCAGCCGCTTAACAAACACTATCTGAGTTTCAGCTCCAGATAAGGTCGATATAATGAATGAAGGGTGTGAATCGGTGTGGCAGAAAAGTCAACAAATCTCCTTTCGTGACACTTTCTTGCCGGGTCCCCTGGTTAAACCGACATGTCACCATCTGCCCTCAGACCGACGGCAGCCGTCACGCCCAGGAGAAACGGCCGAGCCCAGCCAGAGCTCCCCGGGCCTGTTATCTTGTTTAAACTCTGCAGCAATGAAAGCAAACATGTCTTACAGCCACTGCAGAATTAGGAAGTGGAGAGTAGGAGATGTTTTCTTTTGTGGTGTGTTTGATTGCTCGTGTTACAAAGGTAAGTAAAAATCAATTGCAGTGTATTTTGTTGGCATTTCGGAGACATTAAAGTGTAACTAAAGTTTAAACGGGTTAATGCTTTATCTCAAAGACTTGATGGAAAACTCAACGGATCTGGATCCTGGTTCAATTCCTAAACCTCATTATCAAGCTTCTGTTTACAAGTCTAATTTATTCTTGACCAATCATTTTTTAAAGTGAACATAGTTCCTTTAAGCAGTATTGAGCTGATTATGTACTGCCAAAGAAATCAGCTCTAATCTCCAAATCGTCAGCCATGCTTTCATTGAAGCATCCCGCAATCACAGCAGCTCAGTGTGATGATCTGATGCGTGCACTACAGCCGAGCACCCTGGGACTACGTCTCGCTTCTGTCTCTCAGAGGTCGGAGCCAGAGCAAGTTACCCAACAGGAGATGCATGTCTGAGTGGATGTCAGTGTGGCCCGGCTCGGGGTCAGTTAATATGTGAGTTAATATGTAAGTCATCAAGGCTTTTAGTGCCAAGAGGAAAACAAAGTCAAGTGCGGAGGGTTTGTGCTCCCAGAGGACGGAAAACAAGGTTATTTGCAGGAATTTATAAAAAAAAAACAAAAAAACACTCACCACGTAATACACACAGAGTCGCTGCTGAGTGGAGAGGAACAAGCGTAGTGTTTTCTTTTAATATATTTTTTGTTTTTTTATTTATATAGCATCAAATTGTCTCACAGTGCTTTACAGAAGCCACAGTCTGAAACCTCCAGAGCAGCACTAAAGCGATGGGGGACAGAAATAACCCCTTTTAACCAGAGGAACCCAGCTAACATGGGGGTGTCTAGGTAGAGCGAGACAGGAAGAAGAGGGAGGAGGGACAGAAGAGAAGGAAGCAGATAAATTCAGTCATGCGTCTGGATAAAAACTTACAGTTAACACATGTAGACGAGAGCACATCATGCTAGGTGACGCATGATACGTGGGAGGTTGATAATGTAAAGTTACTGTTATAAGAATAAACAAGAGCACAAAAGAAAAAAAAAACTATGGCGGTGACAAAAGTTGTTACACCGATCAAGCATAACATTATGACCACTTTCTTGTGCCTCCAAATCAGTTGTGACTCATCAGAGAATGGACATGGGCCTTCTGAGGGTGTCCTGAGGTGTCTGGTAACAAAATGCTGTCAGTGGGGGGCCTTTGGGTCCTATGGGTTGAGAGAAGGGGCCTCTATGGATCATCCCACTGGTACCGGATCAGTTTAGGATAGTGAATTTGGAGGCCAGGTCAACACCCTGTACTGTTCTTCATGTTTTTTTAGTTGTTCCTAAACCGTTTTTGTGTGTGCGCGCCTCTGTCATTGTTATGACACTCCTTGATGACAGCAGCCATCAAGGAGTGTCATTGCTATGGGGTGGGGGTTCCTGGTCTGGTCTAGGTGGGTGCTACATGTCTAAGTAACATCTACATGAATGCCAGGTCCAAAAGATTCCCAGCAGAACATTGTGTTGTCACAAGATGGTCAATGTTATTAACTTCTCCTGTCAGTGGTCATAATGTTGTGGCTGATCGGTGTATAATAAAGGTTAGAAGGCTGGAATAATATACGGATATATAAGGCAAAAATAAGCAGGTCGAAAATTAGGGATCAATGTAAGCGGTGAACGCTGGAAAACTTAAAGATAGAAAAACAGCGTTTCAAAATCTTTCTGGTCACACCCAAACACACCCGTCCAGATTACTGATGGGTGTGTTTAGGACACAACACATGCCATTTATGCAAGCAAACAAATATAAAAAAAAAAACACGTGTATCAGCCATCCTTTGTACTCAGTCTATTATACCAACAGCGTAATAAGCATCTAACAGAAGCATAATGTGGTCTCTTTGTGGTTGAATCCGAGCAGGAGAGCTTTGTTGTGCTGCTGTAAAAAAGACTGACTGAATTTTTCCACAGTGTTTCACACAAATCTTGAGGTTTGATTACTGTTTGACTGCCACCTTGCACCGTCCTTCATTATGAAGTGAAAATGAAAAGCCTTTATTGTCATTGTATGCAGGGTGCATCAAAATTGCAAACACTCATCACAGTGGTGCTTTTAAATAGAATAAAATACAAACACACATAAAATACTCTACAACATCCAGTCACAAACGGACCATTACCATAAATATTAAATCTATTGCAAAGAACTGTAAACATTAAGGTGGGTTTTATCGTCACTGGGTGTTTGTTCAGGGACATTCATGTCTCACTATGCAGGATACAACGTACAGGCCTCCTGTGGCATGAGAAACCAGCAGTCACCTTACTGCTACTGAATTTAAACAGTATATATCAGAGAAAACAAGAAAATGTAACATGTATAAACTACGGCCATGTAAAAGAAACGATAATAACAGAGGAATGAAGTGTATTTATTATTTGTTTGACACCTGAACAGTACAAAAAGTGCTCACAAAAACAGTGTGAGCACAAAGTAGCACAAACTGGAAATAAAAGCTAAAAAAAATAAATATATTTAGTCATAGTCTGACTGATTTACTACCTTACTACCTTTACATTCTTCTCCTAAAGCTCAGTGATCTTGATTTATCACTGAGGTCCAGGTCAGAAGCATTAACCAAAGGAGAATAGAGTTGACCCAGCCACTCCAATCTCATGCTCCGTGTGTAAACGCAGCTTTACGTCTGTATTCGTGCTACAGCATCTCTAGCTTCAGGTGTAAGGTGGGAGGACAAATGTTGATCATACATACCTGTGGACCTGTTATATTACATGCCAACCTAAAAATATATCGACTCACCGTGCATGAACATTTTTTTTATCCCCATGAAACTGCAGTGAGTTGCAGACAAACTGGGTGCGAAGGCAGAAATCTCAAAGCCTGATAAATCATAACCTGCCTTCTTTTTTTATAACGTTGGGAGTCTGAGTCATTTAAATCCAACAAGTGAGGCTCCGACAGGGATTACCTTAACACCGGGTTCACTGTCTGTGCCCTCGAAGAGGAAAATTCTATTTTATTTGAATTAATTTCAATCTAAATGGACCTTTATGTATCAGCAATAATAATCCGAATAGTCTCAAGATACTTTACAAAACCTGTAGAACCTGAACCCAACAGATCTTCCTTTAACAGGAAGAAACCTTGAACCAGATCATGAGGAAGGTTGAGGAAGCAAATACATTCACACATGCATCTGTACAAACCTGCGCTGCATACTGTTTATACCTGAATAAAAAACTCGGTTGCTAGTTGACGCATGATACGTGGGAGATTGATAATGTAAAGTTACTATGCCGGTGACAACAGCTGTTACAGCAATCAAGCATAACATTATGACCACCTTCTTGTGCCTCCAAATCAGTTGTGACTCGTCAGAGAATGGACATGGGCCTTCTGAGGGTGTCCTGAGGTGTCTGGTAACAAAATGCTGTTAGTGGGGGGGGTCTTTGGGTCCTATGGGTTGAGAGAAGGGGCCTCTATGGATCATCCCACTGGTACCGGATCAGTTTAGGATCTCGTGAATTTGGAGGCCAGGTCAACACCTTGTGCTGTTCTTCATGTTTTTTTAGTTGTTCCTAAACTGTTTTTGTGTATGCGCGCCTCTGTCATTGTTATGACACTCCTTGATGACAGCAGCCATCAAGGAGTGTCATTGCTATGGGGTGGGGGTGTCTGGTCTGGTCTAGGTGGGTGCTACATGTACAATAAAAAACTACTGAATGGTGTAACCTTTACATCCACCGGATCATGAATCACTTAAAGACTATTACACATGGGTTTAATGAGCAGAAACAGCTCTCTACTTCACCACCATTAACACTCAAACGTTCAATTAGAATAATTAGAAGCATTTTGCATTTCTTCCAATACCAATCCTTGAGCATTTTCTAATCCGGTACCTGCTGATAGTTGTGCTGACGCCTTTACTTTACTAACCTCTCTCTCCACAGGGTGTCAGTGTTTTCACACAGGTCTGAGCCAGAGACTGAGGCAGCAGATTCACTCAAATCAGTTTAGTTGTGCAGTTTATCTTTGAAATTAAAGTTTTTCTTGATGTTTCTGATCTTTTTTTTTTTTTTTTTGGCATTAATTCATTCATCACTTGTTGACCTCAGAATGCAGAGCGTAATTTTTTTTTTTGGAAACATCACAGGGAATTAAAATGTGAATCGCTGCAGGGAGAGAAAGGACACTTTAATTGACTGTTGATGAAGAAAACTAACAAGTTCGCCTCAGGCCAAAGCACCCTCCCCTCCTCTTTCTCCTCTCATGCAAGCCAAACTGAGCCTCCTGTGGCAAGCCCTGAATGTTTGTGTAACATCAGCACAACCACTAAGTAGCTCCTCACATTAACCATTCATTGAGTCGTTGTTGCTGATGCAAATGTTCCTTTCTTCAGTCTGGAGAGAACTTCACTTTTGTTTACTTCAGACAACGGTAAGATGCTCCAAATGCTTACTTCTCACTTTGACTAGACATGAGAAATGTACAGAAATCTACGTTACATATACAACAATCAGCCATAACATTATGCACACTTGTCTAATATTACGTAGGTCCTAAATCCAACTAGACATGGTCTCTGCTGGACCTCTGAAGGTGTATCTGGAACCAAGACATTAGCAGCAGATCCCTCATGTCCTGTAGGTTGTGTGGCGGGGGGCTCCATGTCGCCAGTTTGTCACATTTCCTTCCTTGTACCACTTCTTATACCGAACACTGGAGACCTGGAGTACCCCAGAGCTGCAGTTTTGTAAATGCTCTGACCCAGTTGTCTAGCCATTACAATTTGGCCCTTGTCAAAGTCACTCATGTCCTTCCACTGGCCCATTTTTCCTGTTTCTAACACATCAGTCATGACAAAATGCTCCCTTTCTGCCCGATATACCGAACCTACCGATAGGAGCCGTGATAACAAGATAATCAGCCTTATTCACTTCACCTGTTGGTGGTCGTAATGGTATGGCTGATGGCTGTACATATATACGCACATTATTCAGGTTCAGGTTCAGGTTACTTTATTGGTACCCATAGGTAAACTAAGTTTACAGTCTAAGAGGCAGGACATCCTTTACACTTATAGACCACCACATGACATACACCACACAAACCATGAAACATACAGTATAGAACAAGTAAAACAAACTGTAGATCATGCTTCACAACATATAGACAGACAGTACAAACATAAATAAAAACATGACACAAAACACATGTTAAAAACATACAATAGATGCTAGTGCATGACCAAAGTGCTTGTGCGTTATGTGCAAGTAATCTACAGTTTGTTCAACAGAGTGATCGCAGCTGGGACAAAACTGTTTTTAAATCTTGTGGTCCTACATCTAGGGACTATTAGCCTCCGTCCAGAAGGAAGATACTGGAATTCCCTATTCAATGGGTGTAGGCTATCTTCTAAAATGGCCAAAGCTATCCTCTGTAGTTGTTTAGCATACAGGGATGTGGGGTGCAGCTGGGACTCACCAATCAGTTTGCTTGACCATCTTACAATTTGATTTAAACTATTCTTGTGTTTAAGTGAAAGTAAAGGCAGTTTTATAGCTACTCTGAAACAAACACAAACAATAGGATGTGTACAAAATCTCATGCATAATGTTTTATTTAATGCATCAATAATAAAATCAACCATTCTGGAAAATACAAATTCTCGATTACAAGTCAAAACCCTGGATTAAAACTAGAGTTTACATTCACGGGTTGTAATTACTCATGCATTAATGTGAAATAGCATCTTACTGTTGCAGTCGGAGCTGATTTCTGCTCTTTTGTTTTGTTCCAGGGAGTTAAATCTGTATCAAAGCACTGCATTTTACAAGTTGATCATATGGTTCATGTTTAAAGTGTTAGCATGGTGAGGTGCTGCTGAAAGCTCTGGAAGGCAGTAGCGGACGCCATATGTGCAGGTGTTCAGGCGAGAAGACACCCACTCCGCACTAGGCACAACATCGGCACTGTCAAAGGTGGAGAAAGAAGGCAGGGCCCGGAGCCTCAACCGGTCGATTTACGGAAGCAGCAGAAGTTCGTATCAGGACTCACATGTTCCCAGGGAGGACAGAATGGAGGAGGAACCATGAAAGCAAGTTAGACAAGTATCTTGAGCTCACAGAGAGGTGCAGATGGAATGGATGGAAAGGCCGCTGTGGGCCCTTCGAGGTCAGCTGCCGGGGCTTTGCAGGGGCATCGATCACTCATCCTCCTCGGAAGGGCTGCAGGAGAGAAGAACCACCAAAAACATAACTGAGGCTGTTGAAAAATCATCAAGGTGGCTACGGGTCAAGAGGGGCGATCCATGGACGCAAGGCGGGGGGCTCATCAACCCCAGCGAGAGCGTCTGACGATCGAAGACCCGAAGCAAACTATGACCCTGGGCTCATCGCTTGAAGATGTGTTTCAGTCACTGCAGCAACTACAACAAATAAATGTAGCGGAAGTGGAGGTTCAGTATTTTATCATCTCGTCACGAGGCTAGAAGACACAATTAGCATGAACACCTCCACCAAACATCCTGCTTCACACTTACCAGTTTCAATAACAGCAATGATTACGATGTGCCGACTTGGTGTTGTGCTCGTGTGGGATTACAAAGACACCAGCCGGGCTGTTGTGCTGCAGCTGCTCACTGTGTCGGTGGCTCCCCGGTGTTTCGGTTGATGAGGTGTAGTTTGTGTCTCCAAATGAGAAGCATGTGTGACAGACGCCCCCCTCCCCCCCCGGTGCATTATTATTAATAGTTGCGAGACTCCATGCGCTCTTTGAATTTTAGACTTTCGCAGCTTTTTCCTCCTTTGCGCAATCTAGAAACGTCCCCACCGCAGGCTCGCCTTTTTCTCCCCGTACATATTCATATCATCGTTACCGTTTACTCTACCCCCGACCGCTGCTCTGTCTCCTCATTGTTCTCTTCCCGCACCATCATCATACCTGACTCAGCTGGTGATTACACTGGTGAACACTTTTATTCTCCCTTCTGCAAAACCCAAGGTGCACCATCTGTTCGGAAATGAGCAGAATTCTGCATTTACCTGGTTTGGAAACCAAGACAAAAGATCTTTTTATTTTACTGTAATGATTTCTTTTCTCTCTCTTTGGTGCTGATTTAGAAGAGAGGATGAGGCTGAGCTGCATTTCAGACGCAAAGATAAGATTTTGCAGAGCATACGGAGAGACAGATTCTATCAAACAGCCGACTGATTAGGTAGCAGCTAATGAGATGGATGACTTTTAAAGTTTTTTTTTGTTTTTTTTAATGACACGCTCGGGGGGTAGGAAAAGGTTTTATGTTTATAATTAAAAAACAAATGATCTGTCCATGGTGAACTTGTGATTAATGGGGGCCATGCTCACGCTTACACACTTCAGAGCAATCAGTACATTAGACGCATTTGCAATTTGATGACATTAACATTTTCATACCAAAGTAAGATAATAGTTTAGCATAGTTACATTAAATCATTTAAAACATGTACATCCACAGCCGCTGATCGTGAGTCAAAAGCAAGAAGTGGTGCTAAATGAAGAAGAGCCGAAAGAGGCGGCTCTTGTTGAACAGATAAGCCAAATGGTCCGGCTCGTTAAAAAGAGGCGCACTTCCCATCATAATGAGAGAAACAGAGAGAGTTGGAGGAAGGTCATTTCAAAGGCTCATCACTGGTCAGGAGCACCTCGGTCACTGGTCGGCCTGAAACTTCAAGATAGTATGCTGCTTTCAGTGTTCATAAGAAAAGTCCTGTTGACATCTGAGTTATCTTATTAGCTTGGTAGCTGTTAGCCTTACTTGCTGTTAGCCTCGGTGGCTAATGGGTGCCATTTCAATCTGAAAATGTGCTTGTTCTTGCTCTTTTTGAATTGAGAACATTGCTATGCTCACGAGTAAACACCATTCATACGGCGCCCTCTTGTGGTATTCACAACTTGTAAATGGACATTTTCGAAGATGTCCAAGTTGTCGAGTTGCAACATGTTTGGGGATGTTTTCAGAAATGGCAGAGTTGAATGGAAAGTTAATATATTTAGTCCAAAAGAGTTTTCTTCATAATATTATGTCTGAGGAAATTAATGATGCACCCATCCTTTCATAATGCCTTTACATTTCCTACTTTGAGTTAACTGCACATTATCCTGCTAATCTGTTAGCCTAGCAGCGGTCTTCTAACAACTCGTGGCTGATGTTATCACTTGGATGTCAAACATTAGGTAGAAACATCTTGTCGTGTCACAACCACAAGCTCACTAATTCCATTTGAAGGCAGTATCGATCTATCTCAAACTACGTCCAGCAACCACTTAGCTTAGCTTTGCTCAAAAATGTAAAAAAAAAACAACAAGTCAAACTCTCTCCCTAATTAACATATTTAACCTGGTGTCAGCCCTAAAGGCCTCACATATTATATTGTGTTTTGTTCGATTACAAAAAGCAGATAGTCCCAGAAGCCACGGCTAATGTGAGCTGCAGCTGTTTACTTCAGCACTCTTGCTATGTGCTAAGCTAGGCTAAGCTTAGATAAACCATTGGTTTGTAGCCTGAAATACAAACATAAAAACTGCATTTAAAATTCTGAAATTTAGAAGAAAGCCACTTCATCCAAGAGAAGAAGAGCATATGACAGACCTCAAAAAGTTTCTTGGACTTAAACTGAAAAAACTGCATTCAGGTGCATTGCTGCTGTTCTTTTCTCTTTGCTAGATGCTTCCACAGCCAGTTCCTCCTTCCCCGCTTCCCCTGAAAGCCCCAAACAACACACAAACAAACCCAATAACGCAGGGTTCAACGGTGTGTTAATTTCATCAAGTGGGTGAATTTATGGACACCATAAAGCCTGCGGTATACGGACGCCAGAGCACCAAGTATTCTCTGTAATTTTATCAGAGCCATCTCTAAGGCATCTGAACGGCTGCAGAGGAGGCTGACACAAAGGCCATGAAGGGGCCGAGCTTATCGGGTTTATGTAGGGCTAATTACAGGACCGGGAGACAGACTCGCTGTCAGGGGGGGACAGTAATATCATTAGCGTCGGGGAAAGAGGAGGAATGTGATGCGTGGGGTGAGGGAGAAATTATGGCTGCGTTGTATTAATGCCAGAAGGTAATGAAAAATGCAAGCGGGTGGCAAGAGATACAGCCCTTCTCAGGTGTCTACGCCTCTCACTGGATCAGAATAGCGTAATTACATTAAATTATTAATCAGGATTGTTTTTCTTCTCAGCAGTTTCACAGAGAAGATGTTCAGAGGGAACAGATTGTTTCTCCACAGCTCAACAATAGACGCAAACCAGCACTGACCAGTATCTACACAGCTTCGTCCAGTATCACAGCTGTGAAACAAATTACTTGAACCGGATTAACAAAGAAACAGTCTGTAACAATAAAAAAAAAAAACACTGAAAAGAGACGAGACTTTAGAAATAACAGAGAAAGTTTAATTTATACGTGGCAAAATTAAAGCTGAAGTGTAAATTGAAGAAATATATGGACATTTGAACTGAATTAAGACATCATGGTGAAAGCGTTTAGATGTAAAGATGGGAGAGAGTTTAAAAAGTCAGTTGAAGGGATTAAAGTTGCTGAAATGTTAAAATATAAAAGTGGAGCGTATCTGGAATTAAATTAGTGAAACATGCCCCCACTTCCCATAGATGAGATCATCAGGATTTGTCCCAAAACATGGGGATTTTTTTTTTATAATTCTAATCAAATTAGAAAGGACTGCTGCACATTTTCTTAAAATATGGCTACAACCAATAACAGACTGATTCATCAAATCGCATCTCCAACAATGGATACTCATACATCAGCTGAGAAGAATAAAAGATGTGATCAGACCAGAGGTTTAAGAAAAATGCTTTTATTTTGTCCTACACCTTTAAAAAGCAAAATCTTAAAGCACAAAGATTTACTCTGTATATAAACACCTCTCTTCCTCGGACTAAAAAAATGGTAGCATTTGCACATTGTGCTTTGATTGCAAAGTCTGTACAACCGCTCTGGGTCTCTTCGTCTCCTCGTGTCACGACCCCAGTAAACATTTTATTGCATAAATCACATTTGACCTCGTGGAGGGGGTGGGGGGGTCATCTGTTGAAGTTTTTTTTTGTTTTTTTTTTTTTAAACAGTGGAAAGACAAGGAAACACCACTGAAATGAGGGAAAAGAAGCTCTCATATTATTACACAGTAAACAACAATAGCAGCTTTCTTGATGAAGGCGTTGCACATTGTCCTGAAAAGAAAAACGAAAGGAATCTTAAAAGAAATAGAAACAAAATCGAATGACAAGTCAACGGCAGTTGTGCTTTAGTCTATTTAAAACGTATGTTCATCCTCTGTAGATGAACACACTTACCAGCACAAAAGAATTGCAGCTATTGGCTCATTTCCCATTTAACAGTAGCTGACTAAACGCTAATCTCTAGTTGCACAGACCCCCTTTACATTAAGCAAGTTTTACACTCTAATCTATTCAACCTACATTTGAAAAAAACAAAAAAACAACAAAAAACTAGCATTTCTCAAAAGGCAGTGTCTCTCTGCGTCATCTCCGAGGAGACTTAACATCATTAAATGCTGAATGGAAGTCGGCTTGCACAAAAATATACAAATTCAAATATGCTTGAATCAATGACTTTGGTATAAACAACATGGAGCTCGTTATTCACATGCAAAAACTTCCACTTCCTGAATGTTCCCTTTTAAACTACATATTTCTACTTGTCACGTCAAAACAGCAAAGAATAAATGTTGCAAGTGTTCATGGGAAGAATACGTTTCTATTTTGTGGGATCATTATCAAACAGAGATAAAAAAACTAAAAAAATAAACTAAAAGGAAATCTGTCTAAGAGATGAAAGAAAGAAAAGACAAAAGAAATGTAACATTTCAACCATAAAATCTGAATATTTGTAAAGAAAAGGCTGTTCACTTTGAAATAAAGTCATATTACAAAATATAGAGGCATATTATTAGATGAAAGTCACAGTTCTGCGTGTTATTTTGATAAATAATGCTGCCATATGTTGAGAATGAAGAGAGTAATCTGGATTACATGTGCATGGTTTAGCTTTTCTTTACTGCATTGCACACATAAATGGATATGAATATGTCGTTTTCTGGTAATGTTATGCAAACAGTGGCTCTAGTATTTGAGTTACAGACAAAGCTGTAAATCTCAGTTTCTCTATCCACCGTTGCATCCTATTCGTTCACACTATAAGAACTTGAAAGCCGATCTCAGAAAATATTTTGCCCCAATCTCCTGCTTCTTATTTCCAATCTTTAAGGTCGATTAATGAAAGACTTACTGATGCAGAGTTTGTTTTGTGTATTGTGAGTGTGCTGACTCATCTGTGACTCACAACGCTACCATGCGCAGGTTGTCTCCCGCCTATTAGCCGGGTGAATTGTTAGTGTTAGCTGGCCAGCACTTGGAGTAACAGCACTGAGTTTGTGCACTCACAACAGCTAAAGGGGAGCGACGACGGGCCTGCTGGGAATCGACAGCCTCTTTATGTTTGTCGAGAGTTCATCTTCAGCTTTAGAACTCCTGGCGTTGTTTGACACGGTGGTGAAACGCAACTGTGCCTCTGCCGCCCACGTCTAGCTACCCAAACACACAACACAGACATCTACACCGCCTACACTTGTATCCTTCAATTATCGTTTTAGAGTATGAGTTATAGAAGGAGGGCACACAACAATCTGTAGCGTTCAAAGAGGAGGGAAACTCTAGCTACAGCTAATGGTGCTGCTGCTCAAATTACAGACTGATTGGTAGGGTTTAAAGAGTTTAAAAGAAGTGTCAGTTTCTGTCATGTCCTTATATCTTAAACATCATTAAAAGTCTTGGGCTTTACTGGGATTCAGCTGAATCAAGCTTTAGATGGATTTTTCGTTGTTTGTCTTTCCCTGATTTTACTGTTAAGGTATGGACACACCAAACCCGCATCAAAGAACTACCGGCATCACCTCATGTCACCTGTGTCTTCCAGTTCCTAAAAGTTCACTTGAAGTGACTACAGCCAACAGCCAGAGGAAACATGCGTTGTTCCCTCCGTCTGAGGGGATGGAAATAACTCCTCCAAGAAGCTAGGAAGAGCGAGAAAAAACTGTACAGATCTGGCCTCTCCTGAATCGTGCTGATCAGCTGGTCATTGTAGATGATCACACGATCACTGTGTTCAGATTAGAATAAAGATCTTCTGTGTGCTCTCTGTCATTATTTTAGCTTGTTCAATCACTGGTTCTTAAGCTTAAACAGAAAAACCAGGGCCACAAGATGCTCAACGGAAAATGGACGACCATCGATCGCACTTAATTTTCAGCGATCCGTGATCAGCTGTCTGCGATGACCTTGTGTTAAACTGACTCTGTTGGATCTTTCTAATGGTAAACTTATGTTTCTCTGACTGAGCCGAACTCAAACTATTATTGTAAAGCATTAATTATGATATTATCATCCCAGGAAACACAACAGGAACTCTCTTGCTGCAACATGTTAACCTCAAATAATTCCTTAAGCTGATTTTGAGCAGCTTAACAGACAGCGAATAAATGATTTAAGGAGTAAGCTCACTAATGACATGGCAACACTAGAATTATTTGTCATTATTTATGTGCGTTTTAGAGAACAGGGCTTCAGAGAAGAGCTGATTAGGAAGCTTTTCTATTAGGGGAAGAGCCAAATAAATAGACCTCAACTCACAGATTAAACACACCTAAAAACTTCCTGGCCTTTAAAATGTTGTGGTGGAGAGAAAAAAAAAAAAAAAAGTATTTATATTGATAAGATAAATTCATTCTTTTGGCAACATTCTCCTTCACATAATTTATAATATATTCTGTTATTTACAGTTTAATTGTTTCAATAAACTTTGCAAATCTCAGATGAAATGGTAAAAAAATACAGTTGAAGAAAGAGAAACGTGGCGAATTAAAGAAAGTCTGAAATGTGATTCAAGGAGTTTCTCTAGCATCGTATATTGGTATTTTAAACACACACACGCTGTTTCTGAACGCAAACACTCGCACTCTGAAACTAGGTCTGTGCATAATTACAAACACTAGCTTCAAGGGGAAGAAAAAAAATAGAAAACAGGAGACGAGAGCTACAGTCGATGTTGCAGAAAAGATAAAACCTGCAACAGGAGCACGCGAGAAAGTTTGGGTATTGAGAGCTGCTGACAGCTGACTAAACTCATCCTTCAGACTGTGAACCTCAAAACAGACACAACGTGATCGCCACCTCTCATTCAATCGCCCAAGCCCGTCTCACACACAGAATATATTGATCCTCTTTTCATCTCAGCTGTATCATCTGTGGGTTACATTTCTGTCTAGTTGTGCTTGGCACGAATCCCTTTTAAGTAGTTTTTCCAGCGCTTGACTACATCCTTGAAGATGGCAGAGTTGTCTATGGATGCCAGCAACTGTAGCTGGTTAATGTGCGTGGTGTGATAGTCCCAGCGAGCCAAGTTGGGCGCCGTACCCAACATGAAGTGACGCAGGTCATAGATGCTCCCAGACCCCGTGTCGAAGAGCGGCAGCATGGCCTTTAGCGACTCCATGCCGCGGCTGAACAGCTGCCCCGCCTCCCTGCCAAGCTTCTCCCCGGCTGTCTCGGTCACGTCATAGAGTCCCAGCAGGGAGTAGATGAAGCCGTTGAGGACAAAAGAGCTAGGAGTGGTGGGGTATTCTTCATACCAGTCGTATTTGTTCATGAACACGGCTTTGACCCCGTGCTGCGCTGAAGGCACCTTGTAGGGTCCGACTGCCTTGATGGCAGCGTTGAGGTAAGCCTGGTCCTTTGTGAGGAGGTAGGCTCTCACCAGGGTGGACATGGCCTGGCCCTGAGCCATGGCCGAGTACCAGCCGGGCTCCAGAGGCCGGAAGCCTTCCCCTAGTTTACGGGTGACCATGATGGGCCACCCGCCTCGTTCGTCCTGGTTGCGCAGCAGCCACTCGCTGGCAGCGAAGAAGGCGGCCATGTGGGCAGTGGTGGAGATGGTGACATTGTCAACAAAGCCCCGCCCGTGTAGGACTAACCGCACCACCCGCCTGGGCATGATCTGTCAGGAAAACCAGACACAAAGGAAGACCGAATAATTCATGACTAGAGTTAAGACTCATTAATTCAGTAATAGTGTTTATCACCTCTACATACTGTAATGTATGTTAAAAAATAATGCTGCAATAATAATAAATACTATCAAACATTAGTTCATACATAAATTAAAACGATTCCGTCCAGTTTAACGCTGCAAATATATTTTTTTGCCATCAATTAATCCAAATAATAAAGCAAATAATTTAATTTCAGAAGCTGCAACAAGGTGCTGCCAGTTTATTTTCTGCACAGATACAAGAACACAGGTGTTCAGTTGAAGGTGCTTTCAGCTTTCAGACAATGGTTTCACCAAAACTGACCTTTGTGGCTTTGACAGCCTTAGTGTTGGACAGCCCGACGCCCTTCCTGAGGTCGGTGATCAGGTCTCGGGTCAGGGTGCTCCAGGCGGTTCGCGGCCCGACACCGTAGGTGATTTCACGGTCTTTGAAGGCGATGAGCTGCGTGCTGGTCACGTAGTGGATGGTGAAGGGCGGGCCTTTCTCTGTGGTTTCCAGGATCACGGACACGCTGCCGTTGGAGACAAACTTGACGTCCAGGCTCAGGATGAAGTCTTTGGAGTTACCCAGCTGGAGGGACACGCCTTCTGAGGACTCTGTGGTGGGAGGGTGAGTAGGGTTGGTGCGGCAGAAAAACGGAGAGCGTTTTAAAAGGAATGTTTTACAGGATTTTGTCAAGCGCGTGGGACCAGATGAAAGCGAGTGATGATTTTAAGGACTTCTAAAGATGATTTGATGACAGTGGACTATTTTTATCTTTTAATCTGTCGCTCTTTTCCTTTGCTGTTGTCAAACGCACAACAACCATCAGACAATTTTAGAGTCCATCTCTGGTCAAAACCCTGGTATTTTTATTACCTGGAGTCTTGTATTATTATCATCTCTGTGGAGTGCCTTGCTGTGTGTGTGTGTGTGTGTGTGTGTGTGTGTGTGTGAGAGAGAGAGAGAGTAGACATGCACACACACAGACAAGCTTCTCGTGGGATGTACAGTACAGATGTGTCACTGCACACTGAGCTTAATTAGGAAGACAGAAGGGAGGGAAGAAACTGAGGAGAAAAAAGCAGCAGCAGCAGGATGGAACGAATGCACTGCAGCAACTTTTTTTTTTTTCATTTGCAACTCCACACCTCTCTCCCTACTAAACTCAAGAGATAGAAACTCAGATGATATTACACACCGCCGCTGCTCGTCTTACACGGCATCAACTCTGTGCCAGTTCAGTTAAAGCACTTCAGTTGCAGTTCATTTCAAGCCCCTGAAGCACCAGCCGCTTCTACAGTGTTCTCTCCTTTGGCCTTGTTATTTGGTCAGCGCAGGCAAAAAAAAAAAATGAACTTTTTTTTCCCAATCAAGGCTTCCCAAAGGATAAAGAGAAGAAAGTGTGTAAGAGTCAGGGAAAAAAAAGGAGGGTAATGGAATGATGGGTTGCACAAGTGCTCTTAAGACAAAGCACAGACCGGAGAGGGTGAAAATGAGCCAATGGTAAGCGGACAATTGAGAACGAGAAGATAGAGAGAGCTCACGTGACACGAGCTGAGAAAGCAGAAGCAGATGAGGCCGACTGAGACACAAAGACAGTCGATCGGGGGAGAATGAAGGAGAGAGACAGTCTGGCAGGGGCCTCTGGATGACTACGGCTCTTTAATGCACTCATAAATCCATTACTTAAGGCAATGCAGAGAGTAAGTGGATTTGTACTCTGGCCCTGTGATTACTCTGCCATCAATAAAGGATGGGTAGGGAATATAGACGAGATTCCACCTCCTCGGCTCTGTTCTCTAGCTGTTTAGCAATACGTCTGGAGACAGAGATGACATGCTGTTGGAAATATGTCAGTGTAATCCGTGCTTATATACATGAGTGAGAGGAACACTTAGAAACATGGGACTGCTGTGCATGTGCAGATGCAAAAGGTGCGACAAGTGACGAGACAGCGGATGAACGGGTGATTATTCATCCACACTCTCCAGCGCACTGTTCAAGATGCTTTTATCCTTCAGTGTTGTTCTGTATGAAAGGCACAGAGAAGGTATTGGGGGGGGGGGGTTGGCTTTTGTGCCTTTACGCCCGCAGCTGAGGTATTTACACAAGCTTTGCAGGCTCGTTCTGAAAGCACACACTGCGTCTGCATTAGGCAAACGTGGCATAATGAGGGACGTCTTCTGAGCAGAATTTGGCACAATTTAAAAAGGGGTGTCTGAACCATGACTGCAATTATGGATAAATCACTTGTGATGATGATGATTAAGCGTCATTTGCTCCCAACTACAGCAGACTTTGCAAATTTCATCTTAAGAGACTGACATGACGAGTAGTTTTACAAGTTAAGATATCACAGACTGTATATAAAGATGCATCCCCACCTCCTGCCACTGACCAGAGTGAAGTAAAAAAATTCTGGGAATAGAGATAGTGCCATCTTGACTGTTTGCAACCACAGTAGTGTTCGATGGTGGAAGTATGGCGACTATGCTCCACCCAAGTACCAACAAACTGCAACTTCAAGTCTTTGGTCGGTCAGAGTTTACTGCAAGAGCCACTGATTTAGTTTGTTTGAAACAGACCATTAGAGTTATGTAAAGTTAAAGTGGCATCTTTCGAAATCCCCAAGAAACTTTGTGACGACTTCAATCAATGGCAGCGGCCATCGCGATGTCCTTTCCCGTTTTTAAGGTATCAAATTACTTAGAAAAAAGCACATTAAATTCACAAAGGTGATTCCAACCATAGACTGTGTAAATATGGACAACGTCTCGCCACTTCCTTGTAAACTGACACTATTTTCCTGGGGATACGGGCAGCGCCATCTTGTGACTTTGGAGCCAGAGTCTGCACAGTACGGTCCGAGAGTGGAGCCACGATATCGATGACCCTTGTTTGATGCACATTTTTTCTTCTACAACTCTCTGCTTTATGGAGCAGTTGGCATAGCAACTGGTAGACGCTATTATGTCACATCCCGTTTCTATACCGTCAAATGACTAACTAAAACGAAACCTATCCAAAAAACTGACACTTGAACACGCATCAGCATTATATTAACCACCGAAAATGACAGACAGGCTTTGTGACTTATACCACAGCTAGGCACTAGGGGGAGCTTGACATACTTATTCTTCATTTTTTACACACTGTGATGTTGTGTCTTTAAATAATGCATACAAACAATTACTTTTTCCTGTCTAGCCACAGCCCAGTGAACGTTACAGTAAACATTCACTCGAACACCAAATATGTATTAATCTGCAACTAAATATCGTCTAAAAATGCTAAAAAGATCAGAGTCCGGCACAAAGGAAAGTAGAAGTTGGGATAAAGTTCAACAAATGTGAACCTTGAATGTTCCTGTGTTTTACTGAGCCCAGCACAAAAATGTATTTTTCAGCCATAGTGTGAATGTCATCTGAGGAAACTGAGAAAAAAAAAAAGCATTTTTGAACTATCAACTAGCCGCAAGGGGATTGAGAAAATAAAGGTGCTCAGTGGCAGACAGTGTTCGACAGAAATGTGCAGATGGTAGATGGTGGGTTATTATCAGGGGACAGACGATTGATCCAGTTGTCAGAGGCTTTGAGAGATTGTTCAACACAAGCGCCCTAGATACAGTAAGGAGGAAAAAAGACCAAAACAGGAAGAAGACGGGAGTAGTAGGAGGAGGAGGAAGTGAAAGGAGGCAAAGACAGAAGGAGAAACTGACAGCAAAGGAGAAAATGAGGAAAGTTTGATGAAAGAGCGGAATAAGGAATTAAAATGGGCAAATACGGCTGCTCTGTTTAGGAAGCACTACAGTGCTGAGGGGTGATAAGTGGGTGGAAATGCGTAAACAGAGGTGGAAGACTGACAGATATCTGGGCTAGAGAGGGAAGATTAATGGAGAACGAAAGCTGCTGAGGGAGGGCTGAGGAGCGATGATGAAAACATGATGGTGTCAGGGAAAGAGAGCGCAACGATGGCGAGCTGAGCTGCGAGGAGAAAAGGTGAGCGAGGAGCAGAGGGGGAAAGGTGTAAAGTGGTGAAATGAAAAGAAATTGGTCATGATGAGAGGTTGAAAGTGGAAGAATTAGGAAGGTGGGGGAGATTACAGTAGAGAAGGCAGCTTGACAAAGGACAGAGAGAGAGAGAGAGCAAGAGAGAGCGTCGAGGAAGAATCAGCAGGAGATCAGAGGAGAATAAAGACAGCTCACAGTCAGCTGTGGGTAAAAGATTTTGACTTCTTCCGATTCTAAAAATAACTTTGACAACTATCTTGTGGCCTTGTTCATTTTACAGCTGTAAAACTAGGCCAGATTTGGAGTCTCTACTGTAATAAATAGTCAGTTTTAGATTTCCAGACAGCAGAACACAGTCTGTACATAACTGCAGAGGTAAACAAGCATCTTTCTTACTGTTATCTTTCTGACTCGTTATTTCCTATGAGCTTCTAGCAGCAGCTGTCTTGTACTTGTCTTCAAATTAAAATGTATTGTTTGGACATTTCCCAAATTATAAAATATTGCTAGCTGCCGAGGTGAGCAAAAACTAAATCAAGATAGATAAAGTGATAAACTTCTGCATATGCTCGCTGTCTGTTTACAGTGTTACACTCAACAACTATCAAGTTACCTGCAAAATAATGTGAAAGTGGCATGAGGCAATTATTCAGCTTGTTAACACAGAAAAGAAAGCAAAAAAAAAAGAGCCATAAACGTACACAGGGTGGTATTAAAGGGGAACTACTGTTTTTTTACAACCTGGACCTTATTTCTGGCATAAAATACGGTCGTATACTCACCCATATAACTTTTGTGTAATTTGTATTCCTTCGGGAGATATTTCGATCAGCGTATATCCATGTAGTGGGAGTGACTGGGGCACCGAAACGCAGCCTCTAAATAACGCATTATTTGCCGCGAAACTCGTTCATTTCACCAATATTTTGTTACTGTACACTAGTGCTATTCCCCGTTGAGTTCGGAGTTACCTGTTATCATCATCCGGGGTCTGTAGGTCAATCTACAGACCTCAGATGATGTCGTCAGGCGGAATATTTTTCCAATTCTGAGGTTGTGGACGAACCATAGCAGCAGCAAATTACAGGTAAACAAGCTGACCGTCACGGGTGCGCGCGGTGCTCAGAGACGACATCATTCAGGTCAGAAGACATCATGATGATAACAGCTAACTCCTGACTCAATAGAATAGCACTAGTGTACCATAACAAAATAATGGAGAAATGATTATTAGAGGCTGTGTTTCGGTGCCCCAGTCACTCCCACTACATGGATATACGCAAATCGAAATATCTCCCAAAGGAATACAAATTACACAATAGTTATATGGGTGAGTAAATGACCGTATTTTATGCCAGAAATATGGTCCAGGTTGTAAAAAACAGTAGTTCCCCTTTAACATGCGTCCTGAGTGATCAGATCACAATGGGCCAACTTTAAGTATGTGTTCACACCTGGCATTCAAATGCAGTTTCACGTTTTAGGTGTGATAATAAACAACAGCTTCTGTTTGTAATGGATGCTATTGTTGTTTCAGAACCACGGACAGCGCTGTTGTTGTGTGTACGTCCCAACATGAGGACATGCTACAAATTGTGGAACATAGTGATTCGTTAAGTCTCTCTAACTAACTCACTGAAAGCGCACATTATTATTTATTTATTCATATCATCCTGAGGTTATTTTTTGTATAGATCTGTAAATATTCTGTCCATTTACGCAGTAATGTCACCGCTGAGCTGTTTGCAGCACATCTCTGGTAATAAAGGTAAACAAAGACATATGCCTGAACTCCACATGGCTACTTTGCATAAATCAACACAATCACATCTGTAATTAGCTAAATGCTAAAACATATTTCATAACAGAATTACACATAGCCTACTCTTATTCAACAGTTTAATTTGTATTCTTCTGTGGATGTTTTTATTTGTTAAGTTAGCTAACAACCACAAAGACATGATGTTTTACACGGCTCTCATCATTTACTGTCCTTTTTTTTCTTTTCAGCTGATAATTTATAACAGTAATTGTGTGGGGTTTTTTTTCCTGAAAGAAATTAGTCTGCTTATTTTGAGTAGGTGGTCCATCAATGTGGCCCGGGACTCTTTGTGGGTTCATGCTACAAGAGGAATGTGGTCACAAGCACATAAGTCATCGGCCGTCAAATGTCCTTAATACGTCTTGGGTAATGTAATTTAACCAGGACTGTTGTGATTGCAACTTACCAGCTAAATTTGGCAGAAACTGTTAAGAGACTAAGTTCAGGCCTACATTACCCCACAATTAATTTATTGGACATATAAAAGACCACAGCTGCTAACATAACTGCAAGACAATTCTTTGGATAATCATCCACCTAAACTGTGCTTCATGTCTTCTAATTCAGTCAATCAGTGGGAATTAAACACCTCTCTAACTCACAGCGTCTGCATCACATACTGCAGCGCGAAATGAAAAGAACAAAGAGGGAGAAGGTTTATTTCTTTCATTTTTCCCCCTCTATTCGCAGATCAATTTTTAGATGCATAAGGGAGAAGGCTGCATACAATAAACGACTCCACAGTCTGAGGGAGGCTGGAGCGCAGTGTCCTCGCTTCCATATGAGCCTTTGATACAAAACCGAGCTAGCTGAATTAAATTACATTCCTCAGAGTTGAGACAGTGCAAAATGGCAGCAAGGACAGATCCATTCTTCAGTCAGTTTTATTACTACTGATGAAGGGCTATTTTCTGAAGGCCTATTAACTAGGCACTTACAGAGAAACAGACAGTTATATACATATATAATATTCAACAGGACTTTTAGATTTCTCACTGCAGCGTTTAAATTTCACCAAATCCCTAAGACCTTATTTGGCTTCATATTTTATTAATCCATTTTATTACAACACTGCTGAATTGTTATTAAAGCAAACTGCAAGAGTTGTTTAATTCTTCTCTGATTAAAATAAGAACATGATTAATAAGTGTTTAACTGGGGATATTCTATATACATATATGAAACAAATACCTGCGCATAGAAGATACCACTGATTGCTAGTGGGCACGATTAGTAGTTGTCCCAATTAAAAACATAAACACCCCATCAGTCATTTAGAACTAAAGAAACCACTTGGATGATGGTGAAACATCTTCAACAAAACTCAAACAAGTCCAGTTTCCGTTGTTTAAGCTTTGTTTCAGATGTGTGATCGTGTAAGACGGTTAATTAACTTTAATTTAACAGGTGTGAACATCTGGAAATAACAGTTATCATTTCAAAGACTGATTATAATGTCGGGGTATCAGCTGTAACAGTTTCTGTCTCACACAATGCCTGATTAAGGCAACAAAATCTGTCTGATGTTATGTCTGCTCGTTCTTCAGTCATAATAATTTCTAGGAATGTGGGTCCACTGTCGACCAAGACAGTCTGCCAGTATTCTCACAGTTTGGTGGTGACTCACCGCAGACTATCATCCTGTCCTGAGGGTGTAGCTGCGTACAGAGCCTGCTTATAGCCACAGTTAACAGGAGATAAGCTGCTTGCCCTGAGGCCATCTGGGCAAATGGAGGGCTTACATACCTGGAGCACTGAACTGACGCACAGAGGTAGCTCTGGTCTTGTCGTGGACGCGGCTGAGACCGCAACCTTTCGGCACGCCCCAGGGCGCTGTGCTAGCCCGGCTGTCCTTCTCCTCGGCTGTGTCGTACACCTCCACGTGGGGAGCGCGCTCGGTCAGGTTTTTGCTGTAGTGGCTCAAACCGTACTGGGCAATCTGGATGGCGTAGAAGTAGCCCTGAGGGCCCCACTGAGTGGACAGAGGCACGCCTGAGTGGAAAAAGAGAAAGGATACTGCTGTTAAATAAATACAGATTTTAATTGTAAAAGATCACGAATCTCTTTGTCTGGTTGTTACTTTTATAGCGTATTGAAATGCTTCTAAATTTTAGCTTGTCCTGTTTTCCTTTTTGCTCTTTGCAGTCTATTTCAAGCAGATGTTCCTATTTTAGATGGCACTTGTCATAACAGCTTTCTTTTTGACTCGAAGAGCGACTAAATCTGTTAAGTGCAGCGTCACACCGGGTTCATAATCACAGACCATAAAAAAATTGTTCCAAAATAAATTATTGACAACAAAGATACAATTTTTAAAGCCTCCCAGTAAGTGGATGAGAGTGGTTCAAATATGGGTCTGCTCTGTGAATTCAGACAACAAAAGAAAGTGATGACTGCAAAATAGAAAAATAAAAAATAAACCAAGAAGCAGGAAAAGGGTTAGAAAACAAACGCCACCAGCTATGGTAAATGACTGGCTGGTGTGGTGAAATCTAAGCTAATCTACCGCATTTCACCGCGGGCGAGCTTCTCTATTCACGCAGCCAGAAATAGCTCAGGCAAGAGAATCACTCCGATTAACAGATAGCTCAATTTAAGACCTTGTGACAGGGATGGGCATGTGTGCTACCCAGGCCCCATCCTTCCAAGAAGAATTAAATACAGTCAGATTAGCGCTGACAGTGCATCACCTCCTTTCAAACTTATCAGCTAACCTCAATGAACTCCTCAGATCTACAGAGGGAGTTAATGGAAACACAAAGGTACGATAGATTAGATGGCCACAGGTTCCTGACCTCACCTAATGCACAGCAATTTCACAAAAGTGTGAAGAATTATATCGACTTTTCACAGTGGCTACGTTTACATGGACACTAGTATTCTCATAATGAGCAGAATAAAAATGCCTCATGTAACCACAGACTGGCCCAACTACATATTTTTTAATTAGACTGAGAGGGGTGGTGTTAGCTTGTTGATAATCCGTTAAATATGAAAATATAGTGCCTATTAACTGTGTAAACGGTTGATCCAAGTGGCAATTCACAGCATTTTATTTAGGGTTCATGTTGAGCTGGAATCTGTGATCAGAATGATTTATATTGGCCTGAAGAACTATTGTTCATGTAGACAAGCAGAATTAGAAAGATGTCACAAAATCCTCAGCTGTTCCCTGTAGTGTTCACAATGAACGCAGCCTATCTGAATCACTGAACCGTACAGATTCTCTCCAGTCCACAAAGATTGTTCAGTGATTTTCTCCTTTTCCTAGAAACGGTCATCAATACATAGTGTGAGCAGTCCGTCCTTCCTCGCTGCTGCAAGTCAAGCAGAGCTGAAGCTGTGCATTTTTTTTCCTGTAAAAATTAATTACTTGATTTCATCCATGGGAGGCATGCTTAGCCACCGCATGTGCTGCATGAATGAACGGCACAGTGGAGTTTTACCTTTTATAAATCAGCTAAGTTTCTCTGATAGGCAGAGGCAACAGAAGCTGAATGCTCAAACATATTACTCGGCATATTATTATGACCACTTTCCTAATATTGTGCAGGTCTCCCTTGCGCCTCCAAAACAGTTGTGACTCATCAGATAATGAATATGGGCCTTTTGAGGGGGTCCTGTGTTGTCTGGCAACAGGATATTGTTAGTGGGAGCCTTTAGGACCTATGGGTTGAGGGGAGGGGCCTCTGTTGATCAGGCTTGGGATCTAGTGAATCTGGAGACCAGGTCAACACCTTGTGCTGTTCTTCATGTTTTTTTAGTTGTTCTAAACCGTTTTTGGTGTGTGTCTGTGTCAGGCTGCATCCTGCTGGGGATGGCTGCTGCCATCAAGGAGTGTCATTACTAAGGGGTGGGGGTGTCTGGTACGGTTTAGGTGGGTGGTACATGTCTAAGTAACATCCACGTGAGTGCCAGGTCCAAAAGTTTCCCAGCAGAACAAGATGGTCAATGTTATTCACTTCTCCCGTCAGTGGTTTTAATGTTGTGGCTGATCGGTGTATATATTCATACTCTTCATTACTTGTCTATTTTAATGTGTATATGTAAAGGGACACATGCACTGCATGGACTGATGCCATATTTAAGTACTAAAGTCACCACAGCTCTGATGGAGAGCTGCCAAATTTGATTAGCGTGCTCATAGAAAGGAAATGCACAAACTCATACATCCCACACACAAACACACACACACACACACTTCCCCTCAACCGCCAGATTTTTCTCCCTGCCTGTCTTGTTAATGGCATTTCCCTTGACAACTTAAGTCAAATGACTGTCAAAATCCTGAAACACTGTAACTCTGTGCTACACACTGCATAACACCAAGTAATCCACGTGGAATTGACTGTTAAGCCTCGACATATTTTCATGACTCCAGACAGCACAGTCTTCTGGCAACTTTAAAAACTAGGTCTTCTGCCATTTCAGGTAGGCTTCGAGGCTGTCGGCCTACTGGAAATAATAGCATTGAAACTGCTACACCATCATATTGTCAATTGAGTTTCATTAGTTTGTATCTCTAGCTTTGTTTTTAACCTGTCAGGTCAGGGAAAATCCAACATCTGGGTGATTGTTGAGTAGCCAATAAAGCTCCATTAAGAAATGTTTAATATTACCAGTGAAACAAAGGCCTGCAATGAGTCGTGTGATTGCAGAACACACTCAGAATTCAAGCATTTTTGCAGGTTTTAGCTTCATCTAAACAACCTGTTTTATGAGGAAACAAACTCGGACCGTGCCAATTTAACATGAAGCAGCGAAGCACTTTCAAAATAGATGCCCAGATGTTTTCCTCAGGAGTTGGTTGGGGCCCCAGGTAGAGCAAGGAGGCCAGGTTGTGAGAAACCTCAGGCTCATGGGATGTTAATGATGCTTTTTATCTGCAAACACAACAAAGTCATAAAGCAGCGGTCTATTTGGGTTTCTGTGAGGTGATGTTTCTGCCTTGCACTATGGAAGTCTATTCTAGCTGGGTATATCATAAAACACCTAACATAACACATTAATCTGTACAAAGTGTTTCATAAATTTGACACTGACAACCTTGTAGCAGCTGCCTGCACTCTAGCCCACTTCACTGTAGGTGTAAGCTTACAGGAAAAGCAGCAGAGATGAGAAAGATAATGCCTTCACACTTATTTTGAACCACAATTTTATCTAATTTGACACGACACCGACAGAACTAAGATCGACGTGTTGTCAACTTGACTCAATTATTTTGCGGCTTTTGTGGCGTCGACTAACCTGACCGTTTCCACCACGCTGCGCAATAACGTCCTGGATTCTATTTCTGCCTGAAGCCCTCCTCGGATTCCACCACAAAGTGCGATATCCATCTCAGTCAGAAGGTTGAGAGTGTTGGGTTAAGAGAGATGAGAGATCACGTGCCAGGTGTGTGTCTGAGCAGCGAGCGTAAGTGAGATTATGTGTGCGTTTCATCAGGTATCTCTAAGGTTATAAAATATGGCACAAAAAAAAAGCGAGGATACAGAAAAATGAGACAGATAATTTTTTTAAGATGTCATTGCAGAGCGGATTAACCACTTCAACTAATCATAGTACCACCATGTTAGATAGCGGCTACCTGAGCTTGGTTTTTGTCAACTACTGTTCTCTGCTTCATGGAGGCTCTGGTGCAATAAGGAAAAGAAAGAGCTCAATATCTAAACCTCCACTATAAAACCTTAAGACCTACAGGGGATGTGACTGTTAATGACACATAAAAGTGTAGTATTTGTGGTTTTACGACTAACAATAAAAATGCAGAGAGCATAAATTTGCATTAAAAGACTGCCGGTAAATTTTACAATAACACGTCCCTCAATATATAGCATTATTTTTTTCATCCTGGCCGCAGTCGATGACTGTCTGAGCTTGAGACATCAGAACAATTTGGGTAAGTGTCCAACGTTGAGACAGAGTTGCTCACAGAATACAGCCGAGGCTGGAGAGACGTAAAAGGGCCATTAAGTCATTTAATGAATATTGCTGAGGGTCCTGTTAAATAACTTTTTCCGTGGGTAGCGGGGTGCACTGGGAGAGAAATGCTCCCATGACCTTGCTGGAGCCCTGCGGTAGCTCTGACTGTGACAGGCTAATTAATGAACTGCTATTTTCACCTATAAAAATATGCTAAGTTAAATAGAGGTGTGTGTGTGTGTACTTGCGCATGTGCCGCACTAAATAGCAAGGAGCCCTGGGCTTAATTAATAGATCTCAGGAAATTGTGTGTGTCTGTGTACATGAGAGCGTAGAACTGTGTCCTTAATTTTGCACTAAAAGAAGCATGCAGGAAATGGGAGGGTGAGAATAACTGCACAGCGCTGAGATTTGGCTAGATTCCTGTCTGACCTATTTTCTACTATTTATGCTCCTTCCCCGTCGCAGCAGGGTGAGGTAACTCGCATAATCTGTAATTTGTCACCCCTAAACGACTTTGTGTGTGTACACTTCAAGTAAAACTGCAATAAGAGCTGCAAAAGATCAGTCAGTTAATAGAATATAAATGGCCAAATATGTCAACAGACAATCAGTCATATTTCAAGCTTTCATATGGTTTGCAGCTTCGTAAATGTGATTATCGGATGCCTTATATTTGACCTTATACGACGGAGAACTAATAATATGAGTGAAATCATTTTCATTCTTTAACGCTTTTGGGCTTCTCATCCATTAAAGCCAACTATTTGAAAATTTAATTTTAAAGACAAAACTAGAAAATAATAATAAAATGAAACAAATTCTAAAGGCTCATTTAGGGTCCTGCAGGACCAGACGCCAGAGCCTACACCGGTGCGAGCCATTTATACTTGTGCGCTCGTCAGTCTGGCTCACTCTGTAAAAACACCACCCAAACAATAGTCGACGCTGTGTCCGTTTGTTTCTACTTCCTTCTCCGAATCTCCTCAGTTAACCTTTCCTCGATGTGTTCCATCTTTATTGATCCAAAACAATCAGTTCGAAAATTGCGGAGATGGAGAAGCAGCCAGAAATACTAAAGCAGAAACGTGCTACTACAAAGGGGACCAATCAGAGCTCTTGTGGTCTGCGTCACCGCGGCCTGTAGTTACATTTCTGGGGAGGTGCACGTCAGGCTACAGAATCAGTATCTGCCTACGGTCTGGGCTGACGCCTACAGCATCAAATTAACGCAGAAGCCTAAACCTCCAATTAGTTTCAGGTCTAATGACTACAAAAACACAAGCATAACCAAACATAATCATCCTTCTAATGTGGTTTCCTGACACATCTCAGCCATGTCATTTCATTACTTATTATTATTTCCTGTTAGTAGCACAATACCTAAAAGAGTGTCTAAAGGAGCGGCACACATCCTTGTTTAATATAAACTGAACTAACGTGCGTTTCTGTTTGTGTTATGAACCAAAACTAATCATTATGCAAACAGAAAAAAAAAAAAAGAAAATCAATGTAGGAAATGCAGAATCGACCTCAGTAAAAACTTTTTCTGCCGGCAAATTGCTCCTGTAGACGTTGGCTATCACTACTCATCAAGCTAACCTTGTCAACTGCCAGGAAATATATCCTCATTTATTATATTTCTACGCCAAAAAAGAGCTTGCTTTACGACACACTCACTCAGCGACGACATTGATAAATTTGTAACGGACCTTTTTGAGGGACGCCAATATTTTGAGTTCTCGGTGTGAGGTGTGATTTTTTTTTCCTTTACTGCTATATGATCATAAAAGGACGATAATGAATATCTATTTTGCAATTTCAGCCAAGTATACAGGGCCACTTCTTCACGAAAGTGGGGAACCGAACTATATTGATGACAATGTGGTTTCAACTAATAGCCTTTTAAAATTAGCTATTGATCTTTCCTGGCAATTACTTTAAAAGGAACCCTGGAAAGAAAACAACTTTGAGGACCGGCTCGAAGTGTGAAGGAACACGGAGGGAAACGCTCACTTAACAGACATCCAGCTGTTTTTATCAATACAAAGAAATATTGACAGTGTCTGAGTGACGAAAATAAATGTTACTAACGGACATGAGAGAGTTACTGTGAAAGAAAAGCAGATAGCATTTTGAACTAAGCGGTTTTGATGGTGGTGGGTTCTCCTTAAAAAGTAATGAGATAAACTTTATGATTAAAACCACTGTACATACACTAAATCAATGTTGGCCAAACAGAGCATGCAACAATAAGAATGTGGAAACCCTGTTTTACTTTGCGTGAAAAGAAAAATGTAATTGAAAAGCAAATCCAAACTATAACAGAAAATGTACTTGTTTAAATGTCTCGCATGTTTATGCTGTAAATTTACTGTGTGTATTTGCATGTTGGATAGTTAACGGAAGAAAAATTGCTGCTAAAGCTTGTTAACATGCAAAATGAATTAGTTTAATACACAAGGAGTGAATGTGAAAAATCAAGTTTCCCTGCCACGTACGTCTCACCTTTCTGCACATTTATTTCTATGACATGTGCCTCTTGTTTTTGTCAGTGTGTGGGGATTTTTTCCTATGAAACAGAACTGTTTATATAAGATACACACACCTGACACTACTTGCTTGAAAAGCCTGAATTCCAGAGCATAAAGCCTTTCACATTTATTTCTGCAGTATCTAAACACACAGTAGAGGTTCTTAACAATAATATTTAGTCGTACAGCGACTCTTGTTTTGTGTACCTCGCACTGGAACAACACTTACTCAAAATTTAAGATCTGACATTGCGTGTATTCTCATACCACGCTGTCATGAATATTAATAAAAAAACTCTTACCTTCCACTCCACTGATACACTTGACACGATCCCGAACCTCCACGTTGTATCCCTCGAACGACATGAAGACTCCATCGGGGTGGTAGGGCTCTCGCTGGGCGTAAACCTTTGAGTAGCTGTGCTGGAACTCAAAGCGATCGTAGCCGTCGTACTGCGCAACTTTACCGTACACCTCAAAGTACTTTTCCATCCAAGAGAAGGGCAGGTAGATCTCGCCACCCTCTCGCCGGCCTTTGATCGTCGCGTCGTCATTGATCAGGCAGTCAATTTCTTCATACTTGATCCCGCTGACGACCCCGACAACAGGCGGGGGCTCTGGGGGTTGGGGAGGATGTTGCTGGCTGCTGATGCTAGCATCCCCGATCTTGGGGCTCGGAGCCACCTGGGCTGCGCGGGGCAGGAAGCGTATGGAGGTGTCGCTTGAGCAGCGGTTCCACAGCAACACGGTGATGAGTGTGAAGAGGGCGCAGATAACGATGAGGGTCTTGTAGTTCACCCGAGCAGCTAGGCAGCGCATGGTCACAACCCACCTGAACGACACAAAGACAAGTGATGCATTAGAAGCACGCACGACTTTCTGCAACTTTCAGAACAATTAAAAAAGGTGAAAAGGGTTTTACAGAATTTAATGATGCTGATCTGGTCTCTTTACAATCTGATTTTACAATGCAGCATGCCTCCTCGACCTTTCTGACTACGAGCCAAGGCTTTGCAAGGTGCCTATTTTCATCTTGGTTCTTAACTCACAGTGCAATGAAGACAGACCCTGGACAGAGAGTGCACCAATTTATGTAGATTTCTATGGACTACTTTGTGCCACCGTTAGGGGATGAATACACAGGATAAATGTGAAATGTTAATTAAATTCAGCCAGATGTAGGGATGATAAGCAAAAGAAAAACTCATCTCATCTTAGCGCAAACACAGAGTTCCCTAAATGTTTACTGCAACAAGGAAACATCGTCAACAGCGAGAGCTAGTTCTGTCCACACACTAGCAGTCATTTTATGTTAGAAATATTTTGAGTGGGGAATATACAAGACGGTAACCTGGACAACCAGAGCCTGGTATGTCCACTAAGCGATGGTCGACGAGAGAATATATGTGAACAAGGCTTATGACTATTTGAAAACATGGACGCATCGAGTAGTCAAGTCCTTTCATGCCGCAGCACTTTATATATGAGAAGGTTGACTGCAAATTGGCTACTTTAATGCGTATGAATGAAATAACTGCTGGGATCTTTTATAATATCTTCTATCTTCTCAAATTAGCTGCATTGTAAACAACGTTGTTTATGAGCCACAGTGTAGAGTGTAGAGTACAACTGTTCTCTCATTATTTCATCAAGCGCTATGTAAACCTGAGAGAAAGCCGATTTGGAACTTTCCCTAAATAGATGACAAGTTGTACTTCGTCCAGAACCCCACAGTTTTATTTTATCCTTTTAGTTTGGTGAGGAGAATGTGTAGTTGTGGATGAGTCAGAAGCAGACGTTTGCGATCATTAAGAAGTTTGGGGTTTTTTGCTTTGATTGCCTGTCTGTGCATGTGTCTCCCAGCAACTTCCCAACAACCAACCATTGTTTGAAGCTGGCAGCTAATCCACTCCTTGATGTTCACTTTCTGTTCTGTTTCTGAGCTGGGGTTTGGGTTCAGTCAAGTCACAACTGCTCTTCATTACAACTCACAGACTCCTCTATTTGGCTGAAACTGAAGAGCTAGTTAATACATTTTGGGGAACATGCTTGAGTGATCTGAAAGCTGCAGCTAGCAACACAAAGTCTGGAAACAGGGAAACGGATTCCACCGAGCAGAACATTTAAATCTCACTAATTACCACACAGTGTCTTGTTTAAATCTTAGAGAAGTTTAAAAATATACCAGAATAGTCCTTGGCCATAAGCAGTTGTCAAGGGTTTCCTACAAGTTACTGCAACTGGCCAAGACATATAGTATAACTCATAATAAAACAGCCAGTTGTCCTTTGCTCATCTTTCATTGTTGCTGTTGTATGAATTAAGCAAAGCAAGTTCATTAATTAAGGATTCTTATCAAGTAGTTGTTGCAGGAGGATATTTTCTAAACTTGGTACAGAAGCAGGCCCAGATTAGCGAATCCCCACTGCTTCGAGTTTCAAGACAATTAGTTCCAGATGTATATTTACTCTATGTAATCTTGTCAACTTTATGCAAGACAGAAAAACACACACTTCCCCAAATGTCATATAATTAGTTTAAAGAAATAATATTCAAGATGTTTTGACTAAACAAACCATATCTTCCCATCCCTGGCGTCCATTATTGAACTACTTGACAAATCAAAAATTCCCTTTACAGTGAATTTATTTTGTTTTAAAGAGTGCCTGCTGTTTTTATCTCTGACCTGGCTCAGTCTATACTGCAGCTTCAGATACTCCCAGATACCCTTTCAAAAGGTTTTCATCATCAACCATGTCTTAACCTGACAGTTTTGAATCCAATCTAAAGACATATCTTTTTCAAAGTTGGTCTACATAAAGGTTACTTTTACTACATGATCATTTATCTTCTATATCAGGTTATGTGTTCTGTGCATCCTCGGCCAATAAATCTAACATTTCTTGTTGCAACCATCTGGATTTGAATTACAAAGCATCAAGCCAATCAGACCTGTTACCGGACCAATCAGTCTAGATTCATGTTTTCATGTCCTCTGTGTTTCCCTGACATTTTCACCGGGCAAATAAGAAATCAATACACATCCTTAGGTCTCCTCCTCCACACTAATTACAGCTTACCGCTCATAGAATTTACTATTACAGTAATGACAGAGCCCAATCCTCTGATGACAGAGGAGGCAGAGAACGAAAATCATTACTCTTGTTTCACTTAACTCGGCTCCAACGAGCTGCGACTGAAGGTCACCTCAGTTAATGTACATTAATTGGACAACAGTAAACTAGACAAAGTCAAATTATCACTGAAGTAGCCTTTTGAACAAAGTTAATATCTTAGCATTTAATAGAAAAATTAGCATATGTGCAAGTTGTCAAAGATGAAGAACACGATCCCTAAACCAGACAAGGAAAAGAAATGAATCTTGTAACTTTAAAACATTTTGGTGTTGTCTTTTAGACATAAAAACTACAACAGACATTTAGAGAAATGACACATGCTGCAGTGATGAAAGATTAGACTGATAGGAAGGTTGGCAATGCGTAAAATGTGGGGCGGAAGGGCCTCACCCTGAAAGATAAGCAGGACCAGGCCTGTCATGGAGCCGACGATAAATAATTGGCTTGTACTGAGCTCAGGCTCAAAGTGGGTATACATGGGGTTAAGGTCTGCTGCTTGTTTATGGATCCGAAACCATGAATGTTCTGATTCAGGAGATCACACACTATGCCTCATCTGACACACAAATAACCATCTGCCCACTTGCCATGAGCCTGATGCTCTAAAAGGTAAAATTAACAAAAGCAGAACAGACCAAGGAAAAGAAACAGAACTATATTTGCTCCATGTTTCATTGCAATAAATTCATACCAGTTGATAAACTCTGCAGCTTAGACGTCACTAGAAATGCTGAAATATTTGGCAGGGTGTCTTTCAAACCTCAGGCTGGTTTTATTTGGACAAGGTTCACAGTGTTTGGAAAATGGGCGTCAACTTTCTCACCAACAGAAAGTGGTTTCTCAAGTTTAAACTTTTGTTCTTAATCGGCTTCTGCAGTTTGTCCTTATTAACTAGTTCCATATCGTGTATAGAGCAGATACAAGGTCGGAGCGCTTAGGCTTCACTGTTGCTATTGCATTCTGTATTTACGAGTAGAAATGAATAACGTCTTAAAGTACTGCGACTACGTCAACATAAATGATGCACACTGTGCATTTCGGCCTTTCATCTTGTGTTTGGTGAGATGACAGGAGGAAGTTTCTTTCCATTTTGTAATATCCTGTGTATGAACATTAAAAACTACAATGTTTTTGCAATTTAAAATCCTTTAAGCATCTTTTAATCTGGGACAGTAAACAAAACACACCCAGATCACCTCCTGTTGTTTTAACGCAGAGTAGATTTCCGTTTGAATCACGGAGGCAATTTACTCTGCCGGTCTTTATAAAACCAAACACAAAGTAAGAATATTTTGTTTTACACCTCGTAAACTAAGATGACACAATTATTCAGTCGTTTTAAACATCCTCTTGACTCCGTTTCCTCTAGATGATGATGTTCATAAATCTCTTCTGTTGCTATGCACCAGTTAATTACTAGCCAAACACATAACATTTAGCTGGTTCGGCAGACAGTAGCAGCATTGTCTCTGGTGTATTTTGACCCAAATTCACTTACATCCTTCTCGAGCCTCTTCTCAACATCAAAACAACAGCACTGGCTGTTTATTCAAGGGCTTAGAATGAGTTGTGTTTAGTTCTTTGTGACGAGTAAATAAATGACAGTCATAAATCAGTGGTAAAGACAGAGGATGTGTTGTATGACTGCATGAGTTATGAGAGAGGAAGTCAGGGTGGACGGGTGGGAACACAAAGAGTGGAAACACATCACTGGACAAAGTCCTGTCTCAACCATTCATCTTATTTATTCATTTGTTTTATCGTAAATCCAGTCTTTCCAACATCTTACCATGTTTTCTTAACCTTTAACCAAGCAGTTTCAGAGATTAAGATTTGTTTTTATTTTATTTTGTCTTTTAAGAATGAGAAATTGTTTACATGATGCAGATTGGCGTTGATGCTGCTGGTTATCACCTAAGCTTTGGAGGTTTTGCATAGCTATAATCCTCCCTGGTGACAAGACTGTTTTGATCTGGATGGAAAACTGAAATCAAATAAATATATATTTAAAAAAAAAAAAAAAAAAGACAGATGCTCAAGTCTTGCATGCTTGACAGATTAAAGTAAAAGACACTGGAAAACAAAAGCAGCTTTTCAGCTTACATTCTCCCGGTGCCCTGCCTCTGAAAATTGAAAAGTGCTGGCAATCGCACGTACGTACTTCTTGAGACATTTTTATATGACGGCATCTTTCTTTGTGACTATTTACATGATTTAACCTTCACTATGTGCACTGATAAATGCAAAGCAGAGATGAAGGAAGGGATGATTTTTATTATAATTTCTTTTTTGTCTTACTGCATTTTTATTGTTTTCCATACCATCTCAACAAAACCCTATGTTTCTGGCAGCCACCACTTTACCTATAATACCTACTTGAAAAATCTGCAATTTGCTGATGATTTCTTGAAGGAAATCTTACTGATGATATGTTGTCCAGCTAAACACATTGGGAAAGTGTGTTATTTGTATATTGAACTATACTTTTCAGCTCATCAATGATCTTAGGCATGAAGTGTTTTTGTACCCAACAGTTCAGGGGGCTCCCCAAAATACTTTCAAGGTCTTTTTTTACTTTATGTATTTGTACTATCAATAGACGCACTGAAGTGGTGATAAAGAGACTTCTATGTAATTTCACTGTTGGTCCATTTCTCTGTGTTTTTTGCTGAATTGATTCAATATAAATTCATTTAGAGATATTTGGGTCTCTCTCGAACATGGACTAATCTTGTTAGACTGTTTCAAGATTTCTAATGAGAGCATTCAGAAAATAGTATACATTTTAAAAAGCGATGTGATGATTTTATGAACTGATACGGGGTCTTTCAAATCAAGATGACGCTGAATAGGAAATTCGATTATTTTAAGCCAGCCCTAATGGCTAAGATGGTTATGAGGGTTTTTAAAAATGATACTTGCCAGTGCTGCATTCATGCATTCGCCCAATCAACGCACACTTTTTATGAGCACACTAAGCTTTCCTAAAATTAATACTTAGAGCGCTGGATCTACCCATTAATTTTATCCGTTATCAATCTCCCATGTATCACGCATCGCCATTTGAATTATGAAAATATGCTGCATTTATGCATTTATCAGGTTGTTTCCGGTTTATTTTTCTCCTCCTCTTCTCTTTTCTCTACTATCTGGCTCTCCACCCAGCCGGCCTAAAGCAAATTGAAGGTTTCCTCCTGTTGTAGAGGGGAGTTTTTCTTGCCACCATCGCCTTAGTGCTGCTCTGGAGGATTCAAGTTCAGGGTTTTGTGAAGCATCTTGAGACCATTTGGAAAATGTAATAAAATGTAATAAAATGTAATAAAATTAATAAATAAAATTTAATTTAATCTAATTGAAATTTTGTAACACAATGCTCCTGTTGTGTTGTGAAAGTAGCTGCTGCAGTACTTAGTACTGCGTGTTCTAAGAACTGCAATTGTTCATTCCTGCAGTACGGCCAACGTGAATACATATATATTGATCTAATAAAAGAAACCTTTGCTATATTTATATTTATTTTAGTATTTTATTTGCAGAAGCAACAAACAATGCAGCTTCTCCAGTGTAATGTTGTAATAGCCAATGTAAAGTAAACAGTTTAGTCGTTGAGTTTTCAGTTTTGTCTGACATCATCTTGAGTTATTGGCAGTTTTTATTACTTTGTTGATTTTCTACAATAAATGATTAATCATCAGACAAAACACAGTGGTATAATTAGCACTGCTGATGAAAAAAGGGTTGCTAAATCACATCTGACTGAAGGATAACTAGTTGACATCTCTTACATGTGATTTCTCACAGCTTTACACTGTAGCGGCCTGAGAGAGCATCGGCTTCAAAGACTGACAGGTTGAGCGACTTCACAGCCATGAATCCCCGTCAGGTCCCGGGGCACTCACATGTCTAATAATACACAGCCTCTCTGCTGCCAGTGCAAATCATCAAAGGCTTTAAGCTTTGATTGTGAGCATGTGCCTTTGAGCAGTGTTGACTGTAACATATGATGCAGTGAGTGATGCCTTCATCTTTAAAAACACCAATGGTTGGTGACTTTATAGCCTACATCATCAATAATAAGGCAACTGCTACAGCAACAATTTGTTAATGTTAAGACAAAGGGTTAGGCGTCTTTAAGAGTCTCACACAATCAAATCTCTTCAACTGCAAGTTCAAGTCAAAGTAGCTGCTAATCTCCTTCCTGGTCTCCAGTGCAGAATGTGTAACATTTATAACAGCCGTGAGTTTAGTGGCGGGCGAATATAGTTGCAGTTTGTTTCTGTTTTCATTTTCATCTGCTCTGGTGTAAAAATCACAAGCAATCATCACAGCAATAAAGCCTGAGTGCTCATGAGCTTTCCTTGGGGATCTAGCGGAGGAGAAACCTGGTATGTGTGAGGTGCAGGTGGAGAACTAAACTCATGGCATTTCACTGCCCTCCTCCGTGGGTGAAGCGAGGTGGGGGTTTGAGACTGCCGGTAAATTATCAGCTTATGCTGAAGCTGTGAGACATGTTAGCTCCTGTGGAGATGGGATGGTGTATGTGTGTGCATATGCACTGTGGGTGTCTGTTGTGGTTCTGATTATGATACTGTGTAGGCACCAGGGTGAATGCAAGGAAACAACTGACAGAGGAAAAAATAAACATCTTTATCTTACAACAGTTTAAAATGCTATAAATTTCCTTTTACCCATGACATAAAGTTCACGACATAGAGCTTTGTACATTATGCCATTAAAAAAATAAAATAGTACCTGTCCATCACCAAATATGTTAACACTCCCTTTAGTTGTAGACTCATTACCTTTACATTCAAGTTGTTGCTGAACCTTTAAAGAGGTGCAACTGCATGGCATTTGAGAGAGTGGGTTGTAAAGAAAATGTTAACTGACAGCAAAGAGCTGCAGCCACAGTGAGCGGAGAGATCTGCATATTCATGGGGCAGTGTTGGGGACTCATTGTCAAGCATATATGCTGTGTGTCCACCCACAAGTCAGGAGCTTTGTTATTCAGCTTTCTATGAAATAAAATAAAGCAAATCATTATAACTGAAACTGAAACCAGAGAGTGTTTGCTTGAGACATGACTTTAATTTTAGATTCGTTCTCTATAAATCGAGTTATTGACTGAAATTTGGTAACAACGCTTTTGGTTGAATGTGGTCCTTGACATTCCTTAGTGTAACTTCAACTATTTAAAAAGGTACTGTAAATGCATCATGCACAACAACACAGCTTTGTTTAGAGGCTGCATTTAAGTTAATACACTCCTTTGGAATTGATGTTGCAGTGTGTTTTATCTCTACTTGGGGGGATTACACAGGTCATTACCAAAAAGCTTGTAACTGAGGGATTAAGCAAACTCTTTATCAAATAGAGAGGAAACAAGAAACGAAATAAAGTCCCAGAGGCGGGTCATGCCAGGTGCTTGTACCACAGCAACACGGGAACGAATGTGTATTTAAGAAATTCTTAAAAGATAAAGGAAATGAAGAAGAGCATAAACCCAAATAATGTTGAATAAGAGTTCGGTTCACATGACCTTAAAGCTCTGCAACAAGAATAGGGACCAGGTAAACACTGGAAGTTAGGAGGGAAATGCATGTGCTAAGTTATGTTAATAGGTTATGGCATGTGTTATCTGCATGTCTGAGGTTCCAAAATACACACAGCCTTCAACACCAGTTATGTGTGATTCTCCAGAGATTGTAACAGTGGTGATTTGGGGAGTGTTTCAGAGTCTTGAGTCTAGCGGATTCTCCTCATGCAGACACACAATTACCCGGGGTATATGAGCTAATGAAGCTAGAGGTTCAAAGATCTCAGTCTTTCTTTGAGCTATTGCAAATGATTCATTGATGGCAAGAGGAGGAATGCGAGGAATGTGGAGCTTAAGGCGGCTTGTAACAGATATGCTTCATAATTTAATCACACAAGTAAGGACAGGACTTCTTCACAGCAGATATTCATGGATCTCATTTGTGCTTGTAACAAAGTCAAGCACAAACATGCATGCTGGAGAGGTTGCTGTGAACGAATGTGTGTCAGTTCATTTAAGAAAATGCCAATGGAATAATAAAGGAGTGTGCATGAGAAAACTGCTTACACTCATCTAAAGAATAACCTCTCTTCTGAGTGTGACCTCAAACACTTCTCACCCTGGCTCTTGAGTGTGATGGGTGTAAGGATACTGACCTCTTCTAATCCATTCACAAAGAAATGAACAGCTGACTGAACATCCTGCCGACCTTCACCGCAGAGTCTTTCCACAACTCGCTCCTCTTGCTCTTTTCTCAGCACCTACACATGAAAGAGGAAAACATGGCGTTTTAATATTGTGGCCCAAGGTACCATACGTTTAAATGTTACGCACGATATGAAAGCAAATGCATGTGTTGATGTGTAAAAGAGCCTCGTGAATATTTATATCTGAGGCCGATACCTCAATATTGTCATATGTAATACAATACATCTTCTGATATGTCAGAACAAGCAATCAATGCCAACAATGTCCACAGAACATATTATGGTTGTGACAATACAGATGTGTCTGCAATAAACTAATATCCGATGACATATTGGTTCTCCTGTTTGCATTGTTTTCAGTAATGCATATTTATCTGACTGTGAATATGAAGAGAAGACCGTGAACATTTTGTCCTCCAAGCTGATGTGTTAGAAGAAAGAAAAATGGGGACCTAAGTGGAAGGATTTAAGCGGCTTTGCCAACTTGACGACTGGGTCAGGACATCTTAAAAACTGCAGCTCTTGTGGGTTTCGGTAAGTACTGATCAAAAGTGGTTCACCCTGGGGTGTCCATGCTGACCTGTCCAATGCTGACAGCGCCTACAATTGGCACAGTCATTATATTATGGCTGACTGGTGTACATTCATTCATTCATTCATTTTCTGTAACCGCTTGTCCTCTGGAGGGTCGTGGGGGGCTGGAGCCTATCCCAGCTGTCACTGGCCGAGGGGGGTGGGGGTACACCCTGGACTGATTGGTGTATAGATCTTGTAATTTTATTCTGAAACAATTTTTCTGTGTCTCGTTTTTGAAGGTATATAATCCCCAAATTTTCATTTGAACTCAAGTCTTTTTTCATTCATTATAAAAGACTAACTCATTGGATTAAGGTGTTGGAAATGTGTGTTGCCCATCTGCCTTTCTTCAATTCCCAATATGTGTGCTTATTGCTACCCAGGCTCACAATGGAAGAAGTGTGAGAGGAAACACACTGAACGTGTTGCTGGTTGCAGATTCAGTTCAAGTAAAATATTCACATATTAAGGTTTAGCTGCTGATCAGTTGATTATCGCGCATAGGAATTAATTCCTGATCGGTGGTTTAAGCAGGCTCTACATCCTTCACATGAAATCCTTTAACAGGCTAAATGTTTCCGGAGGTAAATTATGACTGATTGCTCCTAAGCAGCTTTTCAATACAAACTTTTCAGAGGGAAACCAAATTAATTGCTGCAATTCTTTTTAGCTTGGCTAATTATTGCCTTAAATCAATACTCCACAGAGTATTTTGACGCTGATGCACAATAAATTAATATGAGGAAACAAATGCATATTTGTAATTGCAGCCACGAATTTATTGGCTTTTCAACAGCCGGGTCATTAATGCACAGCCAATCTATCAGTGCGAGTATGCAGAGGGTTACATGGCTACTTTACTCTGTAATTAATCTTACCCATTCAAGTCTAGCCCCTGTTGAAACAAGCCATTAAATTACAGAAGACGTTAAATCACCACATCAAAGAGAACATATTGATCTTTTTTTGTATGAAATGTGCTTATTGACAAAGCAATTAAATTAGATATTGTAGAAATTAAACCAGCTGGGCTCCCTTCTGTCACGGCATGGTCCACTAACAGAGAAAAAAACAGACAGGAGAGGAGGCCAAGAATATCGACAAAGCAACGTTATTATCTCACAACATAATACTTGGATAGTAATTAGGGATGAGTTAAACTACCCGACGTATCCTCTATCACAATTAACGCCAAAGATTTATATGAAATAAACATTTTAGCCATCTATTTCAGCATTATCTGAAGTAGACAGCAAGTGCTGACGCAAAGCAAAACCACAAAATAAAGACAGCTATTCATCATAAACATGCTGATCTGCAACAAGTATAAAAGATACAGAGGGACCAGCTTTCCAAGCTTTTTCACTTTTTTCAGATTTACTCCCGTTCCTAAAAGTAATAAAATGATCAAAATCTGCAAACGCATCCTGTGTATACAATTTAACTCAGAGACAACAAAAATGTAAACTCTGATGAAGGGGAGGGGCGCTGTGTGTGTGTGGGTGTGTTGGTCTTTGAGCAAAAACAGCTTTTGCCTGAAAGATCCCACGTTGCCACCCAGCCAGAGTGAAAAGGAAGCAGAAATGTCAGCAGTCTTAATCAATATTCCCTGGCTACTGTACGAGGGTACCGAGGCTTTCTGAGGCAGGTGTGCTGCAGGCAGATGGTAGGAAGTGGAAAATGAGAGTAAACATCCGCCTGAAGCAACTCATTCTTCCCAAAGCTTATCCTACACCGCTCCTGCCATCATTTCTCAGCAACATTTCACTCTGGATATCTCCTATCTCTCTCTCTCTCTGAACATCTGGATTTAGTGTTAAGTCACTTTAAGAAGTATCTCAGTCCATTACCTGCACAGGCATCTATTATTACAGTAGCCAAAATTAGATGGTCACAAGTAAATGGAGGTAACACACAGGAAGAGACCGGCAGCGATGCATTAAGAGGAAACTGCATTTTAAAGTAATTCAGTGAGCTGCAGCGATGATAGTCAAAACAAAAAACATCTGGCAACCTACGTGGGTGGGTTTCAAACTCAGCTTTAAAGTGATGATGACCAATGGGAATGATGAATAAAGTTGATCAGCATATGTCCTTTGGTTCTTACCACCAAATTCACCATGATGATGGCTTGTGCTTGGAGCACAGCTTGAATCCAGACGGAGCGGTGGCACTGGCGGCATTTTCTTGCTTGCCTAGAGTGTCACCAAGGCAAGCAGTGCCTTGAACACCAACTTGCAACCAGCTATCAGCCACAAAGCAATCGGTGACAAGTGAATAGCTTTATATGTCTTCTGGGCTTAACGTATGAATCTCGGTGTTAATCCAAAATGGCCATCACAGTGTCCCAATTTTTACTGATTTAGCTAATGAGATAATCTGCGTTTATAATTTACGTTTTGAGCTTCAAATTAAAACGAATACAAATCTTAGCCGGCTTTCTCAGTGCATTTGATGCTCGTGCCAGCACACTTTGGGAAAAACAGCATCTCTGCTTAAATCAGATGAAAGATGAAGGTCTTCGCAAAATATGACATTAAGCTCCAAGGAAAATGATCGGTGACGCTACATCACACGCCTAAGGTGACATATTTACTTAGCGAAGCGACTACTACATTGATAATGAGATGAGGATGCATCTGGATGCGTCTGACAGAGCTCCGCGGGTGACTGATTTCCACTCACCAATTTCCTGTTAAAGCCCGTATATAGACAGAACTGTTAAAACATTATTTAAATGACTTTGCAAACCTGATGTGCTGAAGTTTGATTCACAAGCACCACCGGCATAGTATAGACTACTCACTACAGCAAAAAAGCTAAACACACTTCTAATTTATATTTAAAGAAGCTTCCAATATCTCTGAGGATGATGGGGATCATATGTGCAATCACGTGAAAGCCAGGCAGCTCTCTAACTCCTCTTCAAGGTGGTTTAGCACGGGGCTCTCCAAGCTTAGCACTGCGCTGACATCATTTTCACAGCCTTTACATATTGTCCCATCCAATTGACCTTTCTTAAGCAAGGGGTCGACATCGTGCATATGAATCATGAACATCAACTTTATGGCTCTCTCCTGTGCATACATTTTGACCATTAGGCCGAGGATATTACTTTTACGATGGTTTGACTGAGAATGATATTAGGCAATTAATTATTCCAGTTGCTCGTCGTTTGCTGCCATCTTGACACATGCGCCCATCTATCAAGACTTGTAGTCGGGGTAACAAGAGAGATGGAGACCCATCTGTTGGACATTCATAATACACTCATTTTCTCTGGGGAGTCAATGGCTGGCCAAACATTGAATGATCGCACCACTGATGCCACCATGGTGCCAACAATCACTGACCATCTGATGCCCAGAGCTACATCCAAGAATTCTGAGTCTGCAAAGTGAAGAGCTCAGTTAATTGAGATTTCTGCATGCAGAGCCGAAGTGAACTGATTAAACCCGTGTATCCTGTGTACATAAACCAAAAGTACCAAGACATGCATTAAATTATAGCCATTGCCAAGGTGGTTTCTATTTAAAAACTGCTTTTCCTTTTTCCGAGTGCTGTCTGAACAAATAGAGTATTATCAGAAATAACAGTTTGGAATACTAAAACCAATATAATAAAAAGTATGGCCCAGTTTTACAAAGAGAAAGCTATATCTACTATTCAGTCTGGGATGGCATGTGTATCTTTTCAGGCTAAATTACATTATGCATGTTTTACACTAAATAAAACATGCACTTCTCTCCTCCACAATAACCAGTATAAAACAATAAAACTGAAGTGAGTTGGGATACAGCCGCATTGTCTGCAAATAATGTACAAATGCATCTATAGCCCTGTAAAGACCGATTATTAACTTGTGTCCTGAGCGATCCAAATGCTTGTGACCATTTTAAAAGTACATGTGAACACACCTAAGGACTCAGCCCACACGTGGGGGTGGTCTGGGCCACTTGTGACCACATTCCTTCAGTGGTGTGGACACACAATGCATCCTGGTCAAGCTGACAGACCGCCTACTCAACTGATGTTGCTGATCATTTGCAAACCAAGGGAGAAACTCTGATCGGCTCTCGAGTATTGACTCAAGGCGTGTGTGGAGATGAATTTTAATATCAAGCCTTCACTCACTTACTTAAACCGGATACTTGCGATTTGATCACTCAGAACGTTAATACGAGATCTGAATGTGGCTTATGTCAATATTGGTTTAGACAAGTATCTTTACTTCAACTAAAAGTCCCAATCTTTACATTTTTTGTAGACAACTTTTCTTAATCAGTGAGCACACATTAAAAGCTACGAATCTTCTCGGGCCAAAGCCAGTCACAAACGCTAGGCACAATCTCCCACAGCACCAGTCCCATGCCAACCTCTCCCAGCTCTCAAAACATTAGGGTAATTTTCACACTGGATTTAGGAAACAAAAGGGGGCTTCAGTGAGCCTGCGTCACATGCTGAGAGATGCGTTGTGGCTGTCGCAAATGTTCAGGAATATAGATAGTAAATTCTGGTGTTACTGAGCGGTGCTTTGCATACATTTATGGGTTCTGTCACTCTGTTTTGTGCCTGTGAAAAAATGTGGGCGTGTTGTACCAACTTAAAACCAGACTGTGTGCAGCTGTTCACCCTTTGTTTGGTCCCTTCTTTCCCATGCACAATCCATTTTCCATTTGTGAAACCCCATATAAAACTACTTCCACATTTCTCCCACACGGCCTACTAAGTTGGCTGCACTTTTGAACAGTAGTGATATCAGTGTCTGAGTAATACAGGTTGATAGAACAAGAACAAACAGGCTCTGGAGAGGCAGGTGGAGTCAACGTGGCCCAAAAAAAAAAAAAAAGGAACAAAACTGAGAAACTTAAAAACTGAAGCTTCTCTGAGAGGATAAGTCTTGGAGCGAACTTGCAAGAGGAATCCAAGATGAAAGTAAATAAGAGTTTGAGAGTTTTTGGAAGCTGAGCAAATACCCATGGTGCCTGTCAAGACTTTATGGTGCTCTCTGTAGTGAACTCTGCTTTCATGCTTCTAGGCAAAAGCTGGCGACAAGACGACTACACTTTCAGATTCCAGCAATAAGTCGCAGAACGAGAAAACAAATACACACAAACAGCACTTAGCATCAACAATAAGCCAGCTACAGCAAAAAGATTATTCATTATCTCACTACGTTGAAATTGAAGTGCCCACATGAGACGTCACTACATATATTTCAGTGCAGCTCACCTAGAGCCGTTCAGATTTGTCTTAAAAATGCTGTAACATCTATTGTCATTTAAAAAATATTCTATTCCACAGTTGATTGTTTTACTCTATGAGATGTGAATGATGAAAAGAGCCCAAGGTGACATCTAAACATTTTTTTGCTCTTTCCAATCAGCCATCCAAATCAAGGAGACATCCAAATGAGAATAACAAAAAAAAACAGACAAATGCAGCACACTTTTGAATTTAAAAACTGGGATTGGTGAATGCGTGACATTTCTGCTTGATTTAAATTATTACCAGTTATTAATAATCATGATAGCTGGCAATTAATTTTCTTTTATGATCAATTAATCAACAGAAGCTCAGAAAAAAAACAAATGAAGTAACACATCCTAACGTTCCACCTTCAAAATAAAAAATGAATGAAGAGACCTAGAAAAACAAATAGTGTCTTTGAAAGGACAAAGGATGGGTACTCTTGCATACCAGTATTGAAAGACAAATGACATGAGAACATATCCTTCTGGCCTCGTTGTATCTGACGAACAGCTCTGAACTTGTTAGCAGCACAGACACCTCAGTGTGAGCTCTGAAAAAGAAGAGGGCTGTGCCCCAGCTGCCTTTCACACGAAGACAAGACTTGCATCTTCAGAACCTTGTTAGTTCTCTGAAAAGGCCACCGACTACTTTGGAATATTAAGCAGTGCATGCTGTTGGAAATCAAAAGGATTTTGGAAGGGAGTGGGAAGCTTCAAAACGGCTTTGATGGTATATATCTCTCAATCTCCAGCAGATATGATGGAACGAAAAAATAAAGACTGTGCAACAAAGAAGCTCTGGGGGGGAGGAGGAAGGGAGAGGTTATTCTTCTCCTCTCAGGGTTCTGCATATGCATATGTCATTATTCTGCAATCAGAGTCCCTCTCTTGAAATGTCATGACTTCTGACTGAAAAGATGGCGACACAGCAAGAGAGACAGAAATAGAAACACAAAGAGGGAACTGGGACACCAAAATATTTTAAGGTCATTTATCAGATCAGGCACACTCAAGAACGGCAAACTCTGTTGTCTCTCTTCCAGTGAAGTACAAAAAAAATGGAGAGCACATTTAGATCATTAATAAGTCAGCTACTTGTCTGCGCTGCTCTGAGCTTTAATGCCTGTCACCCCTACCGCTTTTCTCGGCATTAAAAAATGAAATGGATGGAGATAAAGAAAACTAAACCAAGCCTTGTAACGCAACGGTAATGTCACTGGGAAAATTCGGTTTCTGATTCCAATCATTCTTGTCTTGGGAGGGGAGCCATAATAAGCAGCTGGGGATGGAAAGATACTGTTTGGAGATGAGGAAGAGGGGAGGGAGGCAGGACAGAGACTGGAAATACTTGGCTATGATTTATTCTCTGGAGGAATCTAAGGTCAGATAAGGTACTTCATGAAATTAATGTTTTCTTTTGGTGTGGCACGTGTTGATTGGTGAAGACCTAAAGAGTCACAGTAGCGGTAATCGAGACATAGTGCAATTTAATATGTAAAGCACCTTGCCTCACAGAGCTTAAGAATTCACCAGAAATGTCAAGAGCGTATAGGCCATCCAGCAACAAGGTTGAACACGTCTGGCAGTGGAGGGAAGAGCTGTTCAGAGGGAAAGTTATAAACCCTGAGGTGATTTCAAAAAAAATGTCTCTTTCCAGCTGACCTTGTCTTGCTATATTCTGCAGGTTTACCTTTAACTGCCCTTTCAAAGCAAATTATTACTCCCGTCAGGGCGGCAGTGTCCTGCCAATCTTCTGCTTTCTCTCTTGAACGTAATTGCTCTTGGATAAATCTTTTCAGGCTCTCTCTCTGCAGCTTTTAGGTCATTTCCATCTTTTTCAACGTTGTCCTTACATGAGATGCGTTTCTGTGGTATAGTATAGAAATGTTAAAAGCTCCATGGTTATTATACTATGGTTTGCTTGTAATTGAGGGGATTTTTATCTTATAGCTGTACAAAAAGACTGTGCTGGTTCTTTGGCACTGTTCGGTAAGTCTATCATCTTCAGTTTGTAACCCAGAGCGTCCATGTGGCTTGGCTTTAACACTTCTGTCACAGTCCAAATGTCTACTGGAAGCATTTCATAAGTCTTTCTTTCATTGTGTAGCTTAGTTAAATTCCGAGTAATTAAACACGTCACATGCACTACGACACTTTCATACCGAGTTAATCCTGAATAGAGTATATTTTCACCAGTTGTGTCACACTGGTGAGGTTCTCTGACAATGCCCCAACAGCCGTCTATACACACACAAATGTGGCTATTTATAGCACCTGTGTCTGGGGAAAGTACACCGCTACCATCGTTATCAACTTAAAATCTCACACTGCGATGTGTTGTATTTTAAGCATGCAAAATTAGCATTCGTGCAACAGGGGGGAAAAAACAAACACCGACCTTTAATGGCTCAAAACTGTGTCATTATAGGTCAGTGTTTGTTTTTCTCAAACATGCTCTCAAGGACGTAATACACAGACAACGACTGCATTCCCTAAGTCAGAAAACTGGGTCTGTAGTAAATAATGATGCAAAACCAAGAAATACTTCCAAAGGTCCATTAAACAAAACTTTGGAAAAGTTTTACATTTACAAATTGCAGTTGTGCTCCATTACTTTGTTCATGTCTACACATCCATATGTACAGTATCAACATCTGAAACAAACAAGGCCCTTCAGAGGGTTGTACTATCTGAGGGGTTGAAGACGACCGAAACAGCCACGGTCCCTCAAATGGATCAGAGTTATCGGAGCTGAGCTGAATTGCAAATGTGCTAATCAGGCATGGGTACAGATACACAGTAGATGCAGCAAGCAATGAAGCAGAGGAAAGGAGACTTGTCTGTACCCTGGTGTTACGGCAAAGCTTATTTATTCAGCTGCACTTCTTCATAAATGAAGCTCTTGAGAGACAGCAAATTCACTCATCTTTCTGTAGTCGGATGCATTCGCAATGAGAAGTCAGATATAAAAAGAAAAAACTGAATCAGTAAACCTTTAGCTGGACACTAAAGAGGGAATATAGAGATATTATATGACATCTGACATAAAATGTACATTACTGTATTTTGACTTTATTCTTTCATAAAGCCTAAAAGCTGAAGACACTGACTTCAAAAGTCAAAAATTACATGTTTTTAACAAATCAGACGAACCTTTGTTCTCGTCTTTTGAAGCCAATCCCTTTGTGTTTGCTTGGTCGAATAAAGCCTGCTTTAAAAAAACATCAAGAACAAAGGCACTTTTACATCTCAGTCTTCAGCCACTACCCATCTTTTCTATGATGCACTAGCCAGCCACAATTGACCGATTTCAACAGAGATTCTCCCACAGTTCATGTAGCTAACCTCAATGTCTCTACGATGTGGAAGCAAACTCGAGTGCAAGAAGGGACCTACTCATGGTGAAAAAAAGCAAATTTCATGCAGAGAGGCCATTGGATTTAAACCTTCTTGCTGAGAGGCAACAGTGCTTACCACTGAACTATTGTACAGCTCAGTCGTGCTGTAAATGCCTTTTTAATTTTGTGGTAATAATTATTGTAAAAGGTTGTTTGAATTTGAGCACTTAGCTCCAATTTAAATCCCAGTTTGAACAGAAGCTCATTAGCAGAAATGCTGATGAAATGAAATGTCATGTCAAATGTCTGTGCTCAGTTGTATGCTTCTCATAAGTATGAAATTTACTTGTGAACGTAATTGTTTTCTACTGAGGAATAGGCCAACAGGAATTCCTCCAAGCTGTTGTAGATGACTGAACAAGGGTTCACATGCTTTTGCAACTCAGATATTTACAAACTATGACATCTTTTAAGCATTAAAAAACTCCACTGCCATGCAAGAGCAGGTATAGTTAATAACTCTAATGATGCCTTGTTAACATTTGGTTGCCCCATTAGTCAATTTAAGTCACGCCAGCTGACAGAGTGGGTAGCCTTAATGTGAGTCAATTGACAAACGGGGGCACTTTTCACCCCAAGTAGTTAGTCTTCCTCTTAAATACTTGGACGCTACCAAACGCTGAGACACAAAGCATGAAAAATGGTGGGAAAAAGTGAAGATAAAACAGGTGCAGTGGTTGCAGCTAAATACTGCTGGGATGCCATTCAAGCTTAGTATGTCCAGCTAATCCAATAAAGACTTAACAGGTCTCCTGGGTCAAGGTCGCACCGCCAACCCCAAAAGAAGGGAAACTTCATTTGCAAGCCTAATCAAGTGTGAATATCACAGGGGCAAAGCAAAGGAGGGTCATGGAAGGCTAATTCTGTTCAGGGAAGATGAGACAGCTCTTGAGCCTTCCCATTTTGCAATCCCGGAGAGTGTTGAGAAGTAAAGATGGCTATTAAAACAATTAACTAAGACATTCTTTATCCACACTGGAAAGTAAGAGTGGATGGCTCTTATGAGACTGAATGCAAAATGGTAGCCCAGGGACATTTCACGACATAAGTTTAACGCACTGAGCCCTTCAATTATCGAACTGAATGGAAAAGAAGTCCTTCATAATACAATATCGTCTGTGACCTTATTCCATTGGCCAACTGCTTTTCTCTTTGGACAAAGAACTATACGACAGTGTTGCATGATATTGCGCACAATATCATATGGACTTACGGTTCATGTGACATTAAATTTAAGGCAAGATGAAACCACTTGGTATTTTTGACTGACAAACTGCTGCAATTTATTTATGTCGATAAATAATTCCTCTTGTTTCAGCTCTTGTTAGGCTCAACTGTCTCAATATAAATCAAACATTGACACCAATGCCAAGACTTCCTGCAGATGCTTCTTGAGAAAAAGCCATTTGTTGCCAATTTTTGTTCCAGAATATTTTGGTGCAATTTCACTTTGGCTTGTGAATAATAAGCATTAGTATTTTACCAAAATAAGATAAAAGAAACAAGTTTGTGGGCCATGCTAACTGTGTGTGACTGCACCAGCTAATGGGCAAGTTGTCCCTGAAACACATTTATGTGAAAATGCACTGCCTCCTGAAATATGTCGTTTTACTAGGGCTGGGTATCCCTACTGATTTCCTGAATCATTCCAATTCACATTTGACATTTGATTAAATATCAATTCTCTGTTGTCATACTTTTTCAATCCAATCAGCTTTCAGGCCTGGCAGTGCTATCAGAGTTGAAGCTTGTGTCATGTTTTGGATCTCCCTCACATGTGGACTAATCTCATTGAGGTTTCGCAAGATTTGTCGAGCGAAGGCACTCACGAGACCGCAATGAGATTTCTAATAAGAGGATACAGGAAATGGCGTATATTTTAAAAAGATCTATCCAAGGATTTTAGGAAATCGATATCTGATCTTTCAAATCAAGATTGATTTGAACTGGAAAATTCAACCCAGCTATGATTTATCACAGTCCATATACCACAGAGGCGTGTTCAATTAGCAGTAGTCCAGAATTATAATGGTAGCTATTTTGTGAATATAACCCAGCTAGAGACAAAGAAATTTTACTTTAAATGCTTAATGAATGCAAAGCAGCGGAAAAAAAAACAATGAAAAGCAAATACACACACTCTACTGGCACAAATACCAACAATCATGGACAGCTTAGACAAACAAGGCCGTTTGTGTGGCTGGTGCCAAGTTAAGTTTTTTTAACCTCAATTCCATTACAGACTACGACTGTTTGAACAAGTGAATGACACAGGAAATGATTAGTGTGTAGAAAATGAAGTGTGAAGCATTCAGCCTGTCAATGAATAGCAACTTGTGAGCCGGACTTCTGAGAAGAACAGCCGTACATTACTGGCTGTGGTAAGCCATGAATATAAAGGAGCTGGACAGTGCGTTCTCATGACAGATAGGACAGAAGGTGAAGGCACAAGTAGTCCACACATGATCACAAGCCAACCAACCACAGCATCTCGCACCCCGAAGAGTGTTACAACTCCCCGCAAAGCCTGTATGGACCTACCAGCTCTTAATTCTGGCTACTTCTACAATACATGATTAGGGTTAGGCACATTTTTCTCAAACAAAAGACTGGTGGATATTGAGGCAGGACCATATCAGTTGTCCGCGTGCCTGAGGGCAAAGGGGGACGCTTTCTTTTGTTGTGCAGGGTGGTTGGTGTCTGGCTTTGAGGAGGGGTGCAGAGGGAAATGTCTGGGGGAGGGTTATGGCTCTAAAGTATGCAAACATAAGCTGTCTGTGTGTTGCCTTTGAAGCAGGCAGAGGTTGGCTCTACTAAGGGGGTCACAGGGCAAGAGCAACAGCAGTGTCCCGCAGAGACTGGACTCGTGGAAACTCCTCAACCCACAGCTTAAAACAACAAAGCATGCAGGGTACAAACTCCAAAACACGGAGACTCAGTTCTAACAAAAACTGCCAATATGAAGTTGAAGCTGAGTTGATTTGAGTGTTCAAAAAGTAACGGTAGGACTAACTAACTATCTGAACTGAAGACCTGTGATTGGTCCGCTCGGTTGTAGCATGTTTCCGCTTTAGTATTCCCGGCTGCTTCTTCATCTCCCCAATTTTCGAACTGACTGCTTTGGATCAATAAAGATGGAACACATCGAGGTTAGAGCGTCTAGTCCTGCAGGACCTTAAATGAGCCTTATGACAAATTGACGCTACTCTTACACCAACATCGCGTTGTGTTTGGATCGAATAGTTGAATTTGAACACTCTGTAAGGACAACAGCCAATGACCAGCTGGCACGTACGTTCTTCTTCACCTACAGAACAATATTAGTCATTCAAAAGGGGGAAACAGGAAGAGCTGCTATTAGCTGGGAGGCTAAGCAGTTACAACCCATGTCACTTGCATTTCTTTTCTCGTGCACTGGTTTGCTAAGACGATCAGCCAATTGGGGAGCTCTTTCTGACTGACTGAACTTTGTCCATTGGCCTATTATCAAACACCACCGGGCAGCCTGGCTTTTCAAGCACTGAAGATAAAAATCCAAGCATTGAGCAAACCTGCAAGCCGCTACAGCAGCCATTCATGTCATTTAGGCACGCTGAAGGACGACAAACCCTTAAATAGCTCTTTTCTGATAGAGAACTTAAACAAATAAAAGGCCACATTCTTCTTTTCCTTTCCATTTCAGTTGCCTTTGTGCTCTAAACCATTGTTAAAGGAAGAGACGGCTCACAAGAATCAGGCCCAAATCAGCAGCGCTTTTAGTGTAAAGTGGCACAGAGAAGCTGAGACTTTACTTATGATTTTGTAAGTAATGTGGATATACAAAATGGTGACAGTGGTTATACTAAACAGAGTAGAACACCCTGCATGGAACACATACATTGTAATCTAATTTCACTAATATTCATATGCAGTTTTTGTTTTGCTTTGTCTTTTTAAATTGATTGAGCTCATTTTTACACGCACCATTTATAAACTGAAAAGATACCGCCCGGGTTATAAGCTCCCCCCAGTCATTGAAGATGACTTTTAGCTCTAAATGTCAGTTTTAGCCATCTGGACAGCTATTCAAAACTTGAGAAACAGGAGACAGATCATCAAGAGGATCATCAGAATGGTCAGCCTCCTGCTGGAAGAAAAACTAGCCTGTTTTATCAATATCCAACATCCACTCAGCAGGCTATTCAAGAAGTAAATTGTGGCAATAAAAGGGCCTTGAGGGACCAATATCCACAAGACAGCAGGTCTGACTGCTTCCATGATAGGTGGCTGGTGTGTGGAACAGGAGAGTGGATAATTTAAGGAGGATTTTCTGGTCAACCTCAGCAAGAAAGGGAGGATAAACAGTATAGCTGCCATCTGCCAGCTTGATCACAGAGAAAGTACATGTGATCGCCTCGTCTCTGCCACAAAGGGTGGTTAATATGGATCAAGTCTTACGTATATAACATTTCTTGATGTACTGTATATCAGAACATGTTTAGTAATAAGACATTTTCTGGGGATTGAATTAGGAACATCTATTTTGAGCTGATCATATCAATTAAATGTGTGACAAAGCACAAGATATTTATCTATGGACATGTTTTACATCCAATTTCAGAGTAAAGCTGCCATCCTTGTTAATTTTCCCACAGTGATCCAATTCAGACGTATTAAACGTATAGCTTCTTTGATAGAAATATGCTGGTAAAATAGGTATTAGCTAAAAAAAATCTACTGTCCATGGTATGTTTTATTACTGCAACATTTAAGTAACCCTGTCAACAATTAATTACCATAATTACCAAACTGGAACAAAGAAAAAGACAAGTAATTTAATAGGTGTAGGGCAACATATATAAGCACACTCTTTTCTAAATGTAGCACACCAGGGATGTTTTTTTTTTTTGTTCTACAACAGAAGGCTGAGGCCAACACAGAGCCATAAATCAAAGATATTTAAATATCTTCATTTTTATAATTTGGCTGCATTATCTTTGTGGGGTTTGTGCAGTTGGTGGTAAACAGATGGGAAAGATTCAAAAGTGAGAAAAGACTCACAGACCTTTCCTTTAAAGCTTAATTAAGATGATAAAAAAACGCTTTACAAAGAGGTTCTGTTAAAACACAGACGTAAAAAATGCTGCAATTCCCTTCTGTGTTTAGATAATATATAAAATAATATGTTTATAATTAGTTGCTAATTATAGAATTGTTTTAAGGATTGCAGCTCAAGTACAAATACACAAAACCTTAAAATAAAGAGGAGGAGAAAAGTACCTATATCAGCTGGCATCTAATCACACAGACTGTTCCTAGAGTCAAGCCAAAAAATATAAGACTTACCACATTGCAGGGGAGGACTCATGCAGAAGCTGAACAGATAATCTGAAATCAATTCCTGCTCAGGCAGCACGGGTTTTAAACTGAGTACCACACAGTGACACACCGCACCCACCGATTCACGCAGAGGCAGGCGTGTTTAGGCTTGGCAAAATCCTTTGACATAACCGTATAATAACAGGGAGTGGTATTTATTAATTCGCTCAAAGATAATGGACTGGGCATGCTACAAGTTGCTTTTCTGGATTCTACTTTACGCAGTGCTACTAGTGCCACAGAAAAGGGGCAGAAATGAGTAGTGTCGTTCCACTATAAAACACTGGTACCATTTGACAGCCTTTGCCGCTGTGTTGCTCAGTGTTTTAATCCCCCGCATTTGAAACAAGAAGAGGGAACTTCAGCTGCAAGGACACTCGACTGTTTCATGCGGTGTGGTGAAATGTGCTGATTAAGGGCACTCATCAGAGAAGAGACTGAAATGGCTTTGGAAGGACATACATCCACAATAAATCAGAGCGCAACCACATAAAATTGCAGCGTGCCAAATTTAGCAGACAGCACTAGACAGGGCACAATGTTTAATATTTACTGGAGATGACGAAGTTAAGCGCGGAGAAGGTGCCGCAAAAACAACACGTTAAAAAAAAGCAGGTCAAGTGCTGGTTCTGTGTCCACACTGGACACATTCAGACACAACACTGAGCCTGTAGGTCACCAAAATAACACTGTACTTTCAAAATGTGAGGCAGGAAAAAAACCCAGAATTAAAACATAAAATTATACTCAAGCTGGCCATGACATTGCCAGTGTAGACAGCTGGAGTGATTAAAATAGTGAGATGGACGTGTGACAAACACAGCTGAAAAGCTTTTTGTCTAGACATGGCTTAAGAATAGCACTGTGGCGTATTTATTATCTGAGATTTATTACGCAGATTTGCTGAAAATTGTGTGCCACTGAAAGACTCCAAGAACAGAGAACAAAATACCAACATGCTCCGAGATCGGTGGAAAACATTTGTTGGACTATGTATATCATATTCTCAGTCATTAATACTGAAAGAAAGCCATCATAAAGGCGTTGTGGATTGATGTTAAAGCATGTCTAATTTAATGCATTAAAATGGCATGAAACAGAGCTAGCAGTGTGAAAGTGGATAAAAACATTATGCTGCATGGGGTTTTCTGCTGGGGGAGTAACTTTTTGAAATAGTACCTTTTGCAGCACAGCAGGAAATAGCCATAATACATCCAAGAGGGGCGGGTAGAGTTGTTGATCAATACCGGTGACTAAAGGATTATTTTCCTAGGTGCTGAGATTTATGGATTTCAGGGGTCTTTGTATGGTTTCAAATTGGATGCTGGTATTTCAAGTTTCACGCCGACTCGTCTCTTCCTATGAAGTATTGTATCTCTTCCTGCGTGTTCATATCGAAATGGTATTCTGTCTATAGGCATTTCTTTCAACTCTCCGTTCTAATTTGGCACACCGCCACTTTCTGCTGCTGTTCCCACAATCTGCCGCCGCTCAAAAATAGTACAAATCCGTGGAATAAAGTTTTGTTTCTCAATCGTTGGCACGTTTCTCGACACCCTCGCGAGCTGTGAATCCACAAACAATATATATATATATATATATATATATATTTTTTTTTTATTGTTGACTAATTCATATTTATTTGTTCGCTTGTTCACCACCACTCAGCTGCCACAAAATCGAATCAACTTTAATGAAGCTTTAGTAAGTGAGTCATTTATAGCTTTAATTCAGCAGGCTCTGTTGAAACATCTGATAGACTGATAGAAATTTGTAAAGAAGAGGGCAAATCCCTGCAAAACATGTGCACAGGAGCGTATTTTAGCGTGTGAATAAACAAAGATTTTGTCTAAGTAGAAGACAAACAAAGCGAAGGTAAGTGTATTTATGCAAAACATCATTATTGCACACACTGTAACTTGGCTCTCATGTCAAATCTGAATAAGACAACTTAATCCAAAAAGAAACTGCTCATTAAGATTGTGTACACAGTTCTGATTAAGATGATTCATCAGTGAATTTATTTAATCACCGTGTTTGTGTCTAGATCGGTGTGTGGCCGCTTGCAGAAAACATCTTGATAGAAATGCTAAATACAAAGGGGCAACAATGCATATAAATATTATTTCATAATTGTGCAATGAAAACTGTCACTCTTCACGTCTGCCTCAAAAATGTGAGCCTCTTCCACCTCACTTTCCACAAAGGACAGAAGCTGCTTTGTGTCTGCTTCACTCTGCTGCCTTTCTGGTTCATGTAGAAATTCAGAGCACCAAATAAAACCAGACAGTGCCCAACAGCAAGTTTCAGAAACGGTGCCCAGGCAGGTTGCCAGGGATCAATGTCGGTTGCCAAAGTTGACAGAATGGCTGCCATCATGTCATAGATTACAACTGGAGCGATAAAGTTTCTGTATAATTGCTCCCAATATTTCTTTTTAAACTTTAACCAACTAAAACTGCACATTTACACAAGTTTCCACCACATCTCAGAGTCTGTCAATACTTCAAAGGTCGGGAATGGTCTTTTGCACGGAAATCCATAAACCAAGCTAAGCAGGTGAATTCAGGATGAGTAAATTCCCCCTTCTAAGATCTTTTTGATTATCAATGTGGTAGACAAAGAAAGGCTGAAGAGTTTTTTCAGCCCAGAATTGAATAAAGACTTTTGAAAGTTTTTACAAATTCTTAAATATAGCATTTACTATCTACAAAGTATTTATGACACGGTAAATCAGGCTGACACCACTATAACAATTTGTAGAAGAAGTAGAAATACAAAGTAGGAGAATCAAAGATTTCCCTACATATAGGAAAGTGACAATCAACCACATTACCCAGAATAAATTAAACAAGACGTGGTCCATATTTGGCAGCTGATATCGTGCCAGATGATTAGATACTGAAATAAACCAAGTGACAAAGCAATAATCCAGCCTCATATGTAATAAGCCTGAGGTACAAATATGACATTTTCCAAAGTCAGGGCAACTTAATTGATCCTAATCTAATTATTATTGCTCATATACACAATATGAGTAAGAGAAGAAGTAAAATTTTTGGGGTGGCTCCAGCGTAAAAAGGATGCATTCAAATAATTACGTCACATACCATATTAACGCAACTCCACTGAAAAAATAAAAATCACGTTACACAACTGCTCTCTCATTTACTGTGTTTCCAAGAAAAAAAAAAGAATTCAGCTTACCTTCATCACAAGAAACACTTACGGGAATAAACAAAGGCAATGTGGACCTTGTTAATGTGTTCAAGTCCTCTAATTTAAATAAGGTTGAAGGCCATAGCCTGATTTACATTTAGATAAGTAGACATTTAGAGAAAACCCTCACACAAGAGAATTGATCAGTTAAGTATGATTGCCTACAAGATCAATAAGACGAGATCCATAAATCAGATATACTGTACCGGTCAATATTAGCTCATTCCAGATAAGACCAAAGCTGTAAACCTGGGGGGCTCATTCGGCAAAAACATTACTACACTAGTGAAAACAAATGCGTTCTAATAAAACCTAATAAAAGTCCTGCATTAAGTCGAAAAGGAAGGTAGTAATTCAACTGTATGATATGCAGGATGTAGTTTGTGGTGCCGTTAAAATACACTGAATTAAACACTAAAGTATTGCTGTTAGTTAACGTAACCCACTGACAACAATGCGGTCTTCAAGATAGAAACATGTGTCGGTAAAGCTCAATATAATTCAACTGCACTACAAATCACAGCCTCGAAAATGAAAACACTGTTGAACCAACAGCTCTGAGTTATTTTAAACAAATGCTGAATACCAAAAAGATCAGATTTACTGCAGGACTATTACATTAGTGTACCTAATGAACTAGCAAGTGAGTGTTTAAGATGATGTTTCTATAGACATTAAGCATTTTAAAGTATCCCTTAAATTTGTTTATTAAATAACTGTTGTTGGGGATCAGTTGCCGTTTTACAGCTACAAACCCAATGTATTACTTAAACTGATATTAATGTTTTATTGCCCATAAGCACACAAACTGTTATCAGCATTAATATAGTTCTGTAATGTCTTCTTTGGTGGACAAAATGGAAAAAATATGAGCACCATCAAAGTAGTCTACACCAACTAAAAAAAGATCCACAGCAATGCACAACTGTTAACAACTGTGCAGCTACCAGAACAGACATGGACTGGTCTGTGAAGACAGCCTGTGTCCACTAACAAGACTAATAAGTTAGTGTCACCGCATCTCTCATTGCACTGTATTCCCAAACGCACAATTGCACTCAAGTGGTCCTTTACCTTCAGTCTGTAATAACAGGGCAGCTGCAGAAACGTTTGAGGGTGCGGTGCAAATTAAAACCAGACGCTATTCTTTAGACACCGAGGAGCACCAGCTATAAAAGTAACGGGTCATAACGCACTGGGAACCAGCTGCAAACATGCCTGGACGTTAGCTAGCCGGTAGCATAAGTTAAGTTTGTCAGTTTCATTCACAAAAAAAAAGAAAAAAAAAAGCCTGTCATGGCTTCCTCGCGTAGCCACCTCACCACTGCCTCTATAACAGGACAGTGGTGTAAAACTGATATTACTGTGTTGAGCTGGCAGGAGACGCAGCCAGCTAGCTAGTGAGGCAGCCAAGCTACTTTATACTAAGCAGATGTATCGTTAGCATACAAGCTAACGGGGATATGCATTCCATAGACAGGGGTCGACAGTGGAGCTTTGAAGTTCCTGCGTTTCCCCCTCCGGTTCCCCTAACTGGAGCCGAGGAGCTGGACGTTTAGTCTTAACGGTAAAGTGTTTTAACGAGTGTAACTTAAGGCGTGCCACGAGCAGAAGCGCAGCCAGGTGGGATTTAAATGTTGCTCCACTGATGTGAAACTCAACTGTGGAAATATCCGCTAGCTCTGGAGTGTCTGGACACAGGGAGCCAACAGACAACAGGACGTGGAGAAATAGCAGCCTTACCTGGCGGGGTGAAAGGTCTCGAGCAAAGTCGGAGTTTGTTCAGAGATGACAGCAGTTGTTGTTTTCGGTTAGTCGGTGAGTTTAAAGGACTCCCGTTTTACCTCGGTCCGAATCACGGTCACCCAAAAGCATTGGCTGAGTGTGTTCCCTCTCAGCCACAACAGCGACTGAATACACTTCAGCGTCTGCTTCTCACTAGGAAGACTCTTCAGTATCGCGAGAAAGAACGAGAGCTCGAGGGAATCTACGAACCAATCAAATTAGCCGGCTGGAGCCGAGCGTTTATTTATTTATTTATTTATTTTTGGTGCTGTCTGTAAAATAAAATAAAATAAAATAAAATAAAATAATTAAAAAAAATAAATAAATAATTAATATTAAATATCAAGCGTTAAATCCCGTTAATCAAATAAAATAAAATAAAAATCTATATGTAAGTAGAGAAAATAATCCAAAACACTATGAAAACACCAAGGTCTGTAGTTTATAATTACTCCAACCTTGTGTTTGCATTCGGGCGGCACTGATGCCTCACAGCAAGAAGGTCTGGCCTTTCTGTGTGGAGTTTGCATGTTCTCCCTGTGTCTGCGTGGGTTCTCTCCGGGTACTCCGGCTTCCTCCCACCATCCAAAGACATGCAAAGACATCCTTAATTGGTGATTCTAAATTGGCCGTAGGTGTGCATGTGAGTGTGAATGGTTGTCTGTCTCTGTGTTAGCCCTGTCCAGGGTGTACCCCTGCCTCTTGCCCGATGACAGCTGGGATAGGCTCCGGCAGACCCCCGCGACCCTTAACAGGACTAAGCGGGTATAGAAGATGAATGAATGAATGAATGATAATCACAAACAAACGCACAAAAAGAAAAGTGTACAGTACATTTTTAATATTTATTTTTAAAAAATTAAGAGCATAAAAGACAAAAAACATCTTATCAAAACGTATGATTCCATTCAGTGGACAGTTTCAGGAATTCTCATTAGTATGTGTAGTTGAATGTAGTCTGTTGAGCAATGCGTTTAAACAATAATGGATATGCAAGTGAGAAAATATTTAATATATATGAGATCATATGAGAATTGAGTTGTGAGTTAATTGGTGTAAAAATGTACGGATAAAGCCAGTTGTGTGTGTTTACTTGTACCAAGTTCAGTGAGTAACCTTAACCAAGCAGGGTATGTTACATATTTATAAATATGGTAATCCTGTCCCTTACTGTGGTGCATTATTCTCTCTGTTCAGGCCGACAAATCTATCTTATTGTATCTCTCCAACTTAAAAGGCTCACCATGTAAAGTTTGATTCCTACGTGGGAAGGAAATGTCTTGTGAAGGCATTTGATCAGTGCAGCAGCCATCACTTCACACTCACTATTGTTGTAAAAGTTAGACTGATCTCGGCATCCCCAGATGATGCATGATTTGATTCTGTCTTCCAGTGTATTTCATGCCATTCCCTCATTATCCTTAACTTGGTGAGTTTCTGTGTCTAGTTTGCATCTCCTCCACATCTCCGTGTTTTATTTTGTCTTTGCGCAGACTATTATTCTAGCCCCTGCATGTCTTTGTTCAGCTCTGCTGTCCTCGCTTTAGCTGAATATCTTTGTTTATCTTCTTGGCAGTGTGTGTGAGAACAGTGGAAAGTGGAATTGATCATACTTTGCTTATAACATTGATTGTACTTCCTACTGAGAACTTATTCTTGTCTATACTTTTAATTGTCCTTTGCTCCAACACATACCTCTCCTCCCAGCAAAATGAACACAAGAACTAAATGTATCTGTCCAACTTACAAGACAGACTTGACTGTAGTTTTTTTTTATTATTATTTTTTTGGGGCTGGAATGAGGAAACACTCTTGAAAAGTTCAAAGTACAATCTCAAGCTTTCATTTGAGCTTTAATGTCTTTTGCACGAGGCTGTTTCTGTAAAGACTTAAAGAACTGAGGAATCTCTCTCTCTCTCTCTCTCTCTCTCTCTCTCTCTCTCTCTCTCTCTCTCTCTCTTCAATATATGCTGATGCAGAGTCTTATGAAATACACCATAAGAAAGAATAAAGAATGGAGATGATATCATCACAGGCAAAAAGAACCCGCAGTACAGAACATGATGCAAGACTGCAACATCTCTCCGACAAAAAAAAAAGAACCCTACTCCAACACTTAACTCTGTGAGCGTAGTATATCCCTATAGTTAACAGGCAGTAATGCTGTCACAGTAGCAATAGATGTCCTAGGTGAGTATGCTCATTAACACCTGCAGGCATGGATTCCCCACAGTCTACTGGTGTTCAGTAGTTTGCCAAAGCTGTGTGGACTGTGGAGAATTCAAGATTCTGTCAGGTCATGTTTTAGTCATATAAATAATATTTGCAGATGTTGTTCCACGAGCTTTCTCGGTTTACTTCACAGTTGCTCTTTTCCTGCCAACCTCTGCACAGTTTCAGGTGCTAAGTTTTCTACGTGACCTGTTGGCGAAAGCATTAACAAGTGCCCAGTTAATTAACTGAGGGTTAGGCAGAGTCAGGAACTTCCAAGAAGGTGAGGTCACTCATCACGGAGCGTGCATCCCTCTTTATAGACACAAAAAACGTCCACTACTATAGTGTCCGCAGACATCTGATGACATTGCCACCAGCCTCAGCCGTAAGTTAATTTAAGGGCTAATTAGCAAGCGTCAGCACAATAACCCTGCAAACCATGACATGTTTGCATGCTTGCATTAAGCTCAAAGCTGTACTGGCCCTGTAACAGCCCTACAGCTAGTTCTTTTTTTCTTTAAAAAAAAAAGCCAAATAAGATGATTATCAATGGGGGATTAGCTCAAATGGTAGAGCGCTCGCTTAGCATGCGAGAGGTAGTGGGATCGATGCCTGCATCCTCCAAAGCTTCTTTCATTTACTTCATGAGAGAGAGAGACTTGATCAGCACTGGAATGTAATGAACCCAGATTACCACAGATTTCCACTGCAACATTTACAAAAAGACAGTTCCTACTTCCTATCCCCGCGACCCTTAACAGGAATAAGCGGGTGCAGAGGATGAAGATGATTATCAAAAATTTGTCAAGGAGGTGGAGATGTTATGATGCATTTATGCAGAAATATTCTTTACTCTAACATTTCCCTGGCCTTTTTGTATGAGTTGTTCTTCTATGAATACTCTAATTTCCCCTCATTACAAAACAAATAAATCTCTGGTGATATTAATTCCTAAAGCATTGTGTGAAACTGACTGACTGTGAGGGCTTTAGTGATTATATACAGCTTGCCTGGAGACTTTATATTAGTTAGGGCTTCTTTTTTTTACACACTTATTGGAATTTCCTGACGGAGACAAGGAACAAAAGCAGCTTGGATGTTTCTTTATGTGGGATAATATTCTCAAATTAATGAAAAAAGGCTTCAAGAAGATATTTGCTCGAGGCAAAATATATGAGCTGCAGAGGGTAATCAGATCTAGGGTGTGTGATGTGTGACGTACTGTGATTTAGTAACAACAGTATGTCAAGACAGCCATATGTCTATATACTGAGCTAAATCAACAAACATATGTAACGTTATAGCGTCTATAATTTACTGCTGCTCACAGCCTATTTCTTAAATCAGCCTGCAAGTATCATGCAAAGCTAGTCCTTCCCATTATGCAGACTATGTTCTGCATTTCCGCTCTTGTAAGGAAGATGTAAAGGCAGCAAAAGGAGAGACGCAAGAATTTGAATCTGGGATTAAATAGAGGCAACTCGACGGAGATCATTTTCTCTTTTCATTTCTTCTGCTGTGGACTGCAAAACTAGAAAGGGGGATATGTGACTCAAAAATGACTCCTCAGTCGACAGAGAATAATTCAGAGCTGAAGCATATTTCTGGTTGACAAGCACTTGCAGTCTTCTCTATCAATATCCCACTGGCTGAGGAAAAACAGAAATTTTATGGAAATAAGCTGAAAAAATCTTTGAAAGGCTGATTAAACACATTTCGACTGAAGTGATTTCTGGTTGTGTTTTTAGCAGCTCAAACTAACATCAAATTTCGAATTCACTTAATCTGTTAAATAAAAACTTCAAACACCAAGTGGAAAACAGAACTTTTTTTTTTAAAGAAGCTGTCAAAATATAATAAAATATTGGAGGCAAAACTCAATATGATATGTGTGTGAGACGCATCTGTTCACCCAGCAGCCAGGAGGGTAGCTGGGAGGATCTTTGGGGCCAAAGTCAGCCTCTCTGGGTCTTTGTAACAGGTTCCAACTCCAAGCTGACTGACTGAGTGAGATAAGGCTCTGAAAATCCCTTCAATCCATTTGATCCACAGCTATTTGTATTCTAGGTCTGTTTCTCATTTTTGGGAAAGGAGGGTAGGCGTGCCACTTTAATGTGTCACTCGTCGCATCTGATATGTACATCCTTGGGTACAAGAAAGAGAAATAAAGTGACAGACAGCGCTGCGGGGACAGAGATAGAGGGAAAATGAAATAAACTTCTTTAAATCACTTCTTTTACAAAGCAATACGGCGTCATGATTTATGTCATTTTTACTTAACGTTTTGCCCACATCTTATTTTGCACCTTACAAAGCTGTGCTGAGTGAAACACAATTTGCACTAATGAAGAGTGGTTTTGCAGAAACCCACAGAGGCCCTTCGGATTGATAACAGTTTGTTAGTTAGATTGCTAATTTACATTTTTAGTCCTTGAGAACAGCAACGCTGTGTTGCTAATGGAAGAAGAAGGAGAGCAAAGGGAAATAATCAAATGCTAATTTTCACACAAGGCACGCTGGGACTTAACTGATACAGACCAAGATGCAGTTAGCTTAAGAAATTAATATGCCTGCAAGCTGTTCTGTTTTATATTTATAAGTGAAACTGATTTATCAACAGCACGTAACAAAGTGAGTGAGGGAGTTAGTTACCGCTGGAAAAGTGAGTGTTTCAGAGCGCAGATGATCAAGTTAGACTGAGAGTCACGTTGCCTTTTAATGAGGTCGTCATCATTGTGACTATATGAAGAAGAATAGACCATAACATGAATAATGTGCTATTCACATAAGAGAAAATTTTCTGGAAGGTCAGAGTTCAAAATCTGTGACGTGTTTACCAACACGTTCAGAGGTGGTGGATATGGATGGTGAGTTAAATTGCTGTAGATTGTAATTGAGCAATTTAGTCATTTTCATGATTTAATAACATGTCTGAGGAAAATGCTGACATTCCCAACGGCCTCATCCTTTCATTATGCCTTTCACATTTCCTACATTAAGTTACCCGGTCATTAGCTCGTGCCTCCACCCACCAGATCTGCACCCAATTCCTGTTCAGCTCCCGTCTGCTGTTCAATTCAGTTCAATTTTATTAAATTTTATTAATATAGCGTCAGTAACAACTCAAACTGTGTCGAGATGCTTTACAGAACCCACCGTCTGAAGCCTCCAGAGCAAATACTAAGACGGCAGCAGGAAAAACCTTCCTTTCAACGGGAAGAAACCTTGAGCAGAACCCAGCTAATAATGGAGGAACCATCTGCTTGAGGGCGGCTGAGTAGAGACAGAAAAAAAGAGGGAGGAGAAGAGAGCAGCAGAAGGAATGAGATGAATTTATATGTACAACAATCAGCCACAACATTAAAACCGCTGACAGGAGAAATGAATAACATTAACCATCTTGTGACAATTCAGTGTTCTGCTGGGAAACGTTTGGACCTGGCATTCATGTGGATGTTACTGAGACATGCATAACCCACCTAGACCAGACCAGGAACCCCCACCCCATAGCAATGACACTCCTTGATGGCATCAGCCATCCCCAGCAGGATGCAGCCTGACACAGACACACACACAAATACGCTTTAGGAACAACTAAAAAAAAAACATGAAGAACAGCACAAGGTGTTGACCTGGCCTCTAAATTCACTAGATCCCAAACTGATCAAGTATCTGTGGGATTCACTGGAACAAATCTGATCCACAGAGGGCCCCCTTCCCCTCAACCCAAGGAAGGTGGTCATAATGTTATGCATGATCGACGTACATCTGGATGAAGCATTCATGCACCACGCAGCACGGTACAAACGAGACTTCATGACATAAATGATGCATGTCTGTTTGGTCCATGATCGCCATCTCAGCGTTTTTTAATATGCTACTCCTGCTTGGTTCAGGCTGCATTTTGGTCCGGGTCCCAGCTGTCTTGAAACGAATCGCGTCACATAATCAAGATTATGTGCTAAGCATTATGCACATTGTCATTGAAAAATAAACATAATCATCTCCGGGGCGTCTCAGTTAAAGAGCTTTGATGTGTTTTACAGACATATCCTCAAGTCTGATCACACCACATGTATGTCACATGAATATATGCAGTTGATGTTGTCTCCGATCTGTGAATCAACACTTGGGATTTAACACACAACACGTCGGGATGTGACGATTAAACAGAGCTCCAGTTCAGCAACTGTCAGATCAGCCACTTTACTTCATGTCATTACCGTTCTTCTGCATAAAACAACAGCACTTTAGTCCTTTCAGCACACAGCTCCCCTCAAATTCACTGAGTCACCGTCTCAGGGATTAAGATTCCTCGCAGACATGAGACGGATGAGTCTGTCCGACTGACATTTGATTGATCTCAGCGTCCGGAATGCACTATGAGCAGAGCTTCTTTTGTGTTTCACTTTATCTGCTGTCTCCGGATCATAAAAGATTCATGCACCATGGCTTCCAGTGTTATTTAATTTACTTTAAGTAGAGCACTGCAGAGACACACAAAGGGAGAGACGATTTTATAAATATTTTTAAGGCGTCCTCCACCTGCTTAAAGTTCTGTTTAGCCAGCGAACATGCAAAAGTAAGATGGCTGATGAGTGAGGAAAACAAGCTTTTTAAGGCAAACTATCCAAGGAGAAATTTAATCTTTTTATCCACATATGCAAATCCACTCCCACTCACTTTTCTCTCAATTTAAATTACTGCAGCTAACTATACTGCAGATTTAGAAACTGAGAGAAAAGAGTTGTCAGACTGAGAATAATCTAAATTAACAGGTAATAATTAACACCATGAGTTGAAACTTTCATACCCTAATACTTCTGAGGAAATGACCACAAAGCTGCTCATTTTTTAAAGACGTTTCAGAAGTGCTGAAGCTGGCAGCTCCCCCTGACAGCCAAATGATAGCTCAGCTTTTTCAGCTGCGATCCATCACCGAGCTAAAGCGTGCTTTGACAAATCTGAGCCTGTGCACTTTTCAGAGGGTGCATACATCTTATAGTCCTCATTTTCACTGATCTAGGACAGCGAAGACAACTTTATTTGAAATGTAGAGCGCTGTATTAAAATATGTAATAATTCCCATGGCGACGGTGAAAGTGAATGGCCGCTCTTGGACATAAACACAGCTACAGCTCCACCAAAAACCTCAGGGAGATACTTGAATAATGCAGGAAGGGGATCATTTCAGCCCATGAGTCATTCTCACCAGGCTCCATCCTCCTCGACAGACCAACAGCGGAGACTGTAGGAAACGTGACAGACACACTTAAAACTTCTTGAATCAGTCGTACACGTGCACAGTGGTTTTTGCTGTAATAGTGGAAGAGTAGACAGTCTTTAAGGAGCTTTTCTAGTTTATGTTAAGAGTCAGTCTAATTGACATTCAAGGATCCTTTAGTTTAATCCTCATTTGGAATATATGCAAAGGGGGTCATGTTATATGAAAGCCCCCCTCTTGGGGTATGCATGACCCTGAAAAGTGGACAGTTTGGCAAGGTCAGCGCATACACGACTTCCCATGTTACTTACCATATTCTCACCAGTTTCTTTTGACCAGTGGTCACAGGTCAACTATGAACAGCACCCGATCGTGGTATTCATACAAAATTTTCAGAGAGATCCAAGCTCAGGAGATGTATCGTATTTGTTGACAGTTTTAGAAATGGTGGAGGTTAATGGTAAGTTAATATACTGAAATCTAGTCAGGCGGCACAGTGGAGTGGTGGTTAGCACTGATGCCTCACAGCAAGAAGGTTCTGGGTTCGAATCCATGGGCCGAGTTTGCATGTTCTCCCTGTGTCTGCATGGGTTCTCTCCGGGTACTCCTGCTTCCTCCCACATCCAAAGACATGCTCATTAGGTTAACTGGTGAATCTTAATTGGCCATAGGTGTGAGTGTGAACGGTTGTCTGTCTCTCTGTGTTAGCCCTGCGATAGACTGGGGACCTGTCCAGGATGTACCCCGCCTCTTGCCCGATGACAGCTGGGATAGGCTCCGGCAGATCCCGCGACCCTTCACAGGAACAAGCGGTTACAGAAAATAAATGAATGAATGAATAAATTGGCCGTAGTTGTGCATATGAGTGTGAATGGTTGTCTGTCTCTCTGCGATAGACTGGCGACCTGTCCAGGATGTACCGATGACAGCTGGGATAGGCTCCAGCCCCCCCTTACAGAAGATGAATGAATGAATGTCTGATTAAAATTGCTGATATTACCAGTGGCCTCATCGTATTATAATGCTTTTGCATTTGCTACACAAAGTTACCTGGCCGTCGTTAGCTTGGATTCTAGATGCCAGCTATCGCCTAGCAACGGTCTTCGGACGACTTGAGGGCTGATGACACCACTTCAACACCGTGCGTTTATTATACATAACTCCCCGTGTTGTTCCACTTGAAGGCAGAAACACACGAAGCAGCTGATGGTATAATGAAAACAGGGCGGAAAAAAAACACAATGGCAGGAAGTAAAAGACAAGGAGGCGACAAAACATTACATATAACCTAAAGACAAAACAAAACCACAACACAAACTGATTACATGGTTGCCATTCGAGCAGATGATCTCCCATCAAGGGAGGCAGTTAGTGAGAAGTGCGTCGCTGGTTTTTGTTTCTTTTACTAAATAATAAGTTCCTTTTATTCCGTCCAGTTTTCCAGCGGTGAGACAACTGTCAAGCCTGACACATTTCTCCACCTACTCTCCGTCTTTACCTCCTACTGGCGAGAAGTCAAGAGACAGCAAGAGTGAGATGGTACAGCTGCACTGTGACAGCAAATCAGTGCTGCCATTGTTGCAGCTATACAGACACCGAGGGAGTATCGGTGAGGAATTTAAATAACAGTGCTTCAGAGCAGTCAATTCTTTCCACGTGCAAGAGGCTGAGAGGTCAAATACAATTCATACAATCTATTCTGGCTCGAAATTCTTGGAATTTCTTCTCACACTTATCACAGACTTATTCTAAGGACCATGAAACAGACTAAAAGGAAGCAACACGTCAACACACAAGTCTCTGAAATCACAAAATATAACTTTAGTACTTTTTTTTCCGTCGTGAACACTAAAATTAGACGAGCAGGCAATTTTTCTACAGGAGGAGAAAAAGCAGAGTGGCTTTATGAAGCTGGGACCACTTCCTATGGCATAATGGAAATTATGCAAATGAGGGCCAGACTTTAAGACTTTAAAAACATTAACACGGGGAGAAGTCATGCAAATTACAAAAGCTCTTCATACCAGAAAAAATTATAACTGAATTAATCTCCCCGGATCCTCTCTTTTACTGCAGTGATTTTCAGGAGAGGTTCCACTGAAGCTCATCATTTTTTTTTTTTTTTTTTTTGTTCTCCGAGGACTCTGAGACGATGCATCTGTCTGAGAGGAAAAATGTCAGTCATGTAGCAAAGGCCACTGCTGTGAAAGAAGTTTGACCAAATATAAAGAATAAAAAATCCCCCAAAAAATAAGCTGGAGCTACGACTACAGCCAGAGTTTATTTATAAAATATATTTCTTTGCATACTTCTGAAACTAATCTGTGGTTTACAAGGATTTGCTTTATTTATTTGATGTTTATTAATGGTAAATAACGTGTGATGAAGTGGACATTAAATTGAAGTCATTCGAGATTACAAATCACTTTAAGTCAAGGGGATTTGTGGGGATTTGCCAAAATAAACAACACATCTAAGCGTGACTGGGTTATCAGTTTATAATTGTTTCTTTTGAGGCGTTTACTGCCTTTTTTAAGTAACGTTTTAAAGTAACAAACTGTGAAGAGCCACTGAGAGGACCTCTACTAACAGAGCTACTGCTTTACTCAGTGACAATGCTGATCCAGGAAAATCACTTCACTTTGAAATTCGTTAAGATACAAAGAAACGCAAAGGAATAACCCTCTGTTTTACACTGCCTGGCCAAAAAAAAAAACAAAAAAACAAAAGTCACCACCTGGATTTCACTAAGCAAGTAGGTACGAGCCTCCTATTGGATAATTACTGCATGGGTGATTATATTTCAGATGGCAACAAGTTATTTAACCTCAACTGATGCAATGAGTAGCTTCTCATTTCTTAAACAACCATGTTGAAAGACGTCTATTTGAGAAGGGTCAAATCACTGGCATGCATCAAGCAGAGAAAATATCTAAGGAGATTGTAGAAACTACTAAAACTGGGTTAAGAACTGTCCAACGCATTATTAAAAACTGGAAGGATAGTGGAGAACCACCGCATCAGGGTAAGAAGAGAGGCAGATGAAGTGATGCACCCATCATGCCTAGTGTCTACTGTACGAGCCTGTGGCTGTGGGGGCAGTGCTATGATCTGGGGTTGCTGCAGTTGCTCAGGTCTAGGTTCAGCAACATTATGTGTCCAAAGAATGAGGTCAGCTGACTACCTGAATATACTGAATGACCAGGTTATTCCATCAATGGATTTTTTTCTTCCCTGATGTTCACGGGCATATTCCAAGATGACAATGTCAGGATTCATGGGGCTCAGATTGTGAAAGAGTGGTTCAGGGAGCATGAGACATCATTTTCACACATGGATTGGCCACCACAGAGTCCAGACCTTAGCCCCATTGAGAATCTTTGGGATGTGCTGAAGAAGGCTTTGTGCAGTGGTCAGACTCTCCCATCATCAATACACGATCTTGGTGCAGCTTTACACTAAGAGGACTGATCGGTGTAGATCATTGTACATTTCTGACTTGTTTTAAACAGGCTTGTAGGTCAAAGGATATGTTTCTCCCCTTGAAAGGGAGAGGCCTCTATGTACAGGTAGTTGTCCACGGAAAATTCAGGAGATCTTCATGTGGTAAATTAAGTAAGTACTTCATAAAATAAAATAAGAGGACAGGTGGAATAGGTTTCAGCCCCCCTGCGACCCTTCACAGGACAAGCGGTTACAGAAGATGAATGAATGAATAAAATAAGAGACAGAATTGTACTTAAAGGCAGTATAAAAAAAAACTATACAATCTTTTGTGCCCATCAGTTTAATATTTCACTGAACAGGTGCTGGTGGCACGAGCTGAGTCAAAAGTCATTATCATCCAAATTTAGTCTGTCCGATTGGCATTGCCATCCATGCAGCCGCGTCGCCAGCGTGCTTAGAAACACTAACTACAGACTCTGCACTTTGCTTTAACTGCAGCAGTGGAGCCTCCAAGCCTCATTCCAGCACACTGTAGAGATGATCAGATCTGTGTCAAACGCTCGTCCGCTTCGTAATTAACACGAGGACACTGCTGCAGATTAGCACATGGCAAATATGTAATTATGCCTCATCCACTGCGCTGCAATACGATTAGCCTCAGGCGGGGATATTTGGTGTGAAAGTGTGTGAGTCAGATAGAAAGAGAGATGGATTACGTGTGTGTGTGTGTTTGTGTGTGTATGTGCACAACAACACTGTAGATGGAGAGTTTTGGGAGTGAGTTTGAATCAAATGAAGCAGAACATGTTGTGTATTCAGGGTAGATGAACGTATCGGTTGCTTTTACTCTAATTAATACTTCTAACTTTCTCATACGTCTCTGAGAAGTCGGTTTTCCCTTTTCTTGTCTGAACCAGAGCTCACATTGATAATTTAAAGAAAATCCTACAGCAGATTAAACACAAGCACCGTCTCCAAAGACTTGCCCATGCATGAATTCTTTTTAAAGAAGCCTGAATAGTGTTTTTCAAGTGGTTTGTTTTGAAATTGCACACCAGTGGGAGAGAGAAAAAAAAAAAAAAAAGCTTGTGGGTGATGGGAAGCGGAGAGTCTGCACAGTAACATCTGACTGCTCTAGTTGAGCAGAATGGAGAGGCCTCATTAAATTTTAATTGCGGCACGATGTTGAGTGCATTGCCATCTACATCAAGATGCATGTGACCTTCTTTTTCCCCAGTTCACTTCTACCGAATGAGCTTGTGCATCTCATCTCTTGTCTGCTCGGCAGCGTGTGGTTAAATGAAACCATCTTGTGAAAAAAAAAAAACATAGTTAATTTCACAGTTTAGATTTTTAAAAACAATGAACCAAAAAGCGCTCCAAAGCCATTCTCAGAGGCTGCATTTCAAGACTTGCGCATATAGGCAGTAACAATACAAATCACACTCCTAGCATTAAGAATAAAACCTGAGTCACACGGCCCGTCACAGTTCCAGTTTGATGTGAGAAGACGGAGTCATATGAGCAGGAAGCGGCCTGTTCAGTATTCTCGCTGGAGGAGATTTGTGTGTGTTTATCGTCTTCCTGTCCAGGATGGGTGTTGCATTACAAGGTACTGTCTCCAAACTGCCAGAATCAATTAACATGAATAATGAATGCCTACTGACGCTGTTGGTCTTGAGTGCTCATTTTGTTCCAGCTCACATTGTTCCTCCGCATCCAGAGCGGTTGAATTTTGCATCAGGTACAAGGAGCTAATTCTTTTACAGATAAAAGGTAGAAGATCTTCATAAGGCATCGCACACGAGCCTCAAACTCTGCACTCTGCACCACAACAGCTAGGAGAGGAAGGAAAGCGATCCACGAAAATCAAGGACCACTGATGAAGCATCACTCGCCCCGCTAAGATCACTTTACACGCTCCAGCACCCTCAGCTGCAGGACTCACACTTATGAGCCAACACACAACTGGCATTAACCAGCGGTCACGGTGCTCCAGTAAACATTCAGCCTTTTACTGCTACTTCAGAATAATTATATCCTGCACAGTGAGACCAAAAATATCAAATATGTTTATACGGTCCATTACAGACAATTTGGTAAGTGATTACAGTAAGATAATGAATTAAATCAAAACAAATCAAGGAATGAAAAACAATTTTAAGCACAGCGTTGTGTTTAACCTACATGCTAATATGAGCATGCCCACAGGCTTACAATGACATTTCCAACTTGGGGAGGTTAAGCAGCTATAATGAGCTAAGTTCACCAGCTTAGCACAGTGTGCGTTAGCATTAGCTAATAAACCCCAAACAATAAGGACAGCTAAAGGTAAGTGTCATTAGTTTTGCAGGTATTTGGTTATAAACATTGGCTGCATATAAAGGTGGACAAATAGATTCCTGAAGAGCAGTTTTGAAGCTCAGTGTGGCAGCTTCAGCCGTCGCCATCTTGGAAGTACCTGACTCCGCCTCCCTCCTGGCTAATTTTAAAATATAGTGGTCTGTGAAATAAGCTAAGATATGCGGGTGACTCTGAGGCACCTTGCAACCCATGAGTCCTTGATTAGGCCAGTTGTCATGAATGAACTAACTTAACTATTGTATCATGGCTGTTTATTTCTGGTGTAAATTTAGACATTTTAACGTCTTTGGTATTTAACTAACTTTTGGAGTCATTTGAGGAACTCCAAAATTTGGTACTGTTTATCCATGTTAGCTTAATTTCCCCAGCCTGCACACCAGATTTCATGACAATCTGTCATCAAACGATCAAGATATTTAAGCCAAAGCGACAAATGCTGACCTCACAGTTATACATCATCTAATCATCATTTAAAAACAAAAATATAAACCCCAGGGTGGTGCCTTGAGGAACACCGGCCCATAGACGACTCTGTACTCTGCAAACCATAAATATCTGTGGAAAATTTCATGGCAATTTAACCATTAACTGTTGAGATACTCATTCATGGAGAGAAATGGTGGACTGCCTGAAAGGCCAGCATTGTCTCTCCTAAAGCAATGCCACTAGCAAAGCTAAAAATAGCATCCTATCAGTTCCATCAAAGAGTTTTGTCCAGTGTTAGAAGGAGGCTCTACATGTGAACCGTCTCTGTATGTATCAATTGAAAACATCCAACCAGCAGGAATGCATCAAGTTGATATCATATGTTTGTGTTATTGGTTTTGGTTTGGTTTTATTCAAATTATATTTAAGGTGGTGCTGACGGTGATATATACAAAAAACTCCTAGATTTATGTAGGTCCTGCAAGTTGCGAGGTGGAGCTTCCTCAGTTTGTCCTGCACATCCCACAGATGTTCGATTGGACTGAGACCTGGGGAAGTTGGAAGTTCAAGTCAACACGTTGAACTTGCTGTCGTGTTCCTCGAACCATTCATAAATCAGTTTGGCTTTGAGGCAAGGAGCCTTATTATCCTGCTGAACGAGGCCACTGTGATCGGGGAATACCACTGCAGTGAAAGGGTGTGTGCAACTATGCTTAGGTAGGTGGTACGTGTCAGAATAACCTCCACATACCCAGAATGTGCGTCCTGTCCAATGCCAGCTCAGATAGACTCCAGCCCATACGACCTTCTACAGAATAAGTGTTCATAGATGATGCATGAATTGACTATGAGTTGGCCAAGTGGATACGCTCAGAATTCTCATAAATGCAGATCAGTTCAAAACAAATCTGCCCCTTTCTGGAAAAAAGGATTATTTATGAACCATTATGTTCTCAGAATATCTACGACATACCAAGAGAGTAGACAAATCCGATTTCTATGTCCAGATTGGGTGTTATTTTGACAGCAGAATGATTCCCCGAGCTTCATGGAGTATAATGTACGTCCCTAAATGATATCTAGACAGCACAGCATCTGTTTAGACTTCACACACACAAACTGAAGGCACACATGACTGATTTCTGCATCTAAAAATTCAGGTTTCTGTTAAATTTGCAGACAGCTGCTGGTGGGAGACGAGTTAATTAAAACCGACAGCTAAGTAACGTTACGAGGAAAGATTTAATGAAGAATTTGCTGTGTGTGAGCTCTGGCATAAAGTGCTGCCATGTGGAGAAAAGTGGAGGAGCTTGATTATTTCTGCAGTGATGCTTCCTCCCTCTCATCAGCACGAAAACAACACGCACACTTGTTAAAATGAGTTTTATATGTTTTTAAACGTCTAAAGATTTCCGGAGGTGTGTTGAATTTATCTCAACAGTGAAATAGCACACGAGGCTTTTTGTTGTTGTTTCCTGCTTTATTATATTTAATATATTTAAAATGTTTTTTATTTTAATACACATTGGTTAACAAATTGACAAGAAATCTCGATTATTTCGAAGTACTGGTCAACACAGCCTTTTCTTCTTAACAAATATCTCCCTCTGGTGGTACGCAAACTCATCCACAAGTGTGTTATTAACAAGTCTTCATTATTGTTGGAAGGAAACTGAAGGAAACGTTAGGAAATGTTGTTAGTGGGGGCCTTTGGGTCCTATGGGTTGAGGGGAGGGGCCTCTGTGGATCATCCCACAGATACTTGATCAGTGTCATTGCTATGGGGTGGGGGTGCCTGGTCTGGTCTAGGTGGGTGGTGCATGTCTAAGTAACATCCACATGAATGAATGCCAGGTCCAAACGTCTCCTCCAGAACATTTAAATTGTCACAAGATGGTCAATGTTATTTACTTCTCTTGTTAGTGGTCATAATGTTATGCCTGATTGGTGTACAACAATGTCTCAGTAAAACATCCATCCATTATCTATCACTTCTTACCTGGGGACTGCATGGAGGCTGGATCTCATCCCAGCTGGCATTCTGGACAGGTTGCCAGTATCACAGGGCTAACATAGAGAGACAAACAACCAATAACATGCTACACCTACAGACAATTTAGAATCACATATAACAGATTCTAAATTATGGGATGAAGCCGAAGCCACTGGACAAAACCCATGCAGACAAGGAGAACATTCAAGACTCCAGAAGGGTTCAAACCCAGAACTTTGTTGCTTTGAGGAGGCAGGCAGTGCCCACGACCATGCTGCCTCCAGTAAAACATACAACTTTTATTTGATCTAGTAATCTGACTGAGCTCACAGACATTTTTTTCCAACTCTACTTTTCCTATTGTGACATGTCAACATGTCTTCTCCTTGGCCTCAGTCTGGACATGTCCACACAGTCCTGAGAAGAGTTCAAATGAGTCAGCAAAATGAGTGAATCAGAAGCAAATGAAAAATGCAGCACACACATCTAAACTCTTTTCAGCATGTGTTGGAACCTGAACAGGCTGGACAGTTTTAGGAAGTGGGTGACGGAGCACAACTGGATGTTTTTAAAACCTGTGAATGCGAATCTGAAGGTTTCAGTATAAAAGTGAAGCGGTGGTTTACTTACTAAAACAAATATGCAAATACACATCACCTGCACAAATGCCTATATGTCACATTTATGTTTACATTTCAGTTTCACACAGAAAGGCCTCAGTCGGCCTGGATTCGAACCCAGAACCTTCTTGCTGTGAGGCATCAGTTCTAACCACCACACCACTGTGCCGCTGATCTTGAATCTTGACAGTCATTTGTAAAACATACAGAGACTAACATAAACACAGTCTGAGTATCGTTGCTTTTGTTTCTACTACGGATCAGTTTTACCCAGTTATCAATTTCAAGCTGAATTTAAAACTGAATACATTTGAGCTATTTATAATGATATAAAAACAAATAAATGTACAGAAACATCCAGCATAGTTTAGACAATGTTGTAGAAAACATCTAGAATGGCAGAATTTGTTTTATAGTGCGAACATGACATGTTCTTAATTTTATAAATGATCCAAGTACAAAAATATGTCTGTTCTGAAAATATTAGTGGCATCCAAATGTGTCTAGAAGTCAGACAGGAAAACAAAGGAGCCGATAGTGGACTTCAACAGGAAACAGCAGAGGGACTTGCATCAGCGGCTCTGAGATGGAAAGAGTGAACACTTTCAGATACTAAGGACCTGTCATGGACTCATCACCTGAACACCATCGTGAAGAAGGCCAGACAGCATCTATACCTCCTTAGACGCCTCAGAAGACTTTAAGCTCCCTCTCAAGGTGCTCAGGAACTTTTACACCTGCACCATAGAGAGCATCTTGTTGTGGGAGCATCACCACCTGGATGTGAAATTGCACCAGGCAGGACTTCCTGGCCCTTTAAAGGGTGGTCCGTTCAGCGGAGCGGACCATCAGAACCTCCCTCCCCATCCTGCAGGACATTTATACAAAGCGTTGCAGGATAAAGGCCAAGAAGATCCTGGAACAGCCCAGTCACCCCGGACACTCTGTCTTCTCCCTACTGTCATCATGTCGATCATCATTATCTACTCCACTTGCCATCCATCTGCTCAACTCTGAGCCTTAACCGGACCTAAATGTATACACGAGCTACCACCCTTTAATTTTATTTTTCTGTATTACTTTTTTACTACTGGCCGCAGGTACATTTCACTGTGCATTGCACTATATATAACTGTGCGTGTGACAAACAAAACCTATCTTATCTCATCTAGACAGGTTGGAAAACGACTCTGTCGCCCTCTAGTGGCAGGTTCCTTACCTCACACTCTCCACTCAGTCAGTATAAGGTCACACTGTGCTGCCAGACTTCAGTGTCCCTCAGAAATACTATTTTGAGAAAGGATTATAAGAATGCTAATCATATCAGACTGATTAACTAGAAAAAGTCTAATATTTCCATCATGCAAAGATGCATATTTGCATACTTCTTCTTCTTATTATTATTATTATTATTTTTGTCTCTGTGGTGCTTGTTCTTTAGGTTATTTAACAAATCTTATTGGCTGTTTTACATCTCTCTGCTGTCAGGTTAGACCTCTCTGTGGTTATTTTACATCATTGTGTTTGTTTTAAGTCTCTTTGTTGCCGTTTTACGTTGCTTTGTGGTCACGCTACATCCCAGTGTTTATTTTATGTCTCCTTGCTGTCTGGTTACATCTGTTTGTGGTTGCTTTACTTCTCTCACTGATCATTTTTTACTCTTTGGGGTCATTTAAATGTCTACGGGGTTATTTTGCTTGTGTTAGAGGTTATCAGACTCATCTTTGTGTGCATTTTATGTTGCTTTGTGGTAATTTCAGTTCTCTTTATGATCATTTTAGGTCTCCTTGAGTTCATTAGGCCTGGTTATTGGGGTCATTATACATTTTTATGTGGTGATTCTACATCTCTTTGTGTTTATTTATGTCTCTTTGTCTTCTCTGCAGGTGTTTTGTGACTATTTCTGGATGTTACTAGTGATAACTAGTGATTATAAAATTGGCCGTTGGTGCGGACGTGAGTGTGAATGCTTGTTTGTCTCGTTGTGTTAGCTCTGTGACACACTTCTCACCCAATGACAGCTGGGATAGGCTCCAGCCCCCTGCGACAGCTGTAGAGATAATTGATGGATGCTTCACTGGGACACTTGAATATAGCGGAGCCATCATTAATGTTATTAGTAACACCTGTGCTTGTCTAGCCATGCTGGGGCAAATGTGTGAGAGTATAAAGGCCTTACTTAACAAGAAGACTTTACAATATACACTACTTAGTGATAACATTACATCCACCTGCCTAACAGTGTGTAGGTCGGCCTGGCACCTCTGACCCATCAAGTCATGGACTCCACTAGACCTCTGAAGGTGTGCTGTGGTGTCTAGCACCAAGGCCCTAGCAGCAGATCATTTAAGTCCTGCAGGTTGCAAGGTGGGGCCTCCGTGGTTGGGATTTGTTTGTCCAGCACGTCACACAGATGATAGATTGGACCGACATCTGGCGAATTTGGGAAGTCAGTACCTTAAACTCATGGATGTGTTTCTCAAACACAGGACGGGGAGCATTATCCTGCTTAAAGAGGCCACCGTGATCGGGTTATACGATTTCAGTGAAAGGGTGTATGCAACGATGCTTAGGAAGGTGGTACATGTCAAAATAACAGAAAGATTAATGACAGGACACAAAATGAGCGTCCTGTCCGATACCAGCTCAGATAGACTCCGGCCATCTGCAGTTTTACTAAAAGTAGTAGTACTATAAGCATACACATTTCAGTTATTGGCTTTTCTATCAATGAGCAGTAAACAAAGTGATAACTGATTACACTCAACGGCAGACTTTTTATGCTCCAAAAACATTTGAGCAGTGAAAAGAACCTTAGCTTTCAAGCCCCTGTCCCTAAACCATTTTGACTCTGTGGCAGCGAGTGTTACCCTAGTGCAAGAGAACACGTGGTTTGCAACTATTTCTGCTGGTACTTATTATAAATTCCTTTGGAGTCATTTTTGCTCCTCTTTGAGGTAATCTTTTATTCCCTTGTTGTCGTTCTACATCCCAGTGATTCCCAATGATGGCTCTTTAATTCACTGTTCACTCAGTATTTAGTAATAATTAAACTGCATTAAACAGATTACACCTCTATTAGTCGTAGACTTTGTCTTGGTGAAGTAGACACAGTCATGTTTTCTAACGACTTTGCCTTTATGCCAAATTAATGAAAGATTAATAAGTTAAATGGCTGCACTTCCCTGTCGTCAAGATTAGCTTCATTAACCACATGCAGCTTGTTCGACACTAGTCTGTGTTTGACTTGTACTATGAGCAGAGAGGAGAAGTACAACTGTCTCAGAGGCTGGCAAGACCAATGCAGACCGTTACTGGCTGACGTCTTCTTCTTATCACGAGAATGCACATTATTTATCACACAAGTCAAACGGTCCTCCCTCCTCACAAACATGTATTTTACATTTGGAAGACAAAAGCTTCACTTAAGCTAATATAGTCCATCATTTCCTGTTGGTTTTAATTTACTCTCTGGGTGTTTGCAGCTACTCTGGACCAGTTAAACAAAGAAGTTGTATTAAGAGTTCAGCTGAAAATGATGATTTCAACAACCTGCTGTTGATCTCTTGCTCCAGACTTGTGGCTTTGCCTCCCTCTTGTGGAGAAGCTCTATACAGCCTCAGACTGAGCTAATCGTTTATCTTGTTACTCAATGGAGAGCTGACTGCACAAATGAATGAGTTTATTTGTTTGGAGTGTCTTGCTCAACAGTTTTTTCTTTCTGTGCATGATAGAAGTGAAATCATTTTTTTTTTGGTTGCTGTGGTTTTGTGTACTAGGCCTTTTTAATATACAGATTTTCTGTATTTTTCCCTCATCATTGTTCATAGTTTTGTATGTGTTATATACTATTTTTTTTCTCTTCAAATCCATGTCCCATGTAGGATGATTTTCTCATTATTTTGGCTGTATGTATGTCTTCTGTATGACAACTTCTGGACTTTATGTATTTTTTATATTATACAATCTTGTCATCATATTATGCAACTCAATATTTTACATAATTTGTGTATTTTTTCATATTTTAATGTAATTGACCCATGTTATCCTTCAGTTTTAGTTCTATGATAATGGAACACATTTATTATGGGAGTTACCAGGAAAACTGGTCATTTTATTTTCTCCATATCGTTGTGTAACTTTAATTTCACCTTATTGTTTTTATTTTGTTTAATTTCCCCTTGTTATATACCATTAATTTTCTTTCTTTACCTGCATGTCCGTGTTCAATGTTTTAGGAGCATTGGAACACATGGATTATGACCGTCATCACCCTAGTTTTCTATGAAATATAGCATTTTTTATAAATTTTCTCATATTGTGTGTAAATGTCTGGTATTTTGGTTTTCATAGTCTTATGACATTCTTCAAATTTGAGGTTTGTTTGTGTTATGTAGGCTACTATTTGATGTTGATTTTTTTTATTTTTTTCATGTGCATGTAGGATGTGTTTTTATAATTATTTTAGTTCCTATTTTATGAATATTTTAACATATTTATTATGGGAGTTATCAGAAAAAAATGTCAATTTTGTATATTTTTGCCAATTTTTGTGTATTTCACTCATATTTTAGTGTAATTTTCTGTAATTTATTAATTTCACCCCTATCATTCCTCAGTTTTGTCTTTCTTTCCTTGCATGTCCTTGTAGGATGTGTTTTATTATTTTGCTTCATGAATATATGAATAAATGTATTACGTGCATGTTGTGAAAAGAAACAAATAAAACCCAACAGCTCCAACACACGGACTTCGGCATAGGTGGAGGGTTTATTTGTGATGGTTACGCATTGATGGCGCTCAGTGTAAAACATTACAGTTAATAGTATTTCCATGTAAACTTAAGTTAACAAACAACCAAACTTCGACAACAAAACCCCACCCAGTTTTATAAGGGCGGCTCCATTGGCCGGAGCGTCTGTAAATCCGTTCCCTCTTTATTTCTCGCGTCCCATTGGCCGGCGGTGACGACAATCCTGCGCCCTGCTCCCGCCCACCGAGCGGATCAAGTTTGAATGAACAACAGCAGTCTGCTCCGGAGGTGGTAGTTGCATTTGCAGTAATTATTAAAAGTGTGTATCGTGTCGCGGGCGCGCCGATCCAGGATGGACATGAAGAAAAGAATTCACCTAGAGTTGCGGAACCGCACTCCGTCAGATGTAAGTTGGACCTCACGTCTTCGCTTGTTGACGCTTCACTCTCTTCAGCTAATGGAGAATATTCCGTGTGATGCCTTGGCGTGGGGACACAAAGTTTCTTGCAAGTTTAAAAGGCTGATGGAGACGTCGGCTCACGGTGTTGCTTTGCCGTCGTGTTTACAGTGGGCAGGTGCTGCAGGAACTTTTTGTGTGCTGCTCCAGCTCCGCGGTTTTGATGTGCAGTTTGAGAATGCAGCACAGCTTTTTTTTTTTTTTTTTTTTGGTAATAAACAAGGCAAGCGGCATGAGAAGCCATATTTGTAACTTTTGATCCACAAATGCATCCGTGTTGTTGTTAGTCGCCGCTTGTTTTGTGTGCTGTCTCGCATGCTTTGACTAGAGGGGGGGAAAGGCTTAACATTTTTACGCACTTGGCGCGTTAAGGATGCGGATACTCAAAAGAAATTATCAGTGATGCGTAAAGATCACCGCCTGGAATTATCGCCTCCTTCCTGCAACGTTTAGTTTACTCGGACCGTCCAGCTCGGGTGCTTTTATTATTTCTGCGGGAAGTGCGTTCAAAGCGCGGAGCCCGCAGCCCTCCAACTGGAGCCGCCACGGTACGCACAGATGGCCGAAATAAAGCGGCGTTGGTGTGGACCGTTAGCGGCCACCAAAGCTCAGAGGAGGAGGGGGGTGGTGGTGGTGGTGGGGAGGGGGTCGAGAAACACGCAGGGACGGGACACAAACCGCGTCGTTATTAACCCGTCGTTTTTAATCGGGGGCTTGTCGTTTTTCGACACGGAGGCAACTAATTAAAACAGAAACGTATTTCTTTTTGTGGAGCAGCGCAGCCGTTGCTCCAGTTCTCTCTCCCCCCCTCGGAACTAGGACACGCCGCCATTTTACCGAGAAACAAAGGCAATTGGAAATACACCGAAAACCTCCCGTTTATTCGACACAAACGACGAACCATTCATCATACCTTCTTAATAATTGAAGAATATACTCGCCGTCACTCCAATCGGCGACTGTTTAGCACAAGCAACAATGAAAACGTTTGCCTGGCAGCTATCTAATCGGCTTTAGCGGCCCCTCCTACTCACAAATGACCCTGTGCACGACTCGTAGGTCTGCTTGGCTCCCACTTTGTTTTGACTAATGCGCCGCTCATATTACACTTCAGCTCGGTCACCGGTCAAACAAAAACCCCCGCAGCCGCCCTGCTTTGTCTGTTTCTACCGAATAAAAGTAGCTGAATGTGATATTTACGTAACGGAAGCGGCGCCATTGCATCGCGATATGTGCGCTGACCACTGAATATTGATGGACAGTTTATTTTTTTTATTTATTTATTTTTTTTTCTCCAAAGAATATAGTTCCGGTCCTCGCCGCTGATTGGCTGAGTCACGTTCGAGGCCGAGGTGAAATGTCCGATAACGGCGCACCTGTGACCGCATATCACCCTGATATTTAAATATCAATGCGCAGCTTATACTCATACTGTACACTGGGGGAAAAAAAAGATAGGACTGCCCAAAACATTAGGGACACTAGTGAACAGTCCGGCTCTAAATCGGACTGCTCATTAAATTATAACACTTAATGAGTGTTATAATGTTCAGTTTATGTTGAAACGGTGTCAGAAAGGTGGCGATTCAACTGTGTGATCACTTTGGAAGATGTAGTTTGTGGTGTTGTTAAACCATATTGAAAGTGTTTCTGTTATGTAGTCTAGCCCACTAATTATATGTGTTTGTCAAAATAATAAAAACATAATGAAAGTACTAAAAAAGTACAACAAATGCAGAATAACTTAACCTTCCTGAAGCTAAGATTTAGTGCAGAACTGTTATATTAGGGTATATTTGTTTTCAATAGTGTTCCTAATAAACTGGCAAGTGAGTGTATACTGGCATTCTGTTAGATCTTATTTACATTGCTTTTATTGATATTTAAATCACAACATAATCAGTGTTATATAACCCATTTATATAATTAAATATACTGTACATTTTTGATGTAAATGTCGATGTGCAGGACTGGACATTTTTGTAATGGATTATATTTAAAATTAGTATTTACAAAAAAATAACTAAAGTCAGTGTGGTCATGTAAATGCGTTGTACAAGTACAATATCTCTCTGAGTGGAAGAGAAAGGTTGCAAAGTGCTGATCGTAAGCCACGTCGACTGCCAATATGGTTTTAAAAGAAATCCTCTTTTGTTGATTTGCTTAAGAACTATTTAAAATAAGAAGACTAAGCAGGAAAAGTCCACGAACGGAGTTGCTGGCTACATTGCCCAAAGTCTAATTGAACATCATTAGGAATAAAGGCCTATAGAAGTCATCAACAGTGTGTACGTGTCTCAGTATATCAGTCAGAATAAAACTTTTCTGACACAAGCAACGTGGGTTTGGTGGACTGAGATTTTTCAGCATTGCTGCTCACATTGATTCTGGGTTTGTACATCCGTTCAAAGATTAGTTTGAACAACTCGTTTCGTGTTTCTGTCCCTCCCAGAAATCACCCGATGTTGGGGCAAAGGTGCTCAGAAAAGCTGGATTTGTTCCAAGAGGAGCGAAATTATCACATCAAGTGTTTAAATGGTTATTAGTGCAGGTCTGAATTGATTGAGGTAGCTAAATTAGGCAGCTATTGTTATTTGTCCCAAGATTTCTTTTTAGCCTAATCAGTCCGTATTCAGACAGAAAATTAAAAATACTTCTGCTCTGTGTTCGACCTTTTTACATTGTGTGACTTCTCATATTTGACAAATGCCGACCAGATGTATTTGTTTGTCCTACAGGTCAAAGAACTTGTGCTAGACAACTGTCGCTCAAATGAAGGCAAGATCGAGGGTCTAACGGACGAATTTGAGGAGCTGGAATTCCTAAGCACAATCAACGTTGGTCTGACAACAGTTGCCCATTTGCCGAAGCTAAATAAACTCAAAAAGGTGGGTGTTTTTCTTCCCACGCAACACACGAGTACAACTTTGGGCTTTTCCACATTTTGATTGTTTAATTGATCAACAGCTTGAACTCAGCGATAACAGGATCTCAGGAGGGTTGGAAGTTCTGGCAGATAAGTGTCCCAACCTAACGCATCTCAATCTCAGTGGCAACAAGATTAAAGACCTCAGCACAATAGAACCGCTGGTGAGTGAGACCCCAAAGTACTTTGGGAAAAAAAATACAAAGCAGCCGGACGTTTTGTTCATCAGACTTCATTTTTTCTTTTGACAGAAAGAGTTGGGGACCCTGAAGAGTCTAGATCTGTTTAACTGTGAAGTGACAAACCTGAACGAATACAGAGACAACGTGTTCAAGCTATTACCCCAGCTCACGTACCTGGACGGGTACGACAAAGACGACAAAGAGGCGCCGGACTCCGACGCCGAGGTGTACGCAGAGGGCTTGGATGACGATGATGACGACGAGGACGGTGAGTTGGACCGTTTCCCTGCATCTTCTCTTCAAACTTTGTAATGTTGGCAAATAATTAACCACCGACTACTTGTAACCAGATGTAGACGAGGAAGAGTATGACGAAGATGCAGCACCGGGAGACGAGGAGGAGGAAGAAGGCGAGGAGGATGAAGAGGAGAATGAAGATGAGGAAGAGGAGGATCTCAGTGCAGAGGTAGGACAAGGCTAAATGAGATTGCAATTTTTTTAAATTAGAAATGTTTGAAGTAACTGTATTATGTCTTTTATCTTAAGGAGGAAGAGGAAGAAGATCTGAACGACAGAGAGGTTGACGACGAGGATGATGAAGGTGAGCCTGTCAAATCTGTTTCCCTACTCCATACAATATATAAACACTGATCAGCCAGAACATTATGATGACAGGTGAAGTGAATAACACAATATTTATAATAAACTGTGTTGTTGGTATACCACAAATTGGCGTACCGGTTTCCGTGGCTTTGTGGGATTTGCTGAAAGCTGCATTACATGATTTGTGTAGGACAAAACTCTTAAGTTCACAATGAAACAAACAAAGGCAACTGGACTTGTTTGAATTTTATTGAAGATGAACTTTTGAAGATGATGTTTCATCACTCGTTCAAGCTTCTTCTGAAACGTCTTCAAGAAAACTCGTACAAGTCAAGTTGTCTGCATTTCAGCTTTGTTTAGTACTTGAGATCTGACTTAATATTGACTTACATAAACAATGACTTGGTCCCATTTATGTTTCTCTCTAGTGAGAATCAAGAAGTATAATATACACTGCCAAGTCGCCACCTTTATTTAACTAAGCAAATAGGTACGAGCCTCCTATTGGATAAGTGCTGCATGGGTAATTATCTTTCAGCTGGCAACAAGTTATTTAACCTCAACTGAACAGCTGTGCAGCCTGAAGAAAACCACTAATCAGTGAGGCTAACTGGAAAAAAAAGGCTTCAATTTTCTAGGGAGCATAAAGATTAGACTCTGGAGCAATGGAAGAAGGTCATGTGGTCTGATGAGTCCAGATTTACCCTGTTTCAGAGTGATGGGGGCATCAGGGTAAGAAGAGAGGCAGATGAAGTGATGCACCCACCATGCCTAGTGCCTACTGTACAAGTCTGTGGGGGCAGTGCTATGATCTGGGGTTTGCTGCAGTTGGTCAGGTCTAGGTTCAGCAACATTATGTGGACAATGAATGAGGTCAGCTGACTACCTGAATATACTGAATGACCAGGTTATTCCATCAATGGATTTTTTTCTTCCCTGATGTTCACGGGCATATTCCAAGATGACAATGTCAGGATTCATGGGGCTCAAATTGCGAAAGAGTGGTTCAGGGAGCATGAGACATCATTTTCACACATGGATTGGCCACCACAGAGTCCAGACCTTAACCCCATTGAGAATCTTTGGGATGTGCTGGAGAAGGCTTTGCGCAGTGGTCAGATTCTTACATCATCAATACAAGATCTTGGTGGAAAATTGATGCAACACTGGATGGAAATAAATCTGGTGACGTTGCAGAAGCTTATTGAAACAATGCCACAGTGAATGCGAGCTGTAATCAAAGCTAAAGGCAGTCCAACGAAATATTAGAGAGTGCAACCCTTTTTTTGGCCAGGCAGTGTATAATTTATAATATAACTGGTATATAGGATGGATTTTGGACAATAATCTCCATTATCTATTGTGTGAGACACCTTATTTCTTTGCTGTAAATGTTCATTTGTGTCTCTAAATTTGTCCCGTTTTGTAGAAGAGGAGCGAGGTCAGAAGAGAAAAAGGGAACTGGATGAAGAAGGGGAGGAGGACGAAGACGATTGAGAATCCTCTCGAAGCTAAGTTGTGAACTGTTTTAAACTCGTATCTCCCAACAACCCCATGTATTTTCCCCCCGCCCCGCCCCGCCCCAGTTTCATATTGCAGTAGGAGTGCTTTTTGTTATCGGCCAGTCAGGTAGACAGACGGGGTTTCCTGGAGGAAAAGGAAAAAAAAAAAGTAAAATTTCTGTACCTTTGATGCTCCTGTGTTCCAGTCTTTACGGTCCACTTTTAACGGCTCTGTGGACACCAGTTTTGTAATATCAAATATTAGCAAAGATAAAAAACCTTTTTTGAGAAATGTTTTTGTTTTCTCACCGTTTTGTGTAAGACCAGTTTCTGATGTATTTTAAGACCCCCCCTCCTTCAAAAGTTAAAAAAACAACAAAATGAAACAAAAAAAGAGTGCATGTCTAATACATTTTAAAGTCAACTACTGGATTTCATGTATGGCTGTCCTCTCCTTGTCTTAAACTTGTTTTTTTTTTTCTGCATTGTATTTTATTTTTATTTTTTAAATGTAAGTTATGTGTTTGTAGTGTCACCAGTATGCCAATACTCTCTGCTGTCCTGGTGTGAAACTTGTGTCTGAACATGCACAGTGTGACCCTCGCAGGGCATATTTTTAAATCATAGCAAAAAAATGTCTGCCCTTGTCAAAGCTGCTCCTCCTCCTCAAACCCTCAGCTTTGATAGTTCGGAAATTACGTGTTCTTGTAAATAATGACCAAATCTATTTTTTTGTATTCTCTTTGATGACGGCAGACATTGAACAGACAACTGAGGTGAAACTATGAATTGTAATAAGATATTAAATATGTATGCTGCTTTATTCTAAAAATACGCAGTGTGAAATTTCTTGAATTTGAACATAACTTTGTATGCATAATCTTTCCATAAAGAGAACATCAGAGCTCATTATTTTCCATGTTCTTTTCCGTGACACACAGGTGGCAACGTTTGAATTTGTGGTGGTAGTGTAGAGAAGTGCTTGATATAAATGGAGGTTACAACCGCAACTTATGTGCATTGAAAATTTATTTGTTTCAAAGTGTAAACTCTGGAAAACGGTCAGTTATTTGGACTTTGTTTTCTCTAGTGTACGCAATGGTCAAATTGGCCTACCTCAGTGATTTTTCACTCTATGTTAAATCCACTGTCATCAGCCAAATTCTGTTTCTTTTTTTTCCCTCCCATTCACTTCAATAAATCCCTTTTATATATGTTTTTGACGTTTGTGGTCCTTGTGCAGCAGCAGTAAAGTCGAAATGTGTCGACAGGTTTCCAGGTATCGATGGCGATGAGTCTTTCATTTTTCACACAGACAATCAATCAATCCAGGAAGAACTTTTCACAAAACAGATCATATTAAATGTTCAGTATAGACCCACAATACTACCAAAAGATTGAGCAAATTTAAGCCGGGGTTTATTTGATTCCCTAAAGGTTCAGAGACCAGACAAATCTGGAGTTCTGCCATCTTAAATGCCATTTAAAGAGATATTTTAAAAGCATAAGAGCATTTCTGCCTTGTTATCCTGAAGCAAACATTTAAGAGGCTGATTTAAGTCCCCAGTTACCTACGTCAAAGGCCCTGAAACTCTCGCTCCATGTCTTTCTCTGCTGCTCATCTATCTGGAAGATCCTTTTCCCACTGTCTACCTTCAGTGCAACCTTTCATTTTTACCTGCAAGAAACATACATCATACATGTGGTTAACCATTGATTAGTTTAACTGAAGCTAAGCTTAGCTAAGCTAAGCTTTGCACCTATAATGTCACTACTACGACCTTCAGTCCTTAACATACTTGTTACTTACAAATTACATTGTTCCACGCATGTATTGGATTCATCTTTTTACTTTTCTTAAACCCCTCCTACAGCAGACTCAGTTATATGATGATTGAAACTGATGACTTAACGACACATTCACAGTATCTTCCTGGTAACTTTGCTGTTCTAATAGTCCCAATTAAATGTTACTTAATTCATGTCTCTTAAATATAAAGCTGGAGGAAAACAGTCTATTTTTTTATAAAGATGCATTTAAGTCTGTTGATGGTACACGTGGAGGAGAGGAGAGGCAATCGACCTTAAGTCCTAAGAGCAACACATCTACAGGCATACACGTCTCAGTAATGGTAATATACTACTAGTTTAAATGTAAAAGGATGGCAATTGTTACGGTTTGTTCTGTCAGGAGTAGGCAATAGCTTCGTAACTTATCTGAAGTTATGCGTCAAAGATCTAAAACCTTTTCAGTCAGAAACACTCAGCAAAACCAAAATCAAGCGTCACAATCATCACTTGCGTGACCACATCGTACAAAAACAGTGGGATTAACAAGTATCCATGTTATTATCTTAAAGGGTAAGAGGTGAGAAATAAATAGAAGCAAATATACATTAACACCCCCCCCCCATCCTCAAGATTAGCCCTAAAAACCAGAAGCAATCAGCAAATCTGCCCTTGAGACTATTCTAGTTACACAAGTTTTCCAGCCGTGCTTCCACGTCTCCTCTGCTGCTTTCCCACTATTTAAATAAAGACTAAAATTACTGCTATCATTGGGAATAAAAACTGCATTTAGGGGATCTACGTGTCAGTGGAGTAAATTTATAGCCAATATTTGTATCTGAGAAAAAAAAAGTTACAGGATGAGCAGCTTTGTGAAAAACAAGATCCCGTGTCTGCAGAACTCTCCTCGTCTGAAAGGTGCAGAACTACTTCACGTCCTCCATTTTGACATGATGTTGCAGCTCGCTGCAAAGTGGGTCTGCAGCAGGGACTAAGGCATTGGGAAAGAAAAACAGGAGCCAGTGGTAGTCTTTTTTATCCTCCAGAGTCTGGGGACTGTTGCAAGGCAATCAAGGCATTGCCACATGGACAGTAGGGCAGGCATAATAAGACAAATACCGAGGCGGTGTGGCTGAAAATATTCAAGAAGTGGTCATTACACTTAATAATATCAATTTATAAAAACGGACTTGATCTCTAATTTTTCCCTATCATCTCTTCAATGTTAAAGTGGCAACCCCTGACCGGTCTCCACTACAATATTCCAGTAATTGCATCAGTTAAGACATAATCCAACAGTTAGCATCTTATTGTGTGCATATGCAGGGCTGCAGGAATGAAGTTATGATATCATGTGGTATATCAAAAAAGCAGGGTGGGAGGGCTCAGAAGCTTGTTGGAGGTCAGAAATATTGAGGGGGGCAAAGGAAGCAGCTTTGCCAGTCCAGAAGGCTGAGAGGTCAGACGTTGTTGGGGCTAACGTTCTTCAGGTTGTTGAGCTCCAGCTCCAACTGGCGTATTCGCACATCCTTGGTGGTCAGCTCCTCCTTCAGCCGCCGCAGCTCATCCTGCTGCCGGAAGAACATCCGCAGGAGCTGCGTGAAGAAAGACAAAAACACCAATATACTTTCATGCAAGCAGGAAAGCTAGAAAAAAGGATTGATGAGGACATTTGGAGAAGTAACTCGGGAAGTTATGTCAGGTTGGCATTACACTCACACCATCTCAAAACTGGATTGCACCTGCTATGTGGATTCATATCTTCTGCATTTTTTGAAAATAATAGTCAATTTTGGTGACTTTTTTTCTGAATCTAATCACACCATTGCATCACATTGTACTATTATAATATTAAGTAAAATGGTTGAAAGCCTTGGAAATGCTGCTAAAAGGACCTTGAGATGAAATGGTTTAAGACTTAACTGTAAAATTCAATATGATCGCTAGTGTAACTAAATAATCCTCCTGCTCGTTGAACCTGGGGGACGACATGAATCAACCAGTCCTGTATATGTTCTCATTTCCCATTTCTCTCCTGTTTTCTTTTCTATTGTAAGCTCTCTTTGTTGGGTCCATAAATAAAAATAGTCCAGGAAATATGCATTACACACTGTGGTAGGGAGCACAAATACCCCCCACCGTTCATTTCACGGAAATCAAATGTGCGAGAAAGACATATTGTCCGTTAATTGCAGCATTATTAGACCCATTCAAAGTATAAAACTCTTTAAGAGCTTGTAGAAAAGAGGGACACCACAGTGAGCGACCGTAGCATTAGCTCTTCACACACCTCGTTCTCTGTCCTGGGTGGCACGTTCTCCAGCAGGTCGATGCCATTGACTACCACGCTCTTCTTTTCCTTCACTGGGGCCTTGAACACTAACTGGTTTGGCCGGTTGTAACCGTCTTTCAGCGACATCAAGACTGGGTCTGTGTGAACCAAGGAGCATAAAACAATTTAAAACCAACACAAGAGGTTTACACATCGGTAAACCAGACGTGTTTGGACACTGACACATCTATTTGTTATTTTAGCTGTTTATCAAATTATATTTGCGTTGCAGTTATTTAATGAACATGGAACTAGGTGCAGACTTTAACCTGAGGGTGATTCACATTCAAACTGGAGAAAATATGTAAAGATGTAGGAATATAAACGGTCACTTATTTTCATAGGCTCAAGAGGGACTGGAGTCTTCACTCAGAAGCTATACAGTGGACAGATGTGGGACATTCTTTCATTATTTCCTCACCAATTGGCAATGGCTGAGTCAGTCAACTGATCTGAACCCGATCGAGCATGTATAGCTGAAGTTAAAACTAAAGGAGGAAAGAGCCACGATCTGTGATTATGTCCATGGGATCCAGCAAATCCCACAACTGACTCTCGACCACATATTAAAAATCTTTTAGGGGTGTTCCTGTAGCTCATCTGGTTAAGAAAGTACTTGTGAACTGAAGCTATAGCGTTTAATGCAGGGGATTGTAGCCTCTACCCTTCACTGCATGTCGTCCACTTACTCACCCTGTTACTCCTTGTCTCTCTCTGCTGACAACAACCCAATAAAGGCACAAAGGCCAATAAAATAAAACAAAATAAAATAAAAAAACATTTTATTTATGATTAAGTTCATTTGTCTAATTACGTTTGAGGCCCTGAAAATATGGGACTGTGTCTAAAAAATTGTTCACTTTTCTTCCTAATTGGATGTGAATACCCTCAAATTAAAGCCCATCATATTTCTAATTGTATTTTCAGCATGGTTTGGTAAACACCTAAACCTGTCATCGGGCAAGAGGCGTTGTACACCCTGGACAGGTCGCTAATCAATAGCAGAGCTTCCCCTTTATTATGATGTATACTAATGATAAGAGCAGGCAGATCACGAAGGACTCGGGTAATGAAAAGAAAAAAAAAATATTCCTATGTACAGCTAAAAACACAGTCACCTCCTGGATTCAATGTTCCCTTGGCTGATTTTGAAATTTTAAAGCTGAATAGAAATGCAAATCAAAAGCCTAGTTCAGGTTGTATAACGCTGATTAAAGACACTATCTGTGGGAGTTTTTACCATTTTGGTCACAATGCGAGCCAAGAAAACACAGATTCAGTCGGCTGTTTTGTAATCACCATGGTCTGCCTCAGCTTTACTTCTCAGGTTTAAACTTAATGTACTACATACCTGGTAATTCAGTTCCAGCTCATGAATACAGTCCTGCTTTTCATAAAATGGGTATGCAAGCCCATCAGATGAAAAGCAGAATCATATAAAATATGCAAATTTGGCAGAGAGTGTCCGTTATTAAAATGGGTCTGGTGAGTGGTTACTGTGTAGTTTACCTCTGTTAATGCCGCTCAGCCATTCGCTGGCGGACACGGCAGGTTCTGTTCCTGCTGTCATGGGGTAGATGTCCTCCTGGTATGTGTCTGACTGTAAACACACATTTTCACATCTGTATTCGGTACAAATAATTTTTTTATAAAATACTCATTTATTAACTTAAAACAAAACATATGTCCATATTGTTTGTACTTGTCTCTCAGTGTCCATGTGAGTGTCCAAGAGTTGTATACTCAGAAGTTATCCAACATCCCTGTAGGCATCTCCAGCTTAACTGTTCAGACAACCTCAATCAGCAAATCATGTCATGGCTGTCAAACATTAAAGATGTTCTCCTCTGCTGCTGTCAGTCACCATTTTTAAATCTGAAACTGCTGTGACCATCGTTCACCCCGTTCACCTCCAGTCTCCACATCGAGCTCATTAGAGTCGACTCCTTATCCCACAGAGATCTCCACCAGTCTTTTATTCTCACCACCAACATCAGTGTCTAGACCCATTCCGGTATTGAAGCACGTCATTACTCCCTCCTCCTTACGTTTGATGCCTTCGCAACTCTAATCGTCAAAGAGTCTCCGTACATAATCAGTAAAAATTATGCCATTATCACTACTAAATAAATAAGTACATAAATAAATTAAGTGCCAGATATGGGAAGTAGGGGGTTGAAATGAGTCTGTTCCTTGGTATTTCACCACCTCATTTATTAGGTTTAATAGTGTTGGTGTGATTTTTCTGTTTTCCAGTTTAGCAAGATCAATCTTTGTGCCAGCAGGATAACAAATGATACCGTATTCTGTTTCATATCATGGTAGAGAGTGTGTAACTCCCAGAATTGCCATCAAATGATCTTTATCAGTGGTTCTGTAGAACTGTTTTCACAAAGGCAGACAGTCTTTCTTCAATAATCTGATTTCCTCTGACAGCTCCAGAAGATACGACCTAGTGCAAGCTCACTACACTGAACATTGTGCTACCTTACACTGTAAAATAGCTGTGAATCAGTTTTAAGCGCTTCATGGTTGCTGTGCATTTTAATTTCCTCTGTTTATCATATATGTAAGGAGTAGGTAGTTAGTTGTGCACATATGTTGCAGCTATAGACCAAAATATATTTTTAAAGGTGTTTGCATACAAAGGGCTATTTGGGATTTTATAAATTTCATGTGTACATTCAGAGTGTATTTAATCTGATGCAGCTGATTATCTAAAAGTCTGGATAAACAGGCATGCATGGTGTTTTACATTAAATTTTATGTATTAACTCAAATGGTCATATGCATTTTCTTTGCACTGATCTGCAGAAACTTTATACAAATAACGAAGCCTCAGTCCTCACCTTGCTCGTATTCTGATTTCAGAAGCTCCTTCTTTCCATTTGTCTACCAACCACATTCTGATAAATTCCCTCTGTCCTTGTTTGTTCTCAGCTGTGACTAGTTTGCTCTGTGTTTTTGGCGATTACACGCCAGAACGCTGTATGTAGAAGTGTTGCCAAGAGATGTTAATTAAAGTCAGACAAACACTTAACAGCATCTTAACTCGTTAAGTGCTGGATAAATGAATATGCTCAGATATGATTTTAAATGAGAGAGGAGAATCGGTTCATTCCATTATTTCCTTTCCACTCACCCTCCTTGGCACAATCATCGAAATGGGCTCAATCAAACCCTTCAGCGTGACTAGTTTGTAGAAGCGGTACACCTCGCAGGCTGACACATCCAGCCCGTGCTTTGGCATCACACCTGCAGACGAGAACAGAAACATGTGGCGAAACAATCCCTCTGACAACAGGAAATAACCTTCCCAGAGTTGATCACTAATTGGAGTCTCATCAACAAAACACAGAAGAAATGAAAATAAAAATCTACCTGCTGCAAAATTGCATCGCCGGACAAGATAGTGGAGCTCATTAAACTTCATTGTGGGATTATTTCGATTAATCTTGCTCTTTATTACTTCTAAAATTGTATCCTGTCAGGCATGCAGCACCATTTATAGAGTAGTCCTTTAGCAAAACCTCTTTTGCCACAGTGATTCATCCCCTCCTTCCATCTCTAAAGGCTGCTAACCAAGTGGTTTCTCATTCACATACTGCTCATCAACAAATTACTTACCCAGTCCCTTCTGTGGGGCCGGAGACCGGAACTCCATTAGGTATTGGATGTATGGCTTCTCCGTGGTAATTTCAAAGTAACGGATGTTGCCGTCCCCCTGCCACAGCAGCAGAATCACACTATTACATTCTCAATACTTGAAAGACGTCTCAATTGCTGCTGCGCTCTGAGTGACTCTGCTTCTTTACCCACGACTTTAAGTCACTGAAATTAAGTTCAAATGAATGACAGGAATTTAAGATGAGAGAATTACCTAAAACCTAGGTATACTTTAATTACACCTGTTAAATGTATACACACAGTAAGTCTACATTATCTCTTATTGTGACTGTGCCCCATTTATTCCATTTGTATCACCTATATATCATATTATCTGTAATTTGTCTTAATACGATTAATGGTAGCACATTATCTTTTTGTTTCAAACACAGCTATCTTCTTGTCTGCGTCTATGCTCTTCTGACTTCAAATAAGACAGAGTTTATAAGATGAGATGAAATGAGATGAGAAATTAACAGAAAGAAGATGAGATAAGAAGACAGTAGCATGAGATGTGATAAGAAGACAGAATGAGATATGAGATTAGATATGACGAGATGAACAAGACAAAACAAAACAAAACAAAACAAAACAAGAAGATAAGATAACACAAGGTGAGATAAAACAAGAAGATAGCACAAGATAAGACACGATGACAAAAACATGACATAAGATGATATGAGATGAGAAGAAGATAATGATGAGATGAGGTAAAATGAGATGAGAAGAAGATGAGGTGAGAATATTACAGAAAGAAGACAATGACATTAGATAATGATGAGATATGGTGAGATGAGATGAGCTGACATGAGATGAGGTGAGAACATTACGGAAAGAATATAAGATCAGAAGTCAACAACATGAGATGAGATAAGACGATAAAATGAGAGTTAGACGAGATTAGATATGACGAGATGAGACAAGACAACACAAAAATAGTAGAAGATAAAACACGATGACGATGAGATGAGATGAGATGAGATGAGATAATTTAAATATGTAAACAGTTCTCAGTGTCAGTTGAGGGGTTGGCTTTATTGCACATAGGAAATAATAATAGATATTTATATTTAGATAATTAGAAGAATCTTCATTTGTATAGCAATTTTCAAGAAGTGGTGTTTCACACTGTCACCAGATTAGGGGTCTCTATTGGTCTGTCCTTCTGCATAACAGTGCAAAATTTCTCCCTGTATCTTGTTCAAATATCCTACAAAAATAAAAATACATTTCACACGTGTTCATTCTGTGGAAAATATGCAGAATACAACAATTACAGTAGCAGTAAAAACCAACCGTGTAACACATCAAGGAGCTTTATTTCTTACCTTGCCGGCCAAGTACAACATGTGTGTGTCAGCATCATAGAAGGGAAACAACAGCCCCGAGAGGCCGTCTATATCCTCTTCTACAATTGGCATGGCTAAATCCTCCTGGGAAGAGCAACACATACAGGGATTTAAACACACGCACTGCCCATCCACCCACTGTGCCAGTGTAGACGCAGGCCATATGGAGGTGTTGCCTGACCTGATCCCAGAGAGCAATCTGCCGGGTATTCCAGCGAGAAACTCCTGTTGTGAGCAGTCGCTTCATGTTGCCCAGGAAGACCACTCGGTTTACACGGTGGTTCTTATAACTGGCTTGCTGGTTGAGAAGAAGACAGAGATAGATAGCGAGGCTTTAAGACTCAAAAATGAATAGCAGTGTTGGAGAGTTTTGCACAAAGAGAATAATCTGTCTCATAACTTGTACTGAAACAGGATGGCAACACAGAGCTGTTTGTTGTCCTCTTTTGGAATCAGTATTTCAGGTACAGAACATTTTCATGATTTTCCCCTCTCCTGCTTCTCCTACTTGATCACCTCCACTCAGTGCAGCAGGGGTAGAGCATAAGTGCCTAATCAGAAGCCCTTTCTTTTTTTAAACACGTTGTTCCTGGAGTTTTTGCCTTCCTCTCATAGCTGCAGCAGAGACATAGAAAGTGCAGCGAGAGAAAAATGACGATGACGTGCAAGAAATAAGGATGGGCTGCATGTGCTTAAACAGTTAAGGAAGGTGTCCTTTAAAGCCATTTACAGAACCAACATCACCAAGGTCAAATATTTAAAGTCTGAGCAGGGCTGGCAACAAGATTTTAGATCACGGCAGAAGGAGTTTGCTACATGCACATGAGCAGGGCGAGCCACTGAATTCAGTTCATCCCAAAGGAGTTTGAGATGAGGGTTTGGTGCAGGCCAGTGAAGCTTTCCCTCCCCTTATCCATGCACGGTTGTCATGGGTTTTGGTTTTTGATTCCACTTTAGGTTGTGTTTCTGTTTTATTTAGTAATCTGATGCCTTGGTGAATTAGTTTTACTTCCAGCCCTCATGCTTTTACCACCCTTGCGATTAGTCTCACTTGTGTTTTGTGTCTCTCCCTCTTTCTTTATCTGTTTTGCCGAGTTGTTGATCTATCTGTAACTGCTGCTTTTTCCCTTTATGTGTTTTCCAAGAGTTGCTGTGGATCCCCTGGTATCTTCTTGTTCTATGATTTGGCTTCTTTTGATTATTTTTATTTTTGGGTTGCTTTTTTTTTTTTTTTGGGACGTTGGACAGATATTTTGACACACTCCAGAAAGCACAAGGAGTCTTGCTTTTATAAATGCTGGCTAGCTATCATAGCTTACCGACACTCTTAATGGAACCCAGCCATCATTAATATGCCCAGTGTCTTCCTTCTGACAAGTCAAAATGTCTGCTGTGAAACTGGTGTATCACCGCAACATCTTTTTGTTACCACCAATAAATCTTATTAAATCCACTTTTGTTTTCTCATCCTGCCTCATTTCTCTCATGTCCTCCATTCAGAGCTTATTTTTCATGAAAACATTATACACCGGTTTATTATTTGTTAAAACAAAAATGTTTTTTTGAAATGGAATAGACATTGTTTAAAAAAAAAAAGAAACTGTCCTTAAAGCTGAAAGTACTTGCCAGTCACTACTTTATGTGTACTATAATTTTAAATTACAGTGACATACTGTATGTTGAGTAAAACTAAAATACATTTTAATGATCACCTCTTATGTCATCCAGCAAAAAACATATTTTGGACATACACCGATCAGGCATAACCTTCCTTTGTGACTCATCAGAGAATGGACATGGGCCTTCTGAGGGTGTCCTGTGGTGTCTGGGAACAAAATGTTAGTTTGGTTCCTATGGGTCGAGGGAAGGGGCCTCTGTGGATCAGGCTTGTTCCAGTGCATCCCACAGATACTTGATCAGTTTGGGATCTAGGAAATTTAGAGGCCATGTCTACACTTTGTGCTGTTTTTCATGTTTTTTGAGTTGTTCCTAAACCGTTTTTGTGTGTGTGCTTGTGTCAGGCTGCATCCTGCTGGGGATGGCTGCTGCCATCAAGGAGTGTCATTGCTATTGGGTAGGGGTGTCTGGTCTGGTCTAGGTGGGTGCTACATGTCTAAGTAACATTCACACGAATGCCAGAACCAAAAGTTTCCCAGCAGAACACTGAATTGTCACAAGATGGTCAATGTTATTCACTTCTCCTGTCAGTGGTTTTAATGTTGTGGCTGATCGGTGTACATAAAGCTGTGTTAACTGTTCCAACTACAGTCTAACACACTCCCATAAACTATCAGCCATCTCTTTCTAACCTGAAGGACTCTCCCGGAGCGCGGCTCAATGACACGCAGATTCTTGTCTTTGCAGCTGGTGGCCAGCAGGCTGCCGTCTGTGTTGAAGGACATGCTGAGGATGACGTCAGTGTGGCAGTCGATCATTTTTACCGGCTCTCCAATCTCCAGGTTCCAGATCAGGATCTGACACAGTCAGGAGGGATGATGTGATTATGTTGTGACCTTGTTAATTGAACTTTCTGCAATTCTGTAGTTACAGTAATAGACTATAAAAAATTTAATGCGATCACTGTGCTGCTGATGCGGGTCTGTGTTGGTTTAAACTCGTCGTGCTACCGATGTGATACCTTATAGTCGTAGCCTGCACTGAAGAGGATGCCGCTGGAGGTGGGGTGCCACTCTACGAGTCCAACCCGTCTGCTGTGACCGTACAGCTCCAGCACTGCCTCCGTCATGTTGCGTCTCAGACCGCCCTCGGGGATCTCCCACACTCTGACCTGTTCATAAACACACACAGAATATAAATGAATACACAAACACACATACAGACTTTTTTTTTAACAGAAGGATTATTCTGATTATTAAGTTTTTATAAGTTATTGTTTTGTCAGGAGCTTCTACGTGTTTTTCAAAACTCTATGAGATCAAAACCACAATCAGTACGGCACAGCCTGAGATCAGTCTGATCAAAAATAGCACAAGCTATCAATGTAGACCATTGCATCAGGATTAGTCTGGATTACAGCTATGGCTGGAGGCTCTGTTGAACCAGATTATCCTTCAACAAGTGAAAGCACTACACAGGGCACGGTGCTACTATGGCTTTTTACTGTGCTGTAATGCAACATGTACTTAGGGCAAAAGACCAAGCAGAGGTTTTAGTGTATACAATGTAAAACGTGAGATTAAGAGTAATGGTGACTGAGATTTGATGAGTCTAATGTAATTTGTGCCTTGCTCAAAGTCTTTATCACATCTGTCGTTTTGTCATTTTCAAGCCACTGACTCATAAAACCACAGACAAACTCACTGAATCACGGACCCTCCCACCACAATAAACTGACAAATTCTTCACCTTTTGTGTCTCATGAACTGACTGTCTTCAAAAAAAAAAAAAAACAGGTGAAATAAAAGGTTGTGGGTGACTTACCGAGGTGTCCTCAGAGCAGGATGCTATGATGTTTTCAAAGAAGGGGTTCCACTTGATATCCAGCACATTGCCTTGGTGGCCACACACTTTTGGGTAGTGAGAGTCCAGACGGCCAGACTGAAACAGAGCGGCAGAGGCACATGAACTACTGTTTGCTGCAACATTAATATAAAACAATGTAAGTGGGAGTAGGATTCAGTAAAACTTGAAACCCAAAACAACAGTAGAAAGGAACAGAGCAGAACATAGTAACCTAGCAACGATAAAAATGACAACTAAATAATCTGTTTCCATCTACAGAGAACATTACTGAACAAAACCGTTCCTGTGTTCTATTGATGTGAACATAAAACTTAATAAAACTGAAATCACATTGCTGAGATGACTCCATAAAGCCGGAGCTGAACAGAGCAGACCTGGTTATTGTACAGGGACGTCTGAGGCACAATAATTGTTATTGCAATAACCCACAGAGTCCACAGAGGGGCACTGGCTCATAGCAACAGATGACAGAAACCTCTTAATGTCGGTCATGATGTCATGAATGTTTGATGCCACTTCAATCCACTGACCTCGTTTTTTATTTCCTCTGAGATTTGTTTAGGAGCGTCAGGCCATGCCTCAGTGCGTATGTGTGTGTTTGCATGCACTCTTCTCACTGAACCATGAATGGAGCTCTAATAAAATCTACTTTTAATTAGAAATAAAGAAAAATGTTTATGATGCAAGTCCTCTGCATGCATTTGCACCTTAATCCGCAAAGAGAGGGTGAAACGTGAATTTTCAAACTAAAAACAAAAGAAAAACTTTTCATTTTATAACAGCAGGAAGCAAAATGGTGAATCACACGCATCCAGTAAGACTAGAGGTTAGCTGTATTAAAATTTTTCAAGTCTGATAACTATGAATAAGAGGACACAAAGAGGGGTTCATAATCTGAGCCGTGATTCACATCAGTATAATCACAGCAACATACATAACAGATATACAAATAGAAAGAGAGTAAACAAAAGGCAGCGAAGTCTGAAGTCCAATGCCAGAAAAATGATTGAGGTCCCAAGGTAACACGCTGCCAAAGACAGCGAGGGCTTTGCTAACAAGATCAAGAGGCAGAGGCCAAAACCAATAGAAATCAACCTTTGCCAAAACACAGACACTGTGAAATGGAACGACATTTCAAGTCAATATGAGAGGAAAAGAAAAGAGCGGACTCAGCAAGACAGAGCAATTCAATGAACGTCAGATATAATTTTATACTTAATGCCAACATCAAATGTGTCTAAATGTTAAACATGTCCAATAAAGCTTCTGACATTACATTTTTCTGCAAGTGTTTCAGTGACTGGGAGGTTTTTAACGCGGCCTCAAAACATTAATAACATGGGATCTAAGGGACACCTTATTTAGCTGCTTTAGCTAATTACCTACAAAGATGAAACGTCTACTGGGAAATCTAGGGTTCAGAAGGTCCACGAGGTATAATGAGGAAGGCAAATTAAACACTCTCTACAGCTTGGATTTCATAAATGTCACAGTCTCAACATCTACCTCCCCACCACACACTACAATTTAATAGAAAATCATAATGATAACTATTCGGCAAGCGTTTATCTGACAAGAAAACGATATCGCTCTACATTAAGCCTCTTTGTGCTGCTCATTTCCTGAGGCTGGGGCACAGATGAGTACTTTCAGTGACGCACAGATGTGCTGGCCAGGTACCAACATGTCCAATATGCCAGGGGCAGCATGCTGTGATTGCTACCAACATTTATCGATCTGAATTTCCCAGTAAATCTTTGATAATGTGACCTGTGTCCTGTATTTCCTCCGAGCTTTGTAATTATAAAACAGATTCATGAATTATAGAATAGGATAAACTCACTCAGCAACTAATTTGTTGACTAGTTTATGTTTCAAGTCTGTAATTTTGTATTACATATGCTGCTGTGATTGTCGGTTTCTTCTCTGATGGTGCAGTTGCATGTCCGTGTTGCTGCAGCTTAATTAAAAACACCATCACTCTTAGAAGAAGCTGTTATAAATATTCTGTGGCATACTCTCCCTGCCACGCCTCAGTGAACTGAAAGGAACATGCTGAGTCATGATTATGAAGTTGACTGGACTGAATATACTGCTGCTGTGGTTTATATCACGTTGATGTTCTGATACACGCTGACACGTGCTGGTCTATACATGTCAGTTCTCTCTGTAGTGTTTGGACTCTGTGGTTTGGTCACTAGGTACAGTAGGGTATTATTTATAGTGACCAGAGCCTGGTGATCATAGTACACTGTGACAGAATAACATCCCTTCTACTTCTTGTTGGGATTTATTTATCCATATTATATACCAATAAAAAATCACTAAATTGAAGTTCATCATTCTACAGTGCATCTAGAAAGTATTCACAGCGCTTTACTTTTTCCACATTTTGTTATGTTTTAAGAATTTTGCAGATTTATTAAAAATAAAAAACTAAGAAGTAACATGCACATAAGTATTCACATCGGCCCAGAGTGGCCCATCTAGAGCCCAGACTTGAATCTGACTGAAGATCTGAAAATGGCTGTGCACCGATGCTTCCCATCCAACCTGAATGAGCTTGAGAGGCGCTGCAAAGAGGAATGGGCAAAACTGCCCGAAGATATGTGTGCCAAGATTGTGGCATCACATTCAAAAAGACTTGAGGATGTAATTGCTGTCAAAGGTGCATTAACAAAGTATTGAGCAAAGGCTGTGAATACTTATGTACATGTGATTTCTTAGTTTTTTATTTTTAACAAATTTGTAAAAATCTCAAAAAAACTTTGTTCATCTTGTAATTATGGAGTTTTGTGTGTAGAAGTTTGGAATAAGGCTGTAACATAACAAAATGTGGAAGTGAAGTGCTGTGAATACTTTCCGGATGCACTGTATATTGGTTTATTTTAGCGTAGGCAACCATACAAATATCATATCAAATATGACATCATTTTATGCTGGTAAACCAGTTTAACCAATTTAAAATAACCTGTGAAACATTTTTGCAGCACAGTAGGGGCTTCAGCTAACATTTTTGGTTTATAAAATGTCACCAGACAGAAGGAAAATGGTCATCAAAGTAGACTCTGATGAAGAACAATGAGAGATGAGATGACATGAATTGTGTTGAGTTGAATTGATAATTTGAGATGTGATGAGTTTAGCTGAGTTCAATTTGAGATAAACTGAGATAAATTGATAAATTACTTAATTTGAGATTATATTAAATCATACAGGGTGTGATGAGCTGAAGTTGAGATGAGTTGAGTTGAGCTGATAAGTTAAATTAAGTAGAGACGAGGTGATATAAAATGAGAATAAATGAGTTGATGTTCACTCAAGCTGAGTTGAGTTGAGTCCAACTGCCAGGTCAACTCTACAGTATATTATTTTACAGTCACATAAGACAAGGGACAACAATAGATTCTAATAACTAAGAAGCTGGAAGCACAGATTATTTTTGGCCTGAATAACGTGTTGGGCAGTGATAACAAAAAGCACCACACCCACTGGTCTCTCTACTGTGTCGGGGGTCATGAAACGGTGTTTGTGACCTTGTGATTCTGGGCCTGTCTGAGGACCAGCTGGTGCCAGCAGCAGTCCGTCTACTGGCTAGAAGCTTCGTCTGTGGACAACCATATGGCTGTGTCTCCGGCTGTCATAGTGATATGTCTGCCAAATTAGACTGTTTGTTTTTACGAATAAAGAGGAGCTCATTTTGAAATTTTAGGGGTTCCTTTTGTAAAGAAGGAACAACTGAAAGGATACAGTTACATACCACCTACGTTCAAATTAAGATTCAAGCACATTCACTGGAGCAGATTGCATATTTTTTCATTTAGCATAATGTGCATTGTATGGAACACCTTAACACATAAAGTGTAAATATGTCTTATTATAATTTGCTGTATTTGGAATTAATAGATTCTTTAATTTTTCAACATCACAAAGTAAACATAATTGTCTTGAAGTTGTATAAACATTTTCTCATAATGAAGTTTCTTAAAGCAAATAATTATTTGTTTGTCTCTTCATTTAATCATTGATACCATAAAATAAGTTTTTTTGTTTTTTTTTTTTGTTTTTTTAATGCTCAGCCTTGTGGACTGTCTTGCTGATCTGTTGTTTAGACCTGAGGATGCTGTCATCATCACACAGAAGCTGCTGAATATGATACATGCCATTTCTGAACCTGTCAGCTCAGCAGAAACCCAAGGAAATGCTTTAGTGCGATACTTTGAGACCCAGAGGAAATTGATCGGGTTTCCTTTGGACCTTTCACGTTTAAAGTCATTACACAGCATGAAAAATTAAAATGTGCAACCATTATTTTATGTTCAGAGTATAATATTAAAGGTCAGGGACAAGACTTTAAAGTGAAGATTTAAACTATTTTTATACATTTTCCTGAAATTAATTCTGAAAATGTATTTAACATTAAACACACTACGTTTTGCTGTCACTACCACCTTCTTTTATGTTTTTTTTTGTTTTGTATGTGAATCTGACTCACAAGACTGGTCTGTATATAAAATGACAACATGTGAGAACAGAGGACAGAGATTGCTGATATCTCAGTGAGCACCAATGTTAGCTTGAGACTAAAACTAATCTTGAGAAAATCATGGAAACGACTGACATCCTTAGAGAGATTCACACCAGCTATCTAAACGCCCAAATGACTGAGAACCTCAGCTCATGATGATTTAAAATAAAATGCAGCTGAAGTCGCTCTGTTTCAAACACACACCGCTCAGCTTGCTGAATACTTCTCCAGCCTGATAACAGCTCGACTCGACACTGCCTGGCAGCCAAGAGCTTTTCGAGTACCTTGGCACAGTCTCTCTTAAAGAGACAAAGCACTTCACGTTCTCTCAGGCCCACAATGGTGTCGTCAAAGGCGAGTAGGATGCAAAGTAAGGGAAAACAATACTAGCATTTCTTGTTCACTTGCCTTGATGACTAGATAAGTGTCTGAAGATGATTATTAGAAACTATCAGGTCACACTTTAAATGTGACCACATTTTCAGTTAAATGCAGTTCATACAATTAAGTTACAATAACTTCAGGGACAAGACCACACCACATGGAATTTTTTGTGCCTACCAATATACACCGACCAGGCTTAACATTATGACCACCTTCCTAATATTGTGCAGGTCTCTCTTGTGCCTCCAAAACAGTTGTGACTCATCAGAGAATGGACATGGGTCTTCTGAGGGTGTCCTGTGGTGTCTGGCAACACAGTGTTGTTAGTGGGGGACTTTGCGTCGTATGTGTTGAGGGGAGGGGTCTCTGTGGGTCATCCTACAGATACTTGATCAGTTTGGGATCTAGTGAATTTGGAGGCCAGGTCAACACCTTGTGCTGTTTTTCATGTTTTTTTTTTTTTTAGTTGTTCCTGAACCGTTTTTGTGTGTGTGTCTGTGTCAGGCTGCTTCCTGCTGGGGATGGCTGCTGCCATCAAGGAGTGTCATTGCTACGGGGTGGGGGTGCCTGGTCTGGTCTAGGTGGGTGGTACATGTCTAAGTAACATCCACATGAATGAATGCCAGGTCCAAAAGTTTCCCAGCAGAACACTGAATTGTCACAAGAAGGTCAATGTTATTTACGTCTCCTGTCAGTGGTTTTAATGTTGTGGCTGATCGGTGAATGTGTGCCTTTCCCTTCATTCTCAGTTTGTCTCAGTTCTCTAACCCTGCCCACCCCAACCCTTTCGTTTCTTTTCTCACTCTTCCCTCCATCGTTACAGGAGCTGAAGCTTCTTGAGAAGTAGCTCCATTTTGAATCTCACTCCTCCATCCCACGTGATTCATCATCTTCCTATTAATTAGACCCCTTGAATCCCATCATCGATAAACTTTCTTGTACTTTCTTGACTAATTAAAATGTGGTCTTGTTGGTGAAAAATTACTTTCCACGCTAAAATCAGCAACAGTGTATAAAAAGCAATAAAGCAGAATTTATTCGCTGAATGAAAAAAGAAACCTATTCTCCTTTTCCTATTATAAGAAAAAGAATTTCACACCTTTTAGACAACTGGGTCCTTTTGTTGTATTTATGGGCAATACCACTATGCCTGGCAACACCACCCAGTCACGAGGCTGGCTTTTGATTCTGGCTCGAAGATTTAAGACCAGCATGCTTTTCAATAGCAGTTACTGTCTGTGCTTCATTTGTGTGGAAACAGTTCTGCAGCTTCAGATTTTACTGCGCCGTGAAGTGGCTGAAAGTAGGAGGAATTTTATGAAGCTGCTAGAAAAAAAGAGTACATTACCAGATACGGTAAACGGGAGACCCCAAACCACTTGAAGAATCCAGAATAGACATCTTTGAGAAAAATCTGTCACAGATGGCGGTTGTGTTGTGTGTTACATATCCCACCCCTCCCCCAAACAAGTTTCAATTGTTTCCTTTATAAGAGCTGAACATATCAACCCAACCATGCTTGGTTGTGTGGTTGCAGCAGCAGGTGCAGACAGACTTTGCACAACATATTGAAAATTTTCTTGCCTTACATTATCTATAACCCAAATGAGCGTGGCATTTATTTAAGTAGTCTGGTGGCATGAGCCAAAGACTATGGTCACATCGTGGCACCCTGAAATGAGTCGTAAATTAAGCTGGTGTGGTGAAATGTGTAGTATGTGTCGTATTATAGAGCCACCAAACCTTTAAAGCATTTTTATTAGATATGCTGTAGGAGTTATGGCTCCCTGCCTATTCATTTAGATAGGGGGCTGGTCTTGTTAAACCAAAATAACTACCGCGGGTGTGTTAAGATGGGGCGCCAAGATGGCTGCCGAGTGGCAAGGCTTGCCATTTTAACCACTTTGACGTTACACAGAGATATTCCACAATAAAAGCTTTAAATGAGTGTGAATAATTCCTGAACGTTGGTGTATTTTGTCGACTTACAAAGCTCAAACACTCAGATATTTTTTGGGAATAAAGAACAAATAAGTATTTTAACGCCATCTAATCAAAAATCACTCATCCAACAGTAATGGAAACTAACAACCCCAGCAAAATATCTGAAGGCCCCATTCATTTTTGATGCTTGTTGGCAACAAACATTAAATCCAGCGTGTCGGTTACCTGGGAAACAGGTATAACAATAAAGGAGCCCCCGCCGGCGCTCTCGGTGACGACCGCCACGAACTTGGAGTTGACGGCGCAGAAGTGGTTGTCATGGACGTTCTTGGTGATGGGGATGCCGTCGTAGCAGTGCTCCCGGTTGCCTACTTTTCCATACACATTTCGAAACTTGGAGCTTCGGTAGGTCGGACGCCATGACATCTGAGGAGGGAGAAAACGTCAAAGACAAACATTTAGATCGTTTTATTTACTAAAGAGAGCACTGGAAAATGACCACCACAGATGAAGCTTTATCCAACAACAGTCCAAACCCCAAAGATGTCAGATTTGCAATGATATAAACACTAAAAGGAAACGAGTCCCTCTTTTTCTGAGATGCTTTTGTTCTTGTAACATCTGGCAGAAGTTGACTAAGAAGCTACCTCACTTCTTACTGTGAGATTTATTAAGAATGGACTTGGCTGCTAAGAAATAATCAGTAAAGTGTAATGTCACTTTCCTATGGTGCAAACCCACAGTTGCAGGGTGGGCTGCCCATCTGTGCAGACATGATAACGGTCACACATGCAGTAGTGGGAAATCGTCCAAATCAGTCATGGGTGTGAGACTTTAAAAGGGTGAAAAACTGGGTGAAACCTGTCTTGACACTATTTCACATTGCACACAGACATTAATGCACCAGGAAGCAAGAGCAATAGTAAAAACATATCTTCCAAATAACTTTAATCACAGACGAGATGATTCATTTCTGACAAACACAGCGGATTTCAATATGCCCCGTTGTTTGTCACTCTATTTTGGTTGGCACAAAGAGCAGCCATTGTTTGCAGCTACCGCACACAACAAAAGAGAAGCGATTGTGTTCGGCTCAAGACGCTTCTTTAGTTTGTAACTTCGCCACAAGAATGCACTCTTGATTTTTTGATATGAGCTGTCTCCGCTCAAGGACTCAAAAGTTTGACTCAGACACTGGACGTGGAAATGAAGTGACCTTTGTTCGATAAAGACAGAAGCTGTGGGGAATCACATCATGTTTGGACATTTTTTTGAAACCGGATGAGGTTATTTTCTGGGACATTACGGATGAGCACTATATCAGTTTGCGACAGGAACTGGCGGGGAGAGGATTTATGACTCGGGTCAGATCAGTGGCAGCAATGCCGGATGACATCAGGCAAATCCTCTATTCATCATTGTTCTTTGGATAAGGAGGGGAACTGGAGGGAGTGGTGTACGCATGCAAATAGAAACATCCCCTTACCAAGCTGGTTGCCATTGTCTTTCCCAGTTGCAAACCAGCCTGTAGAAATTACATCCAGCTGGCTACGCGAGTGTGAATCATCACTTTATATATCTGTTTCAATCACTTGTCAGGCTAAGTATATTTAGATTGACAATTTTGGGATAGCTGCACTGTTGAGTATCTGAATTTTCTGTGAAACTGCATTGAACGTTGCTCTATTTATTCCACCACATGCATCTAACAGCTTTGGCTGGTTATACGATGAGTGAACAATTCATCTTAGAAATTAAATGCACACAAGTCCATTTGTAATACAGATGTTTCTGCAGATTATTTATCCTAAGCGATCAAACGGAGAACAAATTGTTGCGTCTACCCTTCTTCTTCTAGTAACAAACCGTAAACCTTCCCAGGTGCATGATGGTCATACACCTGCATACCTGCTGTGAAATTCTTAGAAGACAATAAACAAGCAAAAGGAAGTGCAGAAAAAATATCTAAAATTAAAGGAATAACTGGAATATATGTTTAAAATCACTCCTATACCACACGGAAGTAATTTGAATTAACTGTATTAACTGTATCTGTCTTAATTTTTATTTTGAAACACTTTTGTCCCTTTTGCTCGTCTTAAAGGTAAGAATTTTACAAAAGCATCATGTAAACAGCGCACTCATCCGATTTAAACGCACACAAACCGCTCTGAAGTCATGTCTGTATGAGCAGCATAATGTCAGCTTGTTAAAGGACTAATGCAAAACAGAGGAGCAGCAGGAAAGTGGCCCGAGGGACAGTTAGAGGAGGCTCGCCCAGCTTTGAGCCCTCTTCACAAGGATGCTCATTCATTGGTCACCGGCGCTATGGCACAGAGAGGAAGTCTGTCTGAGCGTGTTTGTGTCTTTCTCATCTCACGAGGCTTCGCAGCGCAGGAACGGATCATGAGGAACGGCGTACGCAAAAAAACACAGCGACTCAGAGAAGCGCTGGCCTTGTATCCATCACATCACAAGACTTGTGGGCTGAGAGCATGATTCCCTCTTGCGCTGCACACTGTGAGGCCTTCCTTCCTTTTTAACATTTTCACCGTAAGATTGTTTTGTGCATCCTTCATGTCTGATAAACATCACATATCTCTGCAGCACTCTCGCGTCGTAGCAATCACGTCGCTGTAAATGTCACCTTACCTTACCAGTGTCCTTACGGTGACACTCAAGTGTTGCTGTGGCCTTCTCAGACTGCAAACATCCACCCTCCTTTCCAAACAGGCCGCCAGGATCTCCTCTCTTCCTTCCTTCCCTTTCGAATGTAAGCAGGCGGCCTGTGTCTGCCTTCTTTCTCTCTCATGTTTTTCTCCCCCCTCCCCTTTAAACTCGCTCTTCCCACCCTCTTCTCCTCCTACTTGTACTGATAGCTGTAGGCCTAGCACTTGCCCCTTCCTCCTCTCACCCTCCTCTCCCATCCTGCCACTCTCCCATCAGCCCTCAGCATCTCTGTCAGTCTCCACTGCAGCTTCAGCTCAGACAGAGCAACAGCGTTAGAGTAGTAGCCTTTCATCCTCTTTCCTCTCCCACCTGCTGCTTGTTTGCAATCACAAGGCTCTTCTGGCTGATTCCTAACACCACCCTTTGCTTTCTCTTAATCTCTTATCGCCACACTTTTCAGTCTAAACCTTCACTACCTAATTCTTTTTGCAAAGACACATGGATCCCACCTATCTGAAACTGTGCACCTTGTTGGCAGCTGCAGCAATTCAGTCTCAAGTACTGTATGTTTAAGCCACATATATATCGTTATAATTATTATTAAAAGTTAAAAGTGACTTACAATAAGTCTGATTCATGCTTCGTAACATCTCTAACACATATTATGGTCACTGTGTTACTGTGGTTTGAAATGTGTCAACAAAGTGCCATCAACACTTGAAATAGCTGAACGTTAATTTGAGCATCAGTGTTTGTTCCTATTTAGCAAGGTGACTTCATTAGGAAGAATAATTATGTTTCTAAAAACAAAGCTAAAGACTAAAGGCAGCTGGGCTTGTATGAGTTTTCCCGATGATCCAAGTGTCTACTTCAGCGCTAAGTGACCTTTGGCGAGTTCAGGTTTTTATGTGGAATATCTGTTCATCTGAAACTAGAGTCGGTTAACGACCCAATACTCACTTGCAATTTAGAGGTATTTATTGATATCAACCTGCGTGGTATCCTTTTTTTGTACAATTAATGGTTCTATAAGACCCATTTCGAACCATTTTGCTGTAAACAAATTCAACACCACGCTGCTCAGATGACGTGGATGGCTTTGTTGTGGTTACTCTTCTGTTGAAGCCCACCCAAAGGATTCGACTGCCCCGGCAGATCTTTGCCAGGGCATAATCAGGTCCCAACAGAGCGGTTCCAGGCCACCTTTAGTCTGACATCCAGCCTAGCAACTTAGATGAGTAATGAAACGATTTCAAATGAGTCTCGTTGCCTTTGTTTAAGCTTCGTTTTCAGATTTACCATGACCTGGAGGAGTGGGCATCCTCAGAAACAATAATTACGCTTTGTAAAAATGATACAAGTGAACCTTTAATTCCTAAAACTACTCTCCTCCTCCTTTTCCAATGAATAATTAAGAGATTTAATGGAGCCGGAGATCTGGAGTTGTTCAAATCACTGCCTGTTCCTCTGACAAACTGACAAACCCTAGAGTCTCTGCTTCTTCACTACAGACAGCTCCCAAAACAACCCTCCAGTCAGGTCGATACACCGAGGCAGGTGTTATAGTGAAAACCGCATCCCCTGATGACTGTGTGTTTGAAATGTGGATGGAGCCCTGCAGGTTTGCTGTGAAGGAGGTTTGCCTTGGCCTCTTGGCTTGTGTGCATTGCATGTGTGTGTGTGTTGATTTGAGTGCAAGTCCACGTCGGACCATGTGTTGTCTGTTTGCACCGACATTTATTGTAGTGCTCATGGCTGTAAGGGAGAGCACTCCAGAGAGCAGAGTCTGTTATTGAGTGTTTTTACATGTTGCCTCGGGACACTACTGCTGGTGCTCCGTGCACAGAGGAAAAATTTTCAAATCTTTTTTTCCTGCAGCAGATCTTCATTTTTTTTTTTCATTTGAAAAGAATCGTTAGATAATAAAACCACTTATCTAACGGCTGCAAACTACATAAAAACATTAGTAATGCCATTGACTGTTTACAAAGAGCGTCAGTCAATGATTAATTTAAGTTTCGTTGTTTCTCTGTGTACTTCACCCACTGACGAGTTAAACTAAGCATCATGTTGTGTTGAAGTTCACTTTAACACACATTCATAGAGAAGACACCTGAGTAGATGGTGTAGAGGAGGCAGAAGAAGAACGGAGAAGTTTCTGAGCTTGTCCGGCCGCTGAGACACGTGAACATGGAAATTAATTTTAGTCAAATCACAGCGGTTTGATCGACTATAAGTCAAGCTTCATGCTTTTACATTTACACACTCAGCTGTACTCTTCCATTATCCCAGCAGCAGTAAAACATCTCTCTTCTCAAACTATACACAGCACTGACTCACAATGAAGGCCATTCAAACAGCACCATAATCAAATCAACTGGTTAAAATATTCCAATGCTCGATGTCGACGCCAATTAAGGAAGTAGGGCCATCTGAACTCCCATCAATGGACACAAAAGGGAAATCCACAGTTGTCACTCAGGCACAGTGAATCCCTGTCAAGCCACCATGCCATGTTCTGTCTTTTCTTCCGCCCGCTTGGCAGCGATACTGTACAGTCATTTATGATGTCTTCCCATCTCTGCAAGGAGTAAATTTCACAGAAAAGGGTGACATCCAGTTGGCCAAATTCTCTCTCAGCGTGAAGTGGGCTCTCCATTTCTGACTCACACAGGAAGTTTCACAGCTTGACTGGAAGTGTTAGAATCTCTTCTACTCTGCTATGGCAATGCCTCATGGAACGGTAGTGGTTATAAAAGGCCTTTGTGTGGTGTGAAGCTGCCGATTACTAAAGCAAAGTATTTGCATTTTACTAGCTATCAGCTGACAGTCAGCATCATTTGTTGGCATTAATCCCCATCAGAGCAGCAATCCTCTCATACAGATAAGCCACATTTCCTGCTACTTTTATTATTGCATTATCAAACATTAATATGCATTGACATAATTAGTACCATGTTATTTGTCTCAGACCACTTCACTCTGTAAGGCTTCACCTAAAGCCTTATGGATGCAAACATTAAAATGTTGGTAACAATGTCCGAGCAAGACTCTTCAATTGAAATGTATGAATTGCAAAAGAGTTGGTATTATATATTTTTCTATAAGCTAAACATCAACAAAGAGACAAGTTCATGGTCGAGTCTTCGGGTCGCGTCTGCAATAAAGCCAGGACAGGGAAGAATGAATGGTGTCTGTCTTTAGATTATTATGGATATGAACACATCCAAGTTATTATGTAGTACAGTTTATACCTGCGCTGCCACACTTGTGAGTTTTCATGTGAGCAGCAGTTTTCTTTTATACCATAAAGTTTTAAAGCCTTGTTTGTAATTTTTGAACTCTCATTTTGTTCATACCTGGCATATTTGTAATATTTTCAGCATAAAAATCATGAGTTGTTTTTTTCCTTTTCACCACATCTTCTTCAACGACTGTGTTTTTATGGTGTTATATATCTCAGATAAATATTTCCCATGAGTATTCCCTCTAACATCCAGTTAATCAGAAGTATTCTGTTGACACTTTAATAAAATTGAAAAAGGAATTAATCTACAATTGGGAGTGCTTCGTGAATGCCAACTCCTCTTGCAGCAACAAAATAAAAAAAAACGACAGGAACGTAATTCATTTGTTCAGAAAGACTTATACTGAGTTGACTGCATTGAGTTGCAAAAACTAGAGGAACTAAAGGCTAGCCAGGATGTGTCAACTCTCTGTAAGAAACACATTAAACTAATCAAGCCAAAGTCTGGCAGCTGTAAGCCATAACTAAAATATGAGCAAGGACTAAAGGAGAGAGTAAATGTCCCTATGAGACAATAGACCTTGCGCACACTTACGGACCACATCAGCTGCAACTGAAGAACAATGCCTGGTGCAGACCGGAAAGACACTATTAACACTCAAACAAAAGCCATGCCTACAACATTTGCCTAAACAATCATATCAGAAGCGAAGGAAACGCGCAGACAGCGCTGAACGGGATAAAAGCTGTGACTTAGTGGCGAATGGAAGACAATAAAAACGAACAGAATAGATTTAACACACCTGCTCCAGCAGCCCAAACTGAATCTGTGCCTCTGGAGTCAGATTTTCCAGATGGCCTGCTCAGGAATGCTGGAAAGGTAATCTTTTATTTGAGCCTGCATTAATTTCAATCAGCTGAAATGGAAGGTCACAGGAGCTGTTGGAACCCACTGACTCTCATGTATCTGGGCCATTATCGTCGATTATATTATTTCTGGAGTTTCTCAGAAAATTAAGAACGTGCACAAACATGTCCAGAATGCAAAAAATGTAAAACAGCACAATGTGAACAATAGGGTTTCATGTCAACCCTTCATTTAATAGTATCTCATGTATTCAAATGGCAGGTGGAGGGTGGCAGTGTAGCTACTGATGGCTCTTGCTTTATGTTTGACAGCTTGAAGAGCAAGCATAAACATAAAAGTACTTCAGAGGCAATGACAGGTGATGTATGCATTGTACTGCTTAACGGTGTGGTAGTTCAATTGTGAGCTCAGGGACACGTTATGTCGCCTTCACATGGGACTCAAATGTAAGTCTAGTGCACACAATGACAGGTGGTCAAGTGGTAAGACTGCTGCTAGGCAACCAGGTCCAACAGTTTAGCAAGCTAATGACCCAGTCACAAAAATCATAAAGAAAACTGTTTATGCAACTACATTGCAGTAAGTAAACTTAATATTCACTTCCATCATTGCTGAAAATGTCAGCAAACACGTCACGACTCCTGAACTCCGACCTTTCCATTAATTTCTACTTCCGAGATCGTGGGCGCTGTTCATATGGACGTTTCTCATGAACACAGTCAGCAGGACCCCATTTAAAGGCAGAATTATGTTGGTCTGTCAGTGACTACATGGCCCTCAGAAAATGAATCACACTTTGGTCTTTGATGAACCAGCAGTCTCAATCTCCAGGTCTAAAGAATAATCCCAAAGTCTAAAATTGCAGTTCTCTTAATGACCACTTGAGGTTAGCTTCAAAAGTGAGTCCATCGCTCTAGAGCTTACAGCTTGTGTGGTCAGGTCATTGATATCGCGGTATTGCGTGGCTCCAATCTCGGACCGTACTGCGCAGACTCTGGCTCCAAAATAGCATCAGTTTGGCCAGTGCAACGGCGAAAAGTGGCGACACTTTGTCCATATTTATACAGTCTATAATATTAGTCAATAAAATTCAGTCAGTGGTATTAGGCCTACAGATGTGGGCTCGTTACAATTTCAGAAAAAAATAGCATATATATACTGTAACAAGAGTCTGGAAATCTATCTTTGTTAATTTCTTATTCAGAACAGTGGACAAACTTCTATCAGAGAGCAGGGTGAAACAGCAACGAGTGCTGCACAAGTTTTGAAGTATGTGTTCATGATGATACGGCATTACACAGAGATAATGACAGGAGATGGTGAAGCACAACTAATGGCAGCTCTCATAGGCCTTAAGCCAGGCCCCATTAAGCAGCTGTAATGCAAAGAGCACACAACCCAAGCAGAGGAAACACAGAAACCCAGCTGAAGGGCACTTATCAGAGAACAAGTACACGGAGGAGTGGGTGTCCCGGAATCCATCCATCGCTCCCGGAGGGTAAAAGTGGTTTCTTATCAGTGGCAGTAGTGTTATCGTTAGGTTTGATAATCATATATACCATGTTTTTTCCTAGATATTCTGATATGCTCCAAAATACTAGTTTTTCTCCATCCCTCTCACTAACGCATGCCATATTTCCAAATTTAAACACAAATCAGAGACACATTTATTTCCACTCATAAGGTCAGTCGTCCTTAACAGTCCAGCATAAAGGTCTAAATTAATAATCTCCCCTGTGCTTGCCTTTCCTTTCCCCCCAGGAGTTTCTGCCACATGCTTTTTGGAGCATAATGATGCAAGCTGGGCCTCTCACCCTAAATGACAGAGAGGGGGCTGTGGACTCAAGGTGAAGGAAAAGTCCAGAGGAGAGACAAAGAAACAAAGGAAGGTAGAGAGAGAGTAGTCACATACAGATAAAGAAAAAGAGAGAATAAGGTTAAAGAGAATACAAGATATGAAGAGGAAAGAAAAGAAGAAAGGGCAAGCTGGCCGCCGAAGAATGATGAAATATTTAAGGGAACAAAGAAAGTAGCAGACAGAGAGGAGGAGCAGAGGAGGCTCTTACCAGACAGAGATTAACTCCTCTCTGTCAGACCACCTGCCTGCTCTACAGCACACACACATCTACACACCGAGCCAATTTAAACGCCATTAAATATTGATATTTTCCCGATTGAAACACTCTCAACGTTAGCATCAAAAAGATTTCAATATTAACGTCACTTGAAGAACTTAAGCTTTATTTTCTAACGGACAATATCCTGACAGCAATGGCTTCAGATGTCTTCTTATCCCTGATACACAAATGCTAATGCAAGGCAAACATGAGTATTTATCGACATATAAATGTTGAAAACATTAGGAGTTTGCATGCGTTTGAATATAGCCTTTAAGTAAAGATAATTGAAATTGTGTTTTAAGAGAAAATTTCAAAAACGGGCAACATGAAAGCAAGCTGATTTATGTCTGAGTGCACAAATCTCATCTGCTCTGAAATGAAACAGCTCTGGCCTCGGTTCAAACTCGGAAAACAAAATGGCACTGAGCCACTTTCATCAGATTATTGAAATCCATCAGCTGTGTGGAATGATTGATCAGACAGCGAGCTATGATTTCAGATCTGTAAAGATATTACGTCCGGTGACTGCTGATGGAGCACGTTGACTTCCAGGCACCGGGATCATTGTTGATTTAACGCAGTCCTTGAAGAGGGCCAGTACCCTCTTATGAGTTTAACACAGACAGTAGGTCTGTCTGGTGTCTGACGTTGTAGCCTAAAGCATCTTGAGAGACTGTAGGTGGGTGAGCTGTTTTCATTGTGCTTGTGTCTTTTTGCTGTCTTCAAGTGTACAACACAAATGATCCTGTCTGTTTTCTTTTCAGTTATTAGGTGACCAATCATTCCACAAATTTTAATAACGAGCCTATGAGCAAGTTAAGCACTGCAGCATCTCAGTCACAGCAGGAAAGCAATGAGGGTTGGATGTTTCTGCCTCGCTGTCGTACTGTCATGCCTTAAGCTTCTACTTCAGATCTATGTCTTAGCCTACGCTGTAGCTTCACACGCACCTCACAAGAAATAAAACCACACCTTGTGTCGACGTAGACTGCGACAGCTGTTCTGAAATACATTCCCTCGTCAACGTCTGACAGAGAATTCGCCATCGTCCTGCCTCCTACAAAAACTATCAAGGCTTTTCTGCATTGCAGTGATTTTAGTAAAAGCAACGGTCGCTCAGCACTTTAGTAGCGTAATTACAGAACTACTGCCAATAGAAGCAGCATAGGCTGTCACGTAGACTCTGTGTAGAAGCATAAATCTGGCTTTACTGGGACATGTGTTAATTCTATTGCTATGACAAGTGTCACAAAATGTCTCCTCTGAGGAAAGACCTAACCTGGCTCATTATTGTGGATCATAATGGTGCTACAATATGGCCATTACTTCTCCGGAACATCATATATTATTCAGTTTTTCACCAGTCTGAGAAAAGCTACTTTCTTACATAAACTGGACGAGGCTTAGAAGTTCAGAACTGTAGAGCCACATTATGATAATCCTGACAATCCTGCTTGTCAGTGACCAGACGGACTGAACACGCTTTTTCTATTCCTACCTCCTAAATCTTTCACTGTCTGTTTTGCTCTCTCCGTCTTTCCTCTCTTCCATGTCCTTTCCCTTTCTCTTTCACTCACTCTGTCTCTCTTCACAGGATCGGAGGGATGGAAAGTGCGAAAAAGCAAACCTAAACAGAGAAGTGCCAAACCATCTGCCGAGCTGAGGGCTTCTCCATTCCAGACAGTGACCGTCTGAACCTTGGCAACAATCACTTGCGCTGCTAGAATACTGATCCTCTCGTAATATGATAATTAATACAAGAAGGAACAGAACAGAACTATCTAAAATGTATCGACAGATTTTCCAGTATAACTAACTAAATGCCAAAAAATATATAAATCATATGTGGTTTTCATTTCAGGTAGTACTTTTAGATGATTTGAACACATATTTTAAAATATGATCGTACATTCAATTGATTTTTAATAGTGCCTTGTTAAGCCTGTTCTACTGCATATATGTTAAAAAAAAGAACACAAAAATAAAAGAATAAGAGTCCAAAGTCTCACTGGAGCTTCATAGGGTCACCAGGAGACCTTATCACAATATGAAAGTGTTGTATGTGTGGTCTGTTTGGTAGCTGTTGAGATGTTCTGCTCTGGACCAGAGTATTGCAGAGACTAAAGCTTGTTAAATACTCTGCGAGAAGCAAGAAATTTGTTCTCTCTCTTAGGGCTGCGAGAACAAGAATAAAGTCCGTTTTGGCCAGGTAATTTATGCTTGATGAGAAACTCCAGTGCCGAACTCCAGGAAGTCCTCATAGGGTCCTCCCACTGCAGCATACGTCACATGTGCTAAGCATTGTGGGAGATGTGGGAGAAGATTTTGTTCTCGCGGCTACAGGAACGAGAACAAACTTCTCGCTTCTGCAGAGTATAACAACCTTAACTGGCTGACAATAGGTGTAGATACCGGATACCTGAGTAAAGCTGTTTGTCTGACAGAGGTACCCAAGGCAATAAGGTAAATAACATCCTCATACTTGAACCTCGAACATGTCCATATTATATTAGTGTGCCAGGTCAGTACTCTGCAATCTCCTTACTTCCAGTTTAATGGACAAATCAATTCACATGGAAAGCGGGGCCTATAGAGTAGTGGCCAGCTCTATGACATGAGCTGTAATTTCCATCCGTATTATGGATTTAATTTATCATTCGGACAAGCTGAGCTGTGGTTTGCTGATGCTGGAGAAGTTGGACCACAGAGTCACCAGACAAGAAGGGAGGTCGGGAATAAAAATGTAATAATATTAAAAGAGTATGAAAGACATAACAGACTGCTATCATGGGCAGGATGGGCAGGGCACAAAGAGGGTTAATGTACAAGAGGCTGCAGAAATTCTGGCACCTCTGCCAGCTTTAAAGAGGGGGAGGAACTCCAGATGTTCCTATTTATTCAGGGAGAAGGTCAAGAGGAAAGACTCCTAATGTGTTTTTCTACTAAAATAAGCAGGTTGAACTACAGTGAGTTGTTTGTAATGATACACTGACAAATCAAGCCATTAAATATTAAGATTGGTAGCATTAAGAACATTAAGAGTGTTTAAAATCTGACAGATTACATGATCAAGGAGATAATACTCTCTACCTCGCAGGATTTCTGACTGAGAATGTCTGTACAATACTGCCGTCTTCTTCAGCTTTCTGTTGTAATTAAAAAATGCCAACCAAAAGTGCATGTCTACAAACACAAACACACACAAAAATAGACAGCAGTAATCACCTTCTCATCTATGTGTGAGCTCGCTAAGCCACATTTGAAATGACAGTGTTCCCATATGTGGGTGAAGGTTAATGTGTTGTGAATCTGACCTATTTCTGAGAAGTCAGCATGTTGATGAGATCACCCAGAGGAAACCTACCACAGGACTGCAGGGCTAATGCTTCTGTCATCCCACCTCCACGTGTCTCCATACGTAAAATGTAAATTTTCCACTGCTGAAGAGCTTTATTATAAGGCTTATATAAGAGCATGGCGGTCTTTGGTAGCTACAGCAATATGCGGGGTAATTACTGTAGGGTCACTCATGCATATCTTTCCACTCTGTTGCATTGATCCAACCATTGACTTTCTGTCAATTGAACTACAGTACAGTAAGCGTATGTGTCCTAGTTTAAAAAGCCAGATGTAAAACACAGACCTAATTTCCAGATCGTCTATGGAGTCAAATATTTAATTTTAGATATTATTCCATGAGGGGAGCTTTATTAGAGCCCTCTAGTCCCTGATGAATTTGCTCACTTCCGAAGTCATACTTTAGCTTATTGTGTGATCTGTATCATCCTCGTTTCTCTGTGTCACAGATTTTCTGTATTGAACTGTTTTATGTGGACTGGATGGCAAACCTGTCACCAGATCAAAGACATGCAGGTTATAAAATGATCTGTATGACGCACTTTCAATCTCCCTTCAACTAGTCACATTGTATTAATATACTTTAACTTGTTAATAGTTCTGCAATTAAAATCTAACTTTATGATAGTGACAGATGTTTGTGTTATTAGCCTGCATTAATTTTAAGTGTAACTAATAAATTGGCAGAGGATCTTAGAGAAGTGGTTTGAATCCCCCTAAATCCATGGCTGAAGAGCCCTTGGGCTAGGTACCTAACCCCCTCAAATGGACGGGTTAAATGCAGAAAACCCATTTCAAATAAGGGATACAGTTTATTAATTTCTGTTTCCCACAATTACATATTCGTCGATATTATACTATACTATACTATATTGCATTTACAGTACAGTCTACATGTAGTAAAACTAGTTCAAATTTTTTCTTTCTGATTTCACAGAGTTGTTTTTTTCAGCCTTTAAAAATCACGAGCTACTTCAACTGATGAACAATGCTCAAAAGCACAACAGTGTAGTGGACTAGTGTAGGGACATAATTTACTATAATGTTTGTTCGGTGTACGTCCTACACGCCATTATGTGTTATTCTTTCTGTGTGGGTGGTGTGCTCCGTTTAATGGTTTGTGTTCTTTGTTGGTTTGTTTTTTTTTTGTTGGAAACTAGATAGACAGGGAGTTGGAGGTAACAAAGTTCAATAAAGAAAAGCAAGACATTTCTACATCTGCTTCGGCAATTTCCATAGAAGCTAATTTCACTGGCAGAGTCATAGGATGTTCTCCTACATAAGTGGAAAGGGAGGTTGAGACAAGGACGATTATTAGTCGGCTGCAATCTACAGTGTTGCCATTAGAGGTCACTAAATTCTACATACTGGACCTTTAATGGTACAGACACTGTTGATGCGCTTGAACACGCTGCAAAGACTACAGTCAACGGCCAGCTGGCACATATTTCGTACAGAGGAAATAACTTTATACCAGCAGGAGGCAGTAGTTCATATTCAACATTCAAAAGGGGAAACCAGAAGAGCAACTACGACAAACTGTCGTACAGTGCTGGTCTCTCTTGGAACATGCTGATAAATCGGTCTACAGTTCATTCATTCTAGGTGATCAGGTTGTTGTGGAAATATTTGTTCATTTTAATGTTCAGATTAGATGAAGATGTATTCATTCATTCATTCATCTTCTGTAACCGCTTGTTCCTGTTAAGGGTCGCGGTGTCGGCTGGAGCCTATCCCAGTAATCGGGCGAGAGGCAGGGTACACCCTGGACAGGTCGCCAGTCTATCACAGGGCTAACACAGAGAGACAGACAACCATTCACACTCACACCTACAGCCAATTTAGAATCACCAATTAACCTAACAAGCATGTCTTTGGACAGTGGGTAGGAAGCCGGAGTTAGATGAAGATGTAAAATGGGAATTTGTTTTACGCTCTTAGAGCTTCATTGATTTGTTTAGTTTGATCACATCCGTTTCTCTTATTGTGCACTGGTTCTCTAAGCTGAACAGCCAATCTTAGTGATCTCTCTGACTGTCTCGTTCTGCAAAAACTAGAGTCACATATGCTCAGGTCAGACATTGTCATGGTCCTTAAAGCTTAAGCAGTTATCTGTCAGGACCATTGCCATATACTCAAAATCAGAAATGCCCTTTTCAGAAGTTCAGAAGTGCTTTTCTGCCCTTTATGCAGCAGGATCGTGCATTTTAACTTCATTTATAAGCTCAGAAGTTTACTGCTTTCATTCTTCACTGTCAGAAGCAAATGCAAATATGGTGATTACACTGTTTAGCAAACAAAAGAAATTCAAGGACTGTCTGTTCAACAATTTGAAATAACACGGGCTGTGTACTGGTCTACTTACTGCATTATCATAACAATACAATTTCTATGTCTCCTTGGCTCAGTTGAGATACACATTGTAAACATCAGCAAAATAACAATCTAAAATTTCCAAAGAGCTCAGAATTAGGTGTCTGTTCTCAGTGGCAGCACTGAAAATCATTTTACGTGACAGGTTATATTCAACTATACTGACAAATATATTTTACTCAAAACTTATTGTTCTTATAGTCAGAGACAAAAGTGTAATAAATTCATTCAAATCTCATCCTTGGGTCCAAAATCTTGGAGCAGATTCATTATTACTTATGTCACAAAATATGAATATAAATGTATATAACCCATATTATGTCCTTACAGTCTCTTTTCCTCTCTCTTCCTTTCTGCAACATGCCTTTCCATGAACAATCTACATAAATATCTACATAAAATAACTTGGCACGTCAATACAGACTCAGCAAAGCCTCTCAGCTGCAGTCGGCCCCCGCACTGAAGAAGCTTGCGGCTGGAATGCAGACGCAGCTGGCTCTCAGCTGGTGAATCCATCCTGTAAACAATAACACACAAGGAAAATGCATACAATGGTTGGACATGTGGAGTCCAAAGGATTTCCCTGAGCAACAGGCCTTGTGGTCCTTTAACACAAAGTGTGTCGACCTTCCTTTTAACAATTTCTTGTTGCCCTAAAGCTTGACACTAAATTAGAAAAAAGGTTGGAGTAGATTTCTAAACAAGGCGTTGACATGAATGAGCAGACCGATGTCTTTTATTATCACATGTGTTTTCTGAATGCTATAAAACAGTGTGAAAATGTTGAGGAGTACACAACTACAGCCAGCACAGTTCGTGTTTGACATAAGTGGAGAAGTATGAATACTAATGTCCAATAATTTCTAAAAGCTCTTTGTTTTCTCGTCTCCATTGTTGGACTGTTCCTTTTTTTAACGGACAGACATACCCACTGTGTTACCATAGTGGCAGCAATTGAAATTCAGACAGCTGGAATTAATAAGAATTTCTCCAAAAATAAGAGCCGACCGACATTTATGCCAACGTTTCTCAGTTGTGATGAAAAATATCTGGCAACGACTCTGAAGGAGGACTTAATAGTACTGTGAAATGAATTCCTGTGTAAATCAAACCCAGTGAAGCAGTGTCAAACTGTGCCTACACAAAGGTTTCAAGCTTTACAGAAGAAGTGAATAACATCGACCATCTTGTGACAATTCGATGTTCTGCTGGGAAACTTCTGGACATGTGGATGTTACTTAGACATGTTCCACCCACCTAGACCACCACATAGCAATGACACTACTTGATGACAGCAGCCATCCCCAGCAGGATGCAGCCTGACGCAGACACACACACAAAAACGCTTTAGGAACAACTCAAAAAAACATGAAGAACAGCACAAGGCGTTGACCTGGCCTCCAAATACACTAGATCCCAAACTGCTCAAGTGTCTATGGGATGATCCACAGAAGGCCCTCCCCTCAACCCACAGGACCCAAAGGCCCACAAACAACATTCTGTTGTCAGACACCACAGGACACCCTCAGAAGGTCCATGTACATTCTCTGATGACTGTTTTGGAGGGACAAGGGAGACCTACACAATATTAGGAAGGTGGTCATAATGTTATACCTGAGCGGTGTATATATCCCATTTAGGCTGGTTGCTTTAAGATTAAGAATATTTAAAATTGTTTTGTTCTTTCTTTCTTTCTTTCTTTCTTTCTTCAAGGAGCTATTTGGTTATATGATTCTTGATCAATAAAAAGCTTCCACCTGCTTACAAAAAGGGCGAAATGCTCGGTCTTAACTTCTTCTCTCTGCAAAACACCCTGACTGACCACTTTCAGTCACTGGTGTAACATAAAGTAGACTCTTCAGTACCTTAAAGAGATAGTGTCGTTTCTTTGAGGTGGACTTGCATGAGGTACTCTTACTCTCCCACTTTAGAGAAGCATACAAGAGTACCGACATGAAAGTCAAGCAATGAATTGCTGTGGACGTGGTCAGCAGGTAATATTTTAGATTGCATTTAGATTGCATTGCCAAAAACACTATTTTTACTGGTGTGTTTGTGCTCATGTCTGCTTTTGGAGTGTCAGATCACAGTATATACAGTACTTTCTCACCCTGATCAGGTGCTGACAGTCCACTCTTCCATTGCTCTCATCCGCTTCTCAAAAGCTGGGAGCGTGCCAACCACCACCATACTGTAGGCAATACACTGACGATGAATAAGTACCTCATACAACCCCTCTTCAAAGAAACCAAACTATCCTTTAACTCCCTCCCGCTGCGTGAACACTGCCAACACAGCAGCACCAACACCCCAAAGTCTTAAAGACCACCGAACCTCACTTGGGATTCTACTGCATCTCTCTCTTTCCTCCTGCACCACCTGGGTCCTGATCTCCTCAAATTGCAATTGAACTTAAACAGGTTTCGCTATTAAACTGGATTGATTTGGCCAAACTCATCATACAAACTGCTGACACACCAGGCTTTATCTGCAGCTCAAAGCTGGCACTTTCACCATATCCTGGAGCCTTTTTAAGAGGCTTATGTATTTATGGGTCAAGTGATCTTCTCATGTGCTGAACACGGTTTGTTCAGGACCCACCGTAAAATATATTTTTTTAGAGCATCTCTAACTGTAACACAGATAGTTGCATGGTTATTAAAAATATGTCTGATATTAAGAATGAGTAGTAGAAAAGCGAGGTAGGACAAAACTGAAGTATTCTCTGCTAGATACTAACATCTATATTTACACAGCGTTCAGTGCCCATAGGCAAAATACTGAGCTGAATCCGACCCCGGTGAACTCTGATGCGGATGTCTGAGAGTTTGTGTGTGTGCGAGAGAGGGAGTGTGGGTGGTAGTATCATGTTTTTTCAACGCGCACACGTTGCACTCTTACGTACACTCAACTCTTCAGCTCATAGCCCTCGAGTAAAATCCCTGCAGCATGATGCACACAAGGATAAATCCATAATCTGTATGTTATGCCAGATGTGGTATGTATGTCATAGAACATCACAGAGCATCCATCTTAACCAACAGCATACCAAGCAATAAACAAATCACATTAAGCCGCACTGATGATAACACCTTAAATGTGATGTTACAACACATAAAAAAAAAACACGCTGCATGGAAACGCAGCATTGCTACTGTCAGCCTAAGCCTGGGAATGTGATGTGGGATAACATCATCCATGGCACTTCATTAAGGGTCCCAACTGGGCAGCTACTGTTTAACTGAGAAAATGGACCACCCTCATTCTCACTGCAGTGGCTGCACTGCAATGTCCTGCATCGTTGACATGCACTGGACACTGCAGCTTCACCACTGCAACTTTAGGGATGAAACATGATGATACACATTTTTTTCTGTGCCTGTCTTTCCTAAATAGTACAATTTTGATTATATTAAATGTTAAAATTTGAGTTATGTCATTGGTCCCGTTGCTCATAAGGGGACATTTTAATACAAAGTGCAATTCAAAGATCTGGGACGTGGCAACATCATCACACCAGGTGATGGAAAAAGAAATGTGACAATTAAAGAGAGCGTAAACAATGCCCGCTTGTTGCCATTTTTTTTTTTTATCAGCATAGCTACCACTTTATTTAGTGGAAAGAACCCAGTAAGCAACCTGAGGTACAGCACATCTGTAACTGCACTGCAAAGGGAAGGATGAGGAAGCAAGACGTTGGTCTAAATGTAATGTTAATTATTAATTAATTTAGAGTTTCAAAAACAATTTTACTTAAAACTAGTGGAATCAAAGATGCGTGCTATTTCTGCAATATTTTCCCTCCATTTGGAACATCTTAAGTATGAATTCGCTTTTGTTCAGCTCTTTCAAGGCGTTATACTTTTTAAATCCAATGAGCTTTCAGGCTTGACGGTGCTCTGAGGGTTGTAGCTTCTGTCATGTTTTGAATCTCCCTCACACATGGAATAATCCCGTTGTGCGGTCTAAAACTGCCTAAAATCAATTTTTTTCTTAAACCTGTCTAATCGACTTACTGTCTATATTTCTTGCTTGGTTGGGCATCCCATATGGTTTTGGTGAGTGACTCATATGAACCTGAGTCAGTAAAAAGAATTTAGTTTCTCATCACTAGTATATAGTCCTGCCTTTCTCTTTGTCGGTGGGGTTACCACCATTGATGTTTTCTAGTGTTTCTGGTTTCCGTTCCTTGTTTCTTCCCTGTTCTTGTCTCGCTTTTGTTTTTGGATACGTTGCCTACCCAGCACCGTTTTTTGTTCCAGAATCAGTACATTTTCATTAAAGTTTTTTTTTGTTTGTTTCTTGTTTCTGTCTCCCCTTTTATCTGGATTCTCACCTCCACCTCCTCACCACACATCACAGCACAAGGGAGCCGTTCATATGGACTTTTCTTGTGAACACAACAAACAGGACCCCACTTGAAGGCAGCATGTGTTTTTTATGGCAGGAAGCTAGCCACGAGGACCTCCTGAGCTTGTGGTTACATCATGAGAAATCGTGTACACAAAATGTGCGGCGACCTTCAAGTGATAACATCAGCCGTAAGTTGAGAGAACACTGCTGCTAGGCAACTGTTGGCACCTAGAAGCCAATGAGGCTAACAATTTTGCAAGATAAGCTGGTAACGTAATGTTTGAAATGCAAAGGTTTGGATACAGCTGGTAGTATCAGCATATCCCTAAAGGAAATTATAAAAATTATGAAAAAAACTGTATACAACTAAATTCTAACATATAAACTCACCATCTAGGGCAGTGATTAACTCCATCAATTGTGCAAAATAATTTTCTACAAATGTACTGAAGATGTGGAGGGATTCATCTATTATCTCATGGTCATGTTGGAAGTACCAGCCGATCATACACTGTTAAAATACTTTTTACCACCAGTCAGTATGTGTCAGTATATACAGAATCCCACACTCATCCACATACAAAGTAAAACTCCCATCTTTCATGATGAACTTATTGCTTTGTCCCCAGGCCCACAAACAGGAAGCACATCCTATGTCCTGACTGTACAGACTGCACACAAATACGTTTGTATAGCTATCTTTGTGAGGACATTCATTGATCCATTCCCTAGCCCCTTACCCTAACCCTCTCAACTAAGTGCCTAAACCTAATCCTAATCCTAGCCATAACCAAATTGTAACCTTCACCCTAAAACCAGTTCTTAACCCTCAAATAGCCTTGTAAAGAAGTGAGGACCAGCCAAAATGTCCTCACTTTGCACAAGTATCCTCACTCGGATGGTGTAAAACTGGTCCTCAGAAAGATAGCTGTACAAGAGCACACACACACACACACACACAGGACGTGTACTTAATCTCAGCTAAAGGGGAATGCTACTAATGCTCACCCTCTTCTGTGTTTTTATGTCCTCTAAGGGAGGTTCACAAATAATTTCACATGATTCCTTCCTCCTCTTTCATTTCAGCAACTCTCCCAAAGGGGAATCCAAAAATGAGCACTTTCATCCAACAAAAGCCACAACAAAGCGTTCCCCTGTGTGCTTCCCTCGCTGAATTCAAGTCATATTTTGGCAAACGGCTATCACCTATTCAGGATTCTGCACTGTGTGAATGCATTCGCAGTGGAGGAATGATTTATGCAGTTGCACAAGGAAAAGAAGAGTTTCCCAACTCTTGTGAAAGTACATTTCAGATTTTTCACATGGAATTGTAAAGTAGATTTTTTTTACAGAGTCACACAGACGCACACACTCAAACACACTGAGCAGGGTAAGGAAGCTTTCTGACAGGCAATGAGCTCATGAGACCTGAATGTCTTCCTGTGGTGAATGCTTTTCTGTGACTTTCTCACAACTATTCCCCCTCTTTTTACTCACACGTTTTGTCCGCCCGTCCTCCTCTTTACAACTGATTCTTTTATTAACGCCATTTAGAGCAAATATAAACAAACAAACAAACAAAAAAAGCTTAATTCTGGATTTAGCTGTTGTGGATTTTCCCACTGCGAGACCAGCAGGTTTTGGGTTGCTAGGTTAGTGATTTAGCTCTCAGTTTAATGTGAGTCTGAGAGAGCGTGGGGGTAAACATTAAGCTTGAAAAATAGCTTAATAGTCTATCTATGACTATCAATGATCTAAATAAGACTCAATGAAGATTTGTGGTGGGCGAGGTGCACCGAATAACGAATCTAGACAGTTTGAGTGTGCCATTGCTTGAATGTCTACAGCTTACCTACAGCAAATGTTTGTTTTCTAATTTATTTTGATATAAACTCAATATAAATGCATATCAAACAAGAGAAGAATAGCTAGTGTTTGTATCTCGGATCTAATCTTGAATAGTTTTATGCTCTGAGGGTCTTAACAGCCTTACAGTTAACAGCAGAAGCTGTACCATAAACACTCCGAAAATGGCTTTCAGACGTCTTTCCAACCACATATGTGTGCCCGACATCAGAGCAGAGTGGGCCTCCTTCATAATTGGGGTGTTTGCAGATATGTAATTGCAAACACACTCAACACAGCTGGAATGCTACTTTGAATTATATAGGATTCTCGTCAGTGGGTTGAATCCAAAGACTTTGCTGGAAAGAAACGTGCATTTATGTGCATGTGTTCTTGGACTTTGTGAGGACCGGGTTTTAGACAAGGTTGTGTGTGTGTGTGTCCTCTGGGAACAGACATCATTTATCACCACATGGAATCCCTCGGGGAGCGTTTTTGCTGGTGTCTCAAGGAACAAAAAGGGGGTACTCCAAAGGCCAGTTCTCCCCCTCCTTATCATGGTCACTCTTCTCCTCCCTCAGCGTCCCTCTGTCCCTCTGTCCTTCTTCCCTCCCCCCTTCCATCTCCAGCCCTGGCACACTGCTCTTTCTGTGGTATCCTACCAAAAACAACTGGACCATTTAAGGGGTCGCTGTGCAAGTTGCAGCTTTCTAATCAAGGGGGTATTCAATAGAACAGCCCGAATGGTCTGTGCAACTATTTCAGTGCCAGCAAGTTGCCATTATGCTTTATGGCACATTTGAGTAGTTTGATAAATGCTTGGAAATGGTTCTTAATATGAAATAAAATTCAGTCCTTCTGTGCTTTTACTGCCCAAAGTCTCTGGCTGGAGCCAGTTTGGTTAGACTCTGGGCTGGGTGACCTCAGTCTTCTGGAGAGGTCACTTTCTTTCACAGAGAAGTCCCGTTGTGGCCATTTTGCCTCTCCCTTGAGGCCTGTGGATTGTGAGCGAAACTAAAACTGACAGGAAGGTAACGCAGGGCAACAATCAATGCTAGGGGCAGCTTCTGTTGCCCCCTGTGTTGTTGGAGGGGGGTCTTTTATGGCACAAACTGAAGCTGGTTATTTTTATTATACTGTTGCTCCTTCTTATTGGATTTAAAAGAGCAGCTTTGAGATGCAGGCTTTCATTTGATCATGTGATCAAGCTATAACTGTACAGGCCTGTGGATGCACACACATATTCAGTTGGTTTTAAGTCAAAAGAAAGCAGAAAAGCAGGTTTGTTCTTTGGCTGGTGTCATAATATCTCTCATACTCTGCGCCTATTTAGCAGTAATGGGCATTATCCACCCACCTACACATAATATGTCTGCCAAGTCACATTTGTGCCACTTCCATCCATGTCCACACACTCATACACACACAAACATGTAATCACAGTAATCACAAAGCAGATGCAAAGACAGTGTGCAGGATATAGTATTAATTATTTCATGTTGTGCTGCACAAAGCACCTCACTCAAGAAGCACATATCCTGTTATTAATTTTCATTTGCAATATTCCACGTCATGACCACAAGATTTTAGATATCAGTGGTTTGTAGATATGCTACGATAAATCTCAACAGCCCTTCCCTTGGTCCAGATGTACACACAGTGATAGGATAACTGACTACTGTATTTGCAAAATGATGATTTCAGTGGAGCTGAAAGTGAATATCAAATTAAAATAGTTTAAAAACTGCACACATTGACTTTCTTTTAGGGACAAAACAGGCATACATAAGTCAGGATACAAGTACTGAATACGTCCAGAGAGAATAAATATTTGTGGGATGCTACGGAGCGCCCATGGGCAACCATACGTGCCATGTACTAAAAAGAATAGACATCTCTAAAAAGGACAGTCTTTGCATTACTTTTTATTTTGATTGATGAAAACCACTAAGCTGTGGATCATCCAAGTTCTTAGAAGCTCCTCTGTTATAAATATAAAATATAATGACATCATCCAGCAATCTAGGGAAGCAGTAGCTCCAGGTATTTTACAAATCATATTATAATTTTCAATTTGAGGTATTACGATATTTGGTGGCAATATACGGGCTAAACCTCCGGGCCCCAAGACATCACTGCCAGCAGACTAAAGTGTTGGTCTTAAAGAGCTTATAGTGCTGTCTCACTGAGGACTTGGGCCGTGCTTGAAAGCAAAAGCAATGGATTTAAACTTGCAGTGACCTATTTCCTCCGTCAGTGTTGATTTATTTATTTATTTATTTTTTAGTAGAGCAAATGTTTGCTTGTCTCGGCCAGCTTATCAAATCAGCTTCTAGTTCTGCACATGCTCACAGGTTTGCATTCATCAACTCTAATCCTGGATGTACATTTTAAGGTATGGAAACACCAAACTGACAATAAAAACCTATTGGTAAACATGTTTTCTGTTTGCATGAAAGGAAGCTCCGCAGTTTGTTCATTCTGGATGATCATGTCGTCATGAAAATGTTTGTGTATTCTAATGTTCAGATGTGACGAAGCTCAAAAATGATCCCTGATTCTCTAAGATGTAAAAAGGCCATCAGAGAGCTCTCTCTGATCTCTCAACTTGTTCTGCCTCCAAATCAAAGCCAGCGACATGGCTCCGACTAGTGCCAACGGTGCTGGACACACCACAAAAACCAGGGCCACGGACGCTGACCGACAGCCCAACACCAGAAAACCATTGGCTTGGTGCGCCCTTAGACATGAACAATACTCAAAACGTGTCCAACAGCTGCAGTATCTGGACAAATCCCCAGGCTGGGAATAGAAATACAATTGGAAGTAATGGTACGATTTCCGTGTTTTTTATATTCTTATCTGATCAACTCTGCTGCTTTGATCACTTGTTGATTTCCCAAAGGTCAAAATAAGAGAACATGTTTGCATTGATCAGCGTAGCTTTGCATTAATACCTTAACGTTGACACTCCTGACAAATACAGATATTTTTCTGGTGCTGTCCCATGAATTTTTCATCATGCAAAGTGGAGGTTCTCCCATAAATGTACTAATTTGTACTTTTGTGTTGTTTGTAGTTGACTGATGCTCATAAGCTAACACAACATGAACAGTACATGCTACATTGTGGCTACTTTAAAGAGATGACAGCAGCATCATTGTGTAAATGTCTATGCCCCCATTACAAATCTATGCTGTAACAAGAAGAGGTCAGGTCAGACAATACAAGCCTTAATCTGATACTGACGACGTATCATTGCGGGGCCTTTCTCTTGTCGGCCTGTGTCTATGTGCAGAGGGGAAGAAGGCTGTTTAGCCCTGTCAGCATAGAAGCTCTTGTCCTGTATCCGTCCCAAGGTGACTTCCCTGCTGTTGGCAGGCAGAGCCAGACTCTCTCTCTGCTTCTCCCACACACCATCTATCAGACACCACTGGGTAATTTGCTTTCATACCTTTTTTTATTTTTTACGAAGATGGCAAAGCGTGTTTCAGTCTTCCTTCTTTTTTTTTCCTCTTACAACTAAATGCCTTCCTCCTCTGCTCATTTCAATAATTGCATGTAGGAATCAAAATTCAAGCAAAGGCTGCCTTCGACCTTGTCTATAATCAGATTTGGGTTGAGGCTCGGTGCCAGCACATGAGCACCTGACCTTTTCCTCTTCCAGCTCTCACGGTGGAGAACGTCCACCCACGCAGCAGCACACACACCTCCCACATGATCTCGCTCGCACACCAGCAGTGTGTAAATTGTACTTTCAGAGCAACTGTCTGTGAATTAGCCAGAGGATTGCAGCCTGGAAAAACGATTCTCACCATTCTCCAATAAAAAAGAACTTGGGTGAAACTTTGCAGCTGTTGGCATAAATATGAGTAAATAGGACATTGTCCTGTGCCTACAGTGGGTCATCTATTTTGGTCCAAGTTAATTCTCTACATAGGAGTAGGTGCGCCAGTTTCCTCAGTCTCTCTCTCTGTTAATTGATTAAGAGGATTCAACTGGCTGCTGCATGTTAAGCACAGACTACGACCACCAACGCACACCTGAGTACACAAACACTCACCCTACTACTAAGACCAGCTTGAGACTGCTAATGCACACACACAAACGCTGACGTTCTCCCTTGAGAGAGGACTGCAATGACCTATATCTACACTGGACGCAGCGTCATTTTCACCAGACTGATTTATGATTGATCAAAACCAAGTCTTAAGCTTCAAAAGTTGTAGTCTGCCTCCCTCTAATCCCTTATGTAGCTTCAGTCTCTACAATGTGACTGTTTTGTGTGTCACTTTTCCATCTGTTCATTAGGCAGACACCGCAGTAGCACACTGACTCCACCAAAATCCGAAACACTCAAGCTTTGTTTCTGTGCGAAGAACTTGTCCTCAGTTCGCATATGATAATATTTCTGTTAATTAGTGCCATAAAATCACAATTTGTCTAAGCTGCGAAAGCTTTAGAAGACTCTGCAAATGAACAAAACACCAAATCAGAATGGAAGCGATTATCTGACGAAACAAATGAATTAAACACGTGAAAAGAACAAAACAGTCAAAAAATATTACCAATATTACTACAATAAAACATGCAGAAGATTATAGCTCCAATTCTGTCTTCAGATGTCAGGCCTGATTCAAAAATAAAATAAAGTTTAAACTGCTCCTACGCACATAAAATAATAACTTCCTCATGTCCGGAATGAATTGTCACCACCCGGTAAAACACTGCAGATGTGAGAATGTAATTGATTGTGGTCTTATCACAACCGGGCTGCCTTATTAATGAGAGGACAACTACACGAACACACATGAACACACATCCTCAGGCAGTCTGATGACCCGGCTCCACACGGGAACTCCAACACAGCTTAAAAACTCCTCCTAACTCGCCCACTGACAGACACACACACACAAACACACCCATACACACGAGAATAGCTCTTAAAATAACCTTTACAGTTGCAACTCTGACCTAAAATCAGCAGTGACATCCTTAAAGTTGTTCTCCATCCCAAGCGGTCTTACCTTTGTGACAGTCATGCAGAATCAGTGAGTGAGGAGCAGGGCCGGTGTCCCCTACAAGCAAAGAGCAATGCCGCAGGAGTGGCAAAGTGATGAGGAGGAGAGGAGGGCAGCGCTGCTGAATATGCAGAGAGAGAGAGAGAGAGAGAGAGAAAAGAGGAGGGGACAGACAGGTTAGAGTGTCTGGCTCACTAAGTACGGAGGGGCAGATTGCTGCTGCAGTGAAGTAATGGCTGGCAGTCGGCGTGCGGTTGGTTACTACAACAGGGAAAAGCTCCCCGCTAGGATACACCCCTCCCTCTTCCCTCACCAACTGCACACACGCACAGTGATGATGCACTCAAAGTCTGGCTGCCCTACTCTCTCTCTCTCCCTCTCTCTCCCCGGCAGAGCGTCTCTCGCAATATGATTAGTGATGGGCTAATACAGATTATTGATGAGCAGTCTGGCAGGGCTGCAGGAGGAATCAGTACTGCCTGGGACAGGAGAGGACTGCAGAAACAGAGAGGAGGGAGGGAGGGAGGGAGGGAGGGAGTTGGACGCTGTGTCGCAGTCTGCTGCTCAGGCATGGAGCTAGCTGCACGTCATCCGGTGTGTATGCATATATGTGTGTGTGTGTGGCTGTGTTAGTGCATTAATGAGAAGAGACAAGAGACAACAACTGAAAAACAGTTCTCGGAACTAGGCGCATACAAGGGCACGTACAAATGGACGCACAAAAGACGCACACACACAGCTGGACATTGAAATCTGTTCTTATGTGGACACTCTTTAGTTAATCTTAATTTACCGTAACCTTCAATTTCTTCATGCATACTTTAACCTAACTCTTTACTTTAGTCTTGATGTTATCGCTCATCAAAATGGCATTGGAATCAAACTGTGAAACCAACTGATGATTTTGATGTACCCTACACTTGATGACAGTGCAAACTGTAACTAACATCAAGCTCAACCATGTACTTTTACTTTAAATGCTGTCATCATGTCTATATCTGGATTAATCTCTCAAACAAAGCAGATATGGTGTGACACGTTCATTCTGGAGTACTTGTCTTTTGCTTTGTTTTTTTTTTTTCCCCTCACAAGCGTATCCAGCCACACTCACAGTGTAACACATCTTTGACAGAATAATTGTCTGAAAAGAGGGATGCTCGAGAGAGGCCAAGATTCCAACTCAGTTACCATGGCTTAACTTCCCACAGCTGAGTGAGAATCTTCTCTAGTGGCTGCAACCCACAATACTGGCTTTGTTGTGTGCATCTACATGTAAGCACTGCAAAAGCACTGTAAGAGCCTGCACATGCTGGAGTAAAGGTCACTGTCCATTGCAGGCAGAGTGTTATGGTTTTCTTTCTGTTTTTTTCGTTTGTTTGTTTTGTTTTTGTTTTTTTGCAGCCCCTCATATTGTCATTCAGTGGTCACTTCGCTCTAAAGCACCATCTTTAGGAGTGTCATCTGGGCCCCATTCTCAGCATTTCCTGTCTGGAACAATACTATTTCCTGTGTCTGATTGCATGCTATGGGTGAGGGGAGAATGTCTTAAAAATCTATGAGAAAATACATGGAATACAATGTGTTACTAAAGCTGATTGTGAGATCATTGGCCCTAATTCAATAAAGTCTGATGAGGTTTGGCATTTAAAAGAACAAAACACGCATTTGTTTGACCTGTTCTCTCACACACAAGTTTGAAACTTACATGTTTTGCCGTAATACAGATTCACGTACGTAATCTTTCCAGTTTACACCATTAAAAAGGTGTGGGGGGAAAATACATCATCCGCAGGGTGGAGGTGGCAAATGTGGGAACCTGCAGACCTGGAGGAGCCACCATGTCTCATATGTTCCACCACATGCCTACATGCTCCTATTCAAAGAAAGAGAGGTGGAAGGAGAGAACAGAAAATTATAATTATAAATTATAAACACATTCATTTTAATAAATAACATTCATTATCCGGCTTAGCTTTATTCTTGACATCCATCATTCTCTTCTTTTCCAGTGAATTATACAATGTCTGTTTTGGATTAGGGATTTCAGCTCCTTGTTTACTAGTCTCAGACAGCTTTATAACCACAAGGAACCCAGCAAAATTAACAGTTTGCTGCCATCTTGTGGCAGAATGATATCATTACCTTAAAAGGATGTAGCCTAAATCTATGAAGTAGTTTTGGTTTTAAGACAAAATAACAATAGGGCTTCTATCTCTTACTTTCTGATCAATTATTTTCTAATGTAGAGTAAGTTTATATTATACAAAGCAGTAAAAAAAACGGCAATAAAAAACAATATTACTCTACAAAGAGTACAGTGCGAATTCTATGCGAGAAATAAAATCTGCCATCATCCCCCAACGTCAGTTAATGAAAGATATTATTGTGGGGACAATAATCAGGGCATTGGTCATTAGCAAAAGCAAATCTTATCCAGAAAATAATAATAGCTCATTTGACAATACTTACTGCTATTTTAAAGGCATTTTAGGCATTTTAACTAATTTCCTTGGTAGGAAATTCGAAGACCCTTAACAGGAATAAGCTGTTACAGCAGATGAAGATGAAATTCAAAGATGATCCTCTTCAAAAAAGATGGCGACCGGAAGTGACAAATGATACGTTCACGGTGATAAGAAAAGTTGGAATTTTTTTTACGTGATAGTTTTTTGTTTCAGGTTGTTAGCGGAGTCCTCAAACCACCTGAACTGTCTGTGGAATACAGGTAGGTGTCACAAAATTACTTTTGTCTTGTTTTATCTTTGTGTTGTATATTAGTTAAACATCAGAACAAACTAAAAATAACTGTTAAAACTGAAGCACAAGCTTAGAAAATAGGGAAACGTTTTGTTTTTATTTTGTATCCTACGCTATCATTTAGCATCTTTAGCATTTAGTTAGCTAGCTAATAATCCAAGCCACACAAGCTAATATTGTTAATGTTAGCTAAACTAGCAGCCTACAAGCTTTATTCTTAGAAAGACTCGTCAATTAACCATTAGCTGCTTATAATCAAAACAGGATTTCATAAATAGTTTTTGTTGAAGTTTTGTTCATAGTGCTGGAGGAATTTCATTGTAGTGTAACTGCATCTAGCTTCTTAAATCCAGATGTTAGGCTACATCACATCTGATATTTCAGATGAAGAGAGCTAGCAAACCCTCAAGACACATGTTATATCAAGTTTTGTGTAGGCTTGCATGTTCATATGCGTCTTTCATCCAGCCAATTCATATTTATGGATTAATTATGATTATGTGTAGTTATCACTCACCTCTCACGATTCTTTGGCAAATTTTCACAGTCAAACAAACAAGGCATCTACCTACCTATCTATCTATCTATCTATCCCTTAGTACAGCCCCTGAGTTCATCAGAGCTGATAAACCCCAAATTGCATCACTTAAGATAACAATTGGCAGCAATAACATATGTTGTTAGCTTTCCAGAAACCCGAACCTCTGCCAGCAGAAGCCACAATACACTGGTACATGATCATTATCCCCGTTGACGCACATTGGTGCTCAGTGGAATCCCACATGATTCATTCTCTAACTTAAGTGCGAAGCAGCGTTATTATTATGTTGGCATTATTTAATCCATCCGCTCAGCAGATGACTGCTACAAAAGATAAAACACAATAATCAGATGAAACCAACCACTGTGCCGCTGCCTCAAACTGGCTGCCTCTCATAGAAAATAGGAAAAGACGTGCAAGAAGTTCGCCTAGGGGCTGCTGTTCCTTAACCCATCAGCTGACGCACCATTCGAAAAACCACATTGTAATAACAGTCGGTGGAATGACGAATCTTCCAGACTAAAGGCGGCTTGAAGAGGCAACTCAAGAGATGAAGTGTTAAAGCAATTTAATGCTCAATGTGAGGCTGACACATTGGGTTGAAACGTCCAATGTGGCATCCCAGAAACTGAGCTGTACTAAAAATGGTTTCTATCTGCAGTTTAAGTTTTTGCTATAATTTCCTCTTAATCAATCAGGATATATATGTGCTAACATGTTCTTTTCTTATCAAGAGAAATAGTTCTAAGTAGTTATTAATAACGTGTTCCCTAACAGACCCTTGTGTTGTAATCCACACTGAGCCTTGTAAATTGACAGTGATCCAAACACAATATGTCTCAGAGCATATCCACAGGTGGCGCTGTGTTTCTGTGACCTGAAATGTGAGTCCACAGAATCATCAGTTTTTCTTTTCATTTTTCTGCTCTACTTGCCATCTGACAGCAGAGGGAGAGAGAGTGATAGGAATGGTGCAAGAGAAAGGACATGATGATATGCAGCAAAGGTATGTGGTCTGATTTTTATATCCACATTCTACGGTATATGGCGTGTACCGAAACCAACTCAACCGTCAGGATGGCCAAGTTCTTATTTATAGTAATGAGCAATTCCCACCGTTAGCCCAACTTTCTCTGTGTCTCCTTTGTACCCTGAGTGAGCCCCCTCCTCCTTCGTATCCTCTAACACTAGACCACCGCATGATTTCCCCTCACAGAAATTGTTGCTCTAGTGGAACATTTAATGCACAGGGGCTCAAATTTCGGCTTCCCCAGTGCACAGTACAGTGTTCCAGCCAGCCACAGTCTGCACACAAACCACTTCGTCTATCTAAGGCAAAGTGAAGAGGAAGAATATCAGGGGAGGGCATGCATTGGGCCAAGATGTAGAGCCAAAGAAGGCAGCTGATAGAGTAGAGGTGTACAGAAACAGAGAGAAGTCAAAAAGCGAGTGATTGAGTTTTAAATCAATAAATGTTCCACTCTCCAGATTTCTCAAAAGCGTGTCTCACTTTGTGAAGGTGATGAATAGCTCAACCATGAGCAGACACTTCCACGGTTTGTTCACCCAGGACATGAACCTATTGCTCCAGTCTCGCCTTCTCTTGAAGTCATTTTCCACTGGCCTCTCATTTACTCTATTTTTTCACCTGCCGGTCATTGGGGCAGATTTAGAGTCCTCTGGTGAAAAAACGCTGCTTTCACTCCAAGACTTTCCAAGAGTCTGAATCATGTCAGTGTTAAGGTGAGACGCTTCAGCACCTCTTCTGCTGTCCTTAAAATTTCCTACTTTTTTATTTTATTTTTGACATTTGTAACGGTGAAAAGGTTCAGAAAGCTTAAGAAAGTCATTAATTATTTGATTATCATGTTTAAGGAGTGAGGTGATTCAGGGTTTTGTGTTGCTCCCATTCGGAAAAAGCCTCAAACTGAGTAACCAGACGCATGAACATATTCTTTCTTTATTTCTTTCTCTTTGTCATTGTATATCTGCTTCTTTTCTATCATACACATCCACCACACACAGAGTCTGGAAAACAACACACTCAGTTAAGTCAGTGACAGCAGTACAAAGGCTTAACATGTGGTAGCAGTTAAGCAGACCTTTCCAATCCAGTAGACATAAAATAAAGAAGAAAATGACTGGAAATTGCACACCGCACCAATATGACAGAAGAAAGAGATACCTTTTGCTCCATACGTTTAATCAGGTTCTGGTATAAATACTTCATTATATGAAAAGAAGAAACTTCCACGCTGCTCTAGTTCAATCCTTTTATCTTTACGATAGCCAAAGTCTATATATTTGGGTCTCGTAAAATTCAATAAGCAAGGGGAAAACACATTCAAATGTTCTAAGTCCCTGAAGACCATTCACTGAACTGATCGGTTGAGTCAGTTTGGCAAGCACTTGACATTTAAATAATCCTTTGGTCAGCTCCGTCCCCACCAATGAATCCAATGAATCTGAAGTGCATTTTATGTCCATTTGGTTTCCATTTGGGGCCAAGTTAAAGGGTACCACACCACCAACTTTTAAACTTGTTTCTTTATATCAGAGTTTTTTCTTATGCCATGAAGCTGCTGAGGCAGGCATATATGTCACAGATGACTCAGACATTCACCAATTTATGAAGAAATACGATAGCCATGAAAGATATTATGATTAATCACCCATGATACATGACTCAGCAACGGTGTTAATCTTCCTTTTGTATGGGGATGTACCAATTTATCAGACTGAGTACAAATACTGATATTCCGTTACTTGCTGATATAAGGGTATTGTACGTAACTGTACATTGGTATATACTAGTAGAGTTGCATTGCCGTGAAGCGTCATTTAACAACTGCAACTAAAGTTGCTTTCATGGATTTGATTCCGTGGTCCTCATCTGTTCCTCTGATTAGAAGTCTGTGACGCATGCTCTCAGCAGGAATCATAGCTCAATTTACTCCTCAAATGGAGTCAGATTAGGCAGCGTCTTTTTCAGGAGCTCACATTTGGAATCAAAGTTTCCCAGTTGCAGCCTCAGTGAGTAACTGTAGCATAATGCCACATGCCATTGAACCGTAGTATTTGCTTTTCCAGCCAGCGGGTCGGCACGTCTTCCTGAAGAGGTTTTAAAGCCTGGTTGAGCTGCATCTGAATATCTTTTAGGCAAGAGTAAGACCCTGCATTTGTATGGTGATTTTATTAGAAACATATCCTTTGAAATAAAATGTGTATTAAAAAATTGGGTCATAATCCCATTGAATCCCATTTTGTCCTCCATTGGTCCAAAAATGATGGGCCTTCGTTGTTTCGATCCTCTGCTGAGATGTTGGTGTAACAAAAACAGAGACGGTTTTGAGGTGATTGTGTGGTCTTTCTATCTCAAAAGCGGCAAAGGTAGACAGGCTAACTTCCAAAAGTCCAATGCTCTTTCTTCAATTAGTGCAGCTCCTGTCATTGCTTACACAGCTTGTTGGCCAGCCTGACGTTTTCACTCCCAAGCTTAGCACTAACAGACTGTGGCTTATCATAAAAGCCATGGAATGCTATTGAACCTTTGGCAGTATGCTGCCAAAAGTGAAAGCAAAAGGCTCTTTAATCGTGTTTCCCTGCAATTGAGGGTCAAAAATCTGGTCAGTTACTTAGAAGCTTAAAAATGTCTGAACAAAAACCAACATTTCTGACAGATATCTTTGTGATCTGTAAAAGAAAATGTACTAACTATGTAGATTTCTTTCTGCTCTGTGGCTCCTTCTGTTTTCTGTTCATGTTGCATTGTTTATATCTGATATACTAGAATCCTGACTGCTAGGGTTTGATTGCACCCCAACTTTCCTCTTGACTGTGTTTGATTGAGCTGGTAATCAAACGAGGAACACATACAGTAAAAAGCCTGATTGCTGCCAGCCGCCTGAAACCAGTGGCATATTTCTACCACATGGAACAAGTACACACTGTTGTTCAGTCTCTGCAGTTGCTTTGATTAAGTATGACATGAAGCAATTTAGATGCAATTTTTGTACAGCTGAGGTACTGGATCATATTAAAACCTCCCTGGAAGACACGCGTATATCACAAAGATATTACAGTACACAATCAGAACCTTACTCCAGGTGATGTACTCTCTGAATACATTATGGGCATTTATGTTCTGTGTACGCACAGGAGAGTGTGAACACGCTTGGTCAAAATGTAAGTGACTTAATAACTAAAATAAACATTTCAAATGTTCAAGTCTTGCTCCAGTCTGACAAATGAGAGAAATGCAAACAGTTGGAGAGTCTGTTGTTGTCGAATAGCATGAGGCATGTTTGATGAAAAACAGATTAAACACGTTTGTTTTGACATTGTGAGTAAGACTGTCCCTCTGCAATCAGCTTTGCTTTATGAGGGTGTATTTCCCCCTCTAATGCTTCAATGTGTTAGAGCTAATAGCGCATATGCACTCTGACATCTGTGTGGAAACAGCTGGTGTTAGGAACAAGCATTTGAAGCTGTGTGAGAGAGAATACACTAATTGGATGAAAGGCCTGCATTTTTTTCTGGGTTGAAGACCAGCAATGTGTTTTGGTTGAGTTTATGATCAAAACACGAGCCACAAGAACAGTTTATGAAACTGAAGACCCTGTTTGTAACATCCCTGTTTGTCAGACATCTTCAGGTACATAAGTGAGTCAGTGCTCGTAAACTGCGTAATTGTACAGCGAGTTCCCACTGTCGACATCCACAGGGGACATATTTACCTGTTCCTGGCAGAAGAAAGACACTCAGCATGCAGGGACCCTGTGCAGCTCTGGAACCTGCCTCGGGAATCGTGCCGTCCCCTTACAGTAAATCACAGAGAAGTAGGGGTTGTTGAAAATTTTAAAAAGTCTGAGTTGGTATTTCCAGCTAAACATCTCATTCCTGGACACCAGCTGTTTGGCAGAGTGAAAATGGGGCACCAGCCTGATAGTATATAGTATATCGCACAGTATATTAGTGGTTTTTGGTGTTGGTAGCTATGCTGGGTTTCAGTACTTTATTTTCAGACTTTGTTTTGGAACCTATGTAATGTTCATTAAGTATTTTTAAAGGGGACATTGGATAAAATTCTCACTTTTGTAGCCTTTTGTACATTTAGTAGGGGTTGTTTTTGAGCCAGTTTCTACATAGAAAGTTAGTTCTTTGCATAAGACTGCCTGTGAGCCAGGCTTCAGACCGCCGCCTCCAGCAAGCATCGACAGTGAAGTTGTCCTGGCATGCAAGCTGCTCTGTGCGCGACTGTAAATACAGAGATCTTTACACCGAATCCAAGTGTCAGGAGAATCATAAACATAATTGTTTTAAATAATAAATTGTTTCTTTCGGTTAACTCTGAAAGAAACACCAACATCTGGGTTGGTATCTTATAACTGGAGCGGCTAACGCTAATATTCATACTTGAGGTTAATAGCTTACAGTCTGTGTGCGCTAACGTGATTTTTATTTTTTTTAATAAAGAAATTGTGAGCGTGACACTTCACAATATGGTTACTTTAAGAATTTGCTAGTGGGGCTAACCCGGTGGTGTGGAGCAGGGCTAACCACAGAGCTAAGTTAGCATGTTAGGGCAGTGTTAAACGTGCTCAATATTCATCTGTTGTTTGGCCAAAGGGCGCTTTCAGTGTGTCCGTATGTAAGTGTGTTTGTTAACCTGCTGGTGCTTAGCTATAGTGGTGTTGTCATTATGTTTTTATTTAGCCATATGTGCTACTGTGGACCATTAGGCAAACCAATTTAGCCCATTGTCTGCTAACTGATAGAGTGCTACTTAGTCTTTGTGTAAGAATCTCTGTTAACATATTTTAGTATTCTAGTGCTCTAATGCTTGTGGCTTGGCATTTCTGTGATTTCTTGTTCTTTTATCCATACGATTACTTTGCGAAAAGGCTTGGGGGTGTTAACAGGTTGCAGCTGCCTGTGATTCAAGGCACAGCTCTCCGTTCAAGCATTTCATACCTTCTTTGACAGTCATTTATGTTACAAAGTCAGTTATTTGCTCGTGAATGGCAAGAACAAGAGCTTTTTCTGGTCAAACCTGTCTAAAACATTGAGTAGTGTGTAGCCTTTTGTAACATTTGATAGGAAAAGACATGAAACCATACTGTAGTTATTATTGTTATTAGTTAGTTAGATGGTATTTAAAACTTGATCCAGTTTGTAAATATGTTCTGTACACTTAATATATTTACTATTACATAATTTTCTTCTCTTACCTTCTGTTTTGTATCTAACTGTAACTAACACCTTCATTTCCCCACAGGGATCAATCTTATCTTAAACATATCATGTTTTGTGATTAGTTTTCCTGGGTTTCTGTTTCTTGTATTTTAAGTTCTTGTTTTTTTACAGTCATGGTTTGGTGTTAAGTTTTTCTGTTTTCAGTTTCCTGTTTTATTTTGTTAAGTTTTTGGTTTCCTGTTTTGTGTTACTCCCTGTGTTTTCCCGTTTTTGATTAGGTCATTGGTTTCTCCTTGTGTTTTGTCTTGATTTGTGTCACCTGTGTCTTGTTGTCCCTCTGTCCCCTGTGTGTATATATAACCCTGCCTTCCCCTTTGTTCCCTGTTTGGTCGTACTTGTTCCAAGCCCCGTTTTCATGCCTGATTCTTGTTTCTTGTCATTCATGTCTTGTCTTAGTTTTTGTCTTGTCGCATGTAGCTAATTTTTTTGTTGATTATATTTCAATGAAGTTTTTGTTTTCTCACATTTGGAATATCCTGCCAGGTCTGCAGCGCTTTAAGTTTTGTCTTTTTTTTTTTTGTTAATTAAATACCTTTTCGCCAACTCCTGCCTCAGCCTTCTCAGTCCTGCATCTGGGTCCTAACCCCCATACCTCGCTACCCTTCATGACAAAACATACATATACACATAAATGAAAACGCTTCTTCTTTTTCCCCTGCAGGACCAGAGTGTAACAAAGTGGACTTCAATTCTTAATCATGTACAATATATACACACATGAAGATCCTGTTTCCTTGCCGGTGTTTGCCTCCACTATGGACTGCAGGGGACAAGTGGTTAAGAGCTGGTGCACTAACCCTGTTCACTCTGTCAAAGTAAGCCTTGTGTCTGTGGACATATATGAACTTTTTTTCATTTAATTTATGCCTGTTGAATACATTTTTCCTCCAAAGACTCTACCTGGCATACTTTGATGAAAACGCTGGACGCCCAGTGAACATCCCCAAGTACGAGAAGGGAGAATGCACAGCCAAGCCAGTGAAAGCAGATCCAACCATCTGTGAGTTGCACAAGCTTTTATTTAGTGCAAAACAGATATTGCACCCACGAGCAGAACATAAAGCAGTGTTTTCTTTGAATGAAAAAATAACTCATATGAATAATATAAATATCATAAAGTGACAATATGTGCAACACTGCTGCAGGCTCAGAATAAATAGAATAATAGAATCAAAACTAAATATATTTTTTCCTCAATTGCATTGCCTCATAGTTGAGGTTAGTTCAACTTGGTACATGTCTACTTCACATTACCAAACGTTTTTTCCACCTATCATCACTACAACTTGCTGAATTTGATTAAAAATCTATGGTCTCTTTTCGCCACATTACTGCTAACTCACTCTTCCTGTGTGTATGCCCCTTAAGCATTGAATGCAACTTATTCTCCTTCAGAGGCCCCTCATCTAAAATCAGCCTTGGCAGATGTTTTTAAACACAATGCACAGCCCAGATTATAACTGCATTAAAGCCCATTTAGGGCAAACACCTTCCACGCTTGCCAAATGAAATAGTTATTTGAAAAATACAAACATAGTTAGAGAAACTGAATCTGTCTTCTCTTGAGTAAATGAACTGCCAAGCCTGGTACGATAATAAACAGAGGGTTTAAATCCTCATTGGAACAGTAGCTGTCAGGGTGTAAAACAACAGAAAATACCGTCACACATAGACTTTCCTGTTGGAAACACCACGCCACACGATGTGTCAAATTAACCGTTGATGTGCTGTCATAAGGTTTGCATTTAAAAGGTCTGTGAGAGAGGCTTAACTTGGTGTATGAGTGGTCAACCTGCAACAGATAATTGCGTATAAGCGTTCTGAAACCTAATAATTACAAGCAGAAAATTGGAGACATTTTGGTTTTCCATTGAGATCCAAAAAGGAGGAAAAAAGCCCGGTACAGTTTATCCATCTGTCTCACAATGAACGTAAACCCAAATGCAATGAAACAGGAGTATGTGTTCTCTCATGATGAAGACTTAGGTAGAAGTTTATGTTAGACCACAAGACAGTATGACTTAAGTCTCTGTTAGAGTTGTGAGTTGCGTGATTGGATATAGGATTGTGGTGAGTGACGACAATTAATTTTTTTTTTTGTGTGTCTACCCTGCACTACAAGAGTGTGACATCCCTAAGAGAGAGATTGTATATTATACAGTATATACCATCTCTCACTCAAAAACAAATATTATTACATCCATTATTAGGGAACAGATTGTGAAAATATCTTTACTGACATATAGCACATTACGTCTGTGGAAGTAGCTTCACATGTGCTCCAGGGCTATGTGTTTAAACTGGGTGTCGAGAGACGGCTTTGCCTTGAATCTGGATGTGTGAGCTTTGCGGCGTTCCATTGTCGTCCATCTTGTGGCGTGTGGCTTTAGTTTCCACATTAGTCTATTTCCCACTATTGCTACTGGCACAACTCAACTTGCACACAGCACTGCCAGAGATCTGGAAAAGTTAGCATGACTCACTCAAGCTCAGACAGAAACATTCACTTCTCTCATTCTCTGTATGTGGCTCTTTAATATGTTCATTTTTACTATACAGTATACTGGGATTTTCCATCAGTATTCAACTATTAATGAGATAGTATCAGTTACCAAATAATGAGACAAAGCAGTCAAACTGTGTCCTAGTGACATAAGTAAAGTTAATATTGGTGAAAAAAATTTGACTTTGATCTTTGTGCCCTGTGATAATTCCCTTTAAAGTGAGTTTCCCTTTAAACTTTTAAACAGAGGGGGACCTCTATACTGGCCAAATATGCTGAGCAAGGTCCTCTGACACTGAAATTGGTGTATTTATTTCACCTGGCTAATAATGCAGCGTCAATCACACTGTCATTTGGGGATTTAAGGTCAAATTGAGACGTTAATTTATTGTGTCCAGAAACATTACATTATGAGGACCGGTACTTGGATAAAACATTAAGGAAGTAAAGTTCTGAAAAACCTGCTTTATAATTATTTTTTTCACTGGGCAAACTGACATAGTCCTGACATACACCTGACTGAGACAGAAGAATGAGGCACAATTGAACGTGAGCCAAGCTTTTACACATATACACCGATCAAGCATAATATTATGACCATTTTCCTAATATTGCGTAGGTCTCCCTTGTGCCTCCAAAACAGTTGTGACTCATCAGAGAATGGACATGGGCCTTCTGAGGGTGTCCTGTGGATGTTGTTAGTGTGGGCCTTTGGGTCCTATGGATTGAGGGGAGGGGCCTCTGTTGATCATCCCACAGATACTTGATCAGTTTGGGATCTAGTGAATTTGGAGGACAGGTCAACACCTTGTACTGTTCTTCATGTTATTTTAAGTTGTTCCTAAAGCGTTTTTGTGTGTGTGTCTGTGTCAGGCTGCATCCTGCTGGGGATGGCTGCTGCCATCGAGCAGTGTCATTGCTATGGTATGGGGTAGGGGTGCCTTATCTGGTCTAGGTGGGTGGTACATGTTTTAGTAACATCCACATGAATACCAGGTCCAAAAGTTGGGATAGAGTTGACAGCTGAGATAGGCTCCAGCCCCATCTTGACTTGTCTAGAGAAGGCAGGGCCAGCTGTGTGAAGATACTGCCCTAAACAAGGCAGCTTCTCCACAAAACAAGACAAAAACAAAAAATTTAAATTAAAACATGTTAAAAGCTGTGATGTAAGCTAGTTTTCTTTTTCTTTAAGCATGTTCATTTATCAACCAAAATTTACGTACTTTTATTTGACTCCTGAATGGCCCGGTCTGTCGTTTATTCTTTCGCATGTGGATCTCAATCAGAAAAGTTTGGACGCTCCTGCTCTAGAGGATATGCGGAACAGATAATGAATTAATAATAATAATTGCTGAAGCCTTACAGTTTCCACAGTGTTTGATCCTCTCTGTCCCACCGTCTGAGCCAGCTCTGAGCGGTTGACCTCTTCAGATACTCCTTTGCCCAACTAGGATGCTTAGATGATAGGACATCTGTAAATCCTAGATGCAATAATAAAAAAACAAAATAACAAGATGCATGTCTTCTAATGACCAATGAATGCATTGTAGAAAAAAATCACCACTGAATGGAAGTGACTGGTAATTAAATTCTCCTCAATTCGACAAATTTACTATAAAGTACACAGCGCGTTCATTTTACTATAGGTCTGACTGCTTGGTGATATTTGATTGAATCAGACAAGCGTCCATGATGCTGAAAGGAATAATTAGAAAGAAAATCAATGATGGGAGTAAGGTGCCTGTATTTTTTTGGCCAGTTCTGCTTGTTTACCTCTAAATGAACAGAAACTCAGTCTACGGTATAACTCTGTGTTTCTGATTTGCCATTCCCAGAAGATACCACAATGACTTGCACATAATGATACGTGGGATGCGTGACATGTTTCCACTTCAGCTTAGCTGTGGGTAGACCTTCTTTGAAGCTCTAAACCATAGATCTCAGATTGAGTTTACATCCATGATAGACTGTTTATTCAAAATGCCATCTTTAGAAAACATCCACAGAGCATATAAAGAACAGCCAAAGCAATGATTGTTTTTGCCTAACACACACATGAGGAAAAGAGTCCCCAGCTCTGTTTATTTACTCATCAAAAGTATAAGCTTGCTTACATGTGGAATACACACCACTTTCCTACAACAGAGGAATCATTTTGATTCGAATGCATCTTCACAATACACACTAACAGCAAGAAAGATTTAAAGACAAACTGTGACCCCAAAAGTTAATTCAAAAAACAGAGTCTGCATTCTGTAGAGTAATAGGATTTCTGCATGGCGGCCCAAAAACCACTGAATTTCTCCCAGCCTGCACTCTGTCACTCAAGTTCTCCTCATCCAAATCGGCTCACATTGCTTTGATTTGTATTGCTTCATCACTGGTTCACCATCTCCTCCAACTGGTGAAAGACAATGTAATATTTTTGGAAAACAAAAAGCCCAGGTTTAAATATGTAACCATAATTACTAGGGCAACTATAGAAACCGATGCTATATGGAATTTTAGCTTTTAGCATCTTAAGCATAAACATGTGCAACTTTAGGTTTTCTTTTATCCGAAAAGTTAACATTCAGATGCATCTCTACTCTTTCCTGCAATCACTGTTTTGTACCTATTGAATCCTGATTTTACAAGTCTCAATTTAATGCTTAATGTGTCATACCAACCATAAAGCTTAAACTGAACAAGACCAGCAAATTATGTATCTGCATTAAAATATAGGACATTAAAGCCTATTTTTTTCAATGCATTTAAAATATTTTATTGGCATGTGTACAGGAGGTAAGCAGTTTCACACTGTTACAGTAATATATAAATATTTTCTTGGTGAAAGAACAGTTTTCTATTAGATTTATTACAATATATTTAAATTACCTTTAATGTACATGTGATGCATTCAGTTGTAATTGAACTAGAAGGGGGATTAGAAGATGCTTAAAAAAATGCAGGTAAACCTGCTAAAAAAGGCGCTCGATTTATTTCCCATGAATATTTTATTTTTGTCTCTTCTTACCAACTGAACAGGTGGTACTTGAATGAAATGAGTACCGCAGGGTTATGGACAGAGGGCATAAGCCTTCATTGTGTCATAGTGTTATGTCATAAAAGGAAAGGGTGACCAAATAAATCTTTAGCCAATAAATACCAGTGACTGCTGCAGAAACGTTTGACCTAGAAGTTAATGCTAATTGTACCCTTTGCGTTGAAGACAAAAGCCAGATGTTAAGTCTACTGTATGCGGCATAGAGATTGTTCTCATGTCCAATGCTGTATTTACATTTTAGTCATCTTTTCATAATAAAATTGGTGATAATGCACACACATCGTAACGTTAAGGCATGTTAACCAGTCATTTTAAATGGAAAAAGCACGTGTGTGTGTAATCGATGGGGTCTCACTTGGTTCACGTATCCTGCGGCACATAATGCCTGACTGAGAGCTCTTCTCAACACTTTCTCCAGGTTAATGGTTTGTGCAGGGCTACTTGCTGGAACAGGGCAGAAATCTCTCCCTGCTGTCCTCACACCAGATGATATGGCCAAAAACAAGCTGCTGGAACAGAAACAATGTTTGAGAAAGTTCCTTGGAGGGCTTTGACTGAGCACTCTATTGCCTAAAAAACATTCATTGTTTCATCCTGCTCCTGCCTTGCTTGGCTGTTATTTATGGAAAGTAACATCTCCACGGACAATAAGCCTCGGAAGTACAACTGAATGTTTGAGGAACAATTTCCAAGGAATATACTGGACAGTAACAGAGAACTGCACATGACTTCTGACAACTAAATATGGGATTTGGGATTAGAGAATTCATATGGAACTTCTAGTATCAGGAGATGGTCAGTGCTTCACACCCAGAACCTGCCCCCGCAGTTGGTTCATCGCGTTGAGTCACTTGGTGAACAATCTATCGCACTGTCTTGCTTCTTAAGATCCTATTTCCTTTGGGGAAGTCCGTCCTCTGAGAAAAAAAAAAGATGTAAGAGAGAAGCAGAGAAAAGGAAAACAGTTTCCTTAGTTCACAACAAAAGCCTTTGTGTCTGTTTGGCTTTGGTATATTGGGCTGAGAGAAAATGTCTTTTATTCTAAAGAGTATTCATGGACAGCACTATTTACATTCAAACAGTTCCATCTTGTTTTATTGGAATTGTTGAGATATTAATGCGGATTTGTAAGCAATCGATTGATGCAGTTTTAAAATGCTGCCAACCTGCCATTTAATGAACTTCATATCCCAAACTGTGAAAATGCAATAGCACAGTTCCAGGCGCTTCATCAAATCTGAAGACGTTACATGTGAATTTTAGTGGCCCTTAAAAATCTCATTCATTCACAAGTCATTCAACTCTGAACTTGGCTGTCGAACCAATGCTATGACGTCTCAGACAGAAGCGGTTGAACAAAGTCCCAGAAACTGGCCTTGAATCTCCCAGACATGACATTGTCTGATAGGTGCCGGGTCTTAACATGAGCCATGCACGCAGCCTGAACTCTGAGGAGGGTTGGCCATTTGCTTCTTTTTGTCTGATCCCAGAGGACTTGTCCCATTCTAGCCCGAGGAGACAGCCAAGTATCACACACAAACAGATAATCCAGAGGTGATTGAGGTAATTGCTTGCAGTTGTGGTATGGTGTTGAGGAGGGCCCTGCAGAGGTGAGGAAAGTGTAGCTCCTGTTCAGTATTGATTTCAGGCTGCGCTCCACAGAGGGACTCTGTATGACTCAAATGGTCTTAAGTAGGAAAAAAAATAGAATTTCCAAACTTAATTCTTCACACTCTGTAAAGTCCGCCTCTCGCCCCCATAAACCCAGTCCCCTTCACAGTAAAGAATATCTACATGGCAATTGTGGTTGGCAGCAAAGCATTAGGGAGAACTGCTTACCACCCTCATTGGTCTTGAAACTCTGACAGAAAGAGTCCCTAAACGCCACTGGCACACTGCCTCCATTGAGAGCACCAGGCCTTAATCTTAATTGCAGGTTCCTCTCCGATATATATCATTTGTCTTACAAGCTGACAGAAGGAGATTCTTGAGCTGTGTGTTTTAACCCACAAAACTGAATGAAACAATTCTTGTTATGAAACTTTTCATGTTTATGGCGAACTTTTTTTTTATGTCGTAAACACTGCCAAACCTCTATAAATTCTTTATTTCCCCTCCAATTAGGGTATGTTTTATTCCCTTCAAGTTTGATGGGCAAGGAATGCTGCCTTTTAAAACATTCCTTTGTTGTATTGTCTCGTTAGTCTGCTTGAGGAAATGACTCTGCTGTCATGATGTAACCCAGTATACCCTGTAGACTTGATTTTGCCTTCAAACAGTATAATATCAGCAGGAAGCACATCATAATGTCAGTGTCACATTGATGTTTTTATAGTTTAAGACATAGGAAAAAAAAACAAATGCAGACCATTTGGGCTATATCCGACCACTGAATATCGCTTACTTTCACTCACCTAAGAGGGAGCAGTCATTCCAAGATGTACACCAGAATTACTGTGCGGACAAATAGTCCTCAAGGCAGTGCCACAGTAGGCACAGGCCTTAATTTCCTGACTTAAAAGAAAAAACAAGGGGGCCACTAGTCTACGGAGAAGTGATGAAAGAGGAATAAATCCAATGAGCTTTTAAGCACTCTTAATTAAAGCAAGTCTTGACTTTTTTTTTCTTAAGCAGATTCAGTACACACACTGGCTTGACTTGCGTGATCTGTGGTTGTCGTGTGATGAAAAGGAATTAGGCTGTGATTGCAAATTAAAAGGAAGTGCGTGTCAGAGCCAAAGATGTTGATTTATCCGTTTTGCTGATTTTCAGAATAACGGCTGTTCATGAGATAGGAATCAGATCCGGAAATCATGGATGAACTCCATGATGAGTTTCACAGGCTCTCCCCAGTTTCGCAAGGACCTGATGAGGATAGTGTTACGTTTGAGGTTGAACAAAAGGCTGGTAGGTCCCAAATGAAGCTCACAGGAGGAGGCAGGAGAAGAAAATAAAGAAAAAAGCTTAATGAAAATTGCAGTGACATGGAAGTCTAATAAGTCCAACAAAAGGTGCAATCCACAAAAGATAATCCAACTGAAGAAACAAAGTAATCCAAAAACAAAAGAGAGTCAAGAAACAAAAAACTAAAAATAGACAGAGAACAAAGGGAAAGACAGGAGTATATATATAAACTCAAGGAACTAATCAAGAGCCATTTCAAGATAAAACAGGAAACATACACCAATCAATCACAACATTAAAACCACTGACAGGAGAAGTGAATAACATTGACCATCTTGTGACAATTCAGTGTTCTGCTGGGAAACTTTTGGACCTGGCATTCATGTGGATGTTACTTAGACATGTACCACCCACCTAGACCAGACCAGGCACCCCCAACCCATGGCAATGACACTCCTTGATGGCAGCAGCCATCCCCAGCAGGATGCAGCCTGACACAGACACACACACAAAAACAGTTTAGGAACAACTCAAAAAACATGAACAGCACAAGGTGTTGACTTGGCCTCCAAATTCACTAGATCCCAAACTGATAAAGTATCTGTAGGATGATCCACAGAGGCCTCTCCCCTCAACCCATTGGACCCAAAGGCCCCCACTAACAACATTCTGTTGCCAGACACCACAGGACACCCTCAGAAGCCCAATGTCTATTCTATGATGAGTCACAACTGTTTCGGAGGCACAAGGGAGACCTACACAATATTAGGAAAATGGTCATAATGTTATGCCTGATCGGTTTACCAGGTAACTCTAGATCCTCACAGACAGTGTGTTAGAGCTACTTGCTGAATAATGCACAATGAGAAACCTATTTTTACAGACTTGCTATTACTTCCTACATCACTCCAACACTGTCATCTGCAGACGCATCCCCTCCCAAGTTGATATACTTTGTATATCAGGGTACTTTTTTGAGTATAGGTACAGTATAATACCTAAAACAGGTGTTAATGTATTTTATTCATAACATAGTCTACAAACATTGCAAGGAGTAAAAAAATTTCCAGACGAAACGAGGCCTATATAAAGAAATGTCGAGCAGTTGTGTGACATGCAGTGGTTACGTAGCGAAGCAAAGATCTACTAGTTGACCACAGATTGATTTCAGGAGAGCTAATGTACACAAACTATGTCTTATTACGTAAATGGGATCATTATAGATTCTGCACTGAGGACTGGATGGTTCAACTGCAAGGATATGAGGTAACATACAAACCCCACATTTTCGTTCCACTGTTAATACGCTGGTTAGTTTGTGGTTGTGCCACGATGATGGTATGTGCAGTGCGTAGCTCCAGGACGATTTAGGTTTGTAATGGGAAAAGGAATGGCAGTGCTGTTGAGCCACTGTGTATTTTTTTTAGGTTTACTGTTAGACATTTTCACATATCTTTTGAAATGATGGTGTGACACTGATGATGTGACTATTCTCTTGTTTTCTTTTTTTAAGTTTTGGGAAAGTAGATATAATTTAATCCTTCACACCTTAACAAGCCTAAAGACTGATTCCCCTTAAACGTCTGTCGTCATAAATATCCAAATGGGAAGTGTCTGCAACAAAAAAACTAAAGCAGCAGCCTAACGATGAGTCATTTGAGAGTTTTCATCCAGACTGAGCTGAATGAGTGTGTGAGATACAAAGTATCCCTGCCTGCTGTCTCAAAAGTGGACCTCCTTCTTCTACAGTCCCCTCCTACTTCTCCGAGATATAGGCAGAGCTTTAACGTAGACTTAGAGTCAATCATAGTGGGACCTTTAACTGTGCTTACCACTGGGTCTCTGTGCCTCAGCCCCCCCTCCCCTCCCCATACGCACTCACAGCAGTCATAACACACACACAGCATCACATGCTCGCTTGCACCGGCAAACATATGGAGTACTACTGCTTCCTCCTGCTCTGGATCTGCAGCCAGCAGTTAGGTGAGTGAAAGGTGTTTGTGTAAGCGAGTTATTGTTTTTAAGTGTGTGCGCTGCATGCATCTTCCCAAGCTTGTGTTATTTTTGTGTGTGATTCTGACCTTCTTTCTTTATCCACGTTGTTGCCCAGTATAATAATGGTTCCCTAATTGTTGGTTATACTTTGACTTGTTCCAACAGCTACTGGAAACTTTGAGACTGTTGCTTGGAACTGCATTTAAAAAGCTGTTTTTGTGAGAATTTAGCTTGCAAATCTAGACATGCGTATTCTTTATTTACTAGAAGTGTAACATCTGAAGTGAATGCATGGCTGTTTATGTGAATGGCATCATGATCTGACATCTTGACCCAGTATTGCGGTCAGGCACAGGAAGGCAGAGCTCAGTCCCTCTTTGGTACGCAGAGGTGCTTACGCATATTCGCTCAAACGAAAGTCGGTGCTATCGTTTCAAAGTCGAGTTTCCAGCGACTGGAGAGTTGTTGGTGCTGAGCCAGAAATGTGGTCAATTGCCAGTGAAATCACTCTAACAGTAACACATTCAGACAGGATGAAGGCAGGAGAGCGAAGAGACAGAGTGAATAAAAGCAACCAAAAGCCTTTGTATGTGTTTTTTCAAAGTTAACACGAGACTCATAAATTAATATGATGCTGTGCCACAGTAGAGATCTGTATGATTCTGATCTCAGCATACTGTGAACCACAACCACATAGTTCAAACATGTTGTGTGCATTTTGTCACCATAGCTGAACACTATATGTTGAGGGGAACTATTCTGAAGAAGAAATTAATCACTCTGCAATTTAGACATATTGGTAAATAATACAAAACCAAGGAGTGGAGGGGAGGAAATCTCTATTGTAAATATTTGGTTTTATTTTGGAATTTGCTGGAACACAATTTTGGACTGACGCCACCAGTGAGGGAGACGCTGACCTTGTAGCTGGAGTCTGTGGAGAAAGACTTGATGCTGGTTGTGGTGGAAGATGTTTTGGATAGAACGTGAGAAGGAGTCTGGATTTCAGTCTGCTGTTTGTGGACTCTGGGGACATTTGGACCAGCGATCGCGTTCACACAACTTTGAGTACTTGCACAGTCTTTTACAGACACAGATATCTCATGTGTAAAAGTTCTTATGAGAACTTTGTCCTTCTTTTGGGAGCCATTCACTGGGGTCTCTTCATGCAGGGATAATCTGGATGCCACAGAAAGTTCCCACAGTGGCTTCCATATTGAAGCAAAAGGTGAAGAGTGCATAGCAAATGACAAAGATAACCAATTAGGGACATTATCTCAATTAATTAACTGTAACTGGATGCCAAGAAAAATGAAAATGACAAATATTACAGTCTGGATTTAGTAAACAGCAATACTCCAAGAGGTGTACATATATTATGTGTGTCCACATAATATAGATGTCAGCACCCATACTGGGTGAGCCTCAAAGGAAACTTCTTCATCGTCTACATATAAGTTTTGTTGTCTGTATAACCCTGTCTTTAAGCCACAAGTTAGTTGATATTGCACAGCACTGATATCGAAGTTAAAACTGCATTTAATGGAAGAACACTAGTATTAATTTTGCTCCTGACGAATATGAGACTTCACAAACGCCTGAGGAAAATACACCTTTTCATCTCCACAGTGCTCCATTGCCTTCACTAGCTTGTGATTTGTAGATTGTAGACAAATATCCCTTAGGTTACATAATTAAATACCAAGATTCCCTCCAGAACAACACATACTGTTGATTTCACATATTACACAGATGATATACAAATATTAATCATCTCTAGGGGCAATGCTTCGGTTAAGGTATGTGTGGGTTTATGCAGAGATGAGATGTCCTGCTAAGTGCTACCTACTGTTTGTCGTTTTGAAGTTTTATGTCTTTGTGGAGCACTTTTCTAATGAAAATGAACAGTGCTGAACAAATAAAGATTTGCTGGAACAGCTGGCTTAGCTGTCTCTACCAAAGGAGGCTGGTCTGTTAGCATTCATCAACATTAAATATGTTGTTAGCAACAGATATTCCAGGAGTAGTTAATATCCCATCAGATTGATTTATTAAAGCAATTTTACTGCTTGAATTAAAGTCAGGTAGTTTGAAAATACCTACTCATTAATCATTTATTAGTTTTGTGTGACTCTATTCATAATATTAAAACTGTTTAAGTTTTAGTATTAGAGTTAATTAACGTGACTCTGCCAAAAGCAATTAATACCATACCTCCGAATAAGTAATTACATATCATATTGCTAGTATATTAACAAACCTAGTACTTAGTAACTCTGTCGGTGTCATTATTTGAGTATTTGTATATGGTAGCTGACAGTAGGTATCGTGTATTGTCCTGCCACTGAGACCCAGTCTGAATCCCTGCAGGGCTTTTTGTTGGCTCAGAGGGTTAACAGCTTGTTAAGCAGTGCCCAGTTGGCTGTTGTGTACTCGGAACATCTGGTTTTAGATACCATGTACCTCCCAGAGAATTTACTTTGGCAAAGGGCAATAGTAATATAAGGTGCCAAAATGTTTGAAAGTATATTGTCCACTTTAAAGTATTGTATCGTTCCAGAGAAAACCATTGGAATGAAACCCTGAAATAGATCAATGGAAATTCATGACATTATATTTTTGTGAGAAGACTCGCATATATTAAAGCTCATGCTACTGGCCCTGTAACACCAGTCACATGCAATATTTTCACGCTGGCATATTCATATCAGAACATTATTGTAAATATGGTTAAACACTAAAGGAAAGCAAATACCATGACGCTGTATGTTTTCATAAATCCTAAATCTGATTTGGGGATGTCTCCAAGCAGGCCGTTTTCACAATATACCCGCACGGCTGCTGTGTGTCAGTGGGTCTGTGGTGGAGCTCCAGGGGCTTGGTGTCGGGCCAAAGGCAGCAGCGGACTTATGCGGGTTGCACCGGCAGCCACCGGCCTGAGGTTTATTTATCTGGGCACGAGAGCCGGTACACAGGAAACCCAGCAAGCCTCCGACCTTGCGTTAGAAGCTGCTGATATTACTGGGAATATTAAATTGCTGTACCACGTTAGTAGCTTCAAATGGAAACTTCATAACCTCCGTTCTCATGCTTTCACCCTGACACTTCTCTCCTTGTCCCTGCCCTACAAAATACAAGATATTATTCACTTTCCCTGATTTCTTTTGTGTCACGGGGACAGTTATTTTCAATCCCTAAGTGTCAGTGTAGCACTAAATCAGCTTCTAGAAGACTTAACATCTAAATTCTTCGTATGAATAATGGAAAGACTCCAAAGTATAGTCTCTGTGAAGGGATTTGTGCTCCAGTACACCGTCAACAGTTTTCCACTGATTTTTTTATTTATTGTTCATACACCTATCTGTTCCCAACAATCTATTTTCAGTCTTGTTTCTAGATAAACAGAAACATCAGGAGGATGTTTGGGGATAGGATGAAAGGCCTCTCAGCTGAACATGAGGACCATTCATACGACGGGAAATGAGCAATATGGAGAATGTGTCAATATTTACATGAAGAGTGCGCATGGCAGAGATGGCCATTTATTTTAATGGAGGTTTTCATGAAGCAGAACAAATGGTCTATGGTCATGCCAATCAAGGTGCGATACACTTGTGGTCACTTGACAGGAGAAAAAAAAAATAAATGAATGGCTCATTCATTCGGTAGCTGGCAATCAAGTAACATGATGGCTGTGGCAAAGCTGTGGTCTTGATAATTTTGATGCTGCATGCCGCCCCCGAAGCTCTCAGTTTCTGTCCCAGGTTTACAAAAACAGTGGGAGTAAGTATTTGGTTTGCTGTTTGTTTAGGCAACCTCTTAACACTCCTAAATATCCCCTATCTAAGGAATGCAGACAACCTCACATTTCTGTTAAAGGATAATTTTTCTTCAAGGAAACCAGCTGCTCGATATGTCACCTCTCCTCTGCATCTCAAAGCACATGCAGCTGCACTGCCAAACAAATAAATCGTTTGTGCAGCAAATTGAAGCTGAGTTTAAGCTGCTCTGCATATTTCTTCAACATGTATAACTGAAAGGAAACAGATTTTTATGTTCTGAAAAGGTAGAATATATTAACCCCATATTCTCAACACAATAAATGTATGTAACTGGTATGAAACTAGTGGTTTCCAACGGTAAAGGTCATCATCATCATAGAGTGACTAGTGGTAATAATCCTACTGTTCTGCAAATCTGTTATAACGTATAATAAACCATGTCTGAAATACTGTGTTCCATCCAGACTCTCATCACTCAACTCCTATCAGTCACTGTTAGCTCCAAAGATAGCAGCCAGGGGAAAGGCTACCAGCAGAGCTTTCCAGATGTAATAAAATAAGTGACAATTTGTCAACGGTTTTGTAAGGGTGGTGAAAAATTTGGGGTGGTTTCGAGACTAAAATCACACTCGGGGTCAGCGAAACAACTAAGACTGGCCTTGATTATTAAATTAAACCACAAACTCTTTTATTTGACCTGGTTCCAAACCAAAGCTGTGACACATCTACATATGTCATTTCTGAAACTTAAGCTCAAAAGAGGACTCAGATTTGAGGTACTGTAGTAGTTAATTACCTGAACTTCCAGCTTTATCTCTGCCATTAGAGTTTTTTGTTGTCTTTTTATAGCAGAGAGTGGTAAACCTTTTGGTTTCTGTGGACAGCCAAGAATGTCAATCATTCCCTGAATGGTGTGTTGAAAATGACTCAACTTTAGCCAGCGTTAATTTATGCAATGCAACTGACAAGACACTATGCTCATAATAGATTTTTATTGGTTATTGAAAAGCAACATGTTTGCTTTCCATAACTGGTGTAACTCACAAGGTTGTTTTCATCTCCATATTTATCTCCATCGATTAGGCATAACATTAAAACCACAGATGAAGTGGTCCTGGTCCTGGCATTGATGTGGATGTTACTTAGACGTGTACTGCCTACCTAAACCTTGTTGTTGCTGACAAGGCACTGCCCACCCCATTGCTACGACACTCCCTGACAGCAGCAGCCACCCCTAGCAGGACAATAGTGGTCTGAAAAGCTCAAACTAGATAAAAATGGCTCAAGGTGTTTACTCTCCAGATCTCAACCTGCTAATGGATTATCTGAGGGATGCACTGCAACAAGCCTGATGCACAGAGTCCTAGGTCCTGGTGCCAGACACCACAGGACACAATCAATATGCTCATGTTCATTCCCAGATGAGTCAGAACTGTTTTGGAGGCACAAGGGTCATATAAGGTGGGGGGTTTTAATGATGTGGTACAAATACATAACTTTGTTCAATAGGTACTGCATGTAGAATCAGTTTGCTGCCACAAACCAAAGAAAGTTCATCGAGTTTGACTCCAGATCATTATGAGACAATCATCTGCTCAGCTGTCTTCATTTTTAACTCAGCTGTTATTTGTTTTGGATTAATTAGAATTTTACACATGTCCAACTATGTTGAGCATTTCTTCGCCTCATGGCTTACATTAAACTTCACAGAGCAGGGGAAAAAAAGGCTCACTTGACTTGATTTGACCTCAAAGTCTCACAGATGGAGAGTGACCCTTGAGCGTGGCTGTTTAGCGTGAGGGCGAATAAACCCAACAGTGAATGGACCAGAACCACAGAGATGTAAGAAGTGGGGGGAGTTTGTGGTGGTTAAAAGCGAAGGCCTCGGTGCTCTCAGCTGAAACTGTGAGAAAACACTTTAAATTTGTAAACACTAATCTCCTACAAAACAAATCCCTGCATCTCATTGAGCACCAAGGGAGATTCCGTTCGTACTTTCTTATCCTTATGCATTTTTCTTGGCTCCGAAAAGTGAGTTGTTATACGAGTAAGCGGCAGTGTAAAGGTTGAAGTGATCCGTGAACGTACAGTAGCTGAAACATCAATGAAGCAACACAAATCACACTTACAGTACTGATAAGCCTGGCAGCTAATCAAACAGAGATCAGCAGGGGATTATGTGCAAGACGGATGAACTGAGTGAGATGAACCGGGAGGAAGTCAAGATTCATAGACGATTACATTTTTTTTCCCCCTCTTCTTTGCCAAACGCAGAATTTCATCACCTCCATGTCAGCCTCGCGCAAAGATCCTCCTGTTTCAATGGAAATTTAAAAGCCAAATGATGCTGTCAACATTAATAAACTATTCAGGGTAAGCTGGTGATACAAAGAATAAAAAAAAAATACCTTCTCTGATTGGTATTTTAATTGAAAACAGACCCTCACCGCTCTCCTCTACCACCTTTGTAAGATCCCTGCAGATGTGAGAGAAACTTAAGTGTGCAATCGGGAAAACAGATTTGCTTTGATCAAGTCCCACAGCAGCTTTAACTTCTTACCCTCTTAAGACACAAGGTTACGCTTCACCATCTATTAACTGTAACAACAAAATAGAACTCACTGCCAAGTATTCAGTTGCAATATATATTAGGAACCAATATAGTGCAGCACTTTTCTATTTCTTCACAGGAAAAGGAAATTTCTTGCGGTATTTGAGCTGAATTCACCGCTGAATTGTAAATAACAGATTTTACATATTTGCCTTAGACTTATATTTATGCGATGAGGTAAGCCACAGTGGTGTTTGTCAGAGACGTCTTGGCTGTGTAGGTGGCCATGTTGATACTAGGCTGTTTAACAAAAACTCCTCTGGGTCTGCACATGCCTGATGGAAACATGTCGGTCAAAAGTGACAGACATCTCGGTCTATCTGAATAATATTTGTTTCGTTGTGAGGGAAGTCTGTGTTTAGGCTGGAGCAGGAGGCAAACGAGACAGGAGCGAAGATGGGGGGATTATTTAAGGATGAGTAAGGGTGACTTTCACTGCTGTTTGTTGCACTAAGGCCAGATGCCGAGGTCTAATTTGGCACAGGCATCCTTAAAACTGCTGAGATGCTACTATTTGACACTGAAACCTAGATGGTCAGGAATTCAGTCCTTCCTGCACGACTGCTGACTATTATTTGTCTTCTCTCTTTTAAGGATTCCACGACTGCTTTAATATCGACATAAAGAAACCCAGGATCATCAAAGGCCCCAAGCAAGCGCAGTTTGGATACACTGTTCAGCAACATGTGGCTGCTGGGGGAGAAAAATGGTAAGAGAGCTTCCTGATGGGTTCCTCGTATGTACCTTCGCAAGGATTGTGTTCTGTTAAATCAAACCATTGTTGAATCGTCGCCAAGGGGCAACCTCCTGTACTGATAAATGAAGCTAATGTGCTAGTGTTGGAAAACACATTGCAGTCCCTGAAATGGCCACTTGGAAATGATAACAAAAGGGAGTCAGTCCCCATAGACCTCCATGTTAAAATGCTCAACTTTACAACCATAATAAACATGTTTACTGCTGAGTTGGTCTACCGTTAACTTCCTGGGTATCCTGACTCTCATGGACATGAAACACCATGGCATTGATTAATTAAGAAACCACAGAAGTGGCCGTACTTCCTGAGAGTGCCCAGGAAGGAAAACCTGTCAAAACATATTCAAGTGTCTTTCTACCAGTGCTCCATAGAGAGCATTATCATGTATGGCAGCACTACAGGAGAGAAAAAAGCACTGCAGAGAATAATTATGACGGCAGAACACATCAAAAAACTACAGCCGCCTGCCCTGGATGATATCTTCACCTCCCACTCCCTGAAGAAGGCACACGGCATCCTTAGGGAATTATCCCACCACGACCACCACCTCTGTTGCCCTCTAGAAGGCGCTACCAATATAAACACGCACCACCAGATGTAGAAACATTCAACTCCCAAGTCATCACCATCCTTAATGATACACTGAAATCACATGAGCAGGATGGACACTACTGTGCAGTAAGGGCTGCAGTGCATACGATGGATGGCAATGCGTGTGTAATGAACAGTGGATATGTGTTGTGTCTGCATGAGAGCGTGTGTGTGTGTAAATGTGTGTGTACATAGGTACTGATTTCTATTTTTCCATTTCTAAACTTTTTCTACATATTTATTTATTGCATAATGGTGCACATGAATTGTGACGGTAAAGAATCATGAATCTGGAACCTTGGTGAAGAAGAACTTTTTGGTATGTATCGCCAATTTCCTCATTCATGACAACTGTACAGGGGTTGAATTGACTGCCTCAGCTCCACACACGGTGCACCTATTTAACCACCAGTCAAAGTTAAGGCTCATTGAAGTACTGCGGGGCTAGACGCCATAACTTACACACATAGTCTACACCGGTGCTTTATACTTGTGCGCTTGTCAGACTGACTCACTCTGTAAAAACGCCACCCAAACACTAGTCGGTGCTGTGTCTTTTTTGTCAGACGAGTTAATTTTTGTTTCTGCTCCCTGCTGGTATCTCCGAGCCTCCCTAGTTAACCTTTCCTCAATGTTTTCCATCTATATTGATCCAAAACAATCAATTCAAAAATACCTAAGGTGCCAAATTGACGCAGAAGCCTAAACCGCCTATTATGTGGAGTCAGGCACTGCCAAGATGGTGACAACCAAAGCCCACATTGAGCATCAGAACGTCTCTCTTCTCTTCTCTCCATCTTTAAATCACATCATTAATCAGTGGTTATTGCAAATCACTCACGAACAGCAATCCCATGGATAAATGAGCAATTTATATTTGTGAACTAGCAGCTAGATTTTAAAGTTTTTAGTTTTTAACACTTGTACTTTATGATGTGAAATTATATCTGTATCTCTTTGTGTGACGTATCTTTTTAGTTCCTGTAAAACAGCCAGAATTACGTTAGTGATCAATGGCCAAGATTTAGAGGTCAAGAACATTACGACAGTAAAACACATGCTGACAAGCTGTAGTGCTGACAGAGCATCTGTCTTGGCAGAGAGAGTGAGATGTCTCCTTTATTTTCCCCCTGGAAAGATAGTGATCTACTGTACCTTCCTGTGGCTTTCAAAGTTTCCTCCCATTAATTTGTGCTTGGAAAACAAACTGTAGTCCTGAGACGAATACCTCACATTCATCATATTACCTCAAACACAAACTGACTGCTGATTCACACTAATATTAGGCCAACCAGCACCATGTGGTAGCCAAAATTAGTTCCTGGCATCCTAAAAATGTCACTTGGTTACTTCAAAGTAGTAACAAAGTAGCCACTACATTAATTGTGAATAACTATAAGCCTTGATATAGTTTGGAAGGATGAGTAACTCTGCATAATTAACTATGCAACAAACACCAAACTGTCAGGCTGTAAACATGTTTATTTCTGCTGTAAAGTTCAGCATTTTAACATGGAGGTCTATGGTGACATGGGTTTTGGAGTCAGCCTCAAGTGGCCATTTCAGGAACTGAGGTTTTTTGGCACACCGATGCTGCCGTTTCTTTTCTTCTTTTCTTCTTTTCTTGCAGCTCCGACAGCGTAATCAAAACATACGCTTAATCTAATTAATGTTCCAACAACTGTATGGTTTAACTCATTAGGGAATTATTGGCCATTATTTCCTTCAAAGTACAAACCTGTGGTTACATGCCAGTGCTTTTACTCTAATACAAGAGCACCAATGTACGCAGTAAATACCATACTGGACGTACTGTCCCATGGTGATAGTTTTTACTGTTCCTCTTGGCAAGTTATCCGCCCTCCATCACTCAGGGTTATGATGCCTGTAGTGTTGTACGTGGTGAGTGAGTGTACGAAGACAGAGAGAGTGTTGTGTTCACATGAAGCAGCTTTAGGATTTTCTAGCTAGAATTGCAATAACTCCAATATTCTACTAGCTGATAAAATCAGACCCGATACCAGCATAGATCACAATTTCTCTTCGTTACCTTGAAGTCAGGGATGTTAGAAGCTGATAGAAAGCAAGTTTTTGATCATGAGACTGGGACCTTACTTTTCAGGAAGCAATAAGCAAGATAAAAGCATGGAGTATGAAAATGCAAACATTGTCCCGTTTGTGTAGAGAATGCGGTTGGAATGACAAACTAGTAAGAGCTGTCAGCACACCAAAACTCAAAATCTTCCTCTGCAACACATTGTCCATCACACTGTAAAATCCAACTTCTTCACCCTTCTGAGCCACTGTCAGTCAACCATATCCGCCAGATCTGAAAAGGTCTGATGAGGCTGACATGTGTGGAGTAAAGGTCCCCCGAGGCCCTGACTCAGCTGAGGTAAATGTCTGAGAACGAGGTGGAAACATTTGCTGCAGAAGAAGAAGAGGGCAGCCCAGATCCGTGCTTAGTAGTGTCCAAGTGAAAGTGAAGCTGGAGGGATCAGAGTTTGGCATTTTTATTAGCTGTCTGTGCACCTCATAATAATATCATTTTATTTGTAAGGAATAAAATCTGGTGGAAGATGGCTAACATGGTAGCAAGTTTGTAGATTTCTGCTTCGTGTGTTATCTGTTAATATTACCGCTAAGTGTTGCTTGAATATCCTTAACCTACTGTGGCCTTCAGCTCTTGATCCTCTCACCACGTTTACTTCTATGGGTCATGACTCGCCTGTCTGCTCTGCAGAAAATGTAGTCGTCACATTTTAGTATCAGTGCAGCAGGGTACGTAGGTGTAGGCATGTAAACCGTGAACCAACAGCTGCATGAGCTGCAAGACCACTTGTCCTGGGCTGTCTGTATATCTGTATGTGTGATATCTGTGGGAGTGTGTGTGCTGTTTGACAGCTCTCAGCTGGACTAAGGAATGTTGCTTAATTCCGAGTGAATGGGAAAGGGCTGCGTTACTGGTCGTTAAAGCTTCATTGAAATGGGCAAAACATGTTTTTGCCTTGATTGGTTTCATCCGCTCTGGCTTGCTCCACAGACCAGTGCAAACGCTCTAAACAGGATAAGCAAGGGTGGTGTTATCAGTCTCCAGTGGTAGCTTATCGAAAGAATGTGAGCGTCTTCCGTCTTCCTTTTCTTCAGAATAGTATCAAAACTAACCGCTTGCTATGCTGACTGCCCTCCTTACAGTGAATGCTGTTCTCTGGAACTGATTTATATAATGTTTGTCAAATTAAATTATAGGATTGTATTATAGTCATATGTTTTAAATAAAATGGTAATATCCAAAGAGAATAGACTAGTAGCCTAAAGGTGTGGGTTATAATGGACAGGGATTTAAATTTGCCAAAGTAGGGGTACATTTAGACGAAACTCATTTCTACCTCTAGTATCAGATCAGTGCTACCCCTGAAGCTTTGCCTGGCAGTGATGACTTCGGTGTAAGTCTTTCATCTTCATGTGCGTCGACGAATTTTGGCATGAATTTATGTGTTTTGCTTGCAACAAATGTGTCGACGATGCAAATATTTCTGCAGATTAGGACAAAATCTGTAGAATGACGACGCGTCTTTGAAGTTTCAGACCACAACACTGCAGATGAGCATGTGCGCACCAAGTGTCAGGACCTCGGGGGGGATTTCTGTTATCCGACAGCCCGTGCAGCACAGATTTAGAAAAAGGTTTTTCAGAGCATACAAACACTGTTTATTGCACTGGACAGTCTGAATTGTCCCTGGCCATTTGTGCCTCTTAACTTTCTAACCTCTACTTTGCCGTCAAGTGGTTTCACCTCAACTGAGCTTTCAAGAGAATTGAAATTGTAACAATTACTGAGGTTTCCCATGAGCATCTGTGCCAAACTCCAGTGCTGTCAACTTTTCCAGAGTTGTCTGATTTCTAAAAAACCCTCAGCTGTGTCTGCGTGTGTGTGTGTTTGCATAAGAACTGGATCACAGCTGGAAAATGACTGTGTTAAAAAAAAAAAGCTTTTTTGACCCAAACCTGAAGTAAGACAGACACGCAGCTACATTTAAAGTGCTTGCTTTGAATATCAAATTAGAAAAGTTGATGATATATTTTTCATTATTTACCACAGCTTTCATCTATCAGTGACATTACAACAGCGCGTGTAAAGGAAGGCTTATTTGAGTCTTTAGGTTTTTCCCCTAAGCCAAGCCTGTGTGCAGTATTTTCTAAGTGAGCTGGAAATATTACTGTTTTCCATCTTTTTGACTTAAGAGACATGAAACGGTTGAGCCATCTCGTGCCTGTCGACAGTTTCTGTCTACGACTGCTGATGAGGCTACCGAGATGAGGAAAGGTCACATGTCAAGAATGTGCCATTTCCTCATGTGTCTACTCAACATTATGGCGCTCTAAACACTCTGCCAGAGCAGACAGTCTTTGGGGAGCCGACCAGAGCCCACATCACCTCCAACTGGTGAAGAGCTTGGTTCTTTAGACCTGATGGGAGACACGGGCCTGCATACTTTAGCCGCACACCACAGAAGCCTCCCTCTTTGTATTCCGCTGTTTATTTTTCTATAGTTGTACCAGGTCTCCTCAGTTGAGACCTGACCTTTACTCCTTACCTCAGTTGAAAGTTGCACACCACAAACAATGACAGGGAGTGTATGAAGTCTTTAACCACTGGCCTGAAATAATGCTCCCATTTTTTTGACTGCCCTGAGAAAGTTAAAGACCTACGCATGTAGCCTACATCGGTGCGAGTCATTTATAGTTCGGCATTGTGTCTTTTTTGCCAGTCGGGTTAATTTTTGTTTCCACTTCCTGCTTCACTTGCAACAATGGCGACTGAAACTTTCGCCGAGATTTCAAGCCATACAAATGTCTGTATCTCCAAACCTCTTCATTTAACCTTACCGATTCCTTATTGATCCAAAACAATCAATTCAAAAAGTGCGGTGATGAAGAAGCAGCCGAAATACTAAAGCGGAAACGCGCTACTACCAAGCGGCCCTATCACAGCTTTTGTGCTCTGCATCTCCGCAGCGCGTAGTTACATTTCTGTCAGCTACGCCGCTAGGCTCTGCGTATTAGCTTGACTGAATTCATTCTATTCGCTTTTAGCTCAGACACAGTGCCATATTGTCGAGTATAAATTCTACATTTAAAATAGAGAGAGAGAGATCAGGCTGCAGAAAAATAAAAATAAAACAAATAAAAAACTGGGCTGTGGCTGTGTCCAGAATCATTCTATTTCCATGTGTACTAAATTTATCCACAGACTACTTTCTAACATTATGCGCTGCAGCATATCTTATACCGGAGGCCGCATAATGACTCAACAGCTAACAATGCTGATGCAAAAAGATGAGTGAGTGTGTGAATTCTCACTTCGCTGACTCACTAGTGAGTGAACTAGTGAATAGCCGTTATATAAGGAGTCATGAATGGAGTGATTCAGATACAACCTCTGATGCTGCAGATAGTAGCTTAATGCTCATATCAACATGCTAATGGGAAGGTCACTTGTTCTGCAAGTTAAGTATTTGGACACAAACCAATCTATTAGACAAATGGATGACTTTGTCAATGAATGGAAAGTTAAGCGATCAGCAGAAATACTACATTTCATCCTGAGGAGCAACATTAGTCTACCAAATTATTTGACAATGCATCCACTAGTTGTTGATTCAGCTGCCACAAATGTCAACGACAATTCATGGACCACCAAAGTCATTGTGATTTATCATCTGAGAACCATAAATGTCTATTAGCAAATTTGTGGTAATCCCTGTAGATTAGACATTCAGGTTCGGCAAAGATCTCGGCTGAACTCAAACCAGGGACATTAAGTGTTCAGGTCGGGATCTTAATTGTGAAGCCACAAGGGCATCATGTATGTAGATTTTGAGGTAGTTTACTGCGTGAGTAAAAACTTTGACCTGCTGGTGGTGCTAAAAGACAAAGGATTACCAAAGTCTATAAATCCATCAAATATTTGTTCGAAAAACTTGAGTCTAGAGTATTGCAGCAAACTAATGTCAGCGCTTTTCTGAGAGTTATACCACTAATGTAACTAAAAATATTGATCTAAAAAATGAAAAATGAAAGGAACAAGCTGAAAAGTGCTTTAGGGAAGGAAAATAAATTAAAGCAACTACTGCGCCCTTCTTCAAATTTCTCTTCTTCTGATTTGCCTGTCACTGTCTTTTCAATGCTCCCGGGTGAAGTAGACGTACAAAATGAATGCCTTTGCCTTGAAAATGATTATGTGACTATTACAACTCCCCCGATTTATGAGGCAGCATTAATACAAGAACACGTATCCTGATTAATGCAGATGAATGGAATGTGATGAACAAGCGTGACACTGGAGCAGCACACTCATGTTTGGTGCAGGGATGTGGTTTCACAGCGTATACATCTCCTCCGTCCAAATATGAAAAACATTACCGCATTAATGACAGCCTGTGCTTTGGGATGGCACTTCCTCAAACCCCAAAATCCTGTATGCCGTGGTAACCATGGTAGAAAATGTCCATGCGTTCATCTCGTGTCAAGTTATTTCTTTCAATGTCATTACCGTTCTTGCAGAGATGATGGACCGAGGCTAGAGTTTGACCCTAATGAGCGCTTGAACATGATCGTTTAAACAGCTTCTGGTGGAATTCAGGAGGTGGCGAGGCAGGCGTCCAAGTCTAAGGCAACAGTGGTCCCGTTTTCATCAAGGTAACTGTATCCTGACCTGAACCTAGGCTGCAGTGTCTGCTCTTGCCAAGGGATAGCAATAACTGAAGTAATAATCATGATATTAATAGCTATGAAAATAAGAGCACTGCAGGAACCGCTGTGGTGAAACAACTTCCAGAGTCTGTGAGACTTTAAAAGTTGGCTTCAGGAGCAATAACAACGAAGCTTACTTCCATATGAGTCAGTCTTTGATGTGCAGTGATGGACTGTTGAAACAACATTTCCCCTTGTCCTCAGTTGCTGCTGTAAAATGTCAAATCATAACTGGTGCTGAACTTTCTGTGAGTGTGCCCTCGACTTACAATAAGCTTACATCACATGCGCAGCCGCCATAGAAGAAATCCATAAAGGTCAAAGTGTTATGCTGAATTTAATTGTCGATTAAACATCGGGATAGTAGTATCATAAAGCCTTTATCCGGTGTCCAAATAAAAATATTTCTTTTACAGTATTTCATTTATTACAGGCTGTACTCATGAGGCTAACTCGCAGAAAGAAAGAAAGCATATTTTGGACAATCCACTGTTTTGGAGAGCTCCCTCTTGAGACCTATTTACTTGTAATTAGTTACCTGGCAACTGTCAATACAACAATAAATACTTAATATTATTAATGTCCCCTGAACAATTTTGGTTTCCACTCATATGCACTCCATATTATGTCATGCAAACCATACGCAGTTCTCAATGTGCACTGGAAACTCTAGGGATCATGAGCCTGACTTAGAAATCCTTTGGCTGAAGATCTGTCTTTCTTTAATTATTAGCCTTTGACCTGGAAGTCTACGCGGGAGGTTGGCTGTGGTCTGTTTTTGCAATAAAGTGGTGTCGAGTGTCTTCCCATGGGGCACCACTGAACTGGGAGTCGCTCCTTTGCTCACCGCTTTTCCCCCGATTTTTACTTGGACTGCACTGTTATTTGCATTTAAGGTTTTCCAGGAGTTAGTTTAGGATACAAGTTGCAGTTTGAAGCTTGCCTCACTAAAACTCATGTGAAACCTGTAGAAAGGTTTTGCTATTTCCTATATGAAAAAAGTCATGTATCTAATTTAATGTCATTACAATTAATTTCGATATTATCAAGTACCAATTTCACCACAAATAAGGACACTAATAATTTATTTTTTTTTGTTAAAAAAATATTAATGAAATCAAGTGAAGACAAAAAAGTTCCATTAAACTCATTAAACTTATGATCCAAAATTGTTACTGTTATCTATCATATACTGATTCCAGTGCACACATTGGTGGCCCCTCTTTAGGTCAACATAAAAACTACTTTATGAGCATGTGAGTATCCTTTAAATGGTAAATGGCAGCGTTTGCATAGGACGGGGGATAGAGAGTCAGACTAATAACCTTAGACGTGGAGTTGAGGTTGAGAGACAACAGTTTAAACTCAGATAACAGTGTTAAAAAGCAAGGCAAATGTCATTGTTAATTTTACTGGGAATACAAATAGAAGCAAGAAAAGCTTCTTGTCTCTTTCCTAGAAATTCTACATATCCATACGCACATAACTGTTTACAGAGATTTACTCTGATAACATTTTATGAACTTGCTGTTTAAGATCTGATTTATTATAGTAGAGGATGAAACAATACCGCTTCAGATAACTCAGTGTGATTTTATGGCGTGTCTATAATTTTAAATACTCATGTTGTTTTATCTATTTGCGTTTCAGGCGTAGCAAGTTTATTTCTGTATATATGTATACTATGGGTTCTATTGTGTGCACTGCACATGAAAAATACCACGGAGGGATGGAGCTGAAGGCATTATAGTTGTGTTATGGTATTTGAGATGTGTTAAAACCTGGGGTAACTGGATTGTTAACCTTGTGATAACAAGGCAGTGTTTGGATGTAGAAATGGTGAGCCGTTCAATCTAAACACATCACAAGATATGGCTGGAAACCCCAAAGGTCATCACTGAGCAGGAATACTACAGTGTTTACAACAGTCTTAACTGTTACAGTTAAGTTCTGCATTCAAAATCATATTCAAACACGAGAGTATTAACTTTAAAATATAGTTTGAGTAAATTAAAAGTACTATCAATAACCCCTTTCAGAATTGTATATTATCAAATCATAATTATTAATTAATTTCATGTTGCCTTTAAATATACTTCTGATTACTCTCTATACTAGTAGTCTGTCTTAAATTAATGCTGCAATAACAATTAATTGTGCAAAATCTTTCAAATTAATTATGGTAATGTCTCCCTCCAAAACATAGTGGATTAGAAATAGAAAGTATTATAACAAGAAAGTACATCTTAAGTATAGTATATCCTCCAAATTGAATAAAACAGGATTAACACACTTTCCCATGTTTACGCAACGCAGAGTCCTTATCTCTGAAATATATTTGAATTATAGACCCTTCACGTCTTATTGCCCTCCATCAGCCCTGAAGTAAACACTCCAGACGACTTAAATTCTCCATCACATCAAGATGTCTAAAACCTTTTAGTGACATTTATAAGGCCACACTGGCCTTGCACGAGAACCCCATTGTGAAGTCAAGTTAAGGTCTGAGTCCTCACGAACGCTGCGTCATGTGCAAAGAATGTCCAGGGCTCTGCACTGCTCTTTCAGGACATTTAAATCCTGTGGTCGTCTGTTACGGCAGAATTCCTTGGATATCAGTTTATTAATCTGATCTGACAGGGCCCGTGGAGTTAAATACAGTAGTTGTTTCCCTCAAAGCGTCCAAAGAAAGTATCACTGCAGCAGCCTTTAGACCTTGAGAGTTTAGAGAATGGAGTCATTGGATTTCTTAGGTACGGCTGAATCCAGCAGTCGACACCTGCAGTCAACATTCATAAACAACTATTGAGTGTTATTCATCGTATATTGTTAGGTTTACATTTCTTTACTACAACTGGTGCCAAAACACTTACATACTTGTCCACTGAAATATCCCACGCTTTTTTTTTTTTGGCTTGGCTTACTACGAAACAATATCCACACATATATGGTTCCCCAGGGGATGAAAAACTATTGGCTTAAGTGGTTGCCTGTCTTCTCCTTGACTGTGAGGCAGTTACAAAAATTGGCTTTATTGATATGAAATTGGGTAATCTTACAGACCTGAGGATGAGTCCTACTTTGGCGATCCCCTGACCTTTCCTGAAGTGCACCACTGAGGCCGACATGTGTTTCTCGATAACTCTTGGATGAATCAGAAGGATATTTGGTTCAAAAGTCACCTCGGGATAAACTGTAGTAACTTAAGTGAAAGTCTTTCAGGGTTTCAGACAATTGCTCATGCTGTTGTCATCCAACAGCTTCTGTTTTTAGTAATCTGAATCATTGACAGCATGACCTCGGATCCTACAGTTAGTACATACACAGTACTATATACAGACCGCTGCTATCCACCCAGTGTAAACTCATTGTACGAGAGTAGGTTGCAGTTTAAAATACAGGAAATAGTTGATACAGTTACCACAGCAACTTAAGCCAACTAGTGTCTCTCTTTATTGGTATTTATCACTGCAGACATTTGGCCTGTCAAAGCAGGAAAAGAATAAATAATGAACAGAATAAATGATGAAACAACTGTCTTCTCTTTAGGTGAGGTAGTTCCCGTGTCCTGGCTCCATATCGTGACTTTCTCACTGGAACTGAACCATCATTACTGAAATTTGTTCCAGCTGCACTAGAACAAATTTCAGTAAAAAGGTTTATGGTCTGGTACTGTTTCTCTTCACTGACTTGTCTATTCTCGGACACACAAATCAGGTTCTGTATTATTTTTATTTTATTTTCTGCGCTGTAGTTGAACAGGTTTAGCCATCCTGAAATCCTGCAGCTGTGCATGACAGACACCCTCTCTTCCCTTCCAGCTGACTTCAGCCGTACGTCTGCCAATATTGAAGGCAATAGAGACTCCAGCTGCGGTGAATTTCTTTTAGCATGTTTAATTTTATGATCACTGAAGGAAATGCGCAGTTGAAGCAGCTGACAGATATCCAGGTGTGACTCCATTCTGTTCATGATTAAATGTTAATGACATTTCTGGCTCTACTTTTCATAAATTATCTAAGTTGTATGATGACAATATCACTCCCAAGATACGACTGGCTGCACTAGCCAGCTACTGGGTGTGCCTGTGTGGGACTGTTTATGAATATGAGGCAAGTGCTGCTGGATGATGATTAAACATGGTTACTTCCCTGGAAAAAAGGTGCAGAACTTCAAGGTCAGCCGGTTTGTTTTCGTGTGGGTCACTGATGTTAACAGTCACATTCCGACTGGGAGTCAGACCTCAGACTCACTCTGAAATAGCAATAAAACAATTCTAACTTCTGAATTCTGTATTTTTGCAGGTTATTAGTGGGAGCTCCGTATGAAATGAATGGCCCTTACCAGACGGGGGATGTGTATAAATGTTCGCTGAGCAAACGGACCAACGGCAATGGTTGCTCCAAGCTCAACCTAGGTATGGTGTCATAAAACAGAACTCCATTTTTACCAAAGCACACTTCATACGTACAACTCTTGGGTAAATGTGTATTCATTCAGGTTTTTAGCAGTAAATCAAAACCCTGGAAGATATATGTTGCTTAATCAGTAAAAAGTACCCCTATAAAAGCTTAAAATGTTCTTCTTGTGACACATAGAGGTGTTGTTTTACCAATCCTGGTTGTCCAACTGTGATAGAATCTGGAAAAAAGTAAAATTTCTGCACTAGTGTCTGTCAGCATCATGGTGACATATGTGAGACAGGAGTGTGGGTACCATACCAGTCATTCCACGCTTTATTATTTTAATAAAAAAGGTTTATGTACCTTTCCACATGTGTGTTTCACCGCACACTTTACCGCGTGCTTCCTCATACGGGTCGCACGTGTTGTGTTGGTTAGGTACTCACATGAAGTTTTGTCGAGTAAACATTTAGATCTGAGCATGTAGACGCTGCCTCGGCTGGCCAGACAGCAATAACAAACCCAAGTCCCAGATGGTGGAACTTGTGTTTGTTCTCTGAGGGATAGTCCATGCATTTATGTATGTGCATCTGAGATCCTCTCATTTTCCCTCAAGGAAGGATATCTTTGACCAACGTATCAGAGCGGAAGGACAAGATGAGGCTGGGAATGACGCTCACATCTAACCCTAGAGACAACAGCTTTGTGGTGAGAATGACACTGAAACTCACTGGATTCATTTTCATGATATATAATGACGTACAGTATTTGTCTACTGTTGCAGAACCTTTTAAATAAGAACACATTTAATAACACTGCCGCCTTCAAAATGGAAAAAGAACAATCCCACAAGATCGTCTTTTGATTATACGGTTGTCATACTGCTGCTCTCCCTACATAAGTTCCCAGACAGCTTAAGCTTGACCTTTCCTAATGTGCTGAGGTTGAAAATGTTGCTTGTATAAATGCTTTCTTTCATGTTTCAGGCCTGTGGGCCGCTATGGTCCTATGAGTGTGGCAGCTCTTACTACAGCACTGGCATATGCTCCAGAGTCAATGCAAGCTTCAAGTTCTCCAGAACGATTGCCCCCGCCTTTCAGAGTAAGCTTTCAAATATGTCGTGTTCGACACGATTCTCAAGTCCACAGCTAGGGATTATTTCCTCGTTTGCGAACATCTGTTTTCTCCACGTGTCTCTCATGATTAAGTCTCATTTTTTTCAGGATGTGAAACCTATATGGACATAGTGATTGTTCTCGACGGCTCCAACTCCATCTACCCCTGGTATGAAGTGCAGGCTTTTCTCATCAACATTCTTCAAAAGTTCTACATTGGGCCAGGTCAAATACAGGTGTGTAATAAAGGAAAGAATACCAGAGGAAGATAAGATATGTCGGCTATAACCAAACCCTGTAATTCTTTTTATACTTTTTTACTTGAGCAAATTCTGTCTGGTGTATGTTGTGTTCGTGATTCTTTCATAAAAGTTGGCTTTTTCTTGGCCATCACAATCTTAATTTTCAGTTAAAGAAAATCTTGCTTTAACTGATTAGAGGCAGTTTATTCATTTAAAAGGCCTGAGGGAAATTGAAAAACGGACAAGAAGATTTGAGGGGATGGAGCGAAAGGGGTCGAAAGGAAAGAATGAGTGACAATTCTGAAAGGCCTGGTTTCCTGGTTTCTGTAATCAAAGAAGGAAGAGGAAGCAAAAGAAAAAGAGAGCAGGGGTTAGACTCATCTTTATAGCTAAGTCATGGTCTTGTTCTTGAAGTTATAATAATGCTAATTAAGTTAAAACTGCAGTTAACTGCAAGAAAACCAAGCTCTCATTAGCTGTCATAGTTCATCCTTCTTGTGCATCTTTGGCCAGGTTGGAGTTGTTCAGTATGGCGAGAAGGTGGTGCACGAATTCAAACTCAGCGACTACAAATCAGTGGAGGAGGTGGTGAAGAGGGCGCGCAGTATCGACCAGCGAGGTGGAGAGGAGACCAACACGGCTCTTGGCATCAACACGGCACGGTAGACTATCTAAATTCACACAAATGAGCAGCTAGTCCATTCTGTAACTCATTTTACCAACTCCATCAAACATGTTCTCACAGCTCACAAGCTTTCAAACAAGGAGGTCGGCGTGGCGCCAAGAAGGTGATGATAGTGATAACTGATGGAGAGTCACATGACAGCGCCGACCTCCAGCAAGTCATTGAGGACAGTGAGAAGGATGGCATCACCCGTTACGCTATTGCTGTGAGTCTTCTACACCCACTATTCACCTGAGTGTAAATGCTTTAATTTGGTTTTCTGATGGCTAATACGTCTCCTGTGCTCCACTGAAGCACCATAAACATTAATGAGGTGACTTCATGGGGTAAAGCAGGTCTCTCAAGAGTCAGAATGGACCCATCTGACGGCTCCAAACATACACTTAGTGGAAGTGCAGTTAAAGGTGCAAATGATCTCCTCCAGACCACATAGCTCTTTGGTTTGTGCCACTGCTGGTACAGCCAATGTCACACTTGGTTGCTTCCAATGACTGATCTGGAAACATGCATCTGAGCCAAAACGTTCTAGTCTTTACTTTGAACTCCAACTGGAAATTGGTGACAGCACTGGCACTGACATAGAAAAGCAAAATCCTCTGAACTCTTCCCAAAGAGAGCCAATGTTAAGCTCTTAAAGGCCTCTATAAATGTGACAGATTAAATAGACTCATTGACATTCAAGTACTTAATGTGCACAGTGACAGATCGTCTAATCTTATCTTCACAGGTGCTTGGCTACTACAACCGGAGAGGAATCAATCCCGAGGCCTTCCTCAATGAAATCAAGTACATTGCCAGCGACCCGGATGACAAACACTTCTTTAATGTGACAGATGAGTCGGCGCTGAAGGATATCGTGGATGCACTTGGGGAACGCATCTTCAGTTTAGAAGGTTGTGCAACAGATTAATTTTGCAGCTCAGAAATATACCACTGTGTGGAAGAAAATCTGAGAAACGTAGACCTCAATAAGCTCTAAAAAGAGATTCACTGAAGAATACAGTGGATGGACATTTAAACTATTGAATTATCGATGAAGCAAAAATACTAAAACATGCTGTTCAAAGCTTGTAAATGTTACCATATTGAACACTTCGAAAATGTCACATTGCTCGTTGTATTTGCCATTTCCTGACATTTGTTGGTTAAATGATTTATCAGCAAGGTACATTCAATGGAAAATGAAAGCGATCATTTGTTCCTGTCCAAGTGTTCACCTTGAAATATCCTTTAAATGTTCACATTGAGGCTCCAATTCAATTCTTCTTAGAGTGACCATGGATGGACGATCACATTTCTCTCCTGCTGCACTTCTTCAGAACTCTAAATGACTGACTTGTTTACACAGGGACCAGTAAGAATGGAACAGCGTTTGGCCTCCAGATGTCCCAGGCTGGATTTTCCGCGCACAACGTTGAGGTTAGTGTGACTCCGGCTACCACGTTCGTCTCATACCATCTGTCAACATGTAGAACAACACACATTGTCTCAATTTCTGGTGCATCAATAACTCCTCCCCACAACCTGCCATTTATCACTCTCCTGTGCCCCCTGAGGTTCCTGCTGTGTGGCCCCTAAAGGTTTAGGTCATCCTGATTTAGGAGCCCCTGACAAGGGTAACAGGCCATTTTTCCACTTCAGCCCTGCGGTGATGGGAAATAAGACACCACTTGTTCCCCGGGGAAACATATTAGAGAGAAGCTGAGATGAGATTGAGACAGTTCTGCTTCAGAATGGCTTGTTTTTCTTCTTCGTTCCTAGAAGTTTTTGATTGCATCTGAGAGCAAATGGTTACAGGTGTGCTGGCTTTCATGATGAAACAGCTGGAAGCAGAAGATAAGCCTCATCTCCTCTCCTGTACTGGCCGCTGTGCATACCATTTCGCTGATTTTCATTCCTCTCTCTCTGGCTCTTCAGAGGCATTTGCTGATGCAACCGCTTTGATTTTCCAGTTCCCCTACACAGCGTGATTTGTCGAGGGAGAAATAAATATATCCAGTTTATGATGAAGATTAAATACATAGCAGCGTTTGCAGCTGGGTGGCAGGAATGGCTGGAAACTTTGTCCACAAGGCCAGATTCCAGAGATGCTCGACAGCACCAACCTGAGTTTTGAGGGCAGGATAACTTACTGGAAAGAATGCCGGGGCTTTAAAGGAGAAAAACACCCGGAGGCCCAGATGGCTTTGCTGAATGTGACAAGTGCTAAATCTGAGGGCTGATTATGTGAAATACTTTTCAGACTTCTCATGCTTCTGCATACATCCATAGACATTCCTCCATGTTTGTTTACTGAAACTAAAAAACAACAAAAGAAAATACTCTCAAGGCTATGTCCACATTTGTTGGGAAATTGTTTAGCTTGCTGCATTTTTGCAACATAGATTTTAGACAAGGAACAGTGGCACAGTGGTATGAAAGTTCTGGGTTTGAACTTTTGGATTTTCTCCCTGTGCATGAATGTTTTTTTTCTGGGTACTCTTTTTGGGTACGCTTCCTTTCACATTCCAGAGACATGCATGCTACGTTAATTGTTGATTTTAAACTGGCTGTATGCAAAGTAAATGAGTATGAATTGTTGTTTGTCTCTCTGTTTTAGCCTTGTGATAGCCTGGAGATCTGTCTAATGTTGGCCCAGTGATAGATGAGCTCATAAACGGATTTTAAATTTTATCACCATTCATAAAATACTTTTTCTGAGTTGGTATAAAGAGCATATGTCCCCTACACACTGCTGTGTGTTTATGTAGAACCACAGCTCTGGCATATGTCCATACATGCATAAGCAGCAGAAATAGGTCTCTGTCTTATGAGGTTGAACTGTTTTGGGGCTTCATTCGTTCGCCATGGAGACCATTTTTACCAAAACAGATAACCACAACGGCATAATGCTGCTGTTAGCGAGTGACGTAGTGCGAGCGTGGTAAGCGCTCAGTTCCATCTTTCGGAAAGTAATCGCAAACCTTCCAGCACATGCTCAAACGCTGGAAAGTGTATTGTCGGCATATTGTGTACGGCAAGAAAAAAATAAAAAAACCTGAGCTCATTAAGCAGAGGAACCCTGCAATTACAGTGTCAGTGATACAAACCATGGAATATAGAAAATCCCTCCTCTATCCTTTCTCGTGTCTACGGCTAATTGCACTTGCTGGTTTGTTTCTTTTGTGGAATGACGAGTTAAGAATACAAAGAGCTGCATTTAGCAGTTTGATAACAGACTTTGAGGCAGATATGATCGCTGGTGTTGTGGTTTGTTATTATTATCTGCAAATGCCTCAGTTATTGCTTTTAACTTTAGCTTAGCAGTAACAGAAGATACGTCCATTTGAGTGGAAGACTTGTCGTGACTCTTGAAACAGGAAGGTATGCATCAGTGAGATTTTACTTCTGATCCAATGAGTGATCCAGGAGAGTAATTTGGTTTTTCCTCACCCCCTTTTGCATGGGAAAGTCTGTGATCTTTTGTGTAGCGACTCAATTTACCTGAAATAGTTGTTTTAAAAAGAGCGTCCTTCAAAATGGAAACTGCCTGTTTAGTTGTCCACTGTTTACCCACAAATATCCAGGTTTTTCAAGGTCTCTTATTGTCTCCATAAGGGTTGGCCCATGGGGAGACGTAAATAAAATTCAGACAAATTTTTGCCTCTGCATGAAAGACAACTAATGGCCTGCTGGAGAGAGAGAAATATATCCTTATAAAGTAATGCAACTGTTTTGTGAGAACCCCCCTCAGAGTTTGTGTGTGTCACTGTTACCAAGATTACATTTCACCACAAGCGGAGACACACCATCATTAATCTGACTGAGACTAAGGTGAGCCAAACGCACAGGCTGTGCTCCAAAACGGTGGTTAGAGGGTATTATGTTCCATGACTGCATCATCATTATGCACAGCAATTACCGTGCTGTGTGGCTGTGCAGCACAGTCAATACAATCGGATCGTTCTCTTCGTGACTCTGTTGTTGCAAAATATAGAAGTAACCATATAAACGTATGTCACCTACAGGATGGGATTCTGGTGGGTGCTGTCGGGGCTTACGACTGGAATGGAGCGGTGCTGAAGGAAACTCGACAGGGGAAGGTGGTTCCTCCTAAGTCGTCCTACACTCAAGAGTTCCCAGAGGAGCTAAAAAACCACGGTGCCTACTTGGGTGAGTAACACCCTAAAGAAATATTAAAAAAAATGATTAAACAGAGAAATGTAGGGACAGTGAAATGTTTCAAGGCCTATGCTCTCATGGGGATCAACATTTAGGTTCAGTTTACATCCTCTTTTTGGTGGCGAGATGTATGGCTGTGCTGGCAGGAGACCTGCGGTTTAGCACCAGCTCCCCTAGCCTCATCCCATCACTGAAGTGTACCCGCTGCTCGAGGGCTTCCCATCATATCCAACCCCATGTCACCCCACCACAGACCTCTGCTTTTACCATCAGCGGTTTGTGTCTGAGCTTATCCGCCGAGCTGCCAATGGGAGCCGTTCTCAGTAGTAATATGAGGTGCAGAAGTATAATTTTGGACAGACGGGGAGAAAGTTAAAGCTAGGGGGGAAAAAAAGAGGTATGAAGATGAGAGATGAAGGTGGAAAAACATAAAGGGAGAAAGTGGATTTTTTTTTTTAAATAGGAAAATTAATAGTAAAGGAAATAGAAGAAGAAATCTGAGGAACCTGAGAAACCAGAACATCAAGTAACTGAATGCAGCTTACTGAGTGTTAACTCCTCAGATTACAACGTTTTACAATTTTTCCTTGTGTCATGCAAATCACTGCTATAAAACTAGGCCTGAAGGTCCATCCGTTTTCTCACACAGAAACATTGAAGCAAAGTGTAGAGCAGGACAATGTGTGATAGATTATATTTTAGCAGAAATTTGCAGATCCACTGTAAACTGCAGAAAACATCCTACATGTTATAGTTTGGTGAAGACTGGAAAGACAAATCTACATGCTTTAGTATTTGTGTCGCCCTTGAATAGAAGCTTTAATAATGTGTGTGTTTCATGTAACCAGGCTACACCGTGACGTCTGTGGTGTCGGCCAGAAACGGTCGCCTGCTCGTAGCGGGAGCGCCGCGGTTTAACCACACGGGCAAAGTCATCATCTTCACTCTGAAGAACTCGGGCAATCTCACCATCCTGCACTCCCTCAAAGGCCAGCAGGTACTGTTGCCTCCAGCTTCTCAGGAAAGAATTTATCAGCTCCATGTTCAGCTGCACGCCGATGCAGGCCTCAAGTCTGCTTTAGAAGTACAACACAGGGCTTCAAGGAATGTCATAAAATATTGTGCACTTCCACTGAGTGTTAATTATTAGAGTCTTTGAAGCTCCCATGTGTGGATTTTCAAGTAATTATTCACTAACATCCCAGTAGTTAGTTAAATATGTTTTTTTATTTTTTTTTGTAAAACCAGTGTGTGACAGAAGGTCTTTTCATCCCTTCAGCAACACTGCTGTTTGCCACATTGTCACTTTTGATGCTGTCCCTCGAGTGGGCAACAAAGCACATCAAATTATGTTTGTTCATAGTCGCTTTAAATTTATTAGTCAAATAACATTTATAAAGATGAACTATATTAAATGAAGACACTTGCACAAAATATTAAAAACAGAACTGTGTTTGGTTACTATAAAGAAAACCAGCAGATTATAGCTCCTTTGTCTAAGTTTATCACTTAAGACCTATTCATACGGAATAAGCTTTACCTGGGGACGTCATGTGATTTAGAAATTAGCCCCCTACGTCTGTGTTTCATGTGGTGCATTTGCACAGGATAAGCAAACTCTGTTTTACTGTCCATAGTTATGTCTCTGCTACTTTCCGCTTCACCCCACTGTGTGTCAGAGGACATTTTACACTTTCTGACAGCTTCAATTTCTTTGGCAGTATTTAAATCAGCCCCACCTTTGCTGATGAACAAATTAGTGCTTGATTTAATGATTTCATCTATCTCAATGGATGAATGGGTCAGCGACATCTCGACTTGTCACCCTAAAATCTATCCAAACTCTGATTTACAGCACATCCTTCACAATTCTTAAGCGATAAGAGGCAGAAAAGTAAGCTGTGAATCAAACAAAAGACACCCCCAAATCACAGAGATGCCAATTCGCACTGGATTAGTTTTATCACAGGAGCTCTGTGTTACGAGAAATAAGGTAGGTAATTTGTGGTGTAATTCTTACAAATTATGGACATGGCCGATTCGCACGGGATTAACATCACAGACGACCTCCGCAGCTATTACAAATTACCAGAGGTCCCCAGATAAAACTAGTCCCGTGCCAATAGGACTATACATTTTCATCACTTATCAATGGAAAGCTTCTTTTCTATGCAGATCTTTATTCCAAAAAAATGCCTGTCTAGGTGCTTCAGTCATATTTTAGACATTTATAGTAGGCTTTTAGGAAAAGAAATAAGACTATCCTCAAGAGGCATCTCTTCGTGCACTACATAATGTGCATATAAACCAGGATCACAGTGTGTGTTTAGAAAGCATTAGACTAATTCCTAAACTAGACTAAATCACGCACGAATAAAGTACCTGGAAAAGTAATTATGACGTGTTGTATATTTCAGCGGAAAAGGCCGACAGCCAAAAGGATTTTCATTATGAAATTTGAGCTTAATGAAAATGGTTGTGTTCCACTGCAGCAGTCCAAACAGCATTCACATAACAAACTGCGCTGATGCAGCAGGTTGACATGAAGATGAAATGCCTGCATATGAAAGGCCACGGGCTCTTTTAGGGTTTATGTTTTTGTGCGATTTCGTATCTGGTAAATTTTTTATTGCTGTTGTTATAAAATGTCGACTTTAAGATTTTGAGTTTACAGCAAATCATTTGATGGGATTAAATCCCTCTGTCTGAATCACATTAAGTTTAAAAGCAGTCATTATTTCGAGGGGAAGTGGCTCTGTGTGTTAATGACCGCTACACTCATAACTGGCAACTGTTCACAGGCCACGGTCCTAAAGTGATCGTACATTGTACCATTGTCAGCAACAGCACATCCAGGACAGCAGATGTTTTCCTGCAGAAAACTTTCTTGATCTCACAACTGTTGAGCAAAGCAGCTTCTCTTTTTTAAGGGCAGATGTTTCTAATCTGAAAACCAATAGTTAATGTATTATCCATTCCAGTGACTGATCCAAACTGTCTGTAAAACTCTCACGGTCTGAGCAGAGCATCTACAAAAGCACCAGGACGCCGACCACTTGCTGTTATTCAACGCAGGCCAACATTTGCACACAATATTCGAGCTTAAAAGACACTAGAGTCAAGCAGCAAATCATCTGACAGCATGTGGTTCAGCACGCAGCAAAGAAATCCTTTAGAAATAATTTTTAGCTCGGATACTATTGCGTCCATAAATACATTTTCATGGATTTATTTATGTTGTTTCTTTCAGATCGGCTCGTACTACGGCAGCGAGATAGCGCCTGTGGATATTGATGGAGACGGGATAACTGACAACCTCTTGGTGGCAGCGCCGATGTTCTTCAGCGGAGGCCTGGAGAAAGGAAAGGTCTACATCTACAGAGTAACAGAGCTGGTAGGTATAAACTCTACAGTCTTAAACAAACACACGGAGGCTGGCCACATACAGGTATTAATCAACTACGGGCCAAGCAATACATGGAACTGGGTTAACACCTGTTCAAACTCCAGACATTCCCAGTAATTTCTAACACACCTCACCGAACCAGACCCCTCTGCTGAATACCAGCGCCACATGCTGCAGGCAGACATTCGACATTTGACCATATCCAGATTAAATGCGCAGATCAAATGAGAAAACGCTGCCATGCCAGGGTGCAGACGTTATTGGACGTGTACAGTGAACTCAAGAGGAAAGTATTCTGCCCCTTCTAAACCCATTTCCACCAAAGTATTTGGAGGCGAGAACTTTCCTTAATAGAAGGCCGTTTGCCGATGTTCCAGGTCTGTCTTGCTCATTTTGGAATAATAAATGTCTGTTTTGAATCCGCTGGGCAGGCTACAGACGAGGGATTTAAATGTCTCGCGTGGCCCAAACCACATCACATCAAAGGTGGCAGCTTGAAAACAAAACACAAACTGAAGTGACTCATTAAAGGTGTCTATCACCATTAAGACAGAAATACCACATGTTCTAGGCAATTAATAATCTTGATGTGGTTGATTCAGGTGCTGCTGGAGATGCTGCTCTGAATACGGGTCTGGCAAACTACTTGGGTTTGGACTCTGCGGTTTTGAATCTAATTTTGTAGATAAAAATAGAGTTGGGGCGGGCGACTACAATTTGGCCCGGTTATTGATTCTCTGCGTTTTTTCTTATTACTTTTTAATACTGATTTGAAACAAAGCCAAAGTTAATTTACATCTTCCAAGACAGTACTGGATGTGCTCTGCTTGTGCAGTTTGCTCCGGCGCTTTTGAGGTAGCAACACAAAAAGTTGTTCCAATAAGTGTTTCAGGGTTGCCGATGCATTTGGGAAGAAAGCTTCTTCTTCTGTTATATTTTTACGACAGTTTTAATATTCCACCGTGGGCAGAAATTTGAATGGTGTATGTAGATTTTGATTCCATCTCGTTTATTACCCAGGAAGGATAACTTCTTTTATGAGAAATGTATGTGGGACGCAGCCGGAACAAATGATGAAGATGATTTTAAGTACAGGATAAGTACAGCACTGAGGGCTCTGACCTTAACTTGAGGGATATTAACCCAGTCAAAAGCCAAACAAAGTTGCCTCAAGTCTGGCAGCTGGGCGAAAATAAAATTCCACTCGCCGTCTTAACGCATCGAGAAGTTGCTACTCCCCAGCCAAGGCAAACTGGTTGTGACCTTCACGGCCTCTTCACAAACCATATGTTCCAAATTTAACGCTGAATATATTATTTTCCTGCTTCTCCATCAATCTCCTTCTTTGTCGCATATGCACGCATCAGGTAGCCGAGACGTAAAAGCTACCTTCCTAAATCAACTCCATTCCCATTTATTCGACTGAAATAACAAGTGATCTCATGTTCCGTCTGCCAGCCCTAAATTATATTATGAAGCGGGATGCCAAGTGGAGCAATGATATGCACGACTACTGACGGACTGAAGTATTTTGCTCCCCAGAACATTTTTTCCAGTTGAGTCGTTGCTTTCAAAGACGTGGATATCTTCCATCGGCCTTAACACTCGCTAAGAATAGAACTTAAGATAAATATACTAAACCTATATGGCATTCTTCAGTTCTTTTACTACCCGGAGGTAAAATTCCTCACTTTTTTGTTGCCAGATGTTCGAGGTATCTGAGTTCAAACAGGAAGGATTTAAAGGACTATGAGGAAAACACAGAAGCTGATCCAAACTTTGACTTCTATTTGTCTTTTTTCTAAATCTTATTTGTTGCTCTTCCTGTGTAAACTACAGCGTGTTTAGTTGTCTGAAGATGTTTTTCACATAATTGAGTCAACAAACCCGACTGGATGGAGGGCAGTAAGTTCGTTGGTTTTATTGTGAGATGTCAAAATAAACTGATGGTTGGATCGCTTAACGAACAGATCGGTCCTTTTAGTGGAAAGCCTCGCTGCGCCAGGAGGCATAGATAAATAGGCCATACATTAGAGTAGGTCTTTTTTAACTAACAAACAATAAATGTGGTATTTTGAAAAATGTCCTCTTGGCTTCTGTTTCTAATGAGGCTTTTGTGCTGCCCAGCCTGTATGTGTGTATGTATTCATACTATGCACAATGTGTATTATAAATGCTTACTCTGTGTCATCTGTGCACGTGCACAGGATGATACGGCATTCTTAAACCCTTAAAGGGTAATTCAGTGTTTCTGAGAAGCAATGAGTTCCTTTCTGGTATCAGTTCTGATGGAGTGACATTATAACATTTGGAAAAAGGAATATATTATCTCTGGAACATGTTGGTAGCTACATCAACAAAAGCGGAGTATATTTATGTTGCTGTTTTTTTTCTTAAGTTGTGCCAAAGGGCCAGTTTTCCAATTCCACTACGTAATACAGCCTTTGGACAGCCTTTAGCTTTGATTACAGCACACATTGGCTGTGGCATTGTTTCAGTAAGCTTCTGTAATGTCTCAAGATTTATTTCCATCCAGTGTTGCATTCATTTTTCACCAAGATCTTGTATTGATGATGGGAGAGTCTGACCACTTCGCAAAGCCTTCTCCTACACATCCCAAAGATTCTCAATGGAGTTAAGGTCTGGACTCTGTGGTGGCCAATCCATGTGTGAAAATGATGTCTCATGCTCCCTGAACCACTCTTTCACAATTTGAGCCCCATGAATCCTGGCATTGTCATCTTGGAATATGCCCGTGAACATCAGGGAAGAAAACATCCACTGATGGAATAACCTGGTCATTCAGTATATTCAGGTAGTCAGCTGACCTCATTCTTTGGACACATAATGTTGCTGAACCTAGACCTGAGCAACTGCAGCAACCCCAGATCATAGCACTGCCCCCACAGGCTTGTACAGTAGACACTAGACATGATGGGTGCATCACTTCATCTGCCTCTCTTCTTACCCTGATGCGCTGGTTCCCCACTATCCTTCCAGTTTTAATAATGCATTGGACAGTTCTTAACCCAATTTAAGTAGTTTCTTCAATCTCCTTAGATGTTTTCTCTGCTTGATGCATGCCAATGATTTGACCCTTCTCAAATAGACGTCTTTCAACATGGTTGTTTAAGAAATGAGAAGCTACTCATTGCATCAGTTGAGGTTAAATAACTTGTTGTCAGCTGAAATATAATCACCCATGCAGTAATTATCCAATAGGAGGCTTGTACCTATTTGCTTAGTGAAATCCAGGTGGTGACTTTTGTTTTGGCCAGGCAGTGTATATAATACAGTATACAAACATTCAGTAAACCAGGATAGCAGACACAAATATTGGAAAAAGCTCTACAACAGGCACTAATGGAACCAAACAAACACAAGCCTCAGCCCAATCTGAACGCTATTTGAGAAGCTCAAACAAAGGGGCTTTTTGCAGGTTTATTACCGAAATGCTCTAGAGTGAACTGTGGCAAGTTACCTGGCTGGTGGAAGAACTGAGAATCAGTGGTGATGGTCAAAATAAAACAGTACTTGGATTTTAAAAGAACAGATCTGAAGCAATTATTATGTGTTTCTAGTTGAGTTATCATATCAGTACAGTGATAACCGATTAACTATAAAAATAAAACAGATCTAGTTCTCAAGATGCAGCATTTACTCCAGCTGTTATTACTGCACGTTAACAGATGTTTGAGAGGAAAATCAAGCTTTGGATATGCATGAAAGGTTTTTTTCATCTTGTGTTGTGCTTTAACAGTGTTTTTGTTCACTGACCCTGTTTGTTGCTCCTCATATTGTTGAGATGAGTCGCCAGATATCCGCCCCGGGAATCCCCCGCTAATGTCTGTTTATCAGCATCAGTATCAGAGTGTATACTCACAAATGCTTGTGCCAAAAACACGCTAAGCTATTCCTCAGAGCGTGATTTGCCTTCAGACACACTTAGACAACGATGCTTTGTGTAACATATACAACTAATATATATTTATTTTCCCCTTCATCCTTCAGAATCGTTTCGTTTTCGAAGGAGCATTGGAAATCCACAATGGTGGACAGAACGCCCGCTTTGGCTCATCTCTAGCTCCTGTGCCTGATCTGAACGGAGACGGCTTCAATGACTTGGTGGTGGGAGCCCCGCTGGAGGATGACCACAAAGGAGCCATTTATGTTTTCTTCAGCCAGCACAACAGAATATTACGCAAATATAAACAGGTAGGGCAGTGCAAAGAGTACAAATAAAAAAAAAAACAGTGACAATTTTGATGCATTTTAATCCTTTTACTTGCCGGTTATATCTATATATATCTGTACACATTGCTACTGATCATTGTCCAAAGCATAATTTATGTTTTTCATTTGATTTAAGCACAGACTCTATAGAAGGATGTCAATTCTCCAATGGCATCCATAGGTTTTGTGAATTAATTAGTTATTTCTCATCATCTTGGCATTGCCTGACTAACTCCCTAACTCCTGGCTAATTCAGAAATGGTCAAAGAAGTATGAATGGACCCCAGGCCATAGACTGAAGCTCTACGGTAGAGGTGGGCAAACTACAACCCGGTTTCATTTGGCCTGTTGAGCTTTTATAAAATTGCCGTTAACAGCCGCATTCATTTTGCATCTATCCTGCAATACCGTGCTTTTTATTTGATCCCAACACTAATGGCTTTTCGTCTCTACTCACATCTGTTACTGGCTTGGCCCATTTGTCCCAGTGTGGCCCTTGAGCCAAAACGTTTGCCCTTTCCCTTGTCTATGGGGACTGACTAATTTTTTGAGCTAGCCTCAAGTGGACATTAGAGGAACTGCAGGTTGTGGCACTTCTACGTTTGGTTGCCACTAAATGTAGTAATTTACGACTAATTTAAATTTTATCCAAGTATGGTTATATAAAAAAATATTATTTCTCCCTTCTAACAGCTCTGTATTTAAGTGTGTGAGGTGTTTACTTGGTCAAAAATCAGGATCAAGGTCAGTAAAGCAGTCCAACCTAGAAAGGTCAAACAACGTCAGACAAGGTTCAAGAGGCAATACAAGGTTGAAACATAGAGTAGAGTTAAAGATTCCACTGCAGTACGATAATTCACACAGTGACTAATAAGGGAATAAGGGACAGGTGTGCAGGCGGGAGTGGGGAGGTGATCTGTCTGTTGAGATGATGGAAATACATTGAGGGCTGCTTCTCCACAGGTGGACAATAAAAGTATCTGTGTGACTGTCAGAAATTAGAAATGTAAATAATGGGCAAAATTAATTAACCTGAGACAGACTATGCAGCAATAATACAGGTACCTATGGGAAACAACCCGAGTCAGCGATGTACTCCAGAGACAGTTGCACAAAAACTTTTGGTTTAGAGATTAATCTTGACATGATCTTGATCTTTCACTACTATAATTGTACACTTACACGCTGTATTTTACAAATATTTAAATGACAGGGAAAGTGCACATATGAGGGCTCTTTTAATTTGAATATAATTGTAAACTGTGCTTGTCGTCACTGTGATGCTTGTGTACTCAGATTCTCTACCCTGTCTGTTTTCCAGAGAATAGCAGCAGCAGACTTGGCTCCTGGCCTGCAGTACTTTGGCCGCAGTATCCACGGCACAATGGACATGAATGATGATGGTTTAGTGGACCTGGCAGTAGGCTCCCTTGGTGCAGCCGTTCTGCTTTGGTTGGTATTTCAACCAATAATTATTATTACGTTATTGTAGCTATTCCAATGAATTTACTTAAAGTAATACATCCTGTCTATAGAGACCTGTATTTTCAGAAATATTCTTTAGCTTCAAAGCTCATGGGTTCACTTCATCTGTCACACCTTTCTGCTCCCACAGGTCACAGAGTGTTGTCAGGATATATACCACCGTCAGGTTTGAGCCCAGTAAGATCAACATCTTTGTGAAAGACTGTCAGAGAGGTGGCAAAGACGTGACCTGTATGTCAGCCATTGTATGTTTCAACATCACTGCCAGGACAGCCATTCCTCCCACACAGGAAATTGGTAAGCCAGGAAAAATAATCCACTGCTGTCAAGCATCTCAGTCAAGTTTCCTAGTTTCTCCTTGTGTCTTTGTCCAAAGCTGTCATCTTCCCAAAGTGAATAAAACCGCAATTGGTCTATTTGTAAACCACAACGTTTTACTAATTGCACAACCGATCAAATCTACATATTAAAAGCAAGCGTTAAGAAAAGAAAAAAATGCATGTTGGTTGATTTTAATGTGGAACAAATGTGAAGAAAATGAGACTTACACATCCAGCTGTCTTGTAAGCCATCTGGACATTCTCAGACCTTTAACAGGCCACTTTTACTGATTGCTTAGTGGTTTATTTATTTTTTTTAATCCGTAGTTGCAATATAGTTCATCTGTTGTTTGGTGTCTGGTGCAGAGCAAGATCAAATGTGACTGGTTTCATCCCTCTGAATATATATCCTTCATGTCCTGGCACAAATAGACTTTTCAGCATACTGCTGCTTGTAAAAACTGTGACGCCTCCCTCGGAGTGGCCCCAAAGCGAAATGTTTACTGGCAGTAATAGGTTCTGATCTCATTGCTGTTTCTCTGCCAGTGCTGCTGCATTCAAAAGCTGTATATCTTTACAATTCTGGTGCCATCAGATGTTCCTTTTAGTGTGAGAACGCTGATAGGAATGCAGTTCAAAAGAGAGTAAAATTAAGTTGGGAGTGGAGAAAGCACAACTCAAGTCTGTTGTGCCACCAGAAGTAACCCACCTGGATCTAAGTGCAGGGTTTCTCTGCTTACAATTTGTTTTAGGAGCTATCATGTCAGGGTCCGGTTTCTCAGGGTATTTGGGGTGAGGGGGGAGCAGGGGTGCGGGGGAGCGTGTTCCGAGTTAACCTCATGACCCGCTGACATCTTTATCAAATCTATTAGATGTGCCAAAACAGAGCAGAGGAAAAACAGAAGGAGTTATCATGTCTTCCATGGTTGCATACAGTGGAACATGTTTATTTAATTTACTCTCATTGTCGTGTCTGGCTTGTAATGCATGGCAGATGTGCTGGTGTTTGTGAGATCGCTGTGGTCTGTTTCATAATATATAATTTAATTTTTTTAAATCTCAGTTAAGTAAAGCTTAGTTATGCAAATATGTATCTAGTGTATATGAATGCAACTCGGTTTTCGATTACTTTTGCAAGAATTTAAGGCATTTTACTGACAGCAAATGAAAAAGTGTAACTTAGCGCTTCTGTCATCAAAAGAAAGGTAATACTTTTCCGTTGCCACAGATAATCGTGACGTGGTGACATATAGAGACAATTTTCCAATATAGTGCCCGTTATCTGCCCAGATCGGTTTGACAAACACATTAGGACTTCTCCAGCTCTCTAATTCTTTAGTTCACCTCAAACATAACACATGCATAAGTTAGTAGATTTTCCCTCATGCCATGAAAACACATGCCGATAAATGGAAAGCCTCTAAAACAATGTGGTTTTGGAAATGGCTCGGTCTTGAAGCCAGAGGGTTTGGATTCCTCTACATGTTGGTCACACATTCATCATATGTTCACAGTCAAGCTAACACTGCATCCCACTGCTACAGTGATGTCATTTACCATAGAGTGTTGCTGACATTTGTTGATTAGTCTGCACTAAACTAAGAACAGAAGCCCATCTATGTTCCTAACATTTCAACTCATTGTTTTGCATTCTGCATATGTTGAGGTATAACGCCAACATTTTTTCTGCAACCCTCTAGTGATCAAGTATAACGTCTCCATTGTGGAGCGTCGTTTTAATCCTCGGGCCATAATGGACAACCCGGCTAAGCTGCAGCCTCAGAACTTGACCCTCCTTCCCGGAGAAGAGGCCTGCGAACACATCTACTTCCACGTCATGGTGAGGACCACGTCACTTAAAACCTCAGGACCAGTGTCTGCAAAGACGTTGGAGACTCACAATTAACTTGTATTTGTTTATGTAATTGTGTCAATGTTCTCCAGTCAATCAAGTATTTATTCCAAGACTAATGAATCCCGTAGCTTTACTCGTCTTATGAGCAACTGGGATGGATTCTGTGGAAAATGTAAGCTCATAGGTTAAAATCCTGTTCTGGATGATTTTCTCCTGTCAGATCATTTCAGTTCAAGTATATTTCTTATTTTCTGCTAATAAATTTTAACAGACCTTAGTCTTAAAACATCATTACTGGCATTGATCTGCCTCACTGGTTAAATCCAACACGCACACTGTACGTTTCAGGGAGATTATAATTATGTCTTCTGAGCATTTCTTGCACATTTGTATAAAACATTTGAAAGGAGAAAAAAAAAATGCCATAGCTAAAGAGCCATGGCAGAGCAAATCCACAGGCTAATTTCTGGATGTAATGTGTGTTATATATTAGGAGACAACAGACTACGCGAGGCCTATAGTGTTTGCTGCACAAGTGGGGCTTCAAGATCCAGAGCAGGGACCGGTTCTAGACGACAGCTGGCCTACTGTTGTGAGGACTGAGGTGAGAGACTCAGTTCATCTTGTCTTTAAGTTTTTATCTAATTGTGTGACAAATGTAAATGATTGCTGTGACTTAAATAAAAAGTAGGGATGCACCGGAAATTTTCAGTGCATCCCTAATAAAAATCATTTGGTTTGTTAAGCTGCCGTTCTGGAACGGCTGTGACGAAGACGACCGCTGCACCCCTGACCTGGCGCTGCAGAGTATGACCGACCTGATGACGCCAAAGTAAGTATTCATCACAAAACATACCGAGACACGCGCGCACACACAAGCAATTGCGTATATAACTGTATTTATACGCCTGCAGCACAAGTAAACTCATCTGTGTCCCCCTTCTTCACTGCCTCTCAGTCAGTTCTGCGCTCACCCCGTTCAGTCTCGCGGCGCTTTCTGTCGCCACCAAAGTGAAGGAGGGACGGAGGGATCTCTGCGGGTGCTCGAGGGAAACAGGAGGAGGATGGTGGTGGACGTCCGACTGGAGAACAAAGGAGAGAATGCCTACGATGCTCGGCTCAATATCACGTACACGCCCAATCTACGCTTCTCTAGCCTCATAGTCAAGGTAAATCTGTGTAAACTCATCCTGTGATTTGTGAGGACAGATTTTAAAGTAGATTTATGTCAAACTCTATACAAGATACCTATGTTATAGGTAAGCATATATGCTTCTGCAGACATTTTTCCATTGTTAAAACTCAAAACGGCGGCAAGTTATAGTTCCTTTTACTGAAATGACTGCACAACAGAGAAAATATGTTGGAGTAGGTGATGTGTAGGAGGCGGAGGGAGGCCTTCACTAAGACACGTGGACAAGAAAATGCTTTTAGGACAAATCACAGCTGTTGCAGTTTGTGTCACTGGGACTTGTAATCACATTTCTTGGGAAGAGTCACCAAGCTACACAGAATCTAAAATACAGAGTAGATCTAATGCAGACCTACAGGTTTAACCACACAATAAGACAAATTTTACGTGGAAGCTCACAGTACTGAATTCTGCTGTTATTATTTTTTTTAAATCAGGACAACTCTGACATCAAAATTGAGTGTCACACGGAGGACAAGCTGAGGAACGAGAAGATCTGCAACGTCAGCGCGCCGTTCATGAGGGCCAAATCACAGGTGAGATGAGCACACTTCTGACCCCTTAAAAGCCTTAACATGCTTTAAAGTTGACTTTATGGCGTAGTGACTTTAATGCTCCTCAATAATGAACTCTCCTCAGCTCAATTAGATGAAGGTGGTGTTGGCTGTGGTGCTGGTTTTATGTGAAAACACATAAAAATCAAAACACGGTTTCCTGTGTTTTGACTCACACTTGTGCCTGATTATTCATGTGTTATATCTTTAAAAATGCTGAATGTATTAGATGACACTATTTGTTTTCATTTATTTAACAGAGCGAAAAGCAGACATAAAAGCTGGATTCATTATACAGTTTTTACATTGATTCCCAAATAAGGTGAAAATCAGCTGAAATGCTCGCAGCTCTGCTTTAAATAAAAATCTGGATGCGTGTCTGAGTCATCCTACAGCTCGCATTGTGCCTGAGAACACACGGCCATATTAGACCGCAGGGGCCCAAAACACACGCTGCAGGCTTTAGATGGCCATGACAGACCACACTGGTTAATGGAAGAACCACAAACCAACCAGAAAAGCCCGGTTTAGTTCTGGTTTGTGAAATCCCTTCTTTTTTAGTCTGACGTCAAAGTGTTGACATTAAACTGTCCGTCCGTATTATCTTTATAAATGCAACAAATGTAAGAAGGGGAGCGGCTGTAATGTAAATGGCTGAAACTCGTATTTTAATATTATGTCAGTTTAAAGTTCTTATCAAGACAAAACAACACATTAAAAATGATGATCCTCCAAGCTTTCATGTGTAACTCAACATTATTCACAGTAATAATCACAAAGACCATTACAGCGTTGAAGCATAATATTTATTCAGTTTCCCCGACCAGTGACGTGCTAATAAATCTGAAGACTTTAAAGTTCAAGCTGCTGCACAGTCCAAGCAGGAAGTGCAAAAGGGACAAAGTGGGGGGGGGGGGGGATGCTTTAGGTTGCACGTTCACATTTTGCCAGTCTCTAAATTTAGGGACTTAAACACAAGACTAATAAGGTGCATGACCATTAAAGTAGTGGAAACTTGCTTCAGTTTGCCAGATAAGAGATTTTGAATATCACTGGTGTTCATGTGTGTTTACTTCTGTGTTTCTTTAGCTAACATCTGTGCCAGATAAGAGATTTTGAATATCACTGGTGTTTATGTGTGTTTACTTCTGTGTTTCTTTAGCTAATTTAATTTCTTTCCTGTTGTTATGTAATATTTGTGGCTATCTTTTATGTGTATGTGTCAAAAATTAACCTCCGCACTGTGAGACAGAACGAAGGAAATCTCATTTGTGTAACTAAAAACGTACAATGGAGTTTCTAGGATAGAGGCCATTACATATTTGAGCCATCACTAAGTGGCTTTGCATGTTTTTTGAACTTCTTCTTCATTGCACTGTAAAAGCCTCCCACATTATGCTCTTTAGTGGTTATTTCATTGTTCTTAGCAGTCTTAGCAACAGGGTAAACAACACAAAAAGCCTTTCCCGTCCTGTCTTCTTTATCCCGGTGCAGCAGGTGAGACTGAGTGGGAGACACTGGGATGTACTTCTTCTTCTCATCTGGTACTCATTCTCACATCCAATTCTGCAGGTTACCAAGCCTTTCCACAGGCTTGTAATGTCAACAGTATTTATGAGACTGCACTTTCCAGTGTATTTTACAGCGAGACATTACGTTTTATTTTTAAGAGGGTGATGCTTGAACGAACGGCGATGGGGATGGCACCGACCGTTCATCACGCGGCTCAATTCAAAGCCGTCGCACCGTCGTCTTTTGTGTGCAAGCCGTGTTTTTCCATTGGCGTCTTTGCGTTTTGTACGGATGCTTTAGAAATGAACGAGTGAAGGTGCCTGAAAGAGTTCATGGCGCGTCCTAACCACGTCATTTTCTCAAACAATAATCATCTCCAGGGCAACAAAAATATTACCACATTTTTCTGTAACATTCCCCAACAACTGAACCGAGAAAGCCCGGTCTCTCCGCCGGGTGATTCATTCTTCCTCATTCAGCCTGAACAGCATCCAGAGCCACAAGGCAGATCTCCTTCGATTAAAAGAAAAAAAATAAATAAAAAATGTGGCAAAGAGTTCAACGAGGCTGCCAAACCAGCTCAGACCACTGTTTAGCTGAAGGAACTTTTTTTTTTGAAAGGGCCACTTATCACTCTTGTTTTGACTTTTCCGGTTGCGTTTGACCTGCGTAAAACAAGCCTGTACTGTAAACTTTACTACTGCTGCAACAAAGCGAGGTCTAGCAATCTCATTCTGTGTGCTTATTGGTTGTGACAAATGTGTTTTGTGGGTGCATGCAAGAGACGGGAGACTGACTAATTATTGCAATCAGTTGTTTGACGACTGACAATGAATGCGGCTCGAGGAGGCGGATAGACTGCGTGCAACCCAGAGGAGGAAGAGTAGCGTCATGCGCTGTCTGAGTTTCCATGCTCTGCCGCTCATGCTGGCACACTAACGTGCTCCAGCCACGGACAATCGCGTCTTCCAAACCCATACCAATTACATGCGTGTGTGTGTGTGTCTCTGTGCATTCTCGTGTGTGTGTGTGTGTTTCATCTAATGTTCTTCTGAAACAACATCATTATCTTGCAAAGCCTGGAATAAAGATTAAGCATATTTTTCTTGTATTCAGAACAAAAGAGAATATTTTTCACTACTGGGATATGATTATAGACAAAGAGGTCATCATTTTTTGAGCCGTATCTGTGAGCTCTCATGGATAAGTCCATCTAAACGAAAGAGGGAAGCTACAGTAACCCTTGTTATGCATTTCTCTCGGGTCAGACAGTGCCCGTCAGGATTTCATTACGGCACAACGATCTCTGCTCCTCCTGATCGGATTCCTGCTGCCAATCAAACCTCCTCCTCTCGCCAGGCTTAGGTTCTCCCTCGGTTTTTGTTTAGGATTCCTGCATAGCTTCCCTTTTTATTATTTCACACGCCTCCTCTTTTTCTGTCCCCTTTCGACTGCTCTGCTCACATTTAGCCTCTTGTGGATATTTGTGTGTCAACTAAGGGGAAATTCCCAGGATATCTTTAAGGCAGCACCAACTGTGCAACCAGCTGGCTGAGGCCAAAGCCCGGGGAATTACAGCAGGTTATTGCAGACTTTACTTCCTTAATCCGTGGTGCAGGGCCTTGGGGAGGATATATATATATACAGCAGCATTTTGATTCTAAAGACATTTCTGACTGGTGCTTTTGTGTTTTGTTTTTGTATTGAAAATAAAATAATGGATTGCTAAACATTAAAGGACGGATTTATTAATTCTTATTTTTCTTCCTGTGCAGGTATCATTTCGTCTGGAGTTTGAGTTCAGTCGCACTGTCTTCCTCGAGCACCTCAGGGTCATCCTGGAAGCCAGCAGGTGGGAACATCAGTTTAAACTTATTTGATGCTTAAACTATGTGTTTGCATGGGAAGTGGTCTGTGCTTTGTAGCCTTACTGACACTAAGGACCAACTAAGACGTTCTAAAAATAATAATGAAGTGTGATACATAACACGCGGTGAGCTCCAGATAACACAAATTGAGCTCCAAGGGTAAATATTTCAGCCGAAGAGTCCCTCTGTAACATCATTACTCACATTCCTTGAATATTTTTGTCCTCTCAACAGCGATGGCGAGGAACTGAGCACATCTGATAATTTCAACGATATCTATTACTCACTGAAATATGAAGCCGATCTTCTCTTCACCAGGTTTGTCAAGTTTCCAGTTGCTGCATCTTTAAAAGTAATTCGATTTCATCAGTAAAATACTGAATAATAAAGTACTGAGGAGATTATGAGCTCTTGATGCTGGAGGTGTGATGGAGACTTTATCGTGTGGTTGATTGACAACCTGCGCTACGTGTTTATTTTTTAACTTTGTAAGGGATTCGAATCCGACTCGATATGATATCAAATCAGAGTTGTCACTGGAGGAGCCCGGCGTCATCGGCCCTCCTTTCAACTTCACTTTCCAGGTGAGAGACGAGCCGACGTTATCTGCAGAATAACATTTATTTATTAACGCAGGAAGATTTAACCCCTTGCCGTCTCTCAGATCCAGAACCTTGGATACTTTCCAGTTAAGGATCTGCAGCTGAACATCGAGATCCCAGAAATGACAAAAAATGGAAACCAGCTCCTGCAGATTAATGAATTCCACATTGACCAGGTGAGTGCTGCCCTCACATGGCGTCGTGTAAATCCCTCGTGAATAACTGGAAAGCGGTCTAAGTTTATGGTGGAAATGGTGGAGGTGGATGGTTAGTATACGTTAATTTAGTCATGCCCTAATTTCATGACGTGTTTAAAGGAAATGTGGGTTTTCCCAGTGGCCTCACCTTGTCACTACGTCGCTAGCTTGCTCAACAGACTTCTACTTCACAAACAAACATGAGATTTATATTAGTTTTCTCGTATTTTTTTATTTCAGCAGGTTCCTTGTAATACAGAACAATATTAATTAGTGTTTGTAATTTAATACTAATAAGATTATAACATACTAATGGGCATTTTTACTCTCATGTCAACTCTCAGAGAGACGGCACACAGTGTTTACCACCCCAGCATGTGGCCCAGAGCAGGGCGTCTCCTGAAGACCTTTCACGCTTCTCTCGCCTGGTAAAGCGCAAACCAAATAAATCCACTCCCGAATAAGAAATATGAGTTTCATTCTCAGGTTTGTGTGTTTTCTTCCCCTTTTCTCGTCACAGAACCGGTCCAACACGCTAACTCTGCCAATCCAGTGCACGGTCAATGTGGCTTATTACAGAGAGATTACAGTTAGAATCACAGGAGCACTGAAAATAGATACCCTACATGCAGTGAGTATAAAACTAAAAGTTGCATGCAATGTCTCTGTTTACCTCACGGTTGCTCTGCTGTGACTTGATTTCAGCTGTGTGATGTGTTTGTGTGAACCGGTTGCCTGTTTTGATTTCAGCTGAAGTTTAAAATCCTGGAACTGGTAACCAGCGCATCAGTGGAGCTCCCTTCCTCCAGCCCCATGTTTTTACATGAAGAGAGGCCTGTTAGACATGTGAGTCAACAACAACCAACGCTATAAACTGCCTCTGCCCTGGGTTTGACCCGACTCAGATCTGAGAACACAGCAACTTCATACTTTGATTATATTTAGCCACAGTCTGGTCCTTGTGTTGTTTTTTATCTTTACCATGTGTGTTAACAGTCTGTTCTTTATATCAGCCTTCAAAAAGTCTATGTCTGGACTGTAAGTATTAAAATATGACATTTAAAACCAGTCAAGAACATATTTTGCAGCAGTCACTTCTTCTTTTAAAATGAGACTACTTTCTGCCAGAGGCGGGCATGCCAGTGCATAACTAGAGTGGTGTATAATCACACAGTAAAGGTTGGTACTGGAGCACATGTGCAGTGTGGTGCTTAGGGACCGAAAGGACCAGCGGCACAACATGTAACAGTCTGAACTCAAACACCACTCTCTGCTGCCACCTGTTGGCCATTACAGACAGTCATATAGTAGCTCTTCATCATGCTGCAAATACTTGCTGATATAATAAATTTATTGTTGATATAAAGAAAAAGGGGAGAATGAAAGTTTTGTTTTAATTGAATTTGAATAAATTTGCTAAGAAAGAACGATTGCTGAAAGGTTTTCAGTTCTTTTTTTAAAGGCTTGTTCTATTTCTCTTAGGTTGCGTAACACTGGTCAACTGAATAACACAGATTAGCTCGTTGTATTTTAGACAGCAAGTGAACATTTTGTCCTCAAAGTTGATTTGTTAGAAGCAGGAAAAATGGGCAAGTGGAAGTATTTGACCAACTTTGACAAGGGCCATGTTTTGATGGCTTGACGAGAGGCTCAGAAAATCTCTGAAAGTGCAGCTCTTGTGTGGTTTTCCCAAAAATGGTCCAAGAAAGGAACGAAAGGCTCATTGAGGCATTGTGTTCTGAACCAACAGAGGAGCAACTGTTGCTCAAATTCTGATAGAAAGTCTCAGAACTTTGTTTTGTGGCTGGATACCAGTCAGTGTTAGATAAGGGGGGGCTTACCAGTTCTGAAGGTGCCTTCAATGGGAGCATAAGTATCAGAACTGGACCATGAACCAATGGCTGGACTACTCTGATGCATTACATTTTCCTTCACATCATTGGAATGGGTGGGTGCGTCGCTTAGCTTGGTAACTGATGCACTGAACGCCTCGGTCCAGTTTTCATGGGGATGTGCTTATGCTGCAACAATGTTCAGGTGGTGGTGGTGCATGTTGTAGTAACATCCGTATAAATGCCAGGGCCCAGGTTTCCCAGAGGGACATTGCATTGTAATGAGCTCATCGGTGTTATTCACTTCACTGTGACTGATGCAGGATGAACAAACTGATTATGTGTTATAACAGTTTAGTGTTAGTCTTGAAAAATATTTTTCTATGGTCTCATCTCATCTCATTTTGTCTGACAGATAATACTGGAGATCAGGAAGGAAGGAGATTACAGAATCCCTACATGGATTATCATTGGTAGCACGCTAGGAGGACTCTTATTGTTAGCCCTGCTCAGCCTCGCTCTGTGGAAGGTAAGATATCATGCCATGCACAGCTACTAATCAGACTTATTAGAGAAAGTTATTACTGCTTTGGTAGACTGTTTTGTTTACCTTCAGTTTTAGCAGACTATTTGTCTAGCACCAAACAAAGTCTTTTGGTAAATATTATCATATGAAACCCTCCTCAAGTATTAGCTATAGTTAAATCAGTACTTTAGTGTAGGGTTATGAAATAACGCCTGTAAACAGCCAACGTCCTAATGACTTTTGTCCATGTGACGATGCTGATGTGCACGTTTTTTGTTTGTTGCTGCACTATATGTGCAAACTCATTGTACATATTGTATATATGTATATAAATACTGTATATACAGCAGGTTGTCTGTTCTACCTACTTTGACGTGTTTAAGAAAAATCATAATTATTATTAATCATAATTGATGCATCCTTGACCAAGACACTGAACCCCAAACCAGTCCGGATGTCTGTGTTTAGAGCATTATAATTATAATGTTGGTTAAAAACAAATGTAATCAGACTATTATAGCTACTCCCGCAATTACAGTAATAAATTTCCTGAAAAATTAAAATGGGTACAGATGTTCATTGCACTCAGAAGATGAATCGTTTGCATCCATTTGGATATTCCCATCAGCCTAGCACTAACGTTAGCATAGTCAGCATTGTATCAGGTAAACATTAGCATGTTAGCATGATGACCTTTGCTTTCTGAAGTTGTTTCTAATATCACAGAGCAGCAAGAATGGTTTCAGCCTCTTAATCCATGAGGTTTTTGTTAAGATACATTTGAATTTTGCTAAACCTACACAGCATTTGATATCACAAGAAAACTACTTAGTCTGTGTGTAGCATAGCAGTTAAATGAATTTACACTATGATGGGGTCTGAGGCTGTTGCATCACTTGTCTGATTTCGTTCCCACTCAGCTCGGCTTCTTCAGGAGGCAGAAGCGAAGAGATGAGGATGAACAGGAGGCCAACGGGAAAGTGGCCGAAGAGCGGTAACGCAGGCTGAGGGCCCCCAGCAGACACCTTTTCCACAGGGGACCCGACACTCAGGGACCAACCCACCTCCCCTCCTGCCTCCCCATCGCCACAGTGGCACCGCATAAACGGCTCCGTATGATCGCTGAAGCAAGGCTTGTTCAGTGCACTGGATCTGTCCCACGCCACGACCCCTGACCCCCGAGAGTCAGCACTGTCACACTCACTTAGCATTCCTGCACTGTTACGACATCAGGGCCTTCTTTGTCTACGTATTCCACTGCCCTCAATGTCGTCCCTTCACAGATCTTGGAGCTCTCGTTTTCTTGGCTTCGGGCTGGAGCTCTGGTGCTTTTTCTGGCTGTTTGTAGAGAAGAATAGAGCGAGCTTTTGTCAGCCTGTGCCAAGAATTTCAGGCCACTCTTTGCCTTTAAGGCGAATGTTAGTCAATAACTCTTTTGTCTCTTCCTAATGTGTATTTATTTATCTCTTACAGTCAATTTTGAAATACGTGAAAAACCTCAAGGGTGATTTGTCATCCGAAACCTACCGCAGATGTAAAGTTGTTATGCTGTATATTGAATTCGATTGCTATCTGCAACATGTTCACCTGACTTGCATAATAATTTATGAAGAAACAAAGCTGAACTAAAGTCACCAGAGTACAAAGAAGATTCATGATGTTTAACCTTCAGAGACTTTTTTTCTAAATTAGCATCCTCTATTTTTAATATTTACATCCTGGAAATCATACTGGGTGGTCTTTAAACATTGATGCACTTTCTACGTTGTACAAAATTAACTTGAATTTTGTAAATACCTTTGTATACCCTTTCAGTATCATAATGGTCTCTAGTATTTTTTTTTTCACAAGGTTTATGGCATTACTTTGTAACTTAAACTGAACAAGTCAGCTGTGTTGTTACTGAACCTGTCAGAGCATGAGACGGTTGCATGCCTTTTAACATGCACTGCATCAGAGCAAAGGGCGTGCATAAAATACGGCAGCGAGATCTGATTCTGATGAGAAGTCATTTTAAACGGGACTGTAACGAAATGAAAATCAGATGCCGTGAACGTGAGTCCAGGGGATACAAGTTATTCCTGGTGTTACCAAAGAATGTCTTATTTTGATGAGGTGTGAATGAGCTGCAATATGCCTACAAATAAAACAGTGTATATGTCCGAGTGTCTCTCTTTTATGAACTCCAGCAACAGAAATGTTCAACTTAAAACAAAACAACCAATCAGAAACATCCACATATAGATCAGAGCCAATGGTGCACCTACAAAGTGGGCTTGGTTTTTTTTCTTTTAATGTAAGTCTGAGTTTCAACTGCAACTGAAGCCCTGAATATAACATAGTTTTTCTTTCTTTCTTTCTTTCTTTCTTCCTGCACTGCTGAAACGAAAACAGGAATACAGGGCCTGAAAGAAAGACCTGAAGAATAGACACATAATGCTGTAAATGCTCAGAAAAGAGGGTTCATATATAATCTGATGTTGACCACTGCAGAGACAGTTTCCCCAGACCCTTTGTGGCTACAGTAATCAAGGTTTGCTCTACTCATTCATTGATTTTCTATAACCGTTTGTCTTCTGGAGGGTCGCGGAGGCGTTGAACCCTATCCCAGCTGTCATTGAGAGGTGGGTTACACCCTGGACAGGTCACCAATCTATCGCAGGGCTAACACAGAGAGACAGACAGCCATTCACACTAACACCTACGGCCAATTTAGAATCACCAGTGAACCTAACAAGCATATCTTCTTAATTTTTTCTGTTTTTGAAAAATGTGAAAACCTTGCCATTAATTATCTGTTAACCTTCTGACTTGTCATACTGTGTTCTGTTTAAGGGAGGTCTTGTGTTTTGTACCTGCTGGTTCACTGTGGTTTTACTGAGACACTTAATGGAACTGAGCCATAAATAATCCTGTGCTTTCCCCAATATAACAAGTCAAAATAATCTGCTGGTGCAGGCTGGTTTCTGGGTGGCAGGGGAAACCATTAAACAGACACATAGCCCATAAACGGGACGGCCGAGGAAAGAGAGGACACAGGTGCGGGGACACGCGACGAGGCAAGGCAGGATCAAATAATAAAGTTCAGTTTAATGTGTCTTACAATGGAGAAAGCAAAAGTCACAACGCAAGTACAGATAGGGTAAGAAAAACGTAGTGATAAAGGAAGTGGCAGGACTATATGCTGAGAGCTAAGGAGGAAACAAGACACAGGTGAGACCAATTAGGGAGGAGCAAACAATCAAAAGACAGGAAGTACAACGACCTGAAAGACACAGTTGAAGGGAGCATTTCAAAATAAAACAGGAAATAATGAAAAACCAACCAGAAAAGTCAGCCAGGCAAGAAAAGAAAACCAGGTCAGTATCACTTTATAATGTATAACGTGAAATCTGTCCTTTTTGTTGTTGTTGTTGTTTTCTAGCGCAGCAATGCACTTCCAACACCATGACACCAACAACTATTTTTCTGCCCAGCTAGGGGCCTCCTCTCATGAGGTAAACCCAGCCATAGCAAGGGAGGCCCTCAGACACAATTTGTACGGGCCCCAGATCTTTGTGCTACACCTGTTCATTCGTGAGCTAACGAGCTGCTAGCATAGCTTAACATAAACCCCTATGCAGCTGTTAGCTTGTTACTTTAACATAACTTCACTTTATGTCAGTTTGTGTAACAAAATTCCCATTTAATGAGGATTTTTATGAGGATTTTAGGCTTTTAGGTGATTACCAGGCCACAAGTGGGTGCTAATTGAACTGAATTCTAGCAACATATTTATTCTCTATCTGCCAGAAAGTGAAGCAGTACCTTTGACTAACTCTGTTTTCCACCTCAATCAAGGTGTGGGACTCCTACATTTCCCATAATGCAAACAAGCAGCATCTTTCAAGCTCACATATCCTCAGCTTATTAATAATGTACTTAAAGAACTGCTGTACAATATAAGGATTTAAAACGGCCCTTCAACAAAAATAACTTGAAGTTAATTTCTGTAATTGCCTGTATTCACCGGTAGGAGGCAGTGTTTGTCAAGAGAACAAACTGAACCGCAGCCTAAGTAAGTTTGATTCGTCCAGTATTAAATCAGCAGATAATCATAGTGGATGATAATAATACGTTTGTAGACTATATAAATATCCAGTGAACAGCAGTATACAACATAATCTTAGGGTATCCACAGCTTTAAGCAGATTTTACTGGAAAACGATCAGGAGTAAATGAACAAACTATTTCTGGTCAGTTATTTCAGCACAGAACAAGTGAGTTTAAAGCTTTGTGTTGAATATAACCAATAAATCTGTGGTCTAAAGCCAGGTCTTGGTAAAGCCACATGGATCCCACTTCAGACCCCACCTCATTATTTTCCATATTACAAAGAGCAATCTGTCTTCAAACACAATACTGACCGTGGAGCCACCTGCTGACCAAGACTATTTTGTTTTGGCTCCAATTCTGTCAGTGAAATAATATACACGTATACATGTCTCGTAAATTAAGGCGGGTTCCCATGCAGTGTTGTGATCTTCTTCAGTCATTTGTGTGGAAAGATGCAGCCGTAATTAAGCCAGCTGACAAGCGCAAACCATCTGCCGCTGACAGTGCTTCCGTGAAAATATATTGATCCCTGAGGGCGGATCAGATTGTTGCAGATGCAAATGTAACGAGAGACACCGAGAGAAGGAAAGCAGACAAACAAACACAATTAAAGACAAGCAGTAAATGCAAGAATATATAAACATGCTCTAGAATATATTACCATAAAGAGACTATAAGAATGTGCAGATTAGTAGACATGAATTATGTGCTGAATGTCATTACAGACTTAATAGACTTAAATGCAAGAAGATGAATGCAATTCAAGCTCGGATTGTTTCTTCAAGTGTATCTGTTCAGTGCCAGAACTACAAGAACAAGAAAAACAAATAAAACCCTGGAAATAATGATCATAATTCAAGATGGATGCCTGCTGCGCACTGATTGATATGGCTTGGCAGCATGATTACACACTCATTAGTCTGCACTCACTGAATCACAATTCAAAAGGTCTTGAAGTCAACGCCTCCAACTTTAGCTACGCGGAAGCTGATGAAATATTTGTGTACGGTATATTATACGTGACGTGGGGCCTACAGTATGTGCGTACTCTCTTTAAATGTCAGAGAAGTGAGGTTAATCCTCTTAGAGTGCAGAAGTCAGATGAAGCTAAATACGTCTTACAGCTGAAGTCAATAGAAAACCAATTGATCGAGCATGGCTGAAGATATACACTGATCAGACATAACATTATGACCACCTTCCTAATATTGTGTAGGTCTCCCTTGTGCCTCCAAAACAGTTGTGACTCATCAGAGAATGGACATGGGCCTTTTGAGGGTGTCCTGTGGTGTCTGGCAGCAGAATGTTATTAGTGGGGGCCTTTGGGTCCTATGTGTTGAGGGGAGGGGCCTCTGTGGATCATCCCACAGATACTTGATCAGTTTGGGATCTAGTGAATTTGGAGGCCAGGTCAACACCTTGCCCTGTTCTTCATGTTTTTGTGTGTGTGCCTGTGTCAGGCTGCATCCTGCTGGGGATGGCTGCTGCCATCAAGGAGTGTCATTGCTATGGGGTGGGGGTGCCTGGTCTGGTCTAGGTGGGTGCTACATGTCTAAGTTACATCCACACGAATGCTAGGTCCAAAAGTTTCCCAGCAGAACATTGAATTGTCACAAGATGGTCAATGTTATTAACTTCTCCTGTCAGTGGTTTTAATGTTGTGGCTGATCGATGTATATTCCTGAATTATTCCTGCCTGATTCATTCAGTCTTTATTGAAATAGTGCTCCAGATACCAAACCAAAAATAGATGTCACCGCTCAGCTGCTCTTCCTGATGTTTGATATTTATTTATTAACCATTAAAAGGGACTCTTGTTGTTGAGTAGGGGGTCTTCCTTACCCAATCTGAGCATCTAATCAGATGCGGTGCAAATGCCTGTGATTTCGTCCCATATAAAAGAATCTGATTCAACTTGACCGAAGAGATCAAAGAGACGAACAACACAGACTGATCAAAGTTCCTACAGATCCCCTGTGCTTGTTGATTTAGTGTACAGTGTGGATGGGGTGCGATCACACAGCATCCCCCACAGCATCCTAAACAGAACACTGCAGGGCCGTGGGGCACACAGAGAATGAAAGAAGAACCCTAATTAGCACACACACCTGGCAGCAGGCCCAGACACCTGCAGCCAGGAGTCTTCTTCTGCCCTGGGCTGTACTCTGTTATGTTTATTGAACCATATGAGGAGCATCTGCGCCGCATGCCGACAGCCAAGTGACTGCTGGAGCTTCTGCATCCAGTGCTAACATCTCCCCCTGGGTTACCTGAGTAGGCCCATGTGTTGGACTAGAGTGAATATATTGCTGCATTGATGAAAAGGGACTTGGAGCTGCTACATTGAAGTCCAACAATACATGAATGAATGCTTTTATGTGAATACTTATTTGCCTATTTCCCCTATGGGTTGTGACGCTCATTGATAAAATGTTGATTTATTTATTTAGATAGATAGATAGATAGACATTTACAAGAACAATTAAATGATTGAAAAATGAAATTCCAATAACCAAAGAAATACAATTATTTTATTTTAATTTATTTATTACCAAAAGCTTAAAGAGAGAATATGTCTGTAGAAATGCACCTTGTCTTGCAAAGCAAACTGTTCACATTAAGAAGGATGTGTGAGAGGAACCTCCTGAGAGGGAAGCTCTTAAAATGTGATGAAATATATACACAGCAGTGGTAAACACGGTCTCCTTTTAGTATTCACAGTACACAATACAGGATAACTATGCGGTACATGTCAGTCCTCTTTGGGAATTAACAGTGCCTCAGAATTGAAGGCCATTTTGTAAATGAAAGCAGGGAATCAATGAAAAAAATATATATAAATATCAACAAATATCAATCAAAAGCAATTTATTTACAGGCAGGTTTTTACATGGACATGGTTAGGAAACACTTCAGTATTAATCATGTTCGTTATAGACCAATTTACATCTTCCTAATGTATGCTGGGAGTCCTGCGTCCCTCGGTGTCTCTGGTTCGTTCACGGTCGAGGACGTCTGCCCCCCGAATCCCAGTCTTTCAATTCTCGCCTTGAGCCTCATCGCTTCTTATTATCAAGTAAACGAAAGGACAAAAAGACATGCATTTTAACTGAGAGCAAGGAGAGCGCATAAGTGGAAACAAATGCCAAACCGTACTTGTGAAACACGTCCATGTCATATTATAATCCATTATTTTATATGAATCCACACCGTGGAACCTTAACGAGATCAATTTGGAACAGTGGCGACAGCATTACGCACGAGTAATGGCAGGTGGGCTATTACAGGTGAACAAAACCAGCTTCCTCTACAACGGGCTGAAGTTAACGGGTGTATGGGATTACTTTGGAACCTGATAAACCTTTACGGTCTATGATGGACAGGGTGTACTCTGCGTTGTCCATGATCTGGAGAGGCACGACTCCCTGGGTCTCTCCCTGCGTAACAGAGCGCGTCACGCAGCCCTTACTGGAGGATGGAGTAGAGGATCTCCAAAACAAACCGCTGAGCATTTTCCTGATCTCTGGCCTCATTAGGCAGTAAAGCACCGGGTTCAAGCAGCTGTTTGTGTGCGCCAAGCACACAGTGACCGGGAACACATATGTGTGCACCATGTAATACGACGTGTCCCAGTTGGCCGCGTTAAATTTGACCAAGACGCCCCAAAAGGTGATGGCATGGTTTGGCATCCAGCAGAAGAAGAAAGACAAAACCACTATAGCGACAGATTTAGTGACTCTAGATCTCCGTTTAGGGTTGCTGCTGTCCATGCTCCTCCGTCTGACAAAGCGCAGGAGCATCAGATAGTTTACAGACACTATGAGCATAGGGATGATAAAGGCTATTAGTATCTTTTGGATGTGATAGAGAGCGAGCCAGTCGTGTCCCTCGGGAAACTTCAGGAGGCAGAGTTTCTCTCCAGCGACCACAGTCACAGTGGAGAACACAGCCGTGGGAGCTGTGGCCAACGTCGCCGCCACCCACAGCACCGCGCACACCCACCTCACACACCGTGACCTCCTGTGCGCTTTTTTCTTCAGGGCCGAGGCGACGGACAGGTAGCGGGTCACGCTCATGGCAGTGAGGAAAAACACGCTGGCGTACATGTTCATGACTGTGACCGAGAGGATGATTTTGCACATGGCGTCTCCAAACGGCCAGCTGAAGTCCAGCGCGGTGTCCACGGCCCAGAAGGGAAGTGTGAGCACGAACTGGAAGTCTGTCACAGCCAGGTTGATGATGAAAACGTTTATAGTGGACCTCTTCCGGCCCTGTCGTACCCTCATGAGGAAAAAGACGAGCAGATTGCCCACTAAACCAACTGCGCAAACTACAGAGTACACCACGGATATGAGTATCCTAAGGATGGGGGTACCGTCCGCGCTGACATCGATGTCTTCGAAACTAAACTTCTCGTCGCCGGGCGAACTTCGATTGAGTTCTCCACTTTGGTTAAATATTTCATCCATCTTTATAGGAGGCAGGTAACGCAGAGCAAACCTCACAGAAAGTGTTTGAACTCTTCAACTCCAGGTTCCTCTGTGTATTTTCATCTCTCCTGTCTGAGTGACAGCTGATCTGGAGTCTGCTTTTATACAGGTGTGTCGCTCCTCTGCTGAGCCGTGATTGGTCGGACGAGACGTGACAGAGAAGCGCACGGTCCCGGTCCTCGACATGATACAGCGTCCTGAGTCGAAGCATCTAACAAGTGGGGACTGCTTTATGGTTTGGTCTCCACGAATTAATATTCATCCCCCACAGCATGTCAGCTCATTAGGGGTGTGGGGGAATGCGCATCTCGAGAAGGGATCGTGCGTAAAATGCCTTGTGCGGAGTAAAATGTGAAAACAGCTTCGCACCAAGACAAATAAAAGAAAACAAAACGATCAAGATCAATGTTTTGATCTGTTTCTGTGTCATCTTTCTGATTCATTTCTTGTTTGTAATGAAATAAAGTGAAACCCCTTTATGAGCAGCATCACCATCACGACGAGTCTACGTTTAGGCTTGTCAGTGCTCCATTAAAATACCAATCACTCATCATTATTAGTCTCATATTGTAACATATCAGAAACGATGAGCAACATTTCAAATATTCTGTGCAAGCAGAGACATCGTCCCTGCGTCATTGGTCCATGGTGTCTTCATTCCTCCGCTAGAGGGGGCGCTAAGCTTGGTGACATGAACACAATAGAGTAAAGCAACCACAGCTATAATTTAGAGACCGCATCCGTGCTTTTATGTGCATGTGGACTTTATTCCACATGCTTAGTTTGTGTTAATTATAGCATGATTTGAGACATGTAGTATGAATTCAAAGTTACTCTTTAGTTTAAGGCAGTACTAAGTTCACGGTTTTCAAATCTTTTGCAAATGATAAACTTGTATGAACTGCCTCAGCTTCGTTTACAACTTTAAAGAAGTTTTGTTCAAAAGTTCCCGCTGGATAATGTGGTGGTTTTATTCTGGGGAGGGGGGCTGGCACTGCACCCAGCTTGAACCCCTTATATGTAGTGATTTCTCTGACTCCAAGTGAACGCAACAGGCTCGACTCTGGTCCTCAACTGACCCACCGAGAACCCAAAAGACCTCCGTTTCTGGGAGGAACTGCCAATTGGACTGTATCACTATATCCGATTTCTTGGAGTAGCATTCCCCTTTAAGCCCCCAGGCCTCCTGAAAGATGGCCTATTGTCTTAAGTCCACCCATCTGTGGGGGTGGCTCCGCGAAAGTTTGCACAGGAAAGTTTTAAGCTGTCACTGGCTGTCGGGAGGAGACTGATGGAGGACAGAGGGACCAGCCACTCGTAAGCAAACATTAACACCGCCATAAAAAGTAGTTTAAAAAAAAAAAATGCAACCAAAACGCCCCGTGGACGAAGACTATGCTCAAGCCTGAATCAGAGAAGTTTGTAGGGACTGTCACAGATTAAGCGCATGATCACAACAAAGCGAAAACTGCATCCAGCACAGATGGAAATAATTTGATTTGACATTCGACGGGCTGCGAGAAAGGCATTAAATGCTTCTCAAATACAGACCTCCGTCCTGACAAAATGAACCGGCTGCACGCGTTTGGACAAAGAGGGTCTCCCATTCACGTCTTCGTCGCGCTTCTGGTGGTCCTGGAAAACTGCAGAGCGTTGGGATTGTCACATGAACGAGGTTAGTGAGCCAGAGGACAGAAACATTTACAACTTTGTGTGATATCGCAGCATACTACTCTGTCTGCTTTTGTTGTGCACATTTGCTCCATACGTGCAGCGGTTCTTACTGCGACGGGAGGCCAGCTGTGACTTGTGTTTAGTTTTGGACTGACCGTGGTAATTAAGCCGTAGGTTTTGCAGTTTGGTGTGGTTGCTGGATTGAGCTGAGTTACAATGAATCACCAGAGGCTGAAGCCTTTCGTCAAAACACAGAAGCCGGTGCTGACACTGACCTCTGACCTCGCCTGTGAAGGGCAGGATTTCTCTTTGGGAATTCACAGGATGCATCACTGTAGTTCTCATAATTTGGCTGGTTTCCATTCTACTTTGAGTGTTTGTTGTCTCAGCGGATACCATCACATAAGATAATTAATCCTCTCATGTCTGCAAGGGTCCACTCCCCCGCCTCTGCTCCCTGCTCCCTGCATCCTACCAGCCTCCCCTTTAGTTTGCGGTTTGAATGTTAAAAGTCGGGGCTCTTCCGAGATTAGAAAAAAAACAAAACAAAACAAACAAAACAAGAAGTCTGGATGCTCTCTGTCACATCTCGTACAAATCAATTACCTGCCCTCGAGATCTACTGTCAGGCATTCTAGACGAGGATGTGTCTCTGAGGGGAGTAACGTCTGAGCAGTAATGATTTCAGGTGGTAAATGTTTGCGCAGGCCTCCCAGAGTTTATTTTTAAGCTAATGAGAGTCTAAACTTCCTTGCGGGACACGGACTTCCTCCTTATGAGAAAACATTGTACATATTTTGTTTAATCTTTCTTTATGCAGGAATACATCCAGTAATTGTATTCATTAAAGTTACAGAAGAAGCATTTTAATTAGTTCTGATTTAAACTGAATTAACATGAACTTGAAAAGTTTGTTGGCAGATATTTGCTTATTGACTAACTCCAAGGGAACACAACTGCGTGACGAAAAGCTGTAATTTCAAATGAATGTTTTGTGTGTGCGTCCTTTGTTAATTAAGATGCTGCAGACTGAGAAAATTCTCAACTTGTTAAGAAATTATTCAGAGGCGCCGTACCTCCATCAAGGCCACATAGCCCTAGATATTTGAACAGTTCGAATCTGATCTGGATTTTCATCAGTGGCACGCGTAATGAAAGACAGCCGTGCGGTGCTGATCTCTGAAGGCAGCCGCAATCTTTGAAGTAAATCAAATCTTTTTGAGGAGTATTTGTTTATTTTGGAGTAAGCTGAATTACGCATAAATTAAGGAAGAGTGTGAATTTAGGGCGTATAGCTGCACATCCAGCTGGTTGAGAAAATCACATACCTCTTGTCTATTTTTACACTGATGTATTCTGAAAAATATTTGTGCGGACAATTTTCAGCAAGGCCCTTTATTTGTGACGGCCATAATTTGCATTCCGCTCATTTCAGCTGCAGGAGATGAAGATAACGACGGCTTTGAGGCGGGTTGGGAGCAAGGTTTTGTACCTTAACAGATATGCAAAGGCGGCGTGTACAAAAGCCAGGACGCCACATGAGTGTGATTGTGCGATGAGCCGCTCAGAATAAGTGAGACCTGCGTGATTATGCTTGTGCAGAGCAGCCGTGTTTGTTGATATTTGCAAATATTATCTTGGCGAGTCGCTCTGCAGGAACGCTGGCTATTGTCAAGATACGCTAAAATTCAGAAAACCACAGTTGTTAATTGCGGAAATGGACAGTGTGTGCTTTGCTGCATTTTTAGTTTAGCTGTATTTAGCTTTGTGAAATCTAAAATAAACAGGTTTGTTGCTTTCACGGTATCTTCCTCTTACAAATGAGCTTGAAGTTAATGAATGAGTTTCATTAACTTCAAGTCAAATGAGAACTGTGAGGCACTACATACATCCCAGCTCCAATCAATACAGTATGATAATGACAGATTAGACAGCCATATGTATTTGTTTAGAGCTTCCCCGGTTTTGTTTACAGCTTTGCAGCCACTTAATTATTTAATTGCCCTCCCCTTTCCCATGATTTAATAACCTATCGTCTCTTACGTCTTCTCTTCCCACCATGGCTTCGACAGAGAGATCTCTGGAGGACCTGCCTCAGTATGAAGTGGTTCACCCTACTAGAGTGGATGCCAGAGGTCACTTCCTGTCAAACTTCCTGTCTCACCACGCTCGCCGCGTACGCCGCCGGGAAGCCTCAGGAGGACCGGTGGATTTAGATAGGATCTTTTACCAGTTCTGGCACGCCGGCTACAGTTTGCACTTTAACCTCACCCTGAATGCACATCTGCTGGCTCCGGGCTTCCTGACGGAGAGGAGGTACGGTGGCCTGGATGGAGCCCAGATCCATCCTCCTGGACTGTCCCAGTGCCATTTCTTAGGTGAAGTGTGGGATGAAGCCACTGTCAAGGGGAGTGCAGCCATAAGTACCTGTGACGGACTGGTGAGTGGTGAACTATTTACATGATTTAAAAGCTTGAAGTCCATGTAAGTCCATGTAAGTCCAAGTCAGGTTTTCTGCAGGAACACAGAGCTGTATTCAGACTTAACTGAATGTGTGTAAATGACGTTGAACTTAAGTGTTTTACTCAGGCAAGAAGATGTACACAGAATGACACTTAGTTAAAACCACAAATCTTCCCACTTTTAATCCTGAAATGCCTGGGCATGTGCGTTTAAGACAGATTAAACCATACATTTGACGTTACTTGTTTGTTGTACATTTGCGTGTATCATAAGCGTGCAACTTTCAAGCTTTCCATGCAGTGGATTTTGGATTTTGCAAATGCACTGAAGGGAGTAACGCTGCTTTGCTTTACACACCAACACCATTCCAGTTCATGCACACCTTTGCAGTTCCATTGTCAATCAAAGTAATCACCACGTAACTGTTGAGGCTGAAGAACAGCGTTACTCCCTTCAGTGCATTTGCAAAATCCAAATATAGACCTCATTCTGCTCACTCAGATTTAATGAAAGTTCACTCAAAATTCAGCCGGTATGCTCTGCTTCGCCTCTATAGTTGGGTGGTGTGTGATCATAAAGAAAATGATGTTGTAGACCACTAATGGATATGTCAAAGATACGTTGCTTTCAGCATTATCTGAATGATTCAGTAATATTTCTCCATGTCAGATATGTTATGAAAGATTGCCCTCATCACCATTTGTCTGAAATTTGCAAATGGGTAGAGTACTCGGATCAATGTGATATTGACGGAGACTCAGTCATTCATCTTTCAGCCCATTCAGTTATTCATCATAACCTTTAATCAGCCAAGCTACTATTAAATATTCTCTTCTGTTTCTTATTTTAAATTCTAACTTTCCTCTAAATCTTTTATACGTGAGTTTATAACCTGCTTTATCCATTTTTAAAGGGTTGATTTAGATGCAATTTAGCACTGTAACTACATTTATTATGTAAACTACAAATAGTCTGGTCCATAGATTTTTCTCACAGATGCTTCGGCTGCAGGATTCTGGTGTTGTGCGTGCTGGCTCGCTGTCACACCATAAAGTTTACTGGGACACTTGAATCCAACATTAAATTTTTAGTAACAGTCAAAATGTCCGCTATTGCTGGAGCTCTGTTAGATGTGATCTAATCCTCCCCCTCCGCACTTCCTGCCTCCTTGATATCCTCTTAAATACCAATCAAAAAATCTTTAAAAGAAAAGGGAGATGTGTGGGCATTTCAGAGGTGTGGACTAGCTGGTTGTTTTTTAATAATCGAAGTTGGGAAAATTGTGCAGATTGTCCTTTGGCTTATGAAGTTACTTTAAGGTACCACTTTGGACAAGCGATGTATTAAACTCTGACCAAGTACTGAATATTAAAGACATGTCCCCACTTGTGTGATTGCAGTATGCTTGTTTAGCTAATTTGACTCATCAGAGAATGGACATGGGCCTTCTGAGGGTGTCCTGTGGTGTCTGGCAGCAGGATGTTGGTAGTGGGGGACCTTTGGGTCCTATGGGTAGAGGGGAGGGGCCTCTGTGGATCATCCCATGGATACTTACTCAGTTTGGGATCTAGTGAATTTGGAGGCCAGGTCAACACCTTGTGCTGTTTTGAGTTGTTATTAAAGTGTTTTTGTGTGTGTGTGTGTGTGTGTGTCAGGCTGCATCCTGCTGGGGATGGCTGCTGCCATCAAGGAGTGTCATTGCTGTGGGGTGAGGGTGTCTGGTCTGGTCTAGGTGGGTGCTACATGTCTAAGTAACATCCACATGAATGCCAGGTCCAAAAGTTTCCCAGCAGAACATTGAATTGTCACAAGATGGTCAATGTTATTCACTTCTCCTGTCAGTGGTTTTAATGTTGTGGGTGATCGGTGTTTGTACTCTGCATTTAACCCTTCTATGTGAACACACAGAGAGAAGGGAGCACATTTTAGAGCAGCAGGCAGCCATGCAACGCACACCTCGGTGGCGCCATTCTGAATTCTTTATACTCTGTCTGGGCGCTTTGAATGCTTGATACCCTTCAGCCACGGACCCTACGGTCCCAAACATGCTTCTCTAACCACAAGGCCACAGCCCGTCCTTGCTTTAAAAACAGCTATAGGAAATATTTTGTTGTGTGTACCTTGAAAAAAAACTCACTAAGATCTTTTTCTTTGATCTACCTGGAATACAGTTTCCAAGCTTTTGTCTTGGGCCTCAAATGTCCTTCCATGGTTGACACGCTCATGCACACTTTCAATGTGAGCTGTCCATTTGTTTGTTGATTCACCAGACCTGGAGACGTCTTATTTATCCTAGGCATTCTTTGTCCTTGTCAAACATGCCACCGTGATTACTCTCAGTGCAATTTGACTGTTGACTAGACATTCTGGCGTGTTGTGCTTTTAGCAGCTGATGTACCCGATTTATCAGACTTAACAAAAGGCTTTTCTCAAATATTGAATGCAGTGGGATTGCCCAAGGTGTGTAAACAGACTTTAATGTGGAAAATTGGGAATTCCCTGAAAGGTGTCAGAAAAGCTTCACTTGCTTTGTTTCACCTCAGAGAATTGCACCACATGGATATATTCTGTTTGATATCGATTAGGTAGATTTACTTTGGAAAACAAAACCTTTTAGTGTGGCATTTTTTTTGCGTCATGTGGACCCAGTTCCTATCGACCCTGTAAAGCCTCCTGTTGGAAATTTTAATGAACCTCAGACTCACCCACTCAACCAAAAGCAACCAAATAACACTGCAAGAAATTAAGCAAAGAAATGTGCAATATTAGGACTCTTATTATACCTCAGATATGAATTATGTTTCCCTACTTGACAGTTTCTCTACAACAGGGCTCTGATGTTATTAACATAATGGCTACTTTATAATTGCAAACGAGGAAGTTGATTTTGTTCAATCGAAAAGCATCCATGTGTACTTAAAACCTGAACTGTTTGAGTTGCGAAGCCAGTGAGATGCAGGAAAGCTTTTGAAGCTTAATTTAGCCACAAGTCCAAATACTCCTGCATCTAGAAGAAGCTTCACAGGAGTACGATTAAAGAGCATCAGTGTAAAGTCGCTTCATGTTCGGTCAGATTAATATACCCATCTTAAGTTGACAAGAGGTAAATTGGTCTATTGTAAATCTAAACATGAACAGGGATGCATTCACTCAGTTGCAGAGTTTTACAGCATTGGTGCATACGCTACCACATCCATGAATTTATGCTGTTTAAGTGTCTTGCTTATCACACTCTCTCCACAACATAATAGGTATGTCAGCCCCCTCCTGTGTGTTTGATCTTAGATGTCAGAAGTGGAATTAGGCACAGTCACCTGCGGTTACATCCCCTCTGCTTTAAGGTTACATGTGTGCAGACATTATCCTGAGCTCAGCTGTAACAGACTTATACTCTTAATGTTAACTTAAATGTGCCCGGCCTTGGTTTGTCAGCTCCTCATAGTATTTCCATACATGTACGGTCTCTCTTAATTACAAATGTTGTAGAGTGCAACAAGTCAAACTAAATCGATCAGCCAAAACAATAAAACCACTGACAGGAGAAGTAAATAACATTGTGACAATTCAATGTTCTGCTGGGAAACTTTTGGATCTGGCATTCATGTGGATGTTACTTAGACATGTAGCACCCACCTAGACCAGACCAGGCACCCCCACCCCATAGCAATGACACTCCTTGATGGCAGCAGCATAGAGGCCCCTCTCCTCAATCCATAGGACCCAAAAGCCCCCACTAACAACATTCTGTTGCCAGACGCCTCTCAGAAGGCCCATGTCCATTCTCTGATGAGTCACAACTGTTTTGGAGGCACAAGGGAGACCTACACAATGTGAGGAAGGTGGTCATAATGTTATGCCTGATCGGTGTATGTAGCTGTGGTAAATTGATACACTGCAGGTGGGAGTATCTGACAGATTTGCGTAAATATGCCCTGTGGACGAAGAAAAATGATGTTTATCTTCAGTTTTACCCTCTAAAGCTCACTGACCGTACCCTTCCTCAAACATATGCAATGCATGTTTTCATGTTCATGTTCATGCTTACTTGATAAAGACTCCTCCCTGTCTTAATGATGCAAATAAAGCAGTCATTAAAAAGCTGCTCCACGGCACAGTTTGACGTCAAAAGCTCTGCAGGAAACCTTTAATGAAGTGATCACTTAGTGTACACTTTAGAACTCAACCCACACTCGGTTCTTACTTTCACTCATTTTTCCAGACCGACAAAAAATCACAAAAAATGAAGGCATTTTATGTAATATTTAATTGTTAATCCTTTGCAGACATTCACTTTCTGATTCAACCCACACACATCTACAGACACATGGTAACCACATTGGTGGTGCTCTGCCAGGCCTAAACAGCAGCCAGCTTCACAGAATAAATCTTCACAGGCGTAGGTGGCTGGATACTAGAAAACTCATATTTATACAATCAATCAAATCACTTGACAGACGTTCGTTTTCCTGTCCATGGCTTTTTCTTTTCCAACTTACGTAAGTGAACTTGGCTATTCCGTACCCTTAAGCACCGTCCACATATAAAGCAATTTGCTTACTGCCCATCACTTTGGCGGACGTTCCAGCCTCCTGTATATTCCCTTTCCCAAAGGTTTTTTGAATGAAATATGCAGACCGTAAAAATATGCTGGACGTATGTAGATGTAGCTACCATTTCTTGCTGTCACCCGTCTCTCCACTCCATCTGGCATGGAGGTAAAGCTTTGGGAAACTCTGCGTTTGAGTCACGTGTCAATCAGCTGTATCAGACGCCTGAATCGCGTCGCCTCAAAGTTGAGATTGTATCAACTCGGTACACGCCTACTTCTCTTCCTGTGGGTACACCCCTTTAGCATGTTGGTCATCCCACAGGGCCGGACCATTAACAGCATAAAAACATTACTGCCAATAGGCCTTTGGCTTGTTCAGATGCTGGTGTGGTCCTCACTTTTCAATGCCTCTGGTAACTAGGGGTTACACGACTTCAGACTGTTAGTCAACTGTTATGTGATGAAAGCCAAGTGGACGCCGACTAGTTGCTGATGATGTCACTAATAAAAGCACAGTATAATGTAATGGTTTGCAGCGATGAAATTTCTATTCTTGACTTGAATACATAAGCTGAGAACAGACAGCTCATCTGCTACATACTGTGTGCTGCAGATATGTATAGCCTGTATAAAAACAGGCTGCAACTAAGCACCATCAGTAGCAATTAAAAGTACTCCACAGCGTGTTGTCAGATAGGATAGTGTAGCCGGGTTAAAAAAGAAAGCCATCTCCGTGTATAGCAGCTAAAGGTCTAAAACTTTGAAAATAAAAATCGCCAAAAAACAGCTGATGTGTACCCTCCTTCTCTCTGTTACAACCGAGCATGTTTTCCATGTCATATTTAGCATTTAGCACCCTACTTGACAGTTTCTCTACAACAGGGCTCTGATGTTATTAACATAATGGCTACTTTATAATTGCACACGAGGAAGTTGATTTTGTTCAATCGAAAATCATCCAAGTGTACTTAAAACCTGAACAGTTTGAGTTGTGAAGCCAGTGAGATGCAGGAAACCTTTTGAAACTTAATTTAGCCACAAGCCCAAATACTCCTGCGTCTAGTAGAAGCCTCACAGGAGTAAGATTAAAGAGCATCAGTGTAAAGTCACTTCATGTTCGGTCAGATTAGCTCATCTGCTACATACTGAAAGTATGTGTAGCCGGGTTAAAAAAAGGGTTAGAAAAAGGGTTAAAAAAGAAAGCCATCTCTGTGTATAGCAGCTAAAGGTCTAAAACTTTGAAAATGAAATTCGCCAACAAATGGCTGATGTGTAGCCTCCTTCTCTCTGTTACGAAAGAGCATATTTTGGATGTCATATTTAGCATGGGCTTTATCTTCAGTGAAGTATTTACACACACTTCATGAACTGCTGTTAGTTTGCTGCAATGACCCACTGGGCTAGTCACCTGTCTTCATGGAGGCGTCCATGTTGTTACTGTCACATGATCAGTGACTGATCGACATGATGCTTAAACCGTCATGGCGCAGCTGCGAAGTCGACAAACCGACTAGTCGACTAGTCTGTACAACCCCTCCGGCTAACAGACCAGTGTCTGTCACTGACCTGCAATAGTGCAATAAGAAAAATGCAAACATAAAGTGTGAAGAAAAGTTGTTGCTTTGTTGTCATTCGGTATTCATTGGTCACAGAGCAGGAGACGGCCTGGGAATAAGTTTACCGTAAGTTTACTGCTTTTGTTTCTAAATATGGGAAGATTTCGTTTAAAGGATGGCTGGCAACCCTAGCTGTTAGCTACAACTCAAGTTTCTTTAGTTTGTCTGTTGTCCCAAGCTCAGCCTCCCTTCTGCTGCTAAATTATCAGACACCCAAAAAACCTTTTTCTTTTTTCCTTTTTAGGTGTTAAATAAAATAAAGACAGACAACCTCAGAATACAGATGACTAAATATGATTTCTGTTTGGACATTAAAGCTGAAAAGTCTGTTCTTTATCCTCAAAGCCAGTCTTCCCTTTCAAAATCCAGTATGCTGCAGGATAGAGCCAAGCTTATGAAAAATGTGTCACTGTCAAAATACTTAGATATTGCACTGTAGAACATTTCCCAATATTCTTGGAGTCTATTCAAAGCTGTTTTCTGGGAGGAAAATGTGAGACGAACACAGTTTTTCTGGTGTTATTAATCACATTTTATAGTTGCACATTACATACTCTCTGGGTCTTTGTGACGGAGGAATAAATAAATACAGAATGGAGAGAGAGTTGCGGATTCTATTTTACTATTTTAATAATGTTTGAGGTTTCTTTGTATCTCTGTGGGCGAAGGTGTTTCTGTCAGAATAATATGTCCCAGCTTTTCTGTAGTGGAAAATATTTCTTTGTCTGCAGCCTTTATGTATGGAGCTGGATAAATGTAGCTGCTGTCTGGGGTATTGTATAAGTAGGTGTACCTGATAAGAGTGGGTTTGTGCTCTGAAGAGCGACTGCTAATCTCCATCTGCTTTATCTTAAAAGTCATAATGAGCTTTTAGAAAATGTCGCTTTCAGTTGAAAATGTCTGTCATTGGTATGCGTGAAAAGATTTTATTGTATCTCGACAGAATGTGCTCGCGTGTGTGCATAGGTCTTTCTGAAATGATCGGTATTAGAGACTAAGACGGGTTTTAAATTCATGAATGCGATATAATTCTTACACGTCTCTTTTTTTTTTTTTTTAAACTGTCTATGGATTTGAAGATTATGGTGAATACTTGAATGCTCTGCTTCATGTTAAAACTGCTTACGTACCTCCAGTGAAGGGAATATTTTATACTTGGAATTGTTCAATACAGAAACGAAGATTCGTATCCAGAAAACAATCAAAAGCCTTCGTCTGCTCTTTGCCCTTCATAACCCATCTATTCATTAACACCACAGTGCCACGTTACCATGTATGCTTTTATTCTCTCTCTCTCTCTCTAAGTCGTAATCATATTTGTCCAACACATCTACCTTTGTCGAGCAGGTTTCCATTATTCTGTTCAGACTGTTAAAAGGAATGTTTGAGTGAAAAGTTTAACTAACACTAGTTATATTTTGAATTTCACAATTCTCGATACCAAATTCCTTCACAAAATCGATCATGTTCATTTACTTGGACACACCCATTAAAAAGAAAACCCTGTTTGAAGACGGCGAGACATAACCTCAGTTGTGAGCTGTTATTATGTTATCCTCAACAAGCCAGTGTTGGCTTTGGTGAGCTTGGTGTGTGAATTATTGCCACAGAATCAGTCATGGCGATTTAAACACGGAAACCTTGACCTGATGTTGAATTCTGCGTCCAGATCTGCATACCTGTCTTCAAGATGCTTTCATAAGTTTGTCTCAGCAGATCTGTTACAACCCAGCTCTGTTAGAGGGTGAGGGAAGCAACATTAAAGGGGAACTACTGTTTTTTACAACCTGGACCTTATTTCTGGCATAAAATACGATCGTTTACTCACCCATATGACTCTGGTGTCATTTTTTGTCCTTTGGAGGATATTTAGCTCCAGTGAAGCACTGTGTATATCCATATAGTGAGAGTGACTGGGGCACCGAAACGCAGCCTCTAAGTAACGCATTATCCGCCGCGAAACTCTTTCATTTCACCAATATTTTGTTGCTAGTGCCATTCCTCATTGAGTCTGGAGTTATCTGTTGTCATATTCCGGGGTCTGTAGATTGACCTACTAACCTCTGACCTGGATGATGTCATCTCTGAGCGCCACGCACACCCCACGCGGCTTGTTTACGTGTAATTTGCTACTGCTAGTTTTTTGCAACATGGCTGAATATTTTTCCGATTCTGAGGTTGTGGACGACGACTTTGTTTATGATTGACATCCTTACCGTTTTGAGCCAGAGTATACGGAGGAGGAGCTCCTTGAAAGGAGGATGCAGAGGCAGAGAGAGGAACAGCTAGCCAAAGAACAAAAAACCGCTGCACGTCTGCGAATAGATAACAGGTAACTCAGGACTTAACGTGAAATAGCACTAGCGTGTCATAACACGAGTTTCGCGGCAGATAATGCGTTATTTAGAGGCTGCATTTCGGTGCGCCAGTCACTCCCACTATATAAATATACATGGTGCTCCGCAGGAGCTAAATATCTTCTGAAGGACTAAAAATGCCACCATAGTTATATGGTTGAGTAAACGATCATATTATATGCTAGAAATAAGGTCCAGGTTGTAAAAAAACTGATTGAATAGGTTTTTCTTAAGTTTAACGGAAAGCGCAGCACTAAGGCTGGAACGAAAGTTGTTGAATAAAACTAAGAAATTAGCAAAACTAAATTAAACTATACATATAGGCCTTTCTAAAAGTCCTTCCTAAAAATGAAAGCTCAGAAGAAAACCTAACTCCTTATCCAAAATCAAAACACATCAATAAACAATACCCCAATCCTAAATGCATCTACACAAACAATAGCTAGTCAGAGTGAACCAAAAGGTTTAAGTCCAGCTCCTAGACCACAAAACAGAAGTGCTTAAATAACAAAGTTCAAACTAAATATTTCTAATGTAGTTCTTAATAACGATAAGCACAAGTGGCAGTAGCTCCAGTCGCCGCAGAGTGATGTAGGCACGACGTATAAATAGGAAGTACAACCAAGCCGGCCGTTTCCAAGGAGCATGGCAATGAGTCTCCAGTGGCTGAATGTTGCTGAACTTGTTGCCTCCAGATGTTGTTGTCGAGTATTTGCATCTTCCGTGCCATAGTGTTTCGACAGAAAAACAAATACAGTCACATTTTCAGAGTATAGCTGATAAGAACGTTTGAAATCCATTCCAACATGGTGTGTCTGTGTGTGGGTGGGTGGGTGTGTGTGTCTGTGTATGTGGCGCCTTGTCTGAAATGATTTATGATTCACTGCCAGATTTACAGGCACTGAACCTCATCACTTTGCCTCAATAAGCAGAAAATGATTATTGCACTTGATGAGTTTTTCCTAGAAGCAACAACAAAATACATTTAGAACCTCCACTGCCCTAATTAGCACCTTTATGCTCGGGGGAAATCTTTTTATCCTGCCGCGTCTTTCTTGGAGTGGAATTACTGTCACTTGGAACCAAAAGTGCTTAATTTTCATGAGCACAAATTACAAGGCATTCAAGCATCTGTTATTAGTGTCATCAACACATCTGAAGTGTCCTCGACATTTTAAAACCGCATTGTGATCCGTAGTCATGGATCAAAGAGCTGACGCCCAACGTCTACCTGGGACGCGCAGCTGCTCCTGTTTTCCCCTCCATGCATACGTATTTAATGATTAATAAAAGCAGCTGCCATCTTATTTCTGCGTCAACTCGTCAGCCAAAGTCCATGCAGTATGCACAACCACAACATGGAGAAAGTCAAATATAATAAGTTTTGTTCTAATAATAACACGCAATAAATTGTCAATTTTAGACACTGTTGCTTCGGATTTTGTTTACTCTTGCTTATAAATATGTACAGCACAAGGCCACTAGAATTTATTCCTAGAAGATGCGAGATGCCATATTCTTGCAATCTGCGGGACGGTCTAAAAATATGCTAACCTAAGAAATCCAGGCGGACTAGGTTGCAGGAAATGCTGCGGAGGTTCTGTTGACAGCAGGGGTGCAGGGACAAACTGACAAAGATTCACAGCACGCATAAACAAATGCAGCACGAGGAAGATGTTATTTACAGAGCTGAGGCCAACATAATGGAACGCAGTTTTAAGTCATAAATGTACACAGTCTGAATACTCTATCTGCTCGAATGTATATTTCATGGTGCAGTGTGATTAAGACAACAGTTGGTGGTCTTTTTTTTTTTTTTTTAAATTCTTCCTCTATATTCATGCCAGAACTGCAAGTAATCTGCAGAATTGATGAGTTCAAAAAGTATAAGAATGATAACTTATACACCGATCAGGCATAACATTATGACCACTGACAGGGGACGTATATCACGCTGAACATCTTGGGACAGTACAATGTTCTGCTGGGAAACTTTTGGACCTGGCATTCATGTGGATGTTACTCAGACATGTAGCACCCACCTAGACCAGACCAGGCACCCTCACCCCATAGCAATGACACTCCTTGATGGCAGCAGGATGCAGCCTGACACAGACACACACACAAAAACGGTTTAGGAACAACTTTGGAGGCACAAGAGAGACCTACACAATATTAGGAAGGTGGTCGTAATGTTATGCCTGATCAGTGTATAATGCTATGTTAAAAAATATAACATTGATCTTATTTGATTTCACCTTTGGTCAGTACTCATAGTGATTTACTGAGCTTTGTTTCCATTTTTACAGTCTCTTCAAACACCTAATCCAATGCGCTCAGTTTACATTTACATTTCAATAAGAGATCATTTGGCAGGAAAGCACAGAATTTATCTAAGTATCAAAAACGTGTTTAAAGAGATTAAATATTTTGGATGAAAAGCTAAATCATAAAGTCTTAGATTAAGGTATCAAATAGGGACAGGAGACCCTCCTGGGAGTCTGGACTAATGGAGACTTTGATTGAAACCTGGTCAGTGTGGAGTTCAGCGTGGAAGTGAGGGCTGCACAACAAATGGTCAGAAAGTCAGAGATTGGATTAAAAGGTATTTAAATAACAGGGACTTGGGGCAGATTGGCTCAGATAACGCTTGGAAACACATCATGGGGTAAGGGTGGTGACATTAACAGCATGGGGAAGCTGAAGCGACAAAGAGAATAGAGCAGAAGAAACAGAGTACGGGCTATTTCTTCTGCTTTCTGATAATGAAGGAATACGGACACCGTATGGGACCAGATCTGTCTTGTTAAGTTGTTTCCTAAGTTCTTTACATTAAAAGTTTCTTTGTTGTCTATTGGCCGTGCTAGCTAATTATCAAGCACCTGAAATACTGAAGACTAAACTAGATTATAGCATTTCTGTTCATTTTGTAAACTGCCTTTTATTTGTAGACAGGAGTTGATGAGTTCGTTTAACCATTAGAGCAGAGTAAGGACCCAGCTGACAGGCTGGTTTAATAGAAGAGGAGTTATATTTATGGCATGACCTCGCCTACGTTTTTGCAGGCGTAGAATTTATGAAGCCCAGCCAAAGAGGTGATAATGGAAATTTCATCCTGGGGTTATGAATGAGGATTAGTGGTTTTGTAGTGTTTTAGATTAGGCTGTTTGATGTACACATTTATACGATTGCTATGTTAATTTATAACTTGTACGTTTTTTTATATACATTTTGTATTCATTTTTATTCTTTTACACTTATTTTGTACTATTTTTTTAAAATCTTACATGTACTTGCACATTAGTATGTTTTGTGTACCTTGAATTAACAGTACACTCATCAGCCACAACATTAAAACCACCTGCCTTATATAGTTTAATTCTCCCTTTTGCCTCCTACAAAGTTCAGGTACATCGGGAAATGTCCTATAGTGTCAGGCACCAGGACATTGGTAGGGGAGTCTTTGGGTCCTGTGGGTTGAGGGAAGGGGTCTCTGTGGATCAGGCTTGTTCAAGAGCATCCTAGAGATACTTGATCAGTTTGGGATGTGGGGAGTTGATCTTTAGCAGTTTTTTGTGTCTGCTGCATCCTGCTAGGGATGGCTACTGCCATTAGGGAGTGTTATTTCTACGTGGGTGAGGATGCCTGGTCAATGTTCAGGTGGGCGGTGCGTGTTTAAATAACATCTACGTGAATGCCAGGACCAGATTTCTCAGCAGAAGGTTGCACTGCATCAAGATTATTAATGTTATTCCCTTCGCCTGTCATTGGCTTTAATATTATGACTGATCAGTGTATGTGATCTTTTTTTTCATTCTGTGCATGTTGTTTTCATTTAAAACACACATTATTTAACGTGTGTGCATATCGGTGTGTTTCTTGTTGAAAGCCACAAGCCAAGTTATTCCACTACAAGTGCTGCTGGAGTCTTGACCTTTTTTATCCAACTTCTCCTACCTCCAAGGAGCGGGGAGGAACTAAAGAAATTTGTCTAAAACAAAGGGCAACTTGACATCAAGTTTTCTTGTAGATGTTTCCCTACTCATCTCAAGTGGCCTCTGGAGAATCCACTTAGATACACCACGGCCTGAATGAAATTAAATGAAAAAACCCTCCAGGACCTAAAGATATATGAAGTGGTCAAAACTTTACCAACACTTGTATTATAACAACAAAACAACATGTTTTGGTTCACGACCTTTTTCAGGGTCATCCTGCGAAGTCAGTCTAATAAAGTCTTCACATAAACTTTACATACACCACATCAGATTTGATAAGATAAGCAGGTAAGAGCAAAGTATCTGTCCCAAAACGTCCACCTTCTTAGATGTTTTTTTCTGCAGATATTCTTGTATCAGCTGCATACATTTGCAGAGCCCTGTCTGTCACACATCCTGTCACGGTGTGAAGTAACTGGCCGCTACTCTTTGAAGCTGCTCTCTCTGTCCGTCTGTCTGTCTGTCTGTCTGGCTAAGAGATGTGAGCAAAACTCTTGCTCTGCTTGACTTCCTCCATGTAGTTAATTCAGTATGTGGGCCTCGCATATTGTAGCCAGTCCTCCTGTGTGAGTTTAAGTGAGATTCTGTGACAGCTGAAGGAGAGCTAACTGGAACAGTAGGTGGACATGAATTAGATATGAGGCCGGATCAACAGACAAAAGAGGGGGCTACTAGTATTTGGTTTTGGCACCGTGCCTGTCAGATTTAGGGTGCAGTAACTCGCCAGACATTTGATCCCCCCCCTCCCAAGTGTGGATGTCTGCAGCAAGCTCGGCTGTTTATAGTGTTACTCAATGAGCTTACTGGGTTTGGCTTTTCTGTGTGCTGATGACAAATCAGAGTTGTGAGCTTTCAGATTTTTATTTAGAAACTTTCCTAATCATAACATCTAAATACAACTTAATACAAAATATTATTATATATATTTTTTTTCTTTTACAGTACAGTTTTTGGCAGGCAGGTGCCAACACAAAATGATCCTTGCTTATCTTAACGTAAAGCTGCTTTAAAAAATAAGAAATAAAAAAAGAAACGCTAAAAGTGCCTAAATATAACTTTTCACCTCAATACAAACTGAAGCTTAGCTTACGAAGGTAATGGGAGCTCAACACTGCCTGCAACTGTGTCACCAATATAAAGACTTATTTTCTCTCCAAGGCTTTAACCGTGAAGCACCTGCAGGATGTGATAAGATTGTATAACGGTGCCGAATATTGAAACACACTCAGCAGGATACTGGTCAGCGAAAAATAAAATTATACGCCGACAAAGAGCTCACATATTTAAGGCTCTGCACCGGCGACAGCGGAGGGCATTATGTTGTCAAGTTGTTTATCTGTCCGTCCCATTCTCGTAGACGTGATATCCCAGGAACGTTTTGAGGGACTTGATTCTGCTTCTGCAGCAATTTAACTTGGATTCAAGGAGGAATTGATTGTAATTGGGGCGTGAAATGACACCGTAACCTCACATGATTCGTTTTTGGCGGTAAGTCAAGATTGAAGTGTGAGATCATTTCTAAAAGGAGTCCGTTTCCTTTATTTTCCCTGAGTGACCACCAGGACAGTGGGAATTATTCTGGTTCATGTTTTTTGTTTCTGTAACTGTCTCTGGCCCGGAGCAGCATGCTTCTATAGACTAGATATAAACATGGACAAAACGCCTCTACTTCCTTGCATCGGCCAAACTGACGCTATTTTCCCAGGGATGCGGGCGATGCTATCTTGCGAGTTTGGAGCCAGAGCCTGCGCAGTACTGTCTGAAAGTGGAGCCACATGAAGCTGTGTTATCAATGAGCCGCCCATACTACGCTCTGCTCTACCTTCACCAGTTACAAATAAATGTTGGATTATACACTGCATTTATTTATTTATGGGCCTCTGCACGGAGCGGTTGGCATGGCAACACTTCCTGTTTCTGTAGTGTCAAATAACTAAATAAGTAAAACTAAACTTGTGATGCACACTTGAGTATGCATCTGCATTATATTAACTACCTAAAATGATAGAAACCATTCTTGAAAAAATGTTGACGTGTATTTCAGTGTTTTAGTTTGGCCCAAGCCCCACCCACTAACATAGAGGGGGTGGAGCTTATGACCTACACTGCAGTCTGACACCAGGGGGAGCTCTACTTGCTTTGGGTTCACTTTTGAGGAGCTGTTCTGTCGTCCATCTTTATTTACAGTCTATGCATGTTTCTCCTCTAAGGTCCTGGTTCCACCAGCCTGATATTGTCTTTGACATAGTTTTACGCATCACTGCTCCTTTTATTCTTCATTTATTTTATTTTTTTCTATCCTTCTTTTTCTATCCATTATCCATCTCCAGTGGATCCTGTATACAGTATATGCTGCATATATGCTTTTCCCACATGCATGTTTGAATTTATCTGCTTCCTTTTGCTCCTCTCTTCTCCTCTTCGCATTCCAATGTAAGAGTAGAAAATGCAGCACATTGTCACCATCAAGACTTTTTTATGTTGTCATTATAATAATGATTATCAATATAGTTTCTGATTATTTTTCAGTTAATCCGCTGAATGTTCTTGCTTTTCTGCTGACGTGTCACGTCATGGAGAAACTAAAGCACATAGTTTAGTTCAAAAGGGCTTTGTGAAATAGTTAATTATTGTTACATGTGTCTTTCCTTGTTGAAATATTTAACGGCATGTTTAAAGAGATGAGGAGAGCGTTGACGTACTTCCCTTTGTTTCTTTCCACAGACAGGACTGTTCAAGTTGTCTGATGAAGAGTTCTTCATTCAGCCTCTGGAGAAGTTAAACGATGAGACCTCAGCACCACAGGCTCATGCCATCTACAAACGCCACGCGTCCCCTCCCTCCTGGAGTCCAGTCATACAGCCCATCTCAGGGAAACAAGCGGTCAACGGTACCTGTGGAGTCAAAGGTAAAGCAGATATTATACTATATACACAGTATGTAGATGAAGAAACTTTACTTTGTTCTATGAAAAAGCGTAATAACCTTGTGAGATAGGACACGAGTATGAGAATAAGTAGCCCACATTATGCCCAGGCTTATCTGCTAATTACTCATAAGACTCTTAGTACCGGATGATTAGAATGAAGATGATCTGTGATCAGATTGTCTTGCCTCTTTCATGATGTTGTCTCTGGCTAATAATCTGCTGTGGTCAGAGGAATAAAGCCTTTGAAAATTTAGTCGCTCATAAATCAGCTGCTTAAAATTCTGAGCTGGCTTAATTGACCCTGAAAGAAAATTGAGCATCCAAGAGGATGTGCTTTGAGAGTGTGAATACATTATTGGGAAACTACCCAGCCACAGCCTTTTCAAGACATTCATGCAGTGTTTTTGTGTTTAAGAGGCCGTTTTAACACTTTTGACCATTCATCAGTCAGAATCAGAATGCTTCAATTTTCATTTTACCTTTGAAATTGCATTATTCATTTATTTTATTTGTCTGGCCTTCAGAATGAGATGTGATTTGGGGCACTTAAGCCACCTTTAACAATATTTGCAATGACATGTATTTTAAGGAATGACGGTACAAAGACTTTTGTTTAACTCAAAATTATTAGTTTATCCAATTCAGAATGTACTTGGAACTTAGAAATAACTGTTTTAGTTTGCTCTTCTTTAGCTTTCATAAAAGCTCAACATGGAGTTGACCTGTTTCTGTAGAAACTGTGGCGAAAGTTATCTCCACGTTTCAGCCAGAAAAGCCTTCGGTTCGTCCAGACAAGATCATGAATGAGCTGACATTACTTTCTAGAAAAAGGCTAGAAATCCTCTGTGCATGTCAAAAGTTCATGATTCCATCGAGAAATACAAGTTCACCTACAACATTGTCAGAAAAAAACAGCCCCAGACTTCATGATTTACTTTGCTGTGGTCTGAAAGGAAGTCTTTTCCACATAAACCTTCCCCCATCTGATCTGTGTGGGTTGAATTTGGAGTGTAAAATTACACAGGTCTCCAAAAAAGCTTCTGTCTTCATGTTCACGTTCTGTTGCAAATTCAATTCTGTCCTACTCTTTGAGCTTTTTGAGTGTTTTTTCCACTGTATCACTCTTTCTTTGTACACACTCTCACTGGTGCTGTTTGATATGGTCTGTGAACTGAGTCGGATCTGGAAGTTGTAATTGATCTCTGAAATGATCTTTGCTGCTATTTCTTGCTTGTTTTCTTGATTTCACTCACGATTATGCGGTCCAGTGTGCCTCTTCCGTTACCAGTGATAAGTCCTTCATGTTTGAACTCTTTGATAGTGTACCCAACTGTTGGGGAATTGGAAGATTGTCGCCTTTCTTGTTGCAAAAAAATACGTAAGCTGTTTTCCTGACCTCTATTCCCTTGTTTTCAAGGTTTTTTTCCATGACCAAAGTCAAGTAAAAGAGACCGTTTAAACCGGAGATAACAGGAGAGCATGGTGTAGCTCGTCAAACACCTCAGATGTTTCCTCCCCAGGTGGGCTTCCCCATCTGGGTTCACCCAAAGCTCCAAGCCTGCCATCAGCGTGGTGAATTTGGTTGTTTCCTGGCAGCAAACACTGTGTTAACATCATACAGCTGTCAAAGCCACTCCCACTGGTTCCTCCCTCAATTGTGTAGCCTCAAAGCTGAGATTAGTTTAACTCTGTACCTGCCCACTTTGCTTTGTTAAAGGCTTTTTTCGCAATAACCCAATGAATTTTCAGCATTATATGGTCTCTTTCTGTGCATCTGATACCATTTTAGTTTTTGTCATTAGATAACTCCTGCCTGTTTGCTTATAGTTTAACTAGATACGAGGAATACAGGGATGTCCGTTTTTGTCCATTCCAGTGAATTAATGTATAAATAGATAAATCTACAAACCATAAATTGCCAACAATGGTTTACAAAAACTTCCCAACTGGCTGGATAACCCTCATATTAACACATGCTCTTTTGCAGCAGTTCGCAGTTGTTATGAAAAAAAACTGGCGCCATTAGGAAAGACAAATGACAAAGCACAGCATCAGCTTTGCTCTCAGTTGGCTTATAGCTACATAATGGTATTAGTGCTTGTGTTGGAGGTCATGCTATGCGTTGCTGCATTTAAAAGAGCAGAAATATAGTTTCAATTGTGTTATTATTGTTTTATTAGTGATGACACATGCGCTGTATTGTATGGAACTTGGCCATGAGTTGGTTTAGGTCTTCATCCAAAAAATCTAGAGTTGGATCTTGAGTTTCTTGAAGATGCTTTGCCACTCATCCGAGTTGCTTCTTCAGTTCTGAACTATTTGGATGAGTGGCGAAACGTCTTCAAGTCTTGAAATACAACAAAAGTACTACTGCATTACACATTCATCTGAAAAGGCTTCCGCTAACGCTAGCTGAGGAACGGTCCAAATCCTCTCCACAGCAGTCAGTTAACAACTTCACCAAACATCCTGTGGTAACAGAGAGAAGGAGGCTGCACATCAGCAGCTTGCTGGTGAATAGATTTTTAGCTTGTATACATGGAAAAGTCTTCGGAGATGTACCACATTGTTTTTTGTTTTTTTATCCCGGCTACACTACCCTGTCTTACAACACACTGTGAAGTACTATTAAACGCTACAGACGGTGCCGATTTATATAGGCTATACATATCTGCAGCAAACAGTATTGATAAGTTTATGTGTTTATGTTCACCTTGCAGAAAAGCCATTACTTTCTACTGTGTTTTTATGTGTGATGTCATTGACTACTCAACGTCGACTCAACTTTCATCACATATTTGATGTTAATCCACAGGAATACGACCAGATAAAACTGAACCTGGTGTGCTTTGTTGGCACACACTGGAGAAAGTTTGAAATGTCTATTTCTGTTCTGCCATCTCCAGGTTCCCATCAAAGTTTTGACGACATTGAGAGACAGCGGGAGCGGTGGGAGCTCCGGCAGCAGAGAAGGAGGAGGAGAATTCGGCAACGCTCAGTCAGCAAAGAGAAGTGGGTGGAAACACTGGTGGTGGCTGACCCCAAAATGGTGGACTATCACGGGAGCAAATCCGTGGAAAGCTATGTGCTCGCTGTCATGAACATTGTAAGTGTCAGATATGAGCAAAAACATGAATGTGACATTTATGTTGTACTTAAGTTCACGTTGGTTGAAGTATATCCACCGTTTCGTCGACCGTTTTCAACTCATCTGCTCTCCTCCAAGCATTTATCAGTACACAGAGCTTATTTGTGGGAAAAATTTCAGCTTACATATGCCTTTCTCAGTCATACAGGTCATGGTATATCCAAAATCGTTAAAGAAAGGCGACTGGACTTGTAGAGATTCTTAAAAAATGCTTTGCCACTCATCTGAGTAGCTTCTTCAGTTCTGAACTACTCGGATGAGTGACAAAACGTTTTCAAGAAACTCTACAAGTTCAGCTGCCTTTCTCGATGGGATTATATCTATTATTAATATATTATTAACCAGCGAGCAGATAGTTGAGCAGGGAGCAGGAGAAAACTGCTCTGGCTCGACCAAAAAATACTCCCCAAAGCCCCTCTAAAACGTAGGAAATTACACATTTATCTCCATACAAACCCCGTTTAAATCTGTATTATAAAGCTAAGCTCGCTGTCTCATGGCGATAATGCCTGAATGTGTAAAAAATTATCTCAAGCAGCTATCTCTTAAATCCATCTGATAGAAATATGAATAAGTGGATGTTACAGCTTTGGCTTCACACTGTGATGTGTGACTGTAACTGACTTCAGCTTTTCTAGTTTAAATTCTACAGACAAATGTAGTTTTTCTTACAGCCAGATTGGAGAACTGTAAAATCTAATGATATCTGATTTTACAGAATATTTTGTTTAATTTTCATTTATGTTTAAATGCTAATGTTAAAAAAATCGTAAAACCCTTCCAGGTTTTCTTGGATGAAAAAAAAAGCTGCAGGATGTTTGAACATCTTCCCCAGATGTTTTGGATGACATTTTCCAGTTTTTCCATCTTCTTGTCAGTTGACCCAGTGAATGCATGAAACTCTTCTCATCTGTTTTTCAACCTTGACTCTCAAACCTCAATCAGTGCCATTTCCGTCTCGTAGTAGGAGGTTAAGTAAACTGACTTCTTGCCTGTTATTGGTTAGCATTAAGTGAGTTTTTCCAAAATACTGTCACGTTGGCTCTGACTCAAAGCTCCATCGGAGGACGGAATATCAGGAAAAGGAATTCGCTGACAGAAAACAGCGTGGATTAACTGACTTAGCAGGCAATAATACACAGAGGAAGTCGCCATTATTCGCCACATCCTCTCATGGTTCCTTTTTGAGGTCTTTACACTGTGCGGCTTTGAACCTTACAGCCCCCAAACAATTCAGTTTTGTGAAAACAATCTTGCGGAGCTTCAAGGGAAGCGACCTCTAACCCCTGTCCAAACAATAAGTAATGTCATCATCTTCCCCGGCCACCAGTCGCTCCATTGTCTCCCCGCCGACACTGTCTCAAAGTAGTCAGTTTCACAAGAGGTTCATGTTTATGTGTACAGCACAGTATGCACACAGTGGGATAATTTACACACATGTATGTAACAGCCAGGATGCACAGTAAGCTAAAAAAAAAAAAAGAGAGAAAATCCCGTCCACTAAAATAGCTCCCAACTTCCTGTCTCATGATAATCTGATGGTAATTTATTGCATTTTCTCAGGGGTATCTATTTTTACTGTGTTAAGAAGCAAGTAAAGGCGTGCAGTAAAGATACAGATGCTTTAGGACTTGTGTGGATGCAAGTGCACGGTATATGGCTGAAGCGGAAATGTGTAACATCAACAGCACATTTATCCAAAAAAGGTTCAAAAAATTCAACTGGACTTGTAGAGTTTTTTTGAGAAGACGTTTCACTACTCCACTCATCCGAGACTTCCCACCAGTCCCCTAGAACTGAAGAAGCTACTCAGATGAGTGGTGAAACGTCTTCTCAAAAAACCTCTACAAGTCCAGTTGCCTTTTTTGAACCTTTTTTAGATATACCATGACCTGGATGACTGAGAACCTTCACAGACATCAACAGCACATTGTTGTGGAAAATAGTCCACAAGCTTTAAATAGACACGGCTCCGCTTTTAGCCACAAGATAAACTGAAGTGAAAAAAGGACAAAAAGAAAAGGTAATGTTACCAATATGGTGTGTTTTTTTTTCCTTTTTAAATAGTTGCTGTTGTTTCAGAATGGCATCAAATTTACATGAGTAAGAGCGTGAGTTTATAACAGAGTCTTGATGAATTAAGTCTTTTATGTGGTCCACAGCTCTTCTGTTTGGAGCTCACCACTTGCACAGAGGGTTTAGTGTGTAGACGATGTGGCCGGCAGCAGGAAGAATGAGGGGAATCTGAACAGCATTATGCTCCTCCAGCTCTCAGCGATCAGACTCGAGTGGTCACTTACAAATGCAGTTATTTGTATCGCAGAATAAGCCGTTCTCTCTTGACGCTCGCCGCTGATGTGTTGCAGTGTTCTTGACTGGATATTTGAAATTCAGAACGTTTGCCACAACCACTTAGTTTCACTAATAAAGCATTGCAGCGTCTTGTTAACTTCGGCCACGGTGATACACGTTTGTGCAATGAACAAGACATTTGTTGTTGAGTTTCACGCATTATAAAGCATGCATAATACATGTATGACTGTGAAGATATAAGCCTAAGAGCGGCTTGATTTATACTTTGGAAAGAGGCTGCAAGAATGTAGCATATTTGCCATGTATTTTTATTTTAGTAAATACAAAGATGTTCATAGATGTTCATTAGGTGCACTAGTGAAAGGCAGTAATTGTGTTTCTGTCATTTAGCCCAACTCGGTGACTACAACAGGGTTGCCAAAAAATTTGAAACATGTCATTACAACACAATATAATTCAATAGATCTGCTAACCACAGGCTCCAAAATGAAAACACTATTGAATCAATAGGTCTCTCAGGGATAATAACGTAAACATGAAGCTAAGATTTAGTGCAGGACCTTTATATTATAATTTGTTCTCCCTAGTGGACCTAATAAAAAGATAAGTGAATGTATATGGACAGCATCTCCAAGGCAGTGCAATTTAGCAGTGTGTTTTATTTATTTTGCATTGTGGTGCATGCAGATGAGCCTCCGCTGTGATTGCTGCTTGGATTAAGGTACCCTTGAAAGCAGCTGTCCTCCATGACATGTTATCTCAATATGTCTGAAAGCAAATGGATTTATATTCGTTCAAAAAAGCTGGCTTTTAGAGACAGTGGGAAGGTTTCTTTCCACAAATGAGAATACGTGAGCCGACTGGTCAGTGTCTCTCTCTCAAAGAAGTTTTTGCACTCAGTTGCGCTTAAGAAACGTGACAGAAGAAGTCACGTGAAGGCAGGAATAGTCGTGTGAAGAACATATGCTTCATCACCTCTGAAAACCTGAAGTGTTGCCAAGTCATAAATAAATAGTCTGAGGCAGCCACCACACTTCTGACATCGGAAAGGTGTGTATGGATTTTTCTGTGTCTGGCATCAATGTGTTAGACAGCTGCCAAACAAGCGTTTTGTTTGATAGTTTTTTTTTTTCCCTATGCTCAACCCAGAAATGTCTTTTATAGAAACTCTTCTGCAGCAGTAACTAAAACAGTCTGCCGGTGAAGGATTTCTTGAAACCTTTTTGACAACCTATCAGCAGAAAAAGTTTAGTGTTTCTCTTTGTGAGAACCCCCTGGTAATAATGATAATTGCATTTCAAAGTCGTGAGTCCCTTTCACGTCACACCTTTATTTTTTTTGTTCAAGGTTTTCACTTCTGTTTTCATGCGTGAGTCAGTCGATCCACAGTACATCCCCTGTCCTCCTCCTTTTAACCCCATTCTGTGACTTCAGCTTTGTAAAGCAGTTCTTTGAATGGTCTCATGCCACCTTGGAGGGAGACAACAAGTCACTCTCAGACTCATTTGAACCTGTTTTCATACTCCATTCATACAATTCTTTTTTCCAGGTTTTGATGCTTCGGGCATAAAATATCCCAATGACAAAACCATTCAAAAAAAACATCTTATTTTGAAATGAAGAATTATTTTATGGTCCAACAGTTAAATAGACATGTCATTATAAGCTGTAATGAGTAATCATTTTTATAATAATTAATATGTCTGGGCATCCAAACTTTAAATTCTTCAAATGTTTCGAGTAAATGGTTTCAGACTTCATTTGAAAAGCTAGATGCACCGTGTTAAACCTCCAAGGTGGTTCACTGTTTGTTTGAGTTTCCTGGAGGCATTTCACCACTCATCCAAGGGGCTTCTTCAGCTCTGCATGACTTGATTTTTATTAGGAACATCTATAGGCGGTGCTGGCTTTAAACTCATTTGACTGGGGTCTGATACAAGATAAGAAGATGTTGTTCAGATTAACCTTTGTGTTATCTTATTTTCACAATTAGTGGTTCTTTAACAACCCATTAGCAGTCAGAAACTTCAGACTTAAGGTGTGACACTCCTTGATGTCAGCAGCCATCCCAAGCAGGATGCAGCCTAACACAGGCAAGGTGTTGACCTGGCCTCCAAATTCACTAGATCCCAAACTGGTCAAGTATCTGTGGGATGATCCACAGAGGCCCCTCCCCTCAACCCATAGGACCCAAAGGCCCCCACTAACAACAATGTGTTACCAGACACCACAGGACACCCTCAGAAGGCCCATGTCCATTTTCTGATGAGTCACAGCTGTTTTGGAGGCACAAGGGAGACCTACACAATATTAGGAAGGTGGTCATAATGTTATGCCTGATCGCTGAATACTATGCATCAGAATGCCTCAAGAAGAAGATATTTTCAAGTACATTGACAATCGTTGTGTTTACGTATTAAAATCGAGCACTTGAAAGGCAGATGCCTGAGTAATAGACATATCTAATACATCACTTTCATTCAGCATTCAAGGTCTGATTGATTTTGTTTTTTGTCTTTTTTAATGTATTTTCTAATATATTTCTGACTTTCTACTCCATATGACTTCATGGCGGCTGCTGACCCTGGTTTCTGTCGGTTATTGTTACACCATAAACGTATATACGGTATATAACGGCCTTTATATGCTTGGCTAAATTCTGTTACTACTACTTGTTCTAGCCAGTGTCATAGTTTAATGTTTTTTTCTTTTTTTTTTTTTCAGGTCGCTGGTATATTCAGAGACCCAAGTATTGGAAACCCAATCAACATTGTGGTCGTTCGACTCATCCTTCTGGAGCAGGATGAGGTAAAAACTCATCGGTGCATGTTGATGAAGAGTGACTGATTTGAGGTTACACTGGGTTGAAAACAGTAATACTTTTTATTTCTCAGTGGCGCCGTGTTTGTGTGTGCACAGTGAGTGCTGCACTGTCACGTCAAATAATTCAATCTAAAATTACTATAACTAAATGAAATAAACTAAATGAATAAATTTGATTTAATTTAAAATTCTAAGGTAACGGAGTGAATTTTTTCGACCAGCTAAAAATACTTTATAGAAAACGACATTATTTTTCCATCTGGTTGATTTCAAAATGCTTCCCCAACAGTCTAATAGACAGGTTGGTGCCTTTTTTTTGCACAGATTTTAATTTTCCAATTCTGCATTATTGACAAAGAAGGAAACTAAAGTCACAGAGGACAGGCAGGTGGTCAGAACAGCCTTGTTATGTTTATACGCTGTGAAATGAGAATACTGCAAATCATATGAGTGGCTGCACTGGAATACTTAAAAGAATAGTTGAGCATTTTGTCACGTATGATTACTTGGTGTCTTAGGAGTTAGATGCGAACACAAGTTCAAAGGTCCAGTGTGTTGGACTTTTGAAGGATCAGTTGGCAGAAATGGGATTTGTAAATTTCATTGGGGCATAATCACATGAAGATAAGAATTGTGTTTTTGTAGGCTTGCCACATAACTCCATAGAGTCCTCTTCCACGGGGTGAGCTCATATTATTTGTTTCACCTGTTCAAAAACGGAGAATGAAAAACATGTTGTGGTGTAAAGACTGGTTATGTGACAGACCCCATTAGTTACTGTATATGTTGTTACTCTTATGTTTTGTCTGGATCAAACAAACTACATGTAACTTACAAATTAGTGAGCTTTAGAGATGGTAGCACACTGATGATGATGATGATGATGGTGATGGTGATGGTGATGATGCCTTTGGTCCTGTTTCCAGTCTTCATGCTGAACTCATTAAACTGCCTTCAGTTTAATGTCAGTTCAATGCTGACATTAAGTAGTCAATCTTCTCATCTTCAATCTTCTCATCTAACACACAATGTTCTGCTAAGAAACCTTTGGACCTGGCATTCATGTGGATGTTACTTAGACATGTACCACCCACCTAGACCAGACCAGACACCCCCACCCCATAGCAATGACACTCCTTGATGGCAGCAGCCATCCCCAGCAGGATGCAGCCTGACACAGGCACACACACAAACATGGTTTAGGAACAACTAAAAAAACATGAAAAACAGCACAAGGTGTTGACCTGGCCTCCAAATTCACTAGATCCCAAACTGATCAAGTATCTGTGGGATGATCCACACAGGCCCCCACTAACAACATTGTGTTGCCAGACACCACAGGACACCCTCAGAAGGCCCATGTCCATTCTCTGATGAGACACAACTGTCTTGGAGGCACAAGGGAGACCTACACAATATGAGGAAGGTGGTCATAATGTTATGCCTGATCGGTGTTTATGCAATACACACACAACCACTTGATTTCGAGTGGGCACCATCTGTGGTATAATCCACAGAGGGCCCTCCCCTCAACCATAGGACCCAAAGGCCCACACCTGTTGTCAGACACCACAGGACACCCTCACACGTCCATTCTCTGACCACAGTATTAAGGTGATCATAATGTTATGCCTGATTGGTGTATATTTCCTTTAACTTTTCTTCTATGTTACAAAATAAGTTGTTTTTTATACCCCAAGCAAATACCAGTGAATTAGACAAATTCAGTAAACTCTGTGCCTCACACATTTTATAATCTCAGTGAAATCCGTACACATACTGATACAATAATGGCATTCATACTGCAGCAACTCAACCTAAGGTCATGCCAGTTCAAATGAATCCCTCCTTTTACAATGTTGGCAGCAGTTGAGGCTCATTGGAGAGGACTGAAATGTGTTGCGTGTTGTCTTTTGCAGAATAACAGGATGTAGCAGGATGGGAATGGAACAAATGAACACTAACAGTTCCTTATGTTTATTTACTTATTCGGTTTAAGGACAGCATGCGTTTACATTAATCCTTTTAAAGAAAAAAGAAAAGATGAGCTCACCAGATTTAGCAGAAGCTAAATGTAGTCCTACATAAAACATAAAATAGACACCACATAAAAACAAAATACAAGATAACCGTACGTACACGCTCAATTTAGAGCTAAACAATAGACAAGTGGCATAAATACTACCACACAGCATATGCAGCACACACAAGACAGTGCCACATAGTAAAAACATCATACATAAATATACCACTTATTGACTTGTTTTTACAAGTGAAACCCCTGATCAAATGGATTATATTGTGAAACGAAAAACCCAAAACCATACAGTAGAATTTTCTGTTGACAACGTAAATGTTGACTGGTCACGATGCTGTTGACTCTCTCGTCTGTTATTAGGCCCTGCTATTAGGCCCCGCTAAAAGGCTGGATGAAAGCATGGATGGTGCAATTTAGCTGAACCTAAAGCATTTTATAGCTTTTTCCATTCAGCGTTACATTTTCCATAGCTGTATTTTTTCTCTTTGCCGAGCGCTGCTAGCGGCCCACTTTGTACACTTAGTACATCTGCCTGCAACGATAGATTTGATTTGTTATATGGTCTCTGCCTGTCCTCTTACTGTGACCTGTGGCCAACAGGATGACTTAAAGATTACACACCACGCTGACAACAGCTTGAACAGCTTCTGTAAGTGGCAGAAGAAACTCAACATGAAAGGGGACGAACATCCGCTGCACCACGACGTCGCCGTTCTGCTCACCAGGTAAAGAAAATCTGAATTAAACCATAATCACGATGCACAGTTGGTTTTTATCATACTATTCCAGCATGGGGTACTGATTTACAGATGGTGGCTGCATTTCTGGTCACCAGCTTTCTAATTTTGTTGGTTTTATTGTCCAACAGAGCTATACTGAATTAAGTTTAATTCACACGTGACAAGAGTTCGCCCGTTGCATATTCAAGGTTTTCTTCCTGAAGTTCCATGCATTCACTCAATACGTATTTTTTTCTGTACATTTATAAAGTATTCAGCAATTTTTGAATGATCAAAAATATTCTGACTTTTCCAAAGTAACATTTTTTTCTACTCACTCACTGACATCAAGCATTAAAAAATATATATAATTTCTAATTTCACATGCTTTACCTTGACAGTAACTTCACTTTATGACTGACAGCTGGTCGCCATTGGACATTGCAGGCTCCGGTTGCCTAGGTAACTAAATGCTCCTGACTGAACCAAACAGGACGTCACTCTATTAAGGGGTACCCAACGCTCCAAGCCCACTGTCAACACGGTGAATTTGGTGGTGGGAACCAAAGTCGGGGGACGGTGTTTCCATCAGTCAGTCTTTATTTATAAAGCGCTTTAAAACCAACACAGTAGGCCAAAGTGTTTTACACTGACATGAGAACAGGTAAAACTCAAAAGAAGACAATTAAACAATTGAAAACAATAAGAGTCTCACACCGAGTTAAAAGCCGTAGAGAAAAAAAAGTGTTTTAAGATTCAACAGGATTCAGTTTCCCTGCAGTAAACATTTTTTTGGGAACTCTGTGACGGATCACTTCAGCTTAGTTCCTTTTCCACTTTGCATCTCATTATATTTCATTAATATTTAATATTCTCTTTATGCCACAATGCTGCTTGTCTCTTTCTGTGTGTACACTCCTTTAGAGATCAGTCTGTCCCTTCCTTGAGTTAAAATATCTTACTCATATCACCCAAGTTCCTGATCCAGAACCAGGTTTATTCTTTATCCTTTTTTTTTTTTTTTTTTTTAAACATTAAACATAATTTTAGCCTGGTTAACTGACTTCTTCCACACCCGTCCAATGCAAATATCTAATCTCAGCTTCTCTCCTGAGTGAACTCAAACCTCAGCTGTGTAATGAAGAACAGAACAAACGCGAGCCAGAAAGAGTCTGACACAGAAGTCAGTGTGGCATAATGGAGCAGTAGCACCAGCTATTACATATGCTCATTGAATATCAATTAGTTGACAGTTAATATTCTACTGACGAACAAAAAATAGACACTGGCTTCATTTTTTGAAGTGCATTGGGAATAAAGACATATGGCTGCTGTGTATTTAACAATCTTCTTCGCTTACTTGTGAATCACGTACAAAAACACTGTTAAATGTTGGAGCAACAGAGAAACCTGACCCTCGTTGCTGACTTGTGAACTGTGCAATAAACAAGTGGAAATTATTGTGTCCAACCAAAAAATCCTAACAAAACAGATAAAAACAGTCACTACAGTTAAAAAAGGAGCCAAGATTCTGTTCATTTTTAATATCAAGTGCTTTTTCTCTTTGCCATTTTATTGTTGGAAGCCCAACAATGCACCTTTTGAATATTTTATGCCTTTTATTCAGAAAAGGTAAAGCACTGTTCCTCTGCTCACCGCAGTTATCACGGCCGTTCCCCTTAAATTGCTGTCACACTTCTAAAGCAAGACTTTTTATTTTATTTTCGGTAATACACTGACTGGCAAGTTGAATTGAAAGTGTCACCTTATGTATACGTTATATGAAAGCCAAAGCCAATAACCGCTCAGCATGGCTTAGCATAAAAACTTAAAAACGTGAAGAAAACAGCTGATTAAGACATTTAAACCAGCCATCAGACTTCATGATGTACTTCAAGTTCATTGGACCAGCTTTGTGCTTAGTGTACAGGCATGAGTGTACAAAGTGTTTTTTTTTTTTTTCCCAGTAACAATTTATCCATCACTGCATCATATTGTTCATACAAACAGTACAATACTTGTGCTGTACTGAGCAGGAATCAAGCTCAGTTATCACTATGTGCACTCTGAAGAGAAAGATAAGAGTAATATATTGTTTTCACTTATATAGCACTTCATAGTGGAGTGCTTCACGCTGCAAGCAAAGATCACACGAACCATAAAATGAAACAAAAGAGAAAAAAATGTCAACACAGAAAGATCAGATTAGACTTAGAAAAATAAGCAGCCCGAAATTGGTTGGATGGGAGATCAAGAGACGAGCAACTGTGTTCGAGATTCGTGTCAAATGCAACGGCGCCACGTGAATGAGAGGGGACCAACACTTGAGTGGGTGTTTGGCAGAAAGTCTGATAAAAGATCTAGGTTCGGTACAAATATCTTGCCATCTTACCTCCATCACTCGTTTCCTTTTGATGTATTTCTTTCATCTTACTCTTCGGCTTTCTGTCGTCATCACTCTGTTTTCAGGCATTTCACATTCACATCACGTTGGATATACTTCATCTTCCCTCTTTTTTTTTTTTTCCCTATCCTCCTGGATGATGCATTACCACCTTTTGTTCGTCGTCTCGAAAACCATGTCTCCATAGATACAGCAGTACCTGTGCATAACATGCAGGAAATAGATGTCAGTGGTCATACACAGCTGCATTGATTAAAGTAGGAGCGTATCTCTACCATTAGGCGGACATGTCCTCAGCTCTAATCTGCAGAGATGATTAGTTTTTAATTAAAGTCGCAGAAGAAAGGCAGGAGATGATCTTTGTCAGAAATGTTGCTCCTTTTCCTCCCTGACCAACCCTCCATCTTCATTTTCCAAAGGAAGGACATCTGTGCAGCCATCAACATGCCCTGTGAAACTCTGGGTCTGTCCCACGTGGCGGGGATGTGCCAGCCACATCGCAGTTGCAGCATTAGCGAGGACACGGGCCTCCCACTGGCCTTCACTGTAGCGCACGAGCTGGGACACAAGTAAGGTTTTATTGCGTGCACATACACAAACACACAGAAGAGCAGCCACTGCCACCATTTAAGTGATTGTTTAATCTCCAAATGCACTAGAGGGCCAAAGACTGGACAGCTGTACTTCAATCCAATTTCTCATTCATACGTTTGAAAAATCAAGTTCTGTCCTTCTTTTCGTACACCAAGATGATTAAAAACTAGATTTTAGAAACAGAATTCTTTACAGTTTTAACAATAAATGTAAGTGCAGCGGTGTTTAACTCATCATCATTTAGTTTAATCCATTTCCAAGATTATAATAATGATAGTGACAGGATATTATAACAAATCTTCTGTTTAATTCTATTCACTTTTGATAAATGGTTGATTCCTTTCATTAGATTTTATTACACTGGTGGTGTGGGTCTACTTTTCTTTCACTCTCCAATTTACCGCTTCTTTTACGGATTTTGTTTTTTTCTCAAATGGCTTCAGGTCTCAGGCCAGGTAATTAGAGCAAATAAAGAGCATATAAACAAACTTAAGTACGTAAGCCCTCACAGAAAGGAAAAGAAACAATACATCAAACAAGAGCCGTGTTCCAAAGGTCATCTCACAACAGGGGATTAACACGGCGACTGTTTTCCCATGGAGTGTTTCATTTCTTCGTTAATTAATTGTTTGTGTTGCTTTGGTTATTTGATTTGAAGGCACATAAATGGCCCTGACGAGGTATCCGTTTTAATAGGATAAAGCGAACCAATTAATATTTCATAGCAACCAGTTATCAGAGAACATTAATGCTTTCTGTTTATTTAGCGGGAGTTTAATGTATGCACTCGGTACGTTGAGTAGTCAAGTGTAATAATTTCTAAGAATTACTCTGCTGCTTTGTAACTTCATTCTCGACCCTGCATAAATCTGATCACCTTGTACTGATAGGGATGAAAGGAGTCTCGTCCTCCAACTGTGTATCTACATGCAATTCACAACCGTGTTCAGACTTATTCACACAGACTTCAGTCCCTGAACAGTGTGGTCCTAGTGCGATCATTTGAATGGTTGCAGTCCAGGGGAAGGTGAATAACATTATCTTAAAAGCCACCCATGTAAAAGACTTCATTCTTGAGAAAGGTTTGAAATGATCTTCGTTGGTACTTGATCATGTGAGTGTATGGTTGACAGCTGGCCGTGGCTGTGCGCTGCGTTGAAGCTAGTTGTGTTGAATATATGAACAAGTGTTTGATTGACAGGAGCCCATTGTGAATGAGTAATTTTACTGAAGCTCCAGTGGGCTGACAGACTGAGGTTATAGCGGTGCAGATTGTAAGAAAAAACGTGTACAGACTTTTATTAGTGGTTATAATTCCACCCAATGTAATTCAGTTCTATTTGAATTCAGTTTTGTTTAGTATTGCGTCACTAACGATACAAATTGTCTTATATAAACACTTTACGAAACCCGGCCTGAAACCCCCAGAGCAAGCACGAAGGCGACGGTGTCAAGGAAAAACTCCCTTTTAACAGGAAGAAACCTTAAGCTCGTATAGAGGCGGAGAAAAGAGCAGCAGGACATATACATCGGACTAAACTATACAAGATATACCTGATGATGTTACATGACAGTTAGATAATGAATATAAATAAAACTGTTAGTGGCAGCAGTTGTTCCATCACAGGTGAGTTAGCTGTGATAGTGATCATATGCAGGTTGGAGAATTCAATGCAATTCAGTTCAACTCAATTTTATTTATTTAGCGTCAATAACAATACCAATTGTCTCAAGATGCTTTACAAAATCCGATCTGAAAGCCGGCCTGAGACCAGACGCTAGCTGCTAACAGCTTCAGGAGCAAATTTATGTTTTTGTTTGTTTGCGTTTTTGCCTTTTTCTGCTTACAGTGTTGCTTTTATTTGTCGTTTTGGTACATGTGTGCTACAGCTACAGCTGCAAGCTTTGGTGTCCCAGTAAATGATCTTCCGCAAGAATGGAGATGCTGTTTGGATGCTGCCACCGTCGTCCTTGTTGTGTTGTTCAGCTGCTTTCTAATCCACTGTTGACCCTCAGATACACTGAAAATCCTCATGAAATTTGTTCATTGTCTCAAAAGCAGGCTTTTAGTTTTTCCGTTCACTTATTTTCCATTCGCCTCATTGTTTCATTCATTCTTGTTGCTATGCTTCCAACGTAGAACGAGCATTAAGCATTCATGAAGTCACCAGAGCCCTATTAACACTAATACATTTAGCATCGACACCACTCTGGTATTTTATGGAAAACTTTTCACATTTTTCACGTGGTTTGAAATCTCTGGCCTTGTGCTTTTTATTCTGGACTTACAGAAACTGAGATTTTTGAAAACAATGACACAAACAAAACAATAAAGCTAAAATATGTCTTTTTGTTGGATTACTGCTTACCCATTGCCATGCCCCTATAATTTTTCTGGATCCACAACTCTGAATCTATGTCTGCACCCCCGTCGCCGGCTTATACTCATGTGTTGCTCTCGATAACAGTCAGTGATCCCAGCAAAAAAATGTTAACGTTTGAACACAACTGTAAGATTAATGTCACCGTAGTGAAGGAGTTTTTCTTCGCCACCATCACCGTCGTGCCTGCTCTGGGAATTACAGGACCTGGGCTCTCTAAAGCATCTAGGGACACTAAATAAATTAAATTGAACTGGAAATAAATGTAATTGGCAATTAGAAAAGAAGAAGAAATGCTAGTGCGTGGGTTTGCTTTTGAGTACACACAGTTCACAGACACACACGTGATTTTCTACCAGTCTGTTGTTGCGAGCGCCCTGTACTTCGCTGTAGTTTGTTGGGGGAGCGGCGCCAGCAAAAAAGGACATAAGTGGGATCGACACAATGATCCGAAAGGCTGGTCGTGTTATTGGCAGTGAGTTGGTTTGCTTTTGAGTACAGTGAGGGACAGGAGGGCACTGGACAAACTGCTCTCCATCATGGACAATCCGTCTCGTCCACTACCCCAGACAATAGAGGGGCAGCGGAGCTCATTCTCAAACACATTGATCCAGCTCCGCTCCCACAGTGAACGCTACAGGACGTCTTTCATACCATTCTCAGTCTAGCTGTACAACAACTCTCCTTTCTGCAACAGATAACTCCATGTTATTCACGTTATTGGACACTATTGCACCTTATTAATCCTTCCTATGTATATAATATATATTCTTCCATCTCTGTGTCTTGTGCATTTGTTCATACGCTAATTCTGTACATTTTTTGCTACTTTTATTTTATTTTACTAGATTTCACTTATGTTTTATTTAATCTTTCTTTCACTTGTGGTTCTTAACAGTGTTTCTTTATGTGCAACTAAGCTACTGTGACCAAGCAATTTCCCTTGTGGATCAATAAAGTCTAAGTCTATTTCTGTGATGTTGCACTGTATAGCCTGATGAACATGTTACATGCTCTGCCTTCTCATTTTAATTGCCTCCCTTTCTGGGATTTGCTCTTTATGTCGCAGCTTTGGGATTCAGCATGATGGCAACGGTAATGACTGTGAACCCATTGGGAAACGACCTTTCGTCATGTCTCCACAGCTCCTGTACGGCACCTCCCTGCCCAGGTGGTCCCGGTGCAGTCGCCAATATATCACACGCTTCCTAGAGTGAGTTCATGTGTTCTGACTGACTGCACTGCTATGTGACATATGTACATGTAGGTTCAAGGCTTCATGTGCCCACAATGTTTTGAATACATCCATGTGAAGGTCTCAAATGAATGTGTGGAATAGAAAACAGTTTTTATTCAAGAATATGAAAGCAGCTTTCACACTGAGGTGTTCGCCCACTCTCTTTTGAGGGGGGATCGTGCATCATGAATTGTCCTGCACACACGGCAAATGTAGACATGGATGTTGACTAGGATGATTCCTGACAAAATAGACATTTTAACGTTGTACTTCATGACAGCAGGGATGCATTAGATATAGATCAGAGTATTTCCCAATACCGAGCACTGCCCCAGGATTGTGCACAGTGCACCAATACTAAAATGTTTTTGTAGTTCGTCTTAAGCGTTCGGGGCATTTTGGGCTTCACGACTTAATGATCAGATTTGCAGGAAGAATGTGAAGTGCCCCATCGTCAACGATCTAACACTAACAGACTGCAGGCTCTACCGTGTACCATGCTGGATATTGATGACATTCCTCAGTTGTAGTGTTACAGCAGCAAGGCTGTTCTTCACTGCAGGAGACACAATGTTATCAACAACACAGCAGCGCTCTCATGGCTTTGCTGTATCTCCTAAAATAGTGACCAGGGCTCCTTTATTTACCTCAACTGCCATTTATATAAAACAGCCTTATATTAGAGGCTCATTCATAATTACCTCTGTTTGATAAGTATAATAATAATTTGTCATGTTGCTCCTGTTTTCCTGGTTAAGATGTTAACATGAATACTTTTGTAGGCGTTTCAAAGTAAAAGTCCTCCTTGGGACTGAATGGTGCTCGTCTCGTCTTAACAGGACTTTAAAAACATTTACTGGCGTACCACGTGCAGCAACAGCAGTGCAGGATTAAAGGACAACAACTGAAACAGGACAATTATATTTAAGTGTTGTAAATGGTGTGATTATATTGCTTAATTCATTAGAAATAATGATTTTCATCAAGACAAGAATGCCTCACTGTCAATTATGCTTGTATTTCCAGCTGATTGGTTAAAGGACAGCAGCCAGTGGTCGCACACGGTGACCTTTATTGAATCAAGAATAAGCATGAATCGAGAACTACTTGGACTAAAACTAGACTAAAAAGTTTCTGTTGCTCCATCATAGTGTGTGTGGATGTTTTTCACTACAGCTGCTAACCATTCCATGTTAATAAGCTGTCATGCTAGTCTTATTTTTAGTGCCTAATTTACAGTTATCATGTCTTTGTTAATTATTAATCATTTCAATTTTGTCCATGCAGCGTTCCAAATGATTAACCAGAAAGTTATGCATTCTCTGATCATGTCACAGTAGGAGTTCGTGTATATATATATATATGTGCATGCTTGCTTATTTTTATCTCCAGTACAGTGCGTGCCTGTCAGCTTCACTCAGCCGCTACCATCAAAGACTAGATTTTGGCTGCGACAGCACATGTGTTGAATGTCTGAAATATTTCACCATGGTTGCCCCAGTTTCCTCAGCTCCAAGCATCTGGAATTCATTTAGTGGGTGTTCAGCTACATGACAGCGTGGTAGCTCCTAGACTCCTCTGTGGGGGGGAAATAGGCTCGCGGGGTGTTTTTGCAACACAAAAGCCAGCGGTTTGTGTATTTGCGTCCGACATAAAGTAAAGAAACAGATCTCTAACGACTTCTATTGAGTTGCTTTAGGATAAAAGTTTGTATCAACAGGATCTAGGCTGACTGTATTTTATACACATACTTGTCAGTTCGTTAAGTAGACTGGTGGAAACATATATATTTTAATATAATAGTCTAAATCTTAACCGGATGGAGGTCATGGTGTTCAGCATTTGTTTAAAATAATTGAGAGCTCTTGATTCAATTGTGTTTTCATTTTAGAGGCTGTACTATTGAACGGTAATGAGATGTATCAACACATGTTTCTATTATTTTGTTGACCCCAGTGGTCTAGGCTAAAAACACCTTTGTTTAGCAGCACCACAAACTACATCCTCCAAAATGATCACACAGATGAATTAACACGTTTCTGGCAAACTGATCATGACGCTGAAATTTAGTGCAGGGCCGTTATATTGGAATGAATTTGTTTTCAGTGGTGTTCTTAATGTTTTGGCAAGTAAGTGAGTCGCTTTCGTATTTAGTTTGGGGGCACTTCAGCACCATGCTCACGGCTGCGGCTTCACAAAATTGGGTGTTTTGTCCCTGATTGAAATGTTCAAATTTGAACTGCTGCTTCGTGGCACTAGATATGATGCACTGTCATTAGAGTTCACCTTTCAGCTAACATGAGCAGGCGTTGCAAATGTCATGGCGCTCTATGAAATAATTGTCAGGCCGAATTATTCTGCACCACTGTGTGGAACAGACAGACCCGCCAACTAGGGATGTGATAATAGTAGTTTTAGACAATATTCTAGTGAAAAATACAAATAGTATTATCACTGCCAACAATTTCTAAATGTGTTTCTGATTGGCTGCTTTTGTCTCTCTCATTATTTTGTATTTTTGCCACTGCACCCAGTTAGCTACATCAAAATGACTAAATCACGTTGATAATTTTTTTTTTTTCATCAAACTTGAGCACTGCTATCGGTCTTTCCATTTTATTCCAACAAATGCCTTCATTTTCACCCCCACTTTCCATGTCTTATCTCTGCCACTGACAGCGAGACAAGGCCACCATTGTGTATAGCTTAAATTGTCACCACAGGCGTCCACAGCTCGCACTGCTTCAGAGGTTTGATCCGTAGGTGTTACTTTATGTGGAATGTAGAAGGTCACACACACTGAACTGAGCGCCGATTTTGTCACACAAATAGGCCACTCATAAACAGAGCCGCCCTTTAATGTCCAGAGTGCCCGAATTCCTGAATAGCCACGAAAAGTTTACTTAATTGTTCCACACACAATAAAACACCATAAAAGTCAAAACTTACAGTCACATCCATGATATCTCACACATATCTTGGCATAGATACTCACACAGTTGATTGTCGGTAAAATTTTAAGTATTTATGGATTCAGGAAAGCATTAAATTATTGGCATAAACATTTCCAGGAAAGCTGGCTTTGACAAAGGCTGCAGTTGAACCTAATTTACCCTCGGAGCCGCCTTTCAGTCCAAAGTCACTCATGGAGAACATTTTAATTACTGCCGTCCAATAGTCAATGTGACGTCATCTCGTATTCACTAATTAGTGGTTAAATGCTCTTCTAGTCACTCTTCTAGTATCTAATACACTGATCAGCCACAACATTAAAACCACTGACAGGAGAAGTGAATAACATTGACCATCTTGTGACGATTCAATGTTCTGCTGGGAAACATTTGGACCTGGCATTCATGTAGATGTTACTTAGACATGTACCACCCACCTCGACCAGACCAGGCAACCCCACCTCATAGCAATCACCAGCAGGATGCAGCCTGACACAGGCGCGCACACCCACAAACGGTAAAAAACGGCACAAATTCACTAGATCCCAAACTGATCAAGTATCTGTGGGATGATCCACAGAGGCCCCTCCCCTCCCCTCAACTCATAGGACCCAAAGGCCCCTATATCCTAACAATATCCTGTTGCCAGACACCACAGGACACCCTCAGAAGGCCCATGTCCATTCTCTGATGAGTCACAACTGTTTTAGAGGGACAAGGGAGACCTACACAATATTAAGAAGGTGGTCATAATGTTACGCCTGATCCGTGTATTTCTATTAAAAACGATTAAAGACATTTTATTCGTTGGACTGGTGCAGAGTATGCAGCACATAGTGACTCAGCACAGAGGCCTGTGAAACGTTGCTGTGGCTTTTGGGATCTTAATGTGGTTTACGTATAGATGGAAATGTGATATTTTTTCTGTGCTTTTAAACTATATATAGTTTGTCAGGTTTTATTCAGACTGGGTCGATAACATTCAAAATACAAAAGCAGAATTTTAACTTAAGCCTCAGAGCCTTGTACTGTATAACAAGACTTCCTTCAGGATTTTATTATACCTGTATTTTTTACACTATTGTCCCTTTAGAGCTACTTTAATCATAATTTCATATCAGTGATGAAAGAAATGTCTTGAGCCTTTTGCACTGATAAAACAACAAAGCTTCCAGCTCACTGTCTGGCTTTTATGATCAGTCAGAGGATAGATATATAGAAAAAAATCTTGAGATATTTGTACATTTTGTACATAGCTCCATTGTCCTATCCTATCTGGTCTTATTAGCATCAGTATAGCCCGCTAATTTGCTTGCAGCTTTTCATAGTAGCTGGGCTCTTCACTCATAATGGAGTTAAGAGTAACACCATCAAGTGGCTCCCACATTGTTCATTTTCTATAGTGGAGAACTAGGATCATCGGCTCACTGATGTTTGTCTCAGCTGTTAACAGCAGTGCAGAAAATCCTTCCAGAAGGTTGTCAGCTTCATCCAGGTGTCTTTTCCCCCCAGTTTTTCTCTCAGTGGAAACATTTACATACATGTATTTAATTTCAATGTGATATTTGCTTCTCTCACTACCCCATCCACTCCAGTGGTATCTTCAGCCTCTGGTACTTCTTGATCTTTGGTGATAAATTCCACATTTCTCTCCGTTGACTTCTTCTGCACCTTGTCAGCCACCACTGTGTCTTCTTAGCCAGCAAGTACTTCCAGTCCCACGCTTTTATCGGTGTGTCCCTTTGGGTTTTGTAGCACATATTTGGCACATATGTACCTGTACAGTATGCCTCTGGGTTGTGCCTCTCATCATATACTGTCCCAGGTAGCATCTCACATTCTGCCGCTATATATTTAATTTTAATGTGGTATCTTGGAGTGTCCCATTGGCATTTGCTTCAGCTTCTGCACTGTACTCTATGGATTTGGTAGGCTATATTGTTTGTGGCTCAAAAGGGAGGACCCAAATTCTAGACACACAGGGACAGAGGCGGGATGAGAAAGAAAAGTACGGAATAAAAGTCGCTGCTGTGTTTAAGCCAGTTAAGTCTGAGAATGGTTCAAACTAAAGACAGTCCAACATGAGGAAAAGGCAGCCGCAAAACTAAAAAAAGAAACAAAAACATGTGGAGCTAGGAGTCACGGGGATTCACACGTACACTGGAAACAATTGAGGGGGGAAATACAAAGACACAGGTGAGTTAACTTAAAGGCAAACGTATGAAGTGATAAATGACAGACCCTCTCTTGAGGTATTCACGACCTCTAACTGGAAACATATTTGCCGACAGCTTCAGAAATAACGGTGATGGGTCATTTTCTGGCTAACTGTTTCTGTATAACAAGTAGATGTTACCACTTGAATGGAAAGCTTTTGGCACACACAACTTCCCATGTCGAAACCACATGAGTTTCATCTTAAGTCAAAGGACTAATGAGACGGGAGATACAAACTGGAGAGGAACACACAGCACAGACAAAAGACACAAATATATAGACAAAGAAAAAATAAACAAAAGCATGGGGAAAAAGGGAGTCAGGGTGTAGAGTAAGTTACTCAACACCAAAACATCTGGTGCTTATTTGCTGTTCTTCCTGTTGTCATGATTAGAGCCTCTGTGCTCTAATGTTTAACAGCCTCTTCATCTTTCTACTAATGATACAGGCGGATTAATCTTTCTCTAGACTTTAGATGATCTATTACCCTTTTGTTTTTGATATCACAGATAATTATATGACATCTATTTTGGATCATCTATAAATGATCTCTTCGGCATTGGCATCTCCCCTTGCAGGTGTGTCTCTATTGAGTTTTGGAGTTATACATTAGCTTTGCCATATACACCGATCAGCCACAACATTAAAACCACTGACTAGAGAAGCGAATAACATTGACCATCTTGTGACAGTTCAATGATCTGCTGGGAAACTTTTGGACCTGGCATTCGTGTGGATGTTACTTTGACATGTAGCACCCACCTTGACCAGACCAGGCACCCCCACCCCATAGCAATGACACTCCTTGATGGCATCAGCCATCCCCAGCAGGATGCAGCCTGACACAGGCGCACACACAAAAAGGGTTTAGGAACAACTCAAAAAACATGAAGAACATGTCCTGGCCTCCAAATTCACTAGATCCCAAACTGATCAAGTATCTGTAGGATGATCCAAAGAGGCCCCTCCCCTCAACCCATAGGACCCAAAGGCCCCCACTAACAACATTCTGTTGCCAGACAACACAGGACACCCTCAGAAGTCCCATGTCCATTCTCTGATGAGTCACAACTGTTTTGGAGGCACAAGGGAGACCTACACAATATTAGGAAGGTGGTCATAATGTTATGCCTGATCGGTGTAGGGTCACATTATAATTGAAATTCCTATCACAAGTCTCAATTCTCTTTTAATGACCACAGTCTCATCATAAATCAAATGCGTCATCTGCACATCTTTGTCATATTTCTTCTTAATGGGGAACAAAACAATATTTTTAGAGGCATTTCATGCTGCTATCAGTCAGTTAAATTGTAATTTGGTATTTGTAGAATCTGTACACAGTTATGTTTTCTTTTTATTTATTTATTTAATTTTAGTTATTCCCAGAGACTGGGAGAATGTGAAATATGTGCTGTATGTTTAAACTGATTATTCACACAGCTGCTTAGCACATCATGTCATTATTTAATACATCTCATTAATTACTTTTCATTTTTGTTTTTTCTTATCATCCATATCATCGTGTGAATTATAAATAATTAAATTCTGCTTTAGTTTTATCATTTAGTTCTCTTGAAGTAATACTTCTGATGATCTGTGCCTGAGACGCTTTAGCAATTATTGTGGTGGACATAACGGAGTATAATTGTCTGTGGCGATGGAAAGCTACCGTATAATGAGAGGAAGAACTGTTCTCAATCCTCCAGACATTCAAAATTGATAATTTAACAAACTTAGACTGATTTCACAACGATTTATCGACCGTGTTAGTCCAACTATCCGTGTTTCCAATGCCATTAAAAAAACCTTTCAGGTCCCCTGTCCTCCCTGTTCACCACGTTAGCGCTAATATTATTTATAGTGTTGATACAGAGATGGTGAGAAGCTAGTTTGTGCAGTTCCCTACCACGTGTCTACCAAATATCATGCTTGTTAGAATAAATTAGTGAATGTGAATTTTCTTCTTTTCATTAATGACGATCATAACCTTGTGTTACGAGTATGACTGAGAAATTTGAAAGCTCACTCATACTTATTATATTCCAATCCACAGCCTACAGGTCTATCAAAACCCCCAATGTGAAACCAGCAATTCGATTTCCTGAAGAAGTAAATTATGATTAAAAAAAATTACATTAATCACTACGGTAATCACCTAATTAAAAACACTTTGTTTGAGTATTGATTGTGAAGTTGTGGGAGGAAAGTGGGTAGGGGTAATTATTCTAACAAATTAAGAAGCCATAGGCAGAATGTGTGTTTGATTATGCATGCAGATGCTATCAGATGGGAGTTAAAGAACATCCTCGGCGAGCGTAAGGTATAAATAGAACAGGGTCAAAACCCAGGCACCTGTTGGCTGCTGGTGCTTTATAATTGTAATCAATTGTGTTTTTCCGACGTTCGAAGGTTTGACCTTTAATTAGAGCCCTCACTCTCTGCCAGTCGTTTTCATTTCAGCCACAACACTGTGCCAGAACGATTCCGGTCATGTCTGGGTTTTAATTCGCAGCTACAGACCTGCCATTTAATCAGCCAGCAGAATTTGTGAGGATATCTCTTAGTGACACGTCCACTGGGCTTTAAAGCTTCATTTAATTGTTAAGTCACCTCACTTTTCTAGCACGGCTTGATATTTTTGATGTAGATTTTTTCTTGGAAAGCGGATTTCCTCTTAGTGTCACTCATCAGTTGCATTAATATTCACAAGGTTTAACAAAACTGTTGCATTTCCCTCATTTCTAACATTTTAAAAATGACCCTTTTTCTTTTACATCCTAGCAGTCTCCCTTTTCAGCTTCTTTTACATCTGTAAATATGTAGGGCATGTGTTGGTTGTGCTTGTGCCTGTACCTGTGTACATCCTCGTGAAAAACAAATGGGAATTTACTCATAAAAACACTGTTCCACTTTTTTTCTGTATTTTGTCCTACGCTGTTGGTAGATTTTTATTAAATAAGCTGTACCCGAGCAAAGATTTTAGTCTTTTAATTGAGGTTTATTGTGCATATCTGATATCAAAGATCTATTTACAACATAATTTACAGTATTTTGGCACAAAAAGCTGAGAAGTTCTTCCACGGCAGTAACGGAGGATTTCAGGATGTCTTTCGATCAACAGCCTTGTTGCGTTTCTGCCCAGTAAAAGTCTTTTATATTTTAGAAACTGAATATTTCCTGTCAAATACGTGACCTTTTCAAAGTTCTAGAATACTTAATGTGGTATTGTAAAAGTATTCATGCTTGAAACGATCAATTGTTCTCCCCCTCTTCCCTCCCTTCATAGTCGCGGCTGGGGCTCATGTCTCGATGATGCTCCAGGGAAGGACAGGTTGTCCCTGACTTCGATGCTTCCTGGAGTCCTGTACAGCGCTGTCCATCAGTGTCGGCTGCAGTACGGATCTGGCTCCCTGCTCTGCGATGACATGGATGTAAGACACTTCAAAACTATGCATATATCCACAGAAAAGCTGAACAGACAGAATGCTGTTCTCGCTTTGTTTTATCTTTTTTTTTTCTCCGACACACCTTTGCAAAGTCTCCTTTTTGCTTTTGATTTCGACCTGACTAAACCAGCATGTTCTTTGTCCCTGTCGTGTCTCTTCTTGTCATGATGCCATCTCTTATTTTTCTATTTATACACGCATTAGCCAAAGAATGACATTTGCACTTCCTTGTGCAAGTCTTCCACAAGTCTACTTTTCATGCTGCATGAAGCCCCAGTACCCTTAACCCAGTACTTAAGAGCAGCTTGTACAATTTGTAACCTCAGCAGTTAAATTCAGGGCAGAGAAAGAAGCAAAGCACTCGCCGCACTGCTCCACTTTCTGCTGTTTTCTAACCTCCTAGCGCTGAGTGCACGAAAATAAAAGTGTGGAAATTAGACCTTGTCAACAGCTTGCTGGTGTGCAATTCAGACGCACACTTGACTTGGAAATAAAAAAAAAGAAGCCATTACTGCCACACAATTTTGCTAAGACCACAAGACAAACAGATAACAGCCTGAAGAAGCAATCCAAGCTAGTGAGAGAGTAATTGAGTTTACAACATTTTCAATATCCTCAAGGAATCCACGACCCAAAGTTGAGCCCCATCCACACTTTTAACTGCATTATATGTTAGTTCACTGTTTCATTTGGCACGCATGGCTTCATCAGTCTGCTGTGTCCGACACATGCTCTTTGTAGATTATTTGATGTGTTCTGGTACCTTGGGCATATTTTTTTTATTATCATCATGAAATGGATAATATGTGAGCTGATTAGGCGTCAGGAAACGACTTCCGCGAACCCTTTCCACTTTTGTGTGTGCAGTACCATCATCAATAGCAACATATTATGTCTCCAGTGATTCAGCCTAATAAAGGTTTTGTATCTAGACTTACACCAAAAGATTCAGCTTCAGCAGTGTTACAGGAGAAGTCAATAACGTTGATCATCTTGTGACAATTCAATGCTCTGCTAGGAAGGTGGTCACAATGTTATATCTTATCTGTATTTGTTTAATAGATCTAAAAACATCTAAATGACTGGTACTCTAATGAACTATTGTTTGACCATGAATGTGTTGATAGATGGTTGCTGTAGCGCCATGAATTTTTAAAATAAACAAAAACGGACTAGGTCAATCTGATAAAATTCCTCTTATTGCACGTGAGTAATGGGTCAACAAACCTTAGTCATGTCTGTTTCATGTGGGTGCCTCCCACAGGCAGATTCAAACTAAAAATCTAAAAACCTGAACACCCCACCAGTCATTTAGAACTGAAGAAGCTACTTGGATGAGTGGTTAAACGTCTTCAAAAAAACTAGAAGTCTAGTTGCCATTTTAGTTTTAATTTTGTTTTTGAGAGAGTCTCCACAGACTTATAATGATACCGTCGGCTATGGAGCTCTGTGATATTTTGTCATTATTACTTCAACACATGCATATTCAGATGAGGCCGTAACAGCTCAGTGTGACCTTTTAAAGTCGGAGGTCTTTAATAGCAAGTCCATCAGTAATTATCACACACATAATATTAAGTTTCCTCTTTTTTTTTACCAACCCAAACTCCCTGGATATGGAGGTCGGGCTGCATTAACGCTGAAAGAATAGTATTGCATTCGTAGATGTCATTTCTACATGTTCCAGAAAGAAATTTAAATACTTAGTCTGGGATGTAACTTATATAACTGTAGCACCGGCTGCTGAGGTCAAATGTCACCATTACATGATAATGGTAAATGCTCAAATGTAATGGGAGTAGGAGACAACAAACTGTCAACATGTGGAGTACCGTGGAGGACAGTGCAGCTGATAACACTACAGTTTGAGTTTTTGGCTCTGGCAGAACACGTGAGTCTTTCCAGCTGGAGTATTAAAAGCTCCTCTTAGCAGCTAGGATTCAATAACATCACAGAGAATGCACATTACCTCAGAAAGTGGAAGTGAATGCTTGTATAACTTGTCTTCAGCCGTGTTTGAAGACAAATGATATTTGGCTCCTTTCTCACCTCCGCACTCCTGGCTAATCACAGCTTTAGGTGGGTGTGAATGTCGGATTGTTGTTTTCCTTCCTTCTCCAGTATGACATCTGAAAGGCGTGGGCGGAGGGGGTCTCTGAAGCCATCTTACCATCCGACAGGAACGGATCTGATGAAATTTTAAGTCCCCAAGGGCTTATCTAACAACTCAGAAGTTTCATCTTCATGTCATGGTGTATATGTTACAACTTCAGCAAGACCTAACAAACTCTAATCCATTTATAGCACATGAAACACTAGTCTCACGTATGCACTGAGGAGACATGTCATGAACTAGATTTAAACTCGCTGCACAAGTAAAAGTCACATCTTGTGTTGCTGGTAATAGTGACAGGTGTCATACATGGTATGTGGCAAAAAAGCTCACAGATGAATCATAGAGCGTTGGACATGTACACCGATCAGGCATAACATTATGACCACCTTCCTAATATTGTGTAGGTCGCTCTTGTGCCTCCAAAACAGCTGTGACTCATCAGAGAATGGACATGGGCCTTCTGAGGGTGTCCTGTGGTGTCTGGCAGCAGAATGTTGTTAGTGGGGGCCTTTGAGTCCTATAGGTTGAGGGGAGGGGCCTCTGTGGATCATCCTAGAGATACAAGATCAGTTTGGGATCTAGTGAATTTGGAGGCCAGGTCAACACCTTCATGTTTTTTTTTTAGTTGTTCCTAAAGCGTTTTTGTGTGTGTGTCTGCGTCAGGCTGCATCCTGCTGGGGATGGCTGCTGCCATCAAGGAGTGTCATTGCTATGGGGTGGGGGTTCCTGGTCTGGTCTGGTCTAGGTGGGTGGTACATGTCTACGTAACATCCACATGAATGCCAGGTCTAAACATTTCCCAGCAGAACATTGTATTGTCACAAGATGGTCAGTGTTATCAGTGTCAGTGGTCGTAATGTTATGCCTGATCGGTGTAGAGTCGATTTGGACACATGTAAGTGACACAGGATATTTTCAAATTGACTAATTTTAGGAAGAATTGAGTAAATACATGGGAATTGGTTTAAATGCTCTCTTCTTTCAAAGGCTTGTCAGGCTGTTGTGTGTTATGGGTGAAAGCAGACACAAATAAATCATATACACAGCATATCAGGCCAGAGCAATGGGAGTGCTAAAAGATGTAACAGTTGGAGACCACACACACATACATGGTTTCACCGACAGTGTTTTTCTCAACAACAAAATTGTTCCAACGCGTGAAGATTTGACATGCAGCTTCCTGGATTGAAAAACAACTGTGGGGCACTTACAGATTTACAGCAACATCAGGCTGCTCTTTTGAAAAATTGACAAATCCAGTCGGGTCACAAATTCCTGCTCACATGGTTTCTTAATAACATAGAGTTGTTGTTTTTTTTTTTAAATAAATATTGCTAATTATTTGTAGTAAAATATACTCTATGGCGTTCATCTTTGAAGCCTGACCGAGCTAAATTCCCACCCTTCCTCATAAAATATTTCATCAGGACAGATTCAGAGCAAACACTATCAGTCTTATTTTATTTAAAAGAGCTGTTAGATTAGTCCTTTTATGATATGTAGGAGTAAAATACTGACATTCCCAACGGCTTCGTCTTTTCTTTATATCTTTACACTTCATGCATTCAGGTACCTGGTTATTATAAAAAAACGATCTAGCCGTCATGTTCTCACAACTTACGGCTAATGTTACGACTTGAATGTCAAGCATTTTCTGCAACCGACCTCCACCCAAGATCCATTCGTTCCATTTGAAGGCCGACTTGGATGAGTGGTGAGACGTCCTCAAGAAAACTCACACCAGTCCAGCTGCCTTTGTTTATTGCTTTATTTTTTAGATAAACGACCTCGATGACGAGAATCTTCACGGACAGTCCTGGTGTTGACTGCTCAGAACGAGGTTGCATTGCAAAAGATCTGTCTTGTATCTGATTTAGGAATACAAATGGGAGTTGTGCCGTTGGTAACTGAGGCCGCTTTTCCTCGCAGTCTGAACGCATCATGTGATTAAGTGTCCTTTTATGTCATTCAAGGCAATGCATTTTTAAAATGCATAAAACACATCCTGTATAAACACTCCATTCAGGAGAAGTGTAACGTTTTATCAAACGTATTATACAGTCATAGAAACTAGCATGTTTCGTATTAGATTACCAGAACCGGAGTCAATGCAAGTGTAATAGATGCAGTGATCTTGTACAAAGCACGGGTGATAGTCAATTGTCATGCTTTAGATGTATCTCTTTTCACTGGAACAAAATGTAAATTATTTCCATTTAATAAAAGACTGAAGGGCCCTGCGATAGACTGGCGACCTGTCCAGGGTGTACCCCCGCCTCTCACCCAGTGACAGCTGGGATAGGCTCCAGCAGACCCCCGCGACCCTTAACAGGAATAAGCGGGTACAGGAGATGACTGTATGAATGAATAAGACATAAGAAATAGGTATCTACACATTGAGCGACTGCCCTGTCTATGCTAGCTTTATTCAGCTGAGACTTTAAAATATTTATATAAAAATGTTACTTTTAGACTCCAGTACCATAATCACACAAAGGTCAAACCATAATTCAAGAATATAAAATGCGCACCATGATAATAATATGTTATAACCCCCGTTATACTCCCACAGAGTATCGCTGCTCAATCTTCTTTCTGCTGCGGCTTGACGAAACAGATGTGACAGGTTATTAGTTCACCATTAAACTTTGCAAGTTAGACAAACTGTATGGAAACTAAAGGAAAAATTAAAAGCAACTAGAATGGCAAAGCAGCTGCTGTTTTTAAAGTATGTTTTAAATGGTTTGCTTTAAATAGTTTGCTTTAAATTGTATTTAACGTAGCTGTCCCTTGTTGCAAAAGCTGTGCCACAGAGTGGATTTCTTTCTGTTTCCAATTCAGCTGTAAATAGTTTTAGACCACTGTGTTTGATTTAAAGCATGGACACATAAAACAATACAGGCAGACTGACGTTACCTCATGTCGCCTGTGTCGGGGGCCAAAAAGTTGCACTTGAACACACCACAATGTCAACAGCCAGCAACCAGCTGGTACATGTGTTCTGCGTCTGTATAAAAAGGAAATGACTTTTCCAGGAAAGTTCTCCTGAATCCTGGTGATGGGTTGCTCAACAGTCTCTGGTTGATCATGTCTGTGTGAAATTAGTTGTGTGTTTGAATGTTCAGATTAAATCAAGATGTAAAACACCAGCAGCTCGTTCAGCCACCCTTTTCATTTCTGAATCCTCTAAAAAAACAGCGACTGGGGTCAATGGTGCTAGCTGCACCACAAAGACTAGAGCCTCAGACTTTCACTGACAGCTGGACACTCCATTTTATTGTGTAAAAAAATCATTCATCATTAATCATTAATCATTCAACATCATTAACTTGTTTTCCATTTATATTTTTATCTATAAAGGCTATTATGACCGTTTGAAGAGATGATGCTATCCAGGAAGTAATTTATTTTATGTGTATCGTAAACAGAAATCCAGTGAAACAAGTGTTTTTCTGTTCATGCAGCACACGCTGGTTTGCCATCCAAGGTCAAACACTATATTCAAGTAAAGAATAACAGTGGATAAGCTTTGTTGAAAGTACTGACCAAGGTAGCAGCGCATCTGATTGTTTTGGGTCCTTGGTCAAATCCCATTTAACCAATGTTGCTCGATTTTGCTCAGTGCTTGATTCTTGGTCTGTTTGGGGATTTGGGGAGGAGTTTCTCTATTGATTTGTTTGTTTTTGTCTGGCGTTGAGTCAGTGGTGGATGTCAGGGCTGCTAAGTCCTGCTAAATCTCTTCACAGGATCGGCTCAGCTAAACCATCGGGGAGCCTCAAGTCCAAGTAGTGAGCTCTACAAATCTGTTTTAGAAATTTGGCGGTCTTTCAAACTGCTTGTGTCGTACACTGACCAGTCACTGTTACCTTTCCGTTTCTTTTACAACTTTATATCTGTGCTCAGAATCAATGCTGTAGATCTTTCCCTGTCTCTATCTCTGCTATCAGTTCCAGATGATGCAGATTATTAATTTGGAAAGATGGCCACAAATCATAGTTATATATTTCAATCTGAAACAAATTCTGAAATCTTCCTCATGTGATGATTTTGGACAAAATGTGAAATGTCTTCCACACATTCATCACAAATGTCAATAGCAGCAAGTGTGTGCCAGCCAGAGAACCCCTTGATAAACCGTATGCTTAGCCTTTTGCTGTTATCGGTCACAGAGTTTACGCAGGAAATGAACGTCTCCTTATTGGTCTTTTGATTTATTGTGGTTGCAATTACAGGTCAGAGTGTTGTCTATAAGAGTTCCTCTGACATTCTCAATCGGCCGATGCTTTTCACTCTGAATTGGCAAGAAGAAATACGTCAGCATGTGCTAAGCTGACCTGAATTTGTGTCAAGTTTTAAAACTTTGTTTAAAAGGTTGCTACGTCCCTTGTAAATATATTGCTGTATGAAGTCAATCAGACCTCAAATTACAGAACAAACTTTAGTGTAACTGAATAGTTCCTAATTTTTGGGAAACCTGATCTTCAAAAATTAGATAATGGCAATAATACTATTACTGTACAGTACTCGTCTGTACACCAAAATAAAGCTTAGCTTGGGAGACTTTTAACTTAGTCTAGCCTGAAATGAGGTGAAACGGGTAGCCTGGCTTTCTTGGAAGACAACAACTCCAAACAAATCTTACTAGTTTAATCAATACAAATACTAAAATGTACAAATAATAGGCACAGTTTATAGCATTTGAGGATTTCTGTGCAAAATCCGAAAAAAAAAACACATGTGGTTTTAACACTTTAATGGGGAACTACTGTTTTTTACAACCTGGACCTTATTTCTGGCATAAAATACGATAATTTACTCACCCGTGTAACTTTTGTGTAGTTTGTAGTCCTTTGGGAGATATTGTGAGTAAACGATCGTATTTTATGCCAGAAATAAGGTCCAGGTTGTAAAAAACAATAATTCCCCTTTAACATTGATCTACCAAACGTGATTAAAGAGTTGAATATCATACAGGTTGTTTTTAAACTCTGCAAAGAGACAGTCCATAAGTTGAACTGCTGCTCTAAAATGCAGATTTTAAATCAGAGGGGGTTTTAGAGTGAGTGCACCTTCGTCATCCAAAAATATCTTACGAAAACATCACAGTTGGACTCTCGGACGTGATGCCGAGAACTAATGGCTAGTGGCTCCCAGAGTGAAAGAATAAATTCAGTACATACCGCCCAAGGCTATCATTCCATGCAGAAGAGTGTGATGCTTCTCTAGAAGATAGATGGGGATCTCAGCAGTCCTTGCTGGATAGCCCCTGTCTGTAATCCCTATCTGATCTGTGGCGTCGGAAGAGATGACACATCTTATCACTCAGAGCCAGAACGAGCATTAGGCTTTTGTGTGTCGGGGTAAACATCAGTGATCAATATTAATGAGATCTTTTGGAACTCCGGTGGAAATTCAGACAGTTTAGTCAGACGAGCTAAAAATAAATAAATAAATAAAAAATAAGCCTGTTTTGACAGACAAGAAGATTACATACATAGAGGCAGTGCTATGGCAGCAGCTACAATCACTAAGAGGAGAACACTGGTGTTTTTATATTTAATGGAAAAAGGTCATGTTCCACTTTTACAGCAGATTACACAATATGGATGTTCTATCATCAGGAAACACCATAAAATAACAGCTTCCCTCTGTAGGATCAGTAAAGTATATGTACACTCAAATGGCAGATGATTAGGTACAGTATTGAAAGCAAATGTACTATAACAGTCCTGCATTAAATCCACCTTCATGACTTGACCTGTTGAACTGTATTGTAAACTGTTTCTTTTATTTACCCCTGTCCTTGCATGAACTGGGGTTGTCAAAATAATAGAAACATTATTGGATTCTCAAAAAACTCTACAAGTCCAGTTGCCTTTTTTGAACCCTTTTTGGATAAACAGCTCTCTGAGTTATTTTAAACAAAACCTGAATACCATAACCTTCATGAAGCTGAGATCTAGTGCGGGACTCTTAGACTGAAATGCATTCGTTTTCATTAGCGTACTTAATGAACTAGTGAGTGAGCGTAGACACGAATGCATCCGTAAACAACAGCATGTTTTGAAATTGGACATTGATCTCACCCTGTTTTTGTAGAATGTATGCAGCACTCTGTGGTGCACGGTGGGAACAACCTGCCACTCAAAGCTGGATGGGGCGGTGGATGGAACGGGTTGTGGTGAGGACAAGGTGAGTCTTTCATTTCGTGACTGTGAAAGGAGCAGATTGTGATGCAAATGATTATTGATATAAATGTTAATATTGTTGTCGACAGCTATTATTTTTATATCATATTCTATATTTTATTGTCGAAGAGAAGGGCTCTGTTTGATGGGAGTCTCTCCCGTGTGCTGTATTGATTTATAAAATCCGTATTTGAGTCAAAATGTGGTAACAAGGCAGACCCTAGGTTTTTGGAACATTAGCAGAAAATATATTATTCAGCAGTAACACTGGAACATAATATCCGTGGCATTAGTATCCTATACATTAAACATAAAACACTTTTAGGTGCTTTGCAGCAGTAAAGGTGCAAAATGAAATGTGTGATAAGTGCAATACTAAACTCACTAAAGCTGGAGTTTGGGATTCGTGTATAAACAAATAAAGTCATTTTTCATTCCTTGGGCAAATGAGGTCACACAGTGCTGATAAAGGTAAATGTCCCTGCATTTCACAGTACACCAGAGTACATATCGGAGCTGGCACACTGCTAGGAATGTGTCTTACTTCAATCAAAGGACTGTTTTGCCAGGGTTGAAAAGGCAGCAACCTCTAGAGTTGGAGTAATTTACAGTGAGTGGTAGTATGTTGGAGCCTATGATGGAAAAAAAAAATTCTGAAAGAAGAGAAGAGCCTGTGGATTTTACATATGGTTCCTTACCTGCAGTATTTGTGTAATTGTTCTCAGTGCCAGAAAGGAAGAGATTTAAATTCTGCACTATATCCTGAGTAAAGTGATGTTGTTTTTTTTAAGTAGTTTTTTTTCTTTTTCCTATCAAAGTAATACATTTTCTGGATTTCCTCTAATATTTAATTTGGTTAAGCATGTTTCCCTATTGTCTGATGCATTTCATTTCATTATTAATTTAGTACATGGCAGTCAAAATCACACTAATTAAAAAGAGTTGCATCTAATGTTTCCTCTGTTTCCACTGACAGCTAATGTCATACGTTTTTAAACTGCAGAGGAAACCCAGACTCTCTGCATTTATGACAAAAGGATTCATGAAACATTCATTTCCTGGCAAAAAGATGGAACTTAGATTATGTTTTCATTTACTCTTTCATTGATCATTATGTTACATTATAATTTTTTTTATTATTATCAGTGGTGTTTCAGTGGGGAGTGTGTAGCCGTTGGAAACTACCCAGAGAGTGTTAACGGTGGCTGGGGTTCCTGGAGCGAGTGGTCGGGCTGTTCGAGGACATGCGGGGCCGGTGTCCAGAGTGCCGAAAGAGACTGCGATAACCCGGTGTAAGTATGCTTCTTTAATTATTTAGGGGAGATAAGGCTAATAAAATAAATGAAGTCAACCCCGAATCTGTGTTTAACCTTCTCTGAACGAGAAAAATAATCAACTTCTGATGACCCATGAATAAAAATTTCCTCCAGCGTTTAATAACTAATAAACACAATCCAGAGTTGAGGGTAAAATAAAATGCTAATTATACTTTGGACGCTAAGTTTTAATGAATGGAGAGTCTCTGTTTGAACAGGGAGGAATGAGGCTATTTTAAGCAGAGGCAACAGCAGGGATTTTGATTGATGTATAGATAATGAAAGGAGCCCCGGGAAGCATTTTAATTCACCATTGTTATTTTACAGCAGTCTGCCGGCGAGAGACCGTTACGTAATCTAAAGAGCAGGGGCCAAACAACAAATCCGGGCAGATAAATAGTACAATATGTTTATTGTGGTGAATCGCAGCTTGCAGATTTAGCTTTCAAATCTTCAGCAGATGAAGTTTTCTTAGTTTAGCCCAAAGAAATTTAAGTTTAAGCTAAGAAAAATATAATATCCACCGATGTGCCTAAAACAGATTATATTGATATCCACATTAAAAAATAAAAGACTTCTCTCTTACTTCTCTTCTCTGTGCAAGCAATCTATTGAAAGGTTTGTTGACGTGAAGTAAATGTATTCATGTAAGAGGATAGATAGTATTTCACCAGTGTAATGCTGTTACTCTTCATTGAACATTCAGATAGATAATACACATAATTGAACTTGATACAACGAAACAAATCTGGGAACATCCTAATTAACAAAACAGTTGGATGATACACTATCAAGACGCTTTACAAAATCCGGCCTGAAACCCCCAGAGCAAACCTGAAGCCCACGATGGTAAGGAGAAACTCCCTTTTAACAGGAAGAGACCTTGAACAGAACCTTAAGCTCATATAGAGGGACCCATCTGCCTAAGGCCGGCCGGGTAGAGACAGAAAAGAGAGAGAAGAGAGAGGATAGGAGGAGTAAGATAAACATACATCTGACTAAAAGCATTTAGATAGATAGAGATAGATAGATAGATAGATAGATAGATAGATAGATAGATAGATACTTTATTAATCCCGAGGGAAATTCAAGCATCCAGTAGCAGTAACATACTGTACATTGAACATAAAATACAAAAGCTATATAAGAAATACACTATATTACCAAAAGTATTCGCTCACCCATTCAAATGATCAGAATCAGGTGTTCTAATCACTTGGCCTGGCCCCAGGTGTATAAATTCAAGCACTCAGGCATGCAGACTGTGAAACAAGACATTTGTGAAAGAATGGGCCGCTCTCAGGAGCTCAGTGAATTCCAGCGTGGAACTGTCATAGGATGCCACTTGTGCAACAAATCCAGTCGTGAAATTTCCTCGCTCCTAAATATTCCACAGTCAACTGTCAGCTCTATTATAACAAAATGGAAGCGTTTGGGAAAAACAGCAACTCAGCCACGAAGTGGTAGGCCACGTAAAGTGACGGAGAGGGGTCAGCGGATGCTGAAGCGCATAGTGCAAAGAGGTCGCCGACTTTCTGCACAGTCAATTGCTACAGAGCTACAAACTTCATGTGACCTTCAGATTAGCCCAAGTACAGTACGCAGAGAGCTTCATGGAATGGGTTTCCATGGCCGAGCAGCTGCAGCCAAGCCACACATCACCAAGTGCAATGCAAGGCGTCGGATGCAATGGTGTAAAGCACGCCGCCACTGGCCTCTAGAGCAGTGGAGACGCGTTCTCTGGAGTGATGAATCACGCTTTACCATCTGGCAATCTGATGGACGAGTCTGGGTTTGGAGGTTGCCAGGAGAACGGTACATTTCAGATTGCATTGTGCCAACTGTGAAATTTGGTGGAGGAGGAATTATGGTATGGGGTTGTTTTTCAGGAGCTGGGCTTGGCCCCTTAGTTCCAGTGAAAGGAACATTGAATGCTTCAGGATACCAAAACATTTTGGACAATTCCATGCTCCCAACCTTGTGGGAACAGTTTGGAGCGGGCCCCTTCCTCTTCCAACATGACTGTGCACCAGTGCACAAAGCAAGGTCCATAAAGACGTGGATGACAGAGTCTGGTGTGGATGAACTTGACTGGCCTGCACAGAGTCCTGACCTGAACCCGATAGAACACCTTTGGGATGAATTAGAGCGGAGACTGAGAGCCAGGCCTTCTCGACCAACATCAGTGTGTGACCTCACCAATGCGCTTTTGGAAGAATGGTCAAAAATTCCTATAAACACTCTCCTCAACCTTGTGGACAGTCTTCCCAGAAGAGTTGAAGCTGTAATAGCTGCAAAAGGTGGACCGACATCATATTGAATTCTATGAGTTAGGAATGGGATGGCACTTCAGTTCATAGAATGAGTAAAGGCAGGTGAGCGAATACTTTTGGTAATATAGTGTATAAAGTGACTAGAAATAAAATGTTTATACAACTATAAACTATGTTAAAATATAAAGTGACCTGTTAGAAATATAAATATAAAGTGACCTGTTAGAAATATAAAGTGACCAGTAGAAGTAGAAGGTTTTTTGTTTTTTTTTTTGTTTGTTTTTTTATAAATATGAGAGCTACAAATGGGAAAAAATGAATGAAAATCACAGTCACCACATGTAGCAGAGGTAGACAGACATGGTAATGACAGAGTGTCCAGTAAGTAGGTGCAAAAAGGTATGTCCATTGTCTATTGTGTCTCCTGCCATCACTGAGAGCTGTTGTACAGCCTGATGGCCAGGGGGACGAAAGAGTTTTTCAGTCTGTTGGTGGAGCAGGATTGAGACAGCAGCCTGCCACTGAACACACTCCTATGCCTGATGAAGGTGTTGTGCAGAGGGTGGTGGGCGTTGTCCAGTATGGACAGCAGTTTGTCTAGGGTCCTTCTCTCTGCCACTGTCACCAGAGAGTCCAGCTCTGTGCCCACCACTGAGCCAGCCCTCCTCACCAGTCTGTCCAGTCGAGCAGCGTCCCTCTTCTTGCTGCTTCCTCCCCAGTAAACCACAGCATAGACGAGGACGCTGGCCACCACAGACTGGTAAAACATCTGCAGCAGTTTTTTGCAGACGTTGAAGGACCCCAGCCTTCTCAGGAAGTACAGACGGCTCTGTCCTTTCCTGTGGAGTGTGTCCATGTTTGTTGTCCAGTCCAGCCTGTCGTCCAGCTGCAGCCCCAGATATTTGTAAGTCCGGACCACCTCCACATGGACCCCGTTGATGGACACAGGTTGGAGATGTGATTTCTTCCTTCTGAAGTCCACCACCATCTCCTTGGTCTTGGAGGTGTTCAGCTGCAGATGGTTGGACCTGCACCACCTCATGAAGTCATATATGTATATAGCTGATGATGTTACATGGCAATTTGAGAATATAAGAGTTGTTCATTCAGATAGGAGTGGTTAACTGCAGGAGGCCATGAAGACTGGGCAGGCTGATGAGACCACGACAACAGATGTAGTATGGAACCAAAGACTCCCTTGGTGGTTAGTTGTCCTCACAGATTTAAAAACAGCCGGTGCCAGACAATCCTTAAAGTGCCAACAAAGCTTGCGAATCCAAATAATTACATCACATCTGAGAGAGACATTGTCAAGTCATTAGGCAGCCATTCAAAAAAATTAATAACACGTTAAGCTCAGAAAAGTGCCGGCCTCCTTCTGAGACCTTGAACCATCATTTTTTTTTTTGAGTGGGTTATCTGGTGTATAATTTTCAAAGCGCCTTCTCATAAGCTTCATTTAATAATAGACTTTTAAGATAAATCTCATCGAGCCTCACTAAAATATCGTCTCTGACCCTCCTTCAGTCCAAGGTACAGAGGAAAGTATTGTCTGGGAGAGCGACGGAGGTATAAGACCTGCAGCACGGCACCGTGCCCTGATGACCTGCCCTCCTTCAGAGACATCCAGTGTAGTCACTTCAACACCCTGCCCTACAAGGGCAAGTTCCACAAGTGGGAAGCAGTCATCAACAGAGGTGAGCAGATCATTTACGATGCAGATTCTCTAAAGATATCTTTCAGTTGTTCGTTGTCAAAACAAGTTCGATCTTTTTTCCTGTTGCGTCTCCCCCAACAGTAAACCCCTGTGAACTCCACTGCCGTCCACTGAACGAACATTTTTCTGAAAAGATGCAGGACGCTGTCACCGACGGGACGCCGTGCTACGAAGGCAACAAAAGCCGAGACATGTGCATCAACGGCATCTGTAAGGTATCAGTACTGTACTTACTATTCCACGTATTCTCTAACAAATACTTTGTATGTCTTGTTGTGCCCGTTTGTTTCTCTCGGGTTTCCAAACAAGACGTATTGATTTATTGACTCCTCGCCTTTCTGTTTTATTTCAGTGCTTCTGTCAGACGGACAGCGCTTTCAGTTAACCCTCACCTTGTTTTCTCTGCAGCCGTGTTGTTGCGTATTTGACATTCTGCCTGACAATTAGCATGTTGATAGAAAAATGTGCTGGCTGTTATCTTGCAAGATAGCAGGCGGCTATCACCCTGGGCCAAAATGCCAGTCAGTGATACAGTGGACAGCAGTCACAGACTCTGGGCTCTGACATTTTGACATTTGGTGACATTCTTGTCAGGCGCCAGCATGGTCTCTGCCTTACCTGCGCCATTTTGTGTTTTGAGGAGTTGCTGTATTTTATATATTTTTGTCGGTGGTGGAAAATAACAGTTTTGGATTTATTCAAGCACATTCATTAAATATAGTTTTACATTCATATTTATTTGATAACGTAGTAACTGTAGCTGCAGGCTAATTAATATCGAAAAATATAATTAATCGATGAATTATGTTGAAAGTTTTGGGGTACTAATAATGCATAATAAACGTTGAGGTGAATATTTGATTTAAAAAAGAAGTGCCTCTGAGTTTTGAAGATTAAAAAAAAAAAAAAAAACCTGCTTGATATTTGGTTAAATTAAAGTATTTTGAGTTTTGAAAATATTGAGATGCCCGGGATCCATTAGCAGGACAGTAAAGGCCACACTGAAACTTAATTAAACTTAGTCTGATCTTTACACACGAGTGCATCAATAATTATAATTTAATCCCCTGACTGCATTTGCTTGACAGGACCAGGTGTTACCATCCCTAGCGATTCAGCGCAGCACCTTTTAGTCACTTACCTTGATTACTTTGATATTACCTGGAGACCTCAAAACTGAAACTCACCAATTACATTACAACACGTAAGTCACACCGCATCAACCAATGACAGCCTGCATGGAGCCTTTAGAGCCTTACTTCGTGGTGCAAGAAGGCAACAAAGACACTGCCATCCTACAGTAATTCCCATCGCTATGACACAACAACAAGTCATAATGCAGCATCCGTGTTCTGCTGCAAATATGTTCATTGTTCCTGCACAGAACAATATTAAGGATGACTGGGATTTCTGCTTGCCATATCTGAATAAGGTCCCAGAGGCAAGGTGTTTATGTTTTTTTATTTATTTATTTATTTTATTTTTTTTACAGTGTGCATGAATTGATCCTTATCAGCAAGAAGCAGTAATCAGGGCTTTATGTGAAACTCAGTGTGACCTAAATGCCTCTAGAGGAAAATGTTAAGATCCCCCAAACTGCTGCACATCTGTTACATGTTGTGGATTTTATTCTTTTTGTTTTACAGAATATAGGCTGTGATTATGTGATTGACTCCAGTGCTGTAGAGGACCGCTGTGGAGTCTGTAATGGAAATGGCTCCACCTGTACTACTGTGAGGAGAACATTTGAAGAGAGTGAAGGACTCGGTATGTTCTTGCCTTTTTGTAGAATACATTTTGACACAATGTGGAGGACAATTAAATGGAAAAAAAACTCAGTAATTTGTTTTCCTCTTTGGGAACTGGCCATAAAAGGTTTTATCTCTGCTCTGCCTCCTCCACTCTTACAATAAAATATCATGTCCTTCAGGTTATGTAGATATTGGTCTGATCCCAGAGGGAGCCTGGGACATTCGGATTGAGGAGTTGGCTGAAGCAGGGAATTTCTTGGCATTACGAAGTGACAATCCCAACAAGTATTTTCTGAATGGCGGCTGGACGATCCAGTGGAACGGAGAGTACAAGGCAGCTGGAACCGTGTTTACCTACGAGAGGACAGGACACCTGGAAAACCTGACGTCTCCTGGGCCCACAATGGAACCACTGTGGATTCAGGTACGATTAAACCGATGATGAGTGTATCTTAAAACAACATGTGAGCACCAGTGTTGTTGCTTGATCTTAGCAGGTATTTGTCTTGATCAAGTTGAATAAAGAAACTGGTTTAGAAACAAATCTTTGCTTTAATTAGTCTCTTGATTCACTTGATGAAAACCGAAATTATAGAAAAGATATTTGTTGTGTTCAGAGATGGGACAAAGTCACTGTTTTGCAAGTCAAAAGAGTGTCTAAAGTCTTTCCTCAACTTTGACTTCTGGGATCCTAGTAAGTCAGAATGCTCTCTTTACCAGCTGGCAACTATTTTAGTAAACACTAAGCTGAAAGTTTTGTGCAAAAATATTTGGTTCATAGTTTTGAAGATTTAAAAAAAAGTTTCTGCTTAATATTTAGTTACACCGATCAGCCACAACATTAAAGCCACTGACAGGAGTGAGGAAGTAAGTAAATAACATTGACCATCTTGTGACAATACAACGTTCTGCTGGGAAACCTTTGAACCTGGCATTCGTGTGGATGGTACTTAGACACGTACCACCCACGTAGACCAGACACCCCCACCCCATAGCAATGAAACTCCTTGATGTCAGCAGCCATCCCCAGCAGGATGCAGCCTGACACAGGAACACACCCAAAAACGGTTTAGGAACAACTAAAAAAAAAAAAAAAGACATGAAGAACAGCACAAGGTGTTGACCTGGCCTCCAAATTCACTAGACCCCAAACTGATCAAGTATCTGTGGGATGATCCACAGAGGGCCCTCCCCTCAACCCATTGGGCCCCCACTTACAACACTGTGTTGCCAGACACCACAGGACACCCTCAGAAGGCCCATGTCTGTTCTCTGATGAGTCACAACTGTTTTGGCGGCACAAGGGAGACCTAGACAACATAAGGTCATAATGTTATGCCTCATCGGTGTATTTTGAAGACTTGAGGTTTGGACTGCAAATTGGGCAAATCGAGCACTACGATGGTGGTGGCGCCTTTGGAGCTGTGACAAAGTATTTTGAGAATTTTTTACAAACCAAACGATCATTCAACTGACGGAGGAATTACTTCTAACCATCAATCAAAGAAAGCTATCCAGCTAATGTATACATTATGGCTGCCAAATACCTCACCTGCCACATCAATCTTGGGTGCACTGACTGTGTTTCAGGCTCAGGCCAAAAACACCGCAACCGGATCACATTCACAGCAATCCCATCAGAAATCATTAATTTTCATTAAAAGCAGTGACATTAACATTGTGGGACAAATAAAGGTATTCTTATTCTTATTCTTATTATTCTTATCTTCTAATTCTGTTACTGTGATGCAGCACGTGGCCATTTAGAAGCTGGTTTTCCATCTTATTTCAAGTGAAAGTCAAAGTATGAATCAGCAAGGGGACCTGCAACATCTGTTTGTTTAAGCTGACAAATGACCCAAACGGAGCTTGTGGTCTGGAAAAACTAGTGTGGCGTGCTTTCTATTGTGTGTGAAATCATTAAATCTGAAACGCAAATTCCAACTTGAGTCCATGTCATGTGACTCGTACTAGTAGTTTGTGATTGAATTCTTTAATTCCTGTGAATATTCTGACTCATAGTTCTCTCTTTGTTCAATGTATTTTCTTGTGTATGTTCCAGCTTCTCTTTCAGGAGACCAATCCAGGAGTACGGTATGAGTACACCATCAGTCGAAATTTTTCAGAGGACAACAGCATCCCTGATTCAGTTTTCTTTTGGAAGTATGGCTCATGGACTGAATGCAGTGTCACCTGTGGAGCAGGTAAGCGATACATTTTTGCTGTAAATAGGCTGGTATGCATGTACAGAGATAGAGGAATGTTTAATTCTTGGTTTTTCAATGCACGTTCAAGAATCCTTGGGAGCAGGCTTACTGCTTACAAAAAATTTTCTTAATCGATAATTTGACGGCAGAACTCTATGCTACATTAAGTCAGGAAATGAAAATAATATAGAATAGAAATTGTTTAGTTTGCTATTCCTGTACATTCTGTAGTGAAGGTCAAATTGTTAAAGTATAAAGAAGTATTTGTATAAGAATTAGATATATATTTTTTGCGTTAAAATTAAAATTTTCAAGAAGGTTTCAAACAGGTTTTCAAACAGGATCAACAACATCGATTACGTCAACTACGAAGTCTCAGTGTTTACTAAAAAAGATGTCAAAAGTGAGGAAATTCAGTAAATAGCCAGAGGCTTGAGAGATATTTCTCATTGTTAATATTTTTATATAATAGAGGGCATACAGTAACATGACCAGAGGAAAGCATTCTTGGTCCCATTCATCTTTTCATCCTTTCACATTTTTATTCAATATGTCTCATTCCACTGGTTCACCAACAACAAAAAACAGAAAATGGAAACACCACAAAATCTTTATTGGACTGTTATTAAAGGTCCAGCGTGTAGTATATAGTGCCATCTAGTGGTGAAGTTGTGGATTGCAGCACTCGTGTCACCCTTCCCTGTCCCCTTGCCTGGAAGCCAACTTTCCCACCCCTGTATTTTTTGTGGCTCAGACTAACCGCTACGCAGGGAACTGACTTTGCTCCGGCAAATACCAAAATCTTTCTCTTGATCCACTGTTTGGTTTGTCTGTTTTCCTGTCTACTGTACAAATATTGTAACACAACATCACAGACTCAGAGCAGCTTATGACAGATATGAAGGTCACAAAGATAACAACAACACATCTATTCTTATTTTCAGGGATTTATACTATAAAACATATGGACAGCATTATGGATAGAGTATTCATTTCAGGGATCGTACTCACTGGCTCTGGATCTTTGAATCAAAAATAATATCATATTGTGGTCTTTAGACACACATAACTGTATGAGCAAATGTCCTTGGAAACCTTTTGTAAAAGGACATACACTTTCAGTAATGGAAGGTGAAACCATGCATCTATTTCCTGTGTATCTCGAGCAAAACACAACAGTCTCCAGTCCGAGGAGCTAGCTAGTGGTCAGTGGGCTTTGCACTTGGCGTGTCGACGTTTTTTTGACGTCTTTGTGAGGATAATCCACACATGAATGATCTGTGGACTGACCACTGTCCTGACTAAAACACACCCATAGCTGCCATTGCAGGATCCTGATTGGTCTGCACCTCTGTGGATCAACCACAAGTACACAGCCAGAAAAACGTCAAGATGAGTTGTCCTGTAATCTTGTGATCTCATGAATCTCGTGAAAATCCAGCAATTTAATGCCTCCGCACCCCTCTAAGGCACTAGAACCTTTGACCAGATGCTTTTGTTTGCTTGAGGTCTAGACAGAAGCTCACAGGGGATCATGCCTGCGCAGTAAAGGCTACACACTGCGGAGGATTTTACCAGTCTTTTTTCTATTACTCTGTGTTGAATTTCTCCTTGATGTTTTATTCAATCGTTTTATCTATTTCTTTCTGTTGCAAAGCATGTTTGTGAACTGTGAATTGTGAACTTATTCAATCATCTGACTCGACTTAACCCCACTTGACGCCTGTTTCTGAAAAGGAATTATGACAAGGAATGAAGAATTAGAAAAATTATAAATGAAAATGATTCATTGAAAGTAATTCTGTTTCATCTAAAATTGAAAGAAGAATTTGAACGTAATACAGTGAGACACGATTTAAACAGCTGAGTGGGTTCAGGAGGTTTCTAAAAAGCTGAATTGCAGTGTCTTTACAAGTCAACCCGAGCAATACTTCATTAGAACTGTCTCCACATCTACATTAAGCTATTCATCAAATCAGCACTCCCTCAGGAGTCTGTCATCGTGGTGTTTGGTTCACACTAATCTACCATCAGAGCTGGTTGTTTTGACCTGTGCAATGAGCTTTGAAGAGCATTTACAGCCCTAACAATGTAAATGAAAAGAAATCCATGAAACTGTTGTCCTCCTCTGATGGATGAATATAAAGACTGGAAAGCATGTCCTGCAGCTTTTCTGAAACTACCATTGCATAAAATACTTTTCATGACTGTATATTCAAAGGACTTTTGTAGGACAACAGCCTCGTTTGACAGATTCAGACATGTTGAGTTGTCATTAACCAGCCTTACAGAGTGGACTGGAGTTTGATGTAGACTTTGACAGTCCATTTACTTAACAGGCTGACAGCATAAATGTAATTTATTCAGTCTAATATTTGGACTCCACCACCTACTCCTATTCTATCCAATCCTGCTTGTGGTCAGTGTGTACGTGTGATGAAACTCGTCCACCATGTTACTGCTGAATAGGCCTGACTTCCTGAAGTAGCTGTTGAGGTAACTGTAGTTAAATGTGATTTTTGTATTAGCAAAACTAAGCAACTAGGATCTTTTTTGAAGCCAACTTCAAAATTATACTCATTGGAATTTTATCAAACACGTCTCATTTGACTGTTTAATATAAAACGTACAGATTGTCCTCAGTGTGAATATTATTTTAATCCAGCTCATTGAGAGTTCGGAGACAGGGCTTATTACTAAAGCTTTTTATGAAGTTCACCTCACTCAGTTTTTTCGCCTTTGGCTCAGTTTCTCTGTCCTCTGGCTCCTCTTGACCGCCAAGGCTAAAGCGATTTTGCAAGTCGGTGGCAATGTTTCGTATTTATGGGGTGTTAAGTTAAATTCGAGGTCTGGAGGTGAAGCTTATTACTGCAAATGCCTTCAAGAGCAATAGTTGTAGTTTTTACATTTGTGGATCGTGATAATGGAGCAGTACTCCAGCACTGCTGACAGGGTGAGAAGTGTCTGCAGAAACAGACCTGCCTTTCAGGCTATAATGCCGCGAGTGCAATGTAATGTTTATGGTGTGTAGAAATGCAGCTCAGGTAGAATATGTGTTTTTAAATGTCATTTGTGTCTCTGGTTTTAGTATTTTAATATATATGTTCCATTTTTATTAATAATAATGGAGAGAAATGACTCAGCCCTTCTTTTGCTTTTGTTATGGCATGGCAAGCTCCCTTATAAAACTGGATGCCCTTGTTTTAGCCACATTAAACCAAGATGTCTACCACAATGCAAAGTTACCTGTTCAAGCTAAATGGTCCCAAAAAAGCCATGTAAGCACCGTATTGTTTTTTTTCCACCACCTTGTTTAAATGTGTTTTCTTTTGCATTTTATTTGCCTTTCAAGCTAACGTAGCTGTCTTGACCTTTAAAAGATGTTCCTGATGGTGTAAATTAGCTGTCAAACAAACACTGTGGCCCCCGGCAGAATCGGAGCAGAGTGGAAGCCCACTCGGGAGGGTGAGAGCAATGATGGACACAATCTCACAGGAGGGGGATAAATCTGTCACAACCCCAGGAGACGAGGCCTTTTATGTACTGCTTTACTGCTTTGTGTCATGCTATTGGAAACCGCAGTGTGTCATTTTGTGATATTTCTATGTAAGCAGAATAATTACGGGGTTTCGACTGGTATAATCTTTGGTGCCTGATTCAGGTTTCATAACGTGTAACAGAGACATGTGTTTGCTCTACGTGTCGTGGAGCCTCTTCTCACCTCTTAGTGGTGTTCCAGGTGTTCAGAGACAGATTGTTCACTGCGTGGAAAAGACAACTGGGATTATTGAGGAGCACTTCTGTGACCCTTTGACCCGACCTGACGATAACCAAACCAGGTGTAACAAGGATCCGTGTCCGGCCATGTAAGTTCACCTTCCAGACATTATTAACAAAACGACAGCAGCAGTGTTCACAGACACACACTCGGGAATACATTTATTTAATTTTTTTGCAGAAGTAAGCTCTTTGTAGTTTATGGTGTTATTTAAGTATTTGATTTTTTCTCCTTTGCTACCACGAAAAAAAATCAAATACTTCAACTGTTTCTGTAGAGCAAGACCAATTATAGCTATTTTGAAAGAATAATCTCTTCATATCAGATGTCAGTAATTTTTTCACTGAAGGAAGTGAGGTGAAATAGAAATATCAGGCAGGATACAGCTGGCAGGTTGCTGAGATAAAAAAAAAAACACCTCTCTGCAGACATTTTACTTTCCACACATTTTATTGCACCAAAATTGCAACTTGTTAGCTGCCGGTAGTGCCGACAGGAAAGCAGTTTCAGTTTCCTCTCAGGAGACGACTTGCACCAATTCCACTCGCACAAAAGTTTTAAGTGCGCCAAAATGCATCAATCTGGGGCCACGGTATTTTGTGAAAAGATAATAGTCGTGTTGTTGAAAGTTCTTATACAGTATAATAGCTATAAGTGCAATGTATGGCATGGACAATTAACACAAAAAAAAAAAATGTTTCTAAGTATAATCCATGTATGTGAAGAGGAAGTTGAGCCAGTACCACTTGTGTTTTTCACAATAGCCGTCGAGCAGCGATATTTTGTTTTCATCAGACAAACGGATACGTTCCTGCTATTAAATACCAGCATAACTATCTGTGTTTAATTGTTTTATAACTGTTATGTGCCTTTCTTTCTGTCTAGTGGCTAATGATTAGACCCACATTTATTTTGCACTGTGTGGCTAATTAACCACGGCTCAACACTGAAATTATACTTTCAAATCATCCAGCAGTCTTTTTTTCCTCAAAAACACTGTTTTGTGATGCAGTACATTTAGGTTCACACCAAAAAAATAAATACAATTGTGACATAACACCGTGCTTATTACAAATATACCACCAACATAAAGTGCCTTCACAGAGGGTAAAGGGTTCGGTCTGTTACACTGCCTGCCTCTATGTTCTCTCTTAGCGTCACCATAATAGTCGAGGCTATTTGTTGGCTTTTCTTGCGTCAATATAGTTCACCGTGGACCAGCTGAATGTGTCGGTTCAGTTGGGGGTCGTCATTTTATTCAGTGAAGTAAAACTTGAGACTTTGCTATTGACCAGCACTTCTGTTTGCTCCCTAGACATTCTGTGCCGAGGACAATAAAAGTGCATTCAGTGAACCTTTCTCACAAAGCCATCGAAAGGCGCATGAATCATCTGCATTTGTCATTTTCCATCACAAGAATACCATTAAATTGGAAATCTTTGCATCTTTTGTGTCCCCCCTGTGCAGATGGTGGGTCGGAGAGTGGCAGAAATGCTCGGCGAGCTGTGGGAGCTCTGGCTTGGCTAAAAGGACGGTGCTCTGCATCCAGGCAATAAGCGCGGAGGAGCAGGAAGCCTTGGAGCCCAGGCACTGTGAACACATGCCTAAACCTGACTCACTGTCCTCCTGCAACACACACATCCCCTGTCCATCCAACTGGACCACTGGCGGCTGGTCCAAGGTGAGTCTGGGGTGAAACACGAGCCTCTGGTTTTTCTGCAAATATCCTGATTCAAAGGGAAATGAAAATGCAAATTGTACTTGACAAAACCAGAATATTTTACAGACACTTTTTATGAAAATGTCTCTCTGTGAATTATTTTGGAATAATGGAGAAAGTTATTTGTGCTCTAAACTGCTAGTTTCTCTCTTTCACTTTGGCAACACGTGTGACAAACATCAAGGTTTTCAAAATCCAAATGCTACATTCTCTCTTTTTTGTTACACAAAGGATTCACTTGTTACTTTCATCCAGTGTTAATTCGTGATATCATCATCATCATCATCACCACCTCAGATCTTCAGGTCACAGACGTTTTCACACATAGACGCGACTTGGAATAGATTTTGGCTATGCTCATTGCTTGGCTCTGGTGAGAGCAGTATCAGACTGTGAATTGCTCACTAAACCAATTTGGCTTGCCAAGAAATTTGCTTCATCTTTCCCCCAGAGCCTTAACTTCTCAGCTAGCACCATCATCAGACCAAAATGTGGGTTGTCCGGTGCTTTGCTATATGGCCAGCCACCTGCCGAGCTAATTAGGTTCTCAGCACTCTGAGCTGTTCTTTTTTGTCTTGTGCCAATTAGCAAATCTAGTCCTCACACCACCTTGGATGACATTTTCTCTAATTTGCTCACTTTAGCATGATAATATTCTAGGATAAGTTGATACAGTGCTAAACTTTTATATGTTGCTTCTTATTCAGTCCTGGTTGTGGCTTAGGCCATGACCCTCATAAGTCAGAATATATAAAGGTCATCAAGACTTTCCTTCATAGCTACTAAAATGTGCACAAGAAATGGATGCCAACAGAATAAGAATGATTTTTCCAAATATAACTTTGTATTTTTTCTTTTTTTAAATGTGCTTTTTTCATGATACAAAGCATATACAATACACATTATACATGCTAATGGAGCTCTTGGCACATGTAATAACTATGTTTATGTGTTTTTTTGTTTTACAGTGTTCAGTAACGTGTGGAAGTGGAGTACGTCACCGTAACGTGACTTGCACCAGAAACACAGGTGTTGACTGTGAGCCCCAAAAGAAACCTCTTGCCGTCTCTACCTGCTACATACAAGACTGTCCGCAGGTTGTGGATAACTTCGGAGGTATCGAGTGGTCTGGAAGCGGCTGGTCCAGCAAAGAAGTGCTCAATGAAATTAACCCCGTACCCGCAGTTAAGCCACCACCGAAACACAGCACCACCAGGGCCCAGCCAAGAACTCACAATGATCTTAATAACGTTGTTGAGGGAGATTTTCACTACCACAATAACATTGAGGATACTGATCACTCTGAGGGTGTGAAGCGTGTTCAAGTTGATGACTTTTACTACGACTATAACTTCATCAATTTTCACGAGGACCTGTCTGACGACTTTGAGAGCGGTGAAAGGGATTCAGAGGACAATCATCGATTCAGTGTTCCACAGGCGGTCACGCCGACCACTAGAGAGAAAGAAAGTCCTTACATGGAAAGTACAACAGCTCCCTCAACCACAATTTCTACAATTTCAAAGACCGCCTACAGTTTGGAAACTGAAGAGCCCCAGAACACAAAAGCGGACAATGTGAAGAACAGTGGAAATTCAGCCACAAAAGAGTCTGAAAACTTGGAGGATTTTCTATCAGAGGAACATCTTCTGCCAGTGTCCACTACTCGCTCGCCACCACTGTCAACAACTCAGCATTTACAAAGAGTACAAGAGAAAAACATCAGTTTGTGGCAGCCTGAAAACATTAGCGAGGAGCCTAGTCTGGTTTTGACTTCACAACAGTCTCCACAGGTTGTGAAATGGGGGCAACATGGGGAGGAGGCTGAAAAAAACTCTGACAATCTCAGTGAGGAGGAACGGCATACTGAGGATGTCACCCCTCCTCCCACTCCCAGATTTCAAACCATTATCAATGCTGTCGCCTCTACAACCGTGAATTCTCAGGAGATGGAGGAACGTGACGGATATGAGTATATCTCTGCAGAACAAGAAGACGTAGAGAGTCCTTTGCCTTTCTCTCCCTCACCAGGTACTGTAAATCAGGTAAAGACTGACGTCCAGTTGGATGAAAATGATCCAGAAATACCTCAAACAACCAGTCAACCAGTTGACAACCAGTCAACAATATTTCCAAATGCCTTCACAATAGAGGATTCAGATATCGATCAGGTTAACTTTAATACAGTACATGCCACCAGTGAGAGCAATCAATGGGACACTGACCTTAACCTCGCCACAACCTCACTGCCTGCCTCTGAGAAATACACTCCTCTTTCTATTCCCTTTCTAACAACCTCAGGTAACCAAAATGCCTCTGATGACTCCACGTCATTAACTGGAACAGAAACCATACCTCCTACAAATCAGGAGGGAGCTGCTCAGCCGCCTCCAGCTCATTTCCTGACAACTACAACAGAGCAGACGCCTCCGAACCCTGCCTTCGGCGAAACAACTGGAACAGAATCCACAACCCAAGATCCGTTGTTTGAATTTCCTGATTTTGACTACAACGCAATAGTCATCCCCCCGATGACGAGGAGCAGCACTGGCCATGATCCTGACCCATCATACCAGTTTACAACAAGAACAGGCTCCCCTCTTCAACACAGCACATCAACAGTACCGCACAGGAAATCACCAACGCCTGCTGGGCCAGCTTTGCCAACACATCCACCTATTCTGTGGTCACTTCCAGTGCCAACGTCTGTCCAAACGTCAGCCTCTACACAAGCCACCAGAGCTGCCTACTGGATTGCCGGGAACTGGAGCGCTGTGAGTGTGCATTTATTAAAAAAATCTGTCTGCTTTTATTTTGCAGGCACTGCATCTGGTACCCTGTACACGTTTAAATTAATTGCTCGGAGACACTATTTGACCTCAAGCTAACGCAGCTAATGTCAATTTACGTAATTAAATTTCACGGTACATTTGTGAGATAGTTTGTTTCTACTCCCGTCCTTGCCGAGTTGTATGTAACATTAACAAATTTTGCATCACAAAAAAGCTCTTAAAGCCACACAACCTTAAACTCACGAAGAGTGAGGAGGTGTAACTGTATTTGTTGGCAGTGCTCCACCAGCTGTGGTCTGGGTGCCATCTGGAGACCTTTGGCTTGCAGCACTGGATCAGACTCTGACTGCGATGCAGCGAAGAGACCTGCACCAGCCCAGCGGTGTTACCTGCGTCCCTGCTCCTCGTGGAAAGTTGGGGAATGGAGCAAGGTGAGACAACTTGCTATTACTAATATACTACCAAAATCAATACATATAATACGTCCATTGTTAGCACGTAATAAATGTAATATATTTGGGTTCAAATGCCTGCAAAAATAATGTAAATTTTATCAGCCTCAGGTCAACTTTGTGATCACAGTCCCCATCTAAGATTATAAACCTGGCAAAAATCATGTCTGGTAAATACAGTTGCAAGAAAAAGTATGTGAACCCTTTGGGATTACTTGGATTTCTGCCTAAATTGATCATAAAATGTGTTCTGCTCTTCATCTCGTCTTCGTCACAACAATAGACAAACACAGTCTGCTTAAACTAAAACAGCACAAAAAAAAAATATGTTTTCATGTTTTTATTGAACACAACGTGTAAACATTCACAGTGTAGGGTGGAAAATGTATGTGAACCTTTGGATTTAATAACTGGTTGACCCTCCTTTGGCAGGATTAACCTCAACCAAACGTTTCCTGTAGTTACAGATCAGACCTGCACAACGGTCAAGAGGAATTTTGAACCATTCCTCTTTACAAAACTGTTTCAGTTCAGTAATATTCTTGGGATGTCTGGTGTGATTCGCTCTCTTGAGGTCATGCCACAGCATCTCAATCGGGCTGAGGTCAGGACTCTGACTGGGCCACTCCAGAAAGTGTATTTTCTTCTGTTGAAGCCATTCTGTTGTTGATTTACTTCTATGCTTTGGGTCGTTGTCCTGTTGCATCACCCATCCTCTGTTTAGCTTCAGTTGGTGGACAGATGGTTTTAAGTTTTCCTGCAAAATGTCTTGATAAATTTGGGAATTCGTTTTTCCGTCGATGACAGCAATCCGTCGAGGCCCTGAGGCAGCAAAGCAGCCCCAAACCATGATGCCCCCCTCCACCTTATTTCACAGTTGGGATGAGGTTTTGATGTTGGTGCCATTTTTTTCTTCACACATGGCGTTGTGTGTTCCTTCCAAACTACTCCATTTCGGTTTCATCTGTCCACAGAATATTTTGCCAGTAGTGATGTGGAACATCCAGCTTTTGCAAACTTCAAACGTGCAGCAGTGTTGTTTTTGGACAGCAGTGGCTTCCTCCATGATGTCTCCATTTTTGTTAAATGTTTTACTAATTGTAGATATGTCAACAAAAAGCATGTGCCAGAGATTTCTGTAAGTCTTCAGCTGACACTCTAGGATTCTTCTTCATCTCATTGAGCATTCTGCGCTGTGCTCTTGCAGTCATCTTTACAGGACGACCACGCCTATAGGGAAAGTAGCAACAGTGCTGACCTTTCTCCATTTGTAGACGATCTGTGTTACCATGGACACATGAACGTCAAGGCTTTTAGACACACTTTTGTAACCCTCTCCAGCTTCATGCAAGTCAACAATTCTTGATCTTCTGAGGGCTCTTCTGTGCGAGGCATGGTTCACATCAGGCAATGCTTCTTGAGAGTAGCAAACTCAAAACTTGTGTGTGTTTTTTATAAGGCAGGGCGGCTTTAACCAACACCTCCAATCTCTTCACACTGAATGGACTCCAGCTTGGCTGACTCCTGGCTCCAATTAGTTCTTGGAGAGACTGTGTTTGTCTATTGTTGTGACTTAGATGAAGAGCAGAACACATTTTATGATCAATTTATGCAGAAATCCAAGTAATCCCAAAGGTTTCACATACTTTTTCTAGCAACTGTAAATATAAACTGTTCTGGACAAGGTACAAAACTGCCCTGAATTGTGATAAATTTTCTTGTAATAAATGCAGTTTTGTTATAGTATATGTAGTATGTAGTTAGTCAAAGGCATGTTTGGACATTTTGTTACTCCTTCATCAGGACAGCAAAGAGCAGACTCTAAATATTGTGGAAATGTGGGTTGTTTTAAAGTGTGTGCAGTAGTATATGCAAAAGCACACCTTCCACCAGCCAGTCTTCTTTGCTATTATCTGCTGGGTGACTCGAGGAAACTGAAAAAGTAATAAAGAAGGCCGGCATTGTGTTAGGGATTGTACTTGAGGCTCAAGAGTTGGCTGTGGAGAGAAGGATGTCACACTACACAAAACCCACACACCCCAGCGGTCAAACAACAGTGCGTTCAGACTCCTTCAGCTCCACTGTGATAAAAACTATAACAGGAGGCCATTCTTGCCCACTGTAATATTTATCTACAATGACTCCTCTCTGTGCAGCTAGAGCAGACTCCTCCTTGCCGAGTGGCAATTCACAACGCACGTCTTACATTTAATTTCACATTAATAGCAATATTGTCCCTTAAAATGAAATGTCTTCTTTTATTTTTATTCTATTGATATGGGATAGCAGTTGTTTAATATATCTCTTTTAAGTTCACAAATTCTAAATGTAAAGCTTGGCGGTTAAAACCACACAGCAAATCATGCTCCCTTAGACTAATGGGACACTTGCAAGCAGCAGCAGCTGATGCTGTTTGAATAACAGTTGTTCCGTGTCTTTTCCCAGTGCTCCAAAAATTGTGAAGGCGGCTTTAAATCACGAGAGGTCCAGTGTTTTGACCTGAGGGATCAACGGCCCCTGCGACCTTTCCACTGCCGAGCCATGTCCTCCAGGCCTCAAACCCAAATGCCCTGTAACCTTCAGCCCTGTCTTGACTGGTACACCTCGTCCTGGGGTCAGGTGAGAAATGCAGTGATTCTGCAAAATCTTGTTTCTAATTGGGATATATACAAATGTGTTATCTGACAACTTGCTGGATGTTAAAATCTCAATTTTAGGTCATTGTTCACTGTGTTTGCCTCTCTATTCTGTGTGATGACTGCAAGAAGTATCCCCCACATATTTTCAAATTAAATAATTTTTAGACTGATAGCCATCACATAACATCATTCCTTATTCTTTATATCACTGCACACATTTTAACCTATCAGTCAATCAATCAGACTTTATTTGTGTAGCACTTTTCATACAAACAAAATGTCACTCAGTGCTTTATACAGTAATCCCACCTGCACCCCCTACCCCTCCCCAACACACCCACACATACACAGATGCACACACAACTTAACAATCCACGAAGCACTACAAATAAGAACAGCGTTCATTAAAACAAGAGCAAGAGCCGTGGAAAAGCTATCGTAGGTGGAGAAACACCAGAGGCTGTATGAAACCAACAACAGCAGGGTGAAATCAGTCAATAAATATGAACTCCAAAGTAGTAGAAATGAAATAAAACATAAGAGCACAAAGTGAGAAGAAAAGACACAAACAAACTAGAAATACTAAAAATGCTAAAAGGTACACAAGAAAGAAAGCAATAAAATTCCGTTAATAACAGAATAAAAATGCCAACTACTGAAACAATAAAAGAGATCAAAGTTTTAAATAGTCAATAAATAAATAAATAAATAAATAGATTCAATTAAAAGCCAAACTGAAAAGGTAGGTCTTGAGTTTGCTTTTAAAAATGTCAGTATTCTCTGCAGCCCTTAGGTCTTCAGGCAGGCTGATCCACAGACGGGGGCGTAGTGATAAAAGGCTGCCTCACTGTGGGTTTTTGTTCTAAGTGTGGGTTCTATTAAAAGGCCACTACCAGAAGACCTGAGGGTTCTAAGAGGTTCATATGATGAGAGCAAATCTGATAAATAGCTTGGACTAAGACCATTAACAGCTTTATAAACCAACAAAAGGATCTTAAAATTTGACTGGTTTAATTCAGAGCTGTATGTGGGGAAAAAAAAAAACATACACAAGCTTGAGATTAGCAGTCAGTCACTGTCACATGCCGTGCGACTTCTGAGAACCTATCGTGTTTGCAGCTGAATGACCGTACAACAGTTATCTTAAAAAAAATATATAAAAAAAGGAAGAAACGGTCACATTTGATGAATTATCCATCTGGAGGTGAGGCCTCCACATTCATTATGTTAGAAAAGACATTCAGGGATATATTTGAGATAGTCTAAATTAATGCAGTTTCTTTTTCTGTACAAAAACAAGTCCGTTCAATCAAGGCTAAAGGACTTTACATATCAGAATAGAACAGAAGAGATCAGAATTAGCACAATATTATCAACAATGGTCGTGCTCCTCAATAAAACAAATACATACACATCATAACTACGATTGTGCCGTCATATACAGCATGCAGATAATATTGTATCTGGAAATAATGGTCTTGTGTGTGTTGCATTGTTCAGTGCTCTGAGGTGTGTGGAGGAGGTGAGCAGCAGCGTATTGTCACCTGCCCAGAAGACGATCAATGCGACCGGGACCTTCAGCCTAGCAACATGCAGTCGTGTAACAGCCAGCCTTGCGCTCAGTGGCACTCTGGATCATGGGGGCAGGTACGCTGCACAATAGCCTGCTTGATTATATCTGAATCGAAGGCGACTGGGCTTGTTTGAGTTTTTTTTTTTGAAGATGTTTCATCCATGTTCTTAAACTCTAAACGACTACAGGGGGGGGGTTAGGTTTTTATTCGGAACATTTTTTTGGTAGTGCCAACCCAAACTCACAGAGCACATGATTAATGGCCTGATATTTCCACTTCTATCCACTTCATCAGGCATAACATTATGACCACCTTCCTAATATTGTGTAGGTCTCCCTTGTGCCTCCAAAACAGTCATCAGAGAATGGACATGGGCCTTCTGAGGGTGTCCTGTGGTGTCTGGCAACACAATGTTGTTGGTGGGGGCCTTTGGGTCCTATGAGATGAGGGCCTCTGAGGATCATCCCACAGATACTTGATCAGTTGGGAGCTAGCGAATTTGGATGCCAGGTCAACACCTTGTGCTGTTCTTCATGTTTTTTTGAGTTGTTCCTAAATCGTTTTTGTATGTGTGTCATTGCTATGGGGTGGTGGTGCCTGGTCTGGTCTAGATGGGTGGTGCATGTCCAAGTAATGTTCACATGAATGCCAGGTCCAAAAGTTTCCCAGCAGAACACTGAATTATCACAAGATGATCAATGTTATTTACTTCTCCTGTCATTACTAGTCATCATCTAACTCAAATCAGTAATGGAACATTAAGTAATGTAGAGTTTCCTGTGGGCGCCACTCACAGATGTTCTGAAATAATAACCATGATTCATCACCAGTCGTTCAGAACTGAAGAGGCCACTTGGATGAAATGTCTTCAAGAAAACTCAAACAAGTCCGGCTGCCTTTGATATGTCCTTGTTTTGCAAATACTTTGACCTTGATGACTGATAATCTTCACACACCTGACATTTATACACTGTTTTATGAATACACCCCTGTCATTGACTTAAACATGAGGTAATGCATCTGTTAGAATTCAGTATTAACTTGTATGCGCGTCTATGAATACATTTCCATGTCCACTATTCATTTTAAAAAGCTCATAACCTGTTCAGAATAATGAATATAGTGTTTGTGACTTTAAGGAAATCCTGTGATTAATTCCACACTTTACACCAAGTGTAGCCAGGTCAGATAACACTGAAGAATAACTGTATAAACTGGCATAAACACGGCGTCCTACACAGGAACTACTTAGTAAATGAACATGCAAAGTGATGAAGGTGATTTATAATAGACTTTCAGATGAGGCTGTCACCTTGGATGTCCTTGTTAGCGTTTGTGGTTGGGGAAGAAAAGGATGAGAACCATTTCTGTTGTGCAGTAGGCGAGCACAATGCTGTATGTTTATTGTATACTTCTTTATTATATACCTTGGCTGGAGAAAAAGGGAGACGCGTACAAAGATAGTTAAAAGACAAGCGATCGTATCGACTGAAGTAGCCGCAGAAAGAACGTTGATAAACTGACTGGATGAATGAAGATTGGAACCAGTGACTGAAGAATCTCTGAGGACAAAAGCATGTGTGTGAAGAATTTCGAGGTGACTGAGTTTGCACTGAACCGTCAAATTCACCTTTTGTGTTTAGAATTAGTATTGACGTTTTTTTAATTGACTCGCACCTGGAAAAATTCAACACATCCTTCCGTCCTGCCGTCTTTACTTCTGTCACACTCTCGCCTCAGTGGCGGCAGCATCGTTTGACCTGTCACTGAACACAAGCAAACGTACAGTCATTTTCTGTGTAATATTAAACTTCCAGGGAAAAAAAGAAAACAGAAAAAAAGTTGCTGTTTTTAATTCCCATGCTGGAAATTGTCAGCTCAGATTCTCCCTCTTTCATTCAGTGATGAACAAAATGAAGAATAAAGTGTAGACAAACCCAAAACAATGGTTTTAGCTCTGTTAAATTTAAATGATGTCTAGTTTTGTCCATCATGCATTGGTGACTGCACATTGAGCCTATTGTATGGCTCGCTGGTCTCAGTTTGCCTATGAGCAGAGTTGAGTTTGTTGAGTTTTGACCGTCAACTTCCATAAACATTTATAAAAAAATTCCCAATATCCCTGTGCAGTGTTCAGCCTCTTGCGGAGGTGGAGTACAGCATCGACTCATGAAATGCGTCAACACAAAGGCTGAGACGGACGAGGAAGTGGATCAAGCTCAGTGCGACCACGAGCCGCAGCCCGAGAGCACCCAAAAGTGTAACACGCAGGAGTGTGACAGCGCCCCCCCTGGTGAGTACATCAAGACGTAAAGGAACCGTTTAATGTGACATGTTTATCTGGTTTATATTATATTAGATTACTTGGCTAATTCACTATTCATCTTGAACCAAGAGAATCAAGTAGTGGCAGATTATTTAGTCATTAATGTGATTATCTTGATTGCTGAGAGCACTTGTGGACTGCATGCAGACAGACTGTTTTTCCTGATTGGGCAGCGGGAGGGGATTTGTATTTAGAATTTGTATTGTACTGTATTTTCTGTTGGCAGCATCAGTAGTTGTTCTTATTGAACGCTGGCGCTATATATATAATATATGTAAATTTAAAGGGTGACACAGTAGCTCACTTGTCAGAACTGTTGTCTCACAGCAAATTAGTGCAGGTTAGATTAACGGTAGCCCCTAAATTTATTGTAGGTGCAGGTGAAAGGACAGATGGACTGTGTTTGTTAAATGAAAATATAATGGCAGATAAACTAGAGAATCGGTGCAGGTTTCATGAAATGTCCTCTCCAATTGTCTGGTATCATGCATATCCCATTAAGTACGATGGGAGACCTGGAAAAAATAAAAGAATGAATTAAAACAATTAATTTTCAGTTAACACCTCCTCCTTCATGTTGTTTTTACTCTCTGAGCTCTTCCTGTATAAAACATATTAATTCAGTACTGCAAGTAACATACTCATATATATTTTTTTTTTTCAGCACAATGTGGGCCTGTTGAATATGTACATTATAAAGTACATTATAAATTGTTGAGCTGAACTTGAATATCTAAGATTATATCCATTTCTATACGTGAATAAATATGCGCTGTTGTTTTTCAGCCAAAGGCAAGGCCAGAGAAGAGACAGTTATAAGCTCTCCTTCAAAGAAACACAACAGTTTAGCCGTTTCAAAAGATAAATGGAATAGATAGAGCGGACAGAAACCTCTCAGCTTCCCGTTTGGTTTTTGTGAAATATGTTATCGTGAGAGGAAAGCCTATTTCATGGGATATAAATTGAGTTTTGAAAGGTGAATGCAGTGGTTCTTCATAAGCCACTTGGTTTCATGGGTCACTTGAGAATCACTGAAGTATGAGCCTCACCTCACTTTTAAAAAGACCTTTCAAAGGAGAACACATGCCTGGTTTGTCTTGGACAGTCAATCCTTTTTTTTGTGTTCTGGTATTCTAGGATGCTCCTTAGATGGACTAAATGTTGAGCGAGTTAATTCAGCATTTAGTTAGTGCTTGTGGTGTTTTATTCTTTGCATTGCCAAGCAAAGCGAAAAAACCTCCACTGAAACTATGCTTTTGTAAACGTTACATATACAGTTTGAGGAATGTGTTTCCATGTTTTTGCATTCTCTTAGTAAAAAGCTGTAACCGAATTTTATATTTTGAATATACAACGATCAGGCATAACATTATGACCACCTTCTTAATATTGTGTAGGTCTCCCTTGTGCCTCCAAAACAGTTGTGACTCATCAGAGAATGGACATGGGTCTTCTGAGGGTGTCCTGTAGTCATAATGTTATGCCTGATGAGTCTGTGTCTACGTCGCTGTTACGCACCTGTCCATCGCCACATAAAGCCTTCCCAAACATTTTGATGGACCCGGCATATCCGCCACACAAACACGTAGTCTTATCAGAACATGTTGGAGTAAAAGGTTTGAAAGATTAATGGTAGAAGTTGTGGTTTTTCTTTAGTGGTAAGTTAGCAAAGCTTTGAATCGACTAATATAAACATTTATTGATAGATTAAGAATGGAGAAAAAAATAAATAAATCTACTTCACAGTGCAGGGGTTTGGTATTTGTAATTTGCTCAATGGGAGTGTTGGTTGGATTGCCATGAAATGTAGTGCAGAAAGTCTCCAGAGGATGACTCCTACTGACTTAGGGGTGGACTGTGCTCTGACTTTTGCTTTAGCTCCGGTAAGTTAACATTTGTGTTTTTCATTTTCATTCATCCGTTGAACGCATTGCCCTGTAACTTGGTACAGACTCGTGTCAGAATCAGGCAATGTCTAAACATCTTGTTCCATCATCAGGACAGAATTTCAGACGCCCAAAGCATTGCATTTAATATCAGCCTCCCAGACCAGTTGTCGTACCTGTAGACTCCGTGAGAAGGACCACTGCTGGCACTTCAGATTTAATGGACTTTCTTGCACCTTCTAGCCTGTGGACCTTTCATTTCTATGTTTATTATCGTGAAACCCAAAGGAAATACTCAAAGAGCCTCCGATCCGTATTGGTTTCTTACTTCCTCCTTCCAGAGTCCTCACGTCCACTGATATTTTTCATTAGTTGCACCGTAATATGGGGAATGATGACGGATCCACGTGTCAAGTGAGTGCATCTGAAAATGTAATTTACAGAAGAGAGAAGGTCAGACCTTAAAGCAATAAGCTGAAGGTGAAATCTCAGCTGATACAGGCTGGGATTAAATCAGTTCACACCGCTGTTGAATGGACAGTGACTGTAAACGCACAACAGCGATGATGTTGGTTGAAATGTCAACACAACAAAAGCACTTACCTCAGCTGTCAACGTGAATTATGGTTGGAATTCCTTGGAACTAAGGACGAACCACAAAGAGAGATGCGAATGACGCTGATCCACTGATCCTCCATTTGTCACTGATTGTTCCTTTTCAGCCTTTAGAATAATCGCAATAATCGTAACAATAACAACAATTTAACACTTTATAAAACATATAAAGAAATAAAGAGGAAAACAGTTCAGCCCAGACCACGTAATTGAAATTATGTCTGGATGTACGGGGAACAGATATGAGTTTTGGCCGTCAAAAGCAGCATTGATGTGATGCCACATCTCGAGACCAGTGGAAAGGCTGACTACAGTAGCCTCAAAGCCCTTCTTTGTTAACCGGGCACGCAGAAGACGAGTTGGAACTTTTTTTTTCCCCGTCTTGGATAGAGAAGAAGAAGACTTTTGCGATCAAAGCAACCATTCACAGCAGGAAAATTACAGACTACGTCTCCTCTTTTTCTTGAAACACATCATTCATGGCCTGACATTTCCACTTCTGATTTAGGTTGTTAGCCTCAATTTTTTTACTTGCAGAAAATTGAAGTGTGTCTCTGATTCGTATGGCTCTTTGAAGATAATGTCTAGAAGTGTCTCCCATTTGTGCAATAGAGCCTTATTTTTCCTCCCGTATATGTTTGAAAGCACCACTTCAGCTACAGAGAGTATGATATTCCGGTTTCATTATAGTATACATATACCAATCAGGCATAACATTATGACCACCTTCCTAATATTGTGTAGGTCTCTCTTGTGCCCCCAAAACAGTTGTGACTCTTCAGAGAATGGACATGGGCCTTCTGAGGGTGTCCTGTGTTGTCTGGTAGCAGAATGTTGTTAGTGGGGGCCTCTGTGGATCATCACATACACTTGATCAGTTTGGGATCTAGTGAATTTGGAGACCAGGTCAACACCTTGTGCTGTTCTTCATGTTTTTTTAAGTTGTTCCTAAACCGTTTTTGTGTGTGTGTCTGTGTCAGGCTGCATCCTGCTGTGGATGGCTGCTGCCATCAAGGGGTGTCATTGCTATGGGGTGGGGGTACCTTGTCTGGTCTAGGTGGGTGCTACATGTCTAACTAACGTCCAGGTTCAAAAGTTTCTTTCTGTATTGTCACAAGATGGTCAATGTTATTAACTTCCCCTGTCAGTGGTTTTAATGTTGTGGCTGGTCGGTGTATTCCTCTGTTAACAAATCAGTGTACACCAGTGAGCCAATACATTATGTTGACTCAGTTGCCTTGAATAGCAATGACTATGTTTACATGGACAATATTTCCTCTGCCCAACTTAAATGAATCCACCGTTAACCGTTTGCATGGTTGCCGAATTAAGTAATGAAATAAGATACATGTGTTTAAATGATGTCATGACATCAGTCAGAACAGAGCTTTGTTTGATGTGCAAAGTGGTTCTGCACAATGTGGAGTTTCAATTCTGTGGGAAATAGAAGAAGAAGAAGAATTATTTTGTCGCCCCCAACTTTAATAACAACACCGAATGAAACAAACAACTGGTTGTTTGTCCACCTCCAGGTTCCTGTTCTGCTTGGACACTCATCACATTACCTAATGTTTACTCCACGTGGGTAAACATGCATAGAAAGAATGTGTTTATTCCACATTGAGGTGAGTAATTGAGGTGGTAAAATGTGTTATTTTTATTCTGACAGGGGTATCACTCTGATTGTTAGCCATACGCTAGCATCCATGTAAACAAACTGTACTGAATTAAATGCAAAAGTACTTGTTGTTTAGCCTGGCCCACTGACTGTAACGGGGTTGTCAAAGAAATAGAAACGTGTCAGGACAAAACAATACGGTTAGAAAGTGCTTCAAAATACAGCCAATTAAATGAAAACGCAGTTGAATCAACAGCTCTCTCTTTTATTTGAAAACATTAATGCTGAATATCATAACCTTCATGAAGATAAGATTCCGTGCAGGACTGTTATGTTAGAATGCATTAGTGTGCGTAATGAACCAGCAAGAGTTTATTAGGTGTATAGCCAAAAAAGGTTTAAAAAGGCAACTGGACTTGTAGAGTTTGTTCAGAAGACGTTTCACCACTCATCCGAGTAGCTTCTTCAGTTCTGGTGGACTGGTGGGAAATCTGAGGTTTAAATAGGAACTCCTCCTGAAAAAACTTGCTTGTTATGCTAATAACCAGAAACTGGTGCAGCTAATTTCCCTTAACGACTGGGTACTTACCTGTAGTGGAGGGGGGGACTGTGTTGTCCCTGTCCTCTTTCCTATGAATGGTTCTCTAACGACTCTTGTCCGTCAGAGGCTCCAGTGTCAAGGTGTGAATGAGACTGAAACTTCTTGGGGACAGAAGTTAAAACTGTATTGTAAATAGATGGCAAATTAAATCTCAGTCCACCTCCTCTGTTTAGTGAAGGTTTTTCCAGTTTGACATAGATGGCTTCCTTTACTCCTCTTTCAAACCATCGGTCTTCTCTGGCTAAGATTTGGACGTTGTTATCTTCAAAGGAGTGTCCTTTGTCCTTCAGATGTAGGTGGACCGCTGAATCGTTTCCTGATGAGCTGGCTCTCCTGTGCTGGTACATGCGTTTATGGATGGGTTGTTTGGTTTCCCCAATGTATAAATCTGTACACTCCTCACTGCACTGAACAGCGTACACCACATTACTCTGTTTTTGCCTGGGTGTTTTGTCTTTTGGGTGGACCAGTCTTTGCCTAAGTGTGTTTCCTGGTTTGAAATAAACTGGAATACGGTGATTTCTGAAAATTCTCCTGAGTTTTTCGGACACTCCAGACACGTACGGGATGACGATGTTTTTTCTTTTGTTGTTCTCCTCCTCTCTGTCCCTTTTGGGGTATCTTTTTAAGCCTTTTAGAAAGGCCCAGTTGGGAGATCCACATGTCTTAAGTGCCCGTTTAATGTGCTTTTGCTCCTTCTCCTTGCCATCCGGTCTTTTTGGATATACCATGACCTGGATGACTGAGAACCTTCACAGACATTAGGTGTATAGGTTGAATCTATTATGGTGTATGTGGTGATTCATGGTGGCTTCACCTGACACCTGAAACAAATATAACCACATTAACATGTCCATCTCTTGTGCAGCTCCTTCCTATACGTGCACATTCTGCAATTAAACAAACATCACCTGCACAATTTCATTTCATTTTGTGATGTAGGCCATAGCGGTTCAGTGGCATTTCTGTTTTTATACATCAGATGTGAAATCAGTGTTCCTCAGAGGGCAGCCCGCTGGAGTCTGAATGCCAGCTTTGCTGACATTTTGAAGTCACAGAGGTATAAAAGTGTTATCGTAAATATTTGTGGCGTGTGATAACGTGGCTGCAAACAGCTGGCCATGTCGGCTCCGTTCGTGACCCTTCCTCCGTGGTTAATCATTTGTTTATTTTTCTCTCGGCGAGCAATCAGATGCCTGCAAAGGTTCTTTTTCCCCCTCCCCGTTATCAACCGAAGGCTGGTAATCGTTCAGTCATACCGCGGACCGTGGTGCGTACATTCAGCTTAACAAGCAGCAATACATTTGATGATTTGTGCAATTTTTAATTCAGCTCAGTTTAATTAAATCTTATTTCCATTGCGTCAATAACAAGCCAAATTGTCTCAGGAGGCTCTACAGTACCCATCAGTCTATCCGTCCGTCTGTAGATAGATTCACACATGCTTTTACACAAATCTCACTCATTAAGCAAACGACCCGGGCACTCTGAATCCAGAAGTCTGACTATAGTTACACACTGCCGTGAATCAGAATCAGACGGTTTTGATCCATCTGATGTCGACTGAAAAGAAAACATAACGATTTTCAGAGAATTTAAGGCTCACTAATGCCCAGTCATGGTTTTTGCAAAGCAATAGCATATAAAGTTTCACTCAGCAGGCCACATGACGTCCATTTTTATACTAAGACATTCCACCTCTCGAGAAGAAGACATCAGCACTTTTTCTTTTAAAGAAAAAAATACATTCAGATTTAATAATGGATGGGTTTAATAATGACCTCCATTCCTTTCAGTCGGTAATATCCTGATAAAAACTTTAAGGTCGTAGGTTTATGACTCAGAAAGTCTGATCTATTCAAATAAAGTTAGGTAGTTTGGTCGAAGGACAGCGAGATGTATGAATGTCTCTCATCAAAACTTTTGAACCACGGAGTCTGGTTGGTTTGTTCCCGCAGTAAAGATCTGATTGTACTGGATACATCCAAGTAATGAAGTGGATATTTGTGAAGGTAGTGTGTGAGTCTAAAGAGACATTCATGCGCACGCTTCATCGTGGATTAACTCCCAAAGGTATTAATGGTGGAATGTTAGTCCGCTTATCACAACTGAACAGTGATTGCTTTATAATATGTTAAAGTCAGAGGGACAATTCAACTAATTAAAGCCATGCTCTGCTCGCATTGTATTCGCATGTTTAGACTATTGTTTATGTTAAGACAGGACAAATAGTATTTAGCGTTACACAGAGTACATTTTATACTTGTGTAGCATTTTTCATGGATTAGGCTTTTAGGAGCTTGATTTAAAGATGTTCTCCTTAGTTTTCAGTAAAATAAGAAGAGAAGCTGTGAACAGGGACCGAGGTGTTTTACATGTCCTCAGATGGAAGCTTCACACATTTGACTGAATATATTACCACTTTGATTTCAAATGAATGATAATCAGTTATTCAAAAAATGTATTGCTTCGTGCATTAATTAATAACGATGTCTGAAAGTGCCTAAGTGTCGCCCATCTCCCTCGGCTGCATTCATGCACCACCTCTCTCACGATGTTTGAATTAGTCATTCATTTGGTAGATGCAACGGCCAGAGGCAGGAACATTGAGCTTCAAAACAGTTCTTCTGGAAACCCTTAGGTAACGTCACGGAGGGTTCTTAATATACACCGAACAGGCATAACATTATGACCACCTTCCTAATATTGTGTAGGTCTCCCTCGTGCCTCTAAAACAGTTGTGAATCATCAGAGAATGGACATGGGCCTTCTGAAGGTGTCCTGTGGTGTCTGGCAACACAATGTTGTTAGTGGGGGCCTTTGGCTCCTATGGGTTGAGGGGAGGGGGCACTGTGGATCATCCCACAGATACTTGATCAGTTTGGGATCTCGTGAATTTGGAGGCCAGGTCAACACCTTGTGCTGTTCTTCATGTTTTTTTGAGTTGTTCCTAAACCGTTTTTGTGTGTGTGACTGTGTCAGGCTGCATCCTGCTGGAGATGGCTGCTGCCATCAAGGAGTGTCATTGCTATGGGGTGGGGGTGCCTGGTCTGGTCTAGGTGGGTGGTACATGTCTAAGTAACATCCACATGAATGCCAGGCCCAAAAGTTTCCCAGCAGAACATTGTATTGTCACAAGATGGTCAATGTTATTTACTTGTCCTGTCCGTGGTTTTAATGTTGTGGCTGATCAGTGTATGTTCTACTTGTAAAAGTGAATATTTACACAGATTGTGCCTCCCTAGTCCTCCTCGCCACTGAATCACATCTGTGAAAATACTGCAGTTTAACTTGCTTCAGAGATGTATGTTCTGATCGGTGTGCAGTCAGTGGTTAAAGTGAATTGGATATAGTACTATACCACTGATATTATATGCAGTAGAGGCTATGCTTAACTAGCTTATCATAACTAAGTTAATTTACCCTTTTTAATGTTTTTTAAAATATAGAATAAAGGTATTGTGTGACAAATATCAAAGCACAAGACTCTAGCACTGACTACTTATGGCAAAGTACAGTACATCAATTTGTGGCAACTTTGTTTCTTTCTACACCAAACTAAAATACTCTGTAGAGTGTTAGAATAATGCTTGGTATGTAAATAAACCATTTAGTGGTGAGCAGATGCAGACAGAAGTCAAAGCTCAGGATCAGGACTTCAGTGACCTCTCAGCGGTTGAGGTTGTAGGAGGAGACACAGGGGGGCACCTTAGCATTTAAAGAATCTGAGCTTTTATGATGGCTGCAGCTCTGATACTTTCCCTCAGTCAGGAACCTTCTGAAGCTGAGTATTCAGCTGCAACTGTTGTTTTCTTATCCAAACCTTGCTGTATTCTATCAAACACTCATTTTGGACAAGACAGACTGTCAGGGCTAAAGTTTTGCCTTGTGTACAACACTGAGGCAGTCGACACTGAATCACAAACTAATGGCATTTATTTTGCTGCACTGTAACCCGCCGACACTCAGGGAAGAATGCAGAATCAATACTTACACTGCACGTAGAGCCATGTACAGTGTGTTTGGCATGCATTTCCATGCATACAAATTAGCCAGTTTTCTTCTGGTGTATTGTGGCATTCCCGTCTAATCACTTCAGACATCAGCCCACATCACAGCTTATGGACAGCTGCTAATTCAAAGCCATTCTGATGCTATGTCACAAAGGATAATGTTCAGGACTGTAATTGGATGCAGATCAGACACGTTTCTAACCTAAGAGGAGTTCAGACGTGATTGAAATGTAAAGAGATGGAACAGAAGTTCATTTTATCTGTCGTATGTAGAATATGTGTAATCTAAATCTTTTCAGCCACACAAAAGGCTAACCAGAAGTGTCAGTTATTACCCTCCCTCTCATTTAAATGTATTTTATATGGACAGTAATGAGAGAGGATCATCACTCATTGATGCAATTTAGTAAAGTCCTGTTGCATGTCAGCATGACTTGCTGCAGTGTGATGAAATATGGCAAGCTAATCACTGCTCCGCCCCGTATCTTCATGCTTTTTTGAGGGTTTGTAAGGCGAAAGCTGCCTTAATCAACCTCCCTCTTGTGAAATGTGGACTACCGAAGGCTGCAGGGGCATTAGCTGTGACTCAAATTCAGAGTGTGAAACAGGTGGTTTGACAGAAAACGTGTAAGACCTCGTGTTCAGCTGTGTGAAGCCAAGACTTATTTCCATTTTTGTATGCCAGACACTATGCCAAGTCTGCAGGTCATTAATATCACACTGGTAAGCCTAAGTCAGTTTTTTTATAAGTAGGAGGAGAAGATGAAACTGATGCGAGTTCATCCTTCACACAGGCAATACACATGCTTCTCCAAACACACTTTTTAACTAAGCTCTTTTTTTTTTGCCCCCGTGTGTCTCCCTCTGCAACCTCAACAGCTGTGAGGTCACTGGACACCTGACCCTCAGCTCTGAGTTCTGTCTGCATCCACTGGAAATTAAATGGTTTATTTAGATGCCGAGCATTATTCTAACTCTAACTCTTCAGAGTATTTAATTTGCTCATGGAAGAAACAAAGCCACAAATTGATGTACTGTGCCATAAATAGTCAGTGTTGAAGTATCTACAATGGCAGATGATAATATCTGCTGAAGGAGAGAAGAGGGGAGCCAATGAAGCATCTTTCTTTAGCGTTTAGCAGCTGTATTTTTTTCAAGGCTAAAGCTTTTTTCTTGTGTACCACACTGAGGCAGTCTACATGCTGAAGTATAATAAATCCCCTTAGATGAAAGTGAAGCTGAATTTTAAGAGCTCTAATGGCAATGCGCTATTTTTGTTGCTTTGATTGTTGCTGAAAAGAGACTTTTACACGTGATTTTCCCTGTGGCAACATTTTGACATAAGTGATGCGTTCTGTATCCAGTGTGCATGTTGTCTGGGAAAGATAGAGGGGAGATTGGAAGAAGGTCAAGCAGACAAATGGCCAACATGAACCCCGAAAGTCTCAAACAACCAAAGTGCAGACAAAGCTTAGCGGTGATGTAACGTTTGGAGATAATGAGATTCATTGGATGTTTTTCTTATATGGTTCATAGATTAAAAAAAATAATAACAGGTGATGGAATCATTAGACTTGCTTTAATAATGCATATATAATACAAGTTCCTAAAACCTTCAGTGGGACTAGAGAGATCATATATATTATCATATATCTCCACAAAGCAGTATGGATTTGACCAGCCCTTCCTGCAAACTGAAAGAAGTTAATGTATTCTCAGACAGGATATGACTATATTCATAAGTTACATTCCCTGTGATGAGACAAAAGTTTCATTTTTATCATTTGTATTTTAAATCATTAAACAGTCATGGAAGTTTAGGTTTCTGTACAAGACAACAAAAGAAAAATCAATTTAAGAAGTTAAAACATTTGTCAGCCGCTGACATAAATTTACAATTCAGTTCAAGCACTCGATGTTGTCTCTCTATATTTTACATTCTTTATTTAAATGTAGCACTCCTGAGTTTGTCTGCATAATGATCTAATATCTTTTTACAGATAAGTAGTCATTGTGGTGGGGAATATTTAAATGCGTTATGATCCACTGAGAAAGGCAGCAGCTTTAAAGATGTTGAATCTAAATATCAGAATTCAGTACTATTTTGTGGTAATGGTACATGGAAAGGTTAAGAAGTCAGGAAAAGTTTATGCGAGCTCATCCTACTCTTCATCTGCAGATCATCAGCGCAGGGGAGCCTCGGGCCACATGCTTTACTGTTACAAGACAACTTTCAGCAATGGACGGCTTTGAAGACGAGAGCAAAACTCTAATCTACTCTCCAGCAGCTGAACTGATCTAAATAATAAACTTCACAGTTTAATCGACAAGCAGATTCCTAACGGACGCGCCAAACTGACATCAAAGAACTGCCAGCAACAGAGGCTGGCTGTGACATGACTCCTTGACGCTTTTGTTTGGACCAAAAAGTTGAGCATGCCGCCAAGGCTACGGCCTACAGGCAGCTGACACAAACATTCTGCAAAGAACTCTGCCAGGAAACCATAAGAGCTACTACTAACAACATAAAAATGGAGATGCAACAGCTCCTCTAAAGTCAAGCCAAAGCAAGTAGAGCTCCCCCTGGTGGCCACATGCAATATGGGTCGTAAGCCCTTTTAGGTAGTTAATACTAGTATAATACTGATGCATGCGCAAGTGTCCATTTTTTCTGATAAGTTTCCATGTAGTTAATTATTTGACACTGTATAAACAGGATGTGGTCTCATGATGAGTTGTCATGCCAACCTCTCTGTGAAGTGGCCCCAATAATAAATGAATAAATAAGTACAGTGTCTAATCCAATATTTCTTTATAACTCGTGGAGGTAGAGCAGAGCGCCATATTGATTAAATGAAAACGCGAGTGAGTCTGGCGGAAGTGTGGGATAACGTGATAACAGGATAATTGATAACGTGGCTCCACTCTCAGACTGTACTGCACAGACTGTGGCTCCGAACACGCAAGACAGTGACGTCCGTATATAGCGTTAGTTTTGCCAATGCAAGGAGGTGGGGATGCGTTGTCCATATTTATACAGTCTATGGCAAGGAATTATTCTACAGACCTGGCCTCTCCTGAGTCATGCTGATCGGTGGGTCTACAGTTTATTCAATGTAGATTTATTGTAGGAAATATTTGAATGCATTTGAATGTTCAGATGGAATGAAGACGAAAAGTGAGAAGAGCCTTCTGTGTACCATCTGAACTTTGTTGTTTAGTTTCATCACTTCTGTTTCTCTTGCACTGTTTTTTCAACCTGAACAGCTACTCACCACCAACTCATCCACCGCCGATTCACCAGCAAAACTAGGGACACCGCAGAGCCTTGACATCATAGCTGGGTAATGTGTCAGTAGATATGATTAAAACCTACAGCTCCCTTACTCCGTGCTAATGCGCTCCATGCCACATCCTCTGCAAACACTAATGTGTAGGGTGAAGGATGAAGCTCGCGTTATTGTGAAGGAAAAGCATTTATTACCCACTGCAGCAGTGCCTTTTCCCTCTCCCTTTTGCTGTTTACTGTAAAGGATTGGGTATATAGAAGATGAAAAGTACACAGGAAATGCTGTGCACTGAACTGCAGCTGTGACCTCTGCACCGCACTTAACATCACAGAGTCTCTCTGGTCTGAGAAACATTGGAAATCCTGCACACTCCAGTTTCGAGAGCAGTGGTTCAAAGATTTCAGTAGGTTGAGGACATGTGGAATAGTGCCAACGCGACTTCCTCAGCCCATCATGCTCAGATCTTATATTTGTTTTGGTGCAAAATCAAACGTCTGAATAAGTGTGTTGTTTAAAATTAGTGTTGATCTGACAGACACCACAAATTTGAATTTACAGTTTGTATTTGTTTGTCGCCATCCTGTTGCTGCTTGTTCTGTGATTACGTGTGAGCGGTTACCTGCTTTAAACTTTGTGTTTATTTGCTAAATTTAGACTCCTGTTGAATGACCTGGGGACTGGCCCAGACTTAAGCAATTACGCAGGCCAGCCAACATTTTATCAGCTACTACTTCAATCAGGAGCTTCTTCCTTCCCCTGGTGAGCAGTAAAGATTTTTAATAATGGGTCCAAAGAGAGAACTGTGGAAATCTTTGCTGATTAGACCCTTTTTCTTCTCGGTGAGCCGCTCACATTCAATCACAGCTGCACCGAGTCGCAAATTAGGTTCGTTATAAATTGGATGCAGAGCTTGATTGGAGCATGGGACGTGCAAAGAAGCCCAGTCAGGCAGCGTGATCGGTGGAACGAGAAACAAGGAAAGGAGCACAAGTCCAATTAATCAGGACAACAGGTAGGATCAGAGACATGCTCCTATAACGGTGAGGAGCTCAACCGTAACAGTTTGCCCAGGTGAAACAGGGTCGAAAAGAGATAGGAGGAGGTAAATGTGGGAGGAGGTGCAAGCCGCCCTAGACTGTAATTTTCTTCTGGTGAAGATATAGTTAAAGAACATGCTCTGAATAATCATGACTGTGAAATGAGGAGTACTCCTACTGAGTGGCAACACCTTCAAGTGACTTTGTCAGTTTGTACATATATTTACTGTGAAGTGGATGATTATTTATTCCATCAATAAAATAGTTTCTATTTAGTATCTCCTCTAAAAGGGATGCCTTCACTAGGAGCCATCTGCTACCTGCGATAACCCACAGCTTAGGGACTCCTGATTTACATACAAAAACATTTAAATATCTGATCATGAAAATGTCAAACCTCATAAGCAGGCTGTAAAGACCCCAGTGACATAACTTCCGTCTTGATTTAAAGGGTTTGAATGACTCAGGGAAAATGTTCTCTCCTAAAATTAATTACTCTCCCTGGCGATTGCACTTAACATTTAAGATTACAGTACAGTCTGTTAAAGCCATTAGCCGATGCTGACCCAAACCAACAGGAAACTGTGGGCTGGTTTTTCATCTCTTTTCCTCATTTACTCCACAGTGGGACCTGTGGGAGACTACGGGACAGGTGGTGAAACTAACTCGCCCCCATGCCCCCTTAGCTACTCAGGAGGAGGAGACAGTGAGCTAATTTCAACAACAGCTTTCGGCTCTGAAACAGCAAATGCCTGATGAAGCGTGGAAATGCAAATAACAGCCCATACACACGTATTACTGTCTGGACTGGTTTTTCAATTCCATGCCTCCGCTCCATTTTTAAAGATCATAAAGCACAATGCTCTGATTGACAAACTGTGTGTACAAGTGTTTTTTGTAAAAGTCTATCAACCAGCTTTTCAAATCATATTATTGCACGCTGTTTGCCTTCTTTAGGTAATTGGTTTGAAGCATCGTGAACTGAAGTATGGAATAGTATAATAATGAGGTCCATTTCTGCAGGATTGCATCTTGCTGCCTTCATGTGCAACCCCAGTGTTAACATCAGCCTCAAGTTGTGAGGACAAGCATCCCGAACCCACCGAGTTTAGCAAGCTAACGACGAGGTAACTGTTGGAAAAGCAGATGCATGATGAAAGAATAAGCCATTTGTTAATACTGACATGTTCCTCAGGCTTTAAAGATGTATGATTGCAAGGAAAACTACATACAACTAAATCAGAATATATGAACTTACCATCTTCATTTATCATTTCCAAATGGTGAAAATATCTGCAAAGGCGTCTCAACTCGTGAACTTGTAAACGTAGGTCCACAATTGCACTAAAAGATGAACTGATTAGGATTTGGAGTTATGGTCACTGTGACCTCACAAGAAAAATGTTTTTGGCCATAACTCAACTTGTGATCGCAAAATCTTTGAACACTCTTGGGTTTATTTCTTCAAATTTTGCTCAAATGTTCAGTTTCAGCCTCAACGGTAAACTTCAGAGCAGATTTCAGTCAAAGTTTGCGGCAACCTAACGTTCGTCCTTGATATAATTGCTCTGGATTTTGTACAGTGTACAAACGTTCTTCTGGACTCAAACAGGAAAGGTCACCGTGGCCTTACGAAACATATTTTTGGCCATAACTCAGGAGGTAATTAGCCAATTATGGTAAAATCTCACACGTCTATCTTCTTCATCTTCTGTAAACGCTTGTCCTGTGAAGGGTCGTGGGGGGGCTGGAGCCTATCCAAGCTGTCATCGGGCAAGAGGCGGGGTACGCCCTGGACAGGTCGCCAGGCTAACACAGAGAGACAGACAACCATTCACACTTCCATGCACACCTACGGGCAATTTAGAATCACCAATTAACCTAACGAGCATGTCTTTGGACGGTGGGAGGAAGCCGGAGTACCCGGAGAGAACCCACACATCTATCTGATGGTATAAAATAATGACGTGGTGACATTCAATATCCAAAAAGGTCGACCTAACTGTGACACTAATGTTCTGAAAGTCCTGTAAATGAGATTTGACGGCCATAGATGCAACCTGCAACTTGACTGGTTTTCAGAGGTTGTATTTCTGGTCATCACTTTGTTTCTCAATTGTTTCCCCTGTCCATGTTGGTTATCATGACATTCAATTTTAAATTGGTTCCTGTCTAAGCAGTGTGGAGCGACTAGAGTCAGGCTGCTTTCTAAAGTCACCCGAATTAAGCTAATATACCACTCTTCACATTCATGGGGGTTCATAGGTCTGAAGACCGTATAACGGCAACAGTGGTGCAACAAAACTGTATATGTCATCTTGTCTGTGCGTGATATATTTTACGCCTACATAATGTATGAAACATATTAATCTTTGATGAACCATTGGACTGCTGGAGGTGGCGGAGCTGAAGATGTTGAGGTTTTCTCCAGAGGGACAGCTCACGTGAGATGTTTGGGAGATGATGTTAGATAAAGAGGCCAGGTTGAGATGGTTTGGACATGTTCAGAGGAGGGATGGTGAATATACTGGTGGAAGGACGCTGAGGTTGGAGATTTCAGGCAAGAAGGTCTAGAGGAAGACCAAAGAGGAGGTTTAGGGATTTAGTGATGGAGGACGTGAAGAAAGTTGGTGTGAGAGAAGAAGAAACAGGATAGGGCAAGGGAACAGCCGAAAGGAAAAGAAGAAGAATCACTGGACTAAATGCTGTACCTCAGTATAATATAAGAGCAGTGTTTTGGATTGACCACCACAAATGTTACAAGATTATTGTCTTGACTTTAAATTTTACATCTCTTTTGTCCCAACTCACAAAGTGTCCTTGACTGAAACTGTTGAGGTCCGGTCCAGTCGTGAATAAACAATGCTTGCACAGAACAAGGACTATAGATTTTGTCTGTTGCCTGGATTATTTTTTTAGTTCAAGTACAGCACAAGGGAAACATTCACACATGCAAAAGAATATTAACGATCCTCACCTGTTGTCATTACATTTGCCATTTTATTTAATTGGCTGAAATAAACTTCTGTTTATTTTTTACATAATTGCATATGAATCCTTCACCCGCCACCGCTTTTATACCTTTCTGTTTTGTCCCTATGGCAAGAGTATATGTACACTGAGTTTCAACAACAGCCACTTATTGACGCGAACCAAATCATTTTCCTGGAAGTAAATGATACATGTTGTTGATATTTAATGATCTAGCAATGAAGAGTGCACACGGTGCATTTTTCCTGGAGCCAGCATTACCTCCCATACCAGGAAAAACTACTACTTCACGTGTACTTGTGTTTCCTCTGTACTTCTGTTTCTGTACTCTGAATTGATGTCAGACTATAACTGTCACTACATAGCATGAGATTTTCCAAGGATGCAGTCCAGTGAGTCATAACTAATTACTCATCATAGTTATGTCTGGTTTGGTCTTTTTCCCTCTGAGCAGTGAACTCTGTGGGTGTCTGTTTCTATTTATACCTGCTTGATGGGTTGTCATCGATTGTAAAAGAATGTACAAAACGAAAGTGAAGAAAATGCAGAGACAGTTGTTCTGCCATGCTTATTTAGCTTCTACAAGTCCTCATGAGAAATCCTAAGTAGTTCTCTAAAGATTATCTGCACTGAACCACGAACACAACCATCGAAGGGACATCTGCTACTGTTCAGATAAAAGGCCAAGCGTTCAGAGGCTCACAGCCTTGACTTTGTGCCCGTGATTCACTCTGCAGTGATGTAACAGCCGACCTCGTATTAGCTGGAAGTATGCATCTGACCTCTGTCTCCCCGTCACCCGCACAGGCGCAGCATGTCTTCGCGACCGGCTGACGCTCCGCTTCTGTCTGACTCTGCGCTGGCTCGGCCGTTGCCTCCTGCCCAACGTGCAAGCGCAGTGCTGCAAAACCTGCAGCCAGCAGTTCCTCTCCACCAGCACGTCTCTCCACAGGGGCACAACAGAGTAACCGCCGGCATGCTTCATCTGCACGGACGCTGATCGTGGCATTGGGTGATGAGGTATAAGTCGTCATTTAAGGTCAACAATCTGAGCCTTTTCCTGATTACTTCACTATCACAAATTAAAAATGAGTCACGCTCCAAAACTTTGCAAGTTTGTCCTGATTAGGTTAATGTGCAGAGGTGAAATTAATTGGAAATATAACAAAGAAAAGTGGGATTGTAAATATTTGTTTGCACTTTTTAGACTACATATTTTATGAATCAGGATTTCTTTGTAGCATATATAAAGGTTTTCCTATCAATGCTTAATGATGCATTTTTACACATTATTAGACAAACCACTCATTAACCTTTATGGTTGGTACAATGCTTTTCTTTTGCTGACAGAAGCAAACACTGTACAGGTCAAAACAGACTGTATACAGCTTGCAGTGTGTGTGTGTTTTTTTTTTTTTTTTTATTATGTGTCATGTGGTACAAGTGTTTTGAAGCAAAAAATAAGTGGTGCATAAATGTTTCTTGGGATTTTTAAATAACTGACCATTTGCTAAGCCCCGTCCTGATCGCTACTTTCTGTGCTTTCTTTCAGACAAACTTGAAAATATATATATTTTTAAGTTATTTATGTAAATAAGAGGCAGGGAGCTTGTGCTTTCTGCCCTGGGTTCTAAGCTAACATGGTCCACATTCACTGCATTAATGAGAAATAAGACAAGTTGAAATGAACTGGAATTATCCTTTAATCCTACATCTGTCCACCATTGCACATATGCAGTTTATTTGCTTTCATACAGAAGTAGACTAAAATACTTCCTTCAGTCTTTGCATCTGAAACTATTACAGTCTTTAGCTCCACAATCTGAACTCCATGTCAGCCTGACTTTTCGATGTTTCAAACTAACTCACTTTAACAGGAGATTTGTGGAGGAGGTATTTATTTTATTTTACCAATAAGCAGATTAGCATCATTCTTCTGTCAACAGTGTATTTCTACTTTTGATGCTGCAAGAAAATAGGCTTTACGGATTATGATTAACCGATAAATTTATCAAACGTATTACTCCTTTGTTGAAGTCAGTCGTGTGCAGCCATCCAGGGCTGGGTATTATATAGTGGGTGTGCTGGGCATGAATAAAAATAAGTTAGTTGCATGTGAACTCACACATCCAAAACTTCATAGTCTAACTGATTTATACTTCTGCGTTGGATTCTACGGCACAGGTACGCTGTAGGTAGTCTGGAGTCGCTTCGATGGAATTCATTATGGCGAGTGACCAGTCAAATTGTTTGGGTAGGCTTTATGCAGTGATGGGCAGAATAGTAACGGCACCATAGTTAGAGCGATCAGCCACAACATTAAAACCAGGGGAAGTAAATAACATCTTGTGACAATTTTTGGCAAACTTTTGGACCTGGCATTCATGTGGATGTTACTTAGACACGTAGCACCCACCTAGATCAGACCAGGCACCCCCACCCCATAGCAATGACACTCCTTGATGGCAGCAGCCATCCCCAGCAGGATGCAGCCTGACACAGGCACACACACACAAAAACAGCACAAGGTGTTGACCTGGCCTCCAGATTCACTAGATCCCAAACTGATCAAGTATCTGTGGGATGATCCACAAAGGCCCCTCCCCTCAACCCATAGGACCCAAAGGCCCCCACTAATAACATCATTTTGGAGGCAAAAGGGCAACCCTCACAATATTAGGCAGGTGGTCATAATGTTATGCCTAATCGGTGTATACATGTCACATGAGAGCCGTTGAATTGATTTTGCCTATAACTAAACTGCTGCTGTCAGAGAAGCGGAGAGGCCATTGTAGAGGATATTGACAACGAATTAAGTCTAAAGGGCAACAGCGATGAAGGTTCTGCGTGGATTCGTTGCAGGAGTATAAACCTTAGATCTGGGAAACGCTGTTCAGACGAGGGCTTTAGCAAACGGTCAGCTGGACTGTTAAATATCTACTGTTCGATATTGGCTTCACTCTGCAGTGATGTAACAGCCGACCTCGTATTAGCTGGAAGTCACAAAGTAAAATGTGTAGTTATGAAAGAAAAAAAAAAAAGCTGCAGGAAATACTTGGTGCTAGAGGCCGCACAGGCTCCAGACAGGTTGGGTCAGGTATTGGCAGGCCCAGTGCCTTATTTACTTGAGTAATACGTGACAGAAATATGAGTCAAATTCAGCATTTCAATTCATGTTTTTTTAAAGTATTGTATGATTTGGCTGGAAATAAATAAAAAATGTCGTCATGTTGCATCATATCACATTAGATCTGGGAGGGAAGATGTATTAAAGAATAGGGTTATGTAGTATTGTATCCTTTCCAGTCATACTGAATTGTTATTTTCTGTTATCAGACTCCTTTATGCCCTGTCCTGCATTCAGATTCCTTGTTGGCACTGATATTTATTCATGTGCCGTTCAGAAACGTAAATGTGACTTCACAGTGCAGTGCGGTCGAGGCAGCTGTAGTGCCATCGTATCTTCCGAGATTTCCACAAACTTGTGAATGTCTGATATTTTTTTCCGTCACGAAGAAGAAACAGCTCCTTCATGAGATGAGGGGAATAGAAGCAACACGTGTACATGCTTTATCCGGCAACTGTATACACGAGCAATACATGAACCAAGTGTAGTTACTTCCCACACGGTTAGAGATCATAAGTTATAACTGAATATTTGGTAATGCAGAGATGTAATTTACATTTAATTTGTATTAAAAGTAAATTAAAAACACCTTGTCTATTATATTGTCTGCATAGTTGTTTTTGAAACGGTGATGATCTTTTTTTTTAATTGTTATATAAAGATGTTCAGCTTTACATCTCGAAATTAAATCCATGTGTAATTATAGCCACAACTGAGCTGATAGAATAAACCCGTCTCTCCTCAGTTACTGTTGCTATATCTGTCAAATGTTGAATAACAAGAGACGGATTTGCCAATCAAAGTCACTCTTCATTTTCCCCACCTCTTCCTGGACATCAGGCAGTCCTCATTTTACACGCTGACATGAACTCTGCAGATTTTATTTGAGAAACAAGTTGAGGGAAGTCTGCAGACACTTGGGCTTTTTTTATTTTATTTTTTTTACTGTTTCCAGCTGCTTTGTTATGCATTTGATGGACAACTACATTACAGTCCTTATAGATGGGTCTGGGATGTGCATGCAGCCAGGGGGGCAAAAAAAAAAACAAGGTTGCTAATTATTATGACAAATCTACATAATTTTTTTTTTTTTTTTTACATTTTTAGAAATAAAGCAGCAGATTAGAAACCTGTGACACTTCTGTTCCAATACACACGTCCTTTCACACTCTTTTAAACCACACTCCGCCTTTGATAGACATCTGTCAGCTCTGGCTAACAACTAGCGTGACTCACGTCCCTGCGCGTAGCAATGATAGCACACACCACATAAAATTGTCTCTACAGGAGATGAGACGTGACCTGTTTATCCAAAAGCATCAGCTAACAGCAAGGCTGCAATCACAGGAGGCTTGTCATACAGTCACTGTAGGCATGCTGCAGTCATGTTTGTAATATTAGCATGTATGAAAACACTTGACTTTCCTCAGCATGACTCTTGATATAAGCAGGACGTGCCTCATGAACACTCGCATCGATTATGACAGTAGTTTGAAAGGGCAACATTAATGGATCAGTCCTAACGGCATTTTCCTGAATGAATGACGCAAAACTCTTATGCAAGAGAACGTCAGCCTGAGTAGGGGGTCTGTTAATGTGGCCAGGGCGCATCATGTGTTCACATTACTAAAGCATTGTTGTCAACAGCAGCCAAGCCCACGTCTTAATGTGTCTCAAAGACGTCATCAGCATGTCCTGGGTGTGTCCTCAGCCCCCTGTAGGGCCAATCAGTCGTTGTTATTTAAATACGATCTCCATACACACAAGTAACTGGCTGAAAATACACACTGACATTTTAAATGCAACTCCAGATCAGTTTTTGTATGCAGGAACACATACCCCCATCATTTGGGGCTCGGCAGAATATTTTAACGGCCGCTGTCCCCAGTAAATCCCCACTGCAGTGTCAGAACCAAGAACAGTGTGATTGTTAGTTGTGTGTGCGTCATGACATTAAGACTTTGGGAAATTATACATTTTGGAACAAGCTGCAGAGTCTCTCTCTCACTGACAGCGTGCCATAAAGCAAGCAAACGTTGAGCTATTACTCATTTATTTGTCTCTGCCCTCATGTTAGTTATGTTAAAGACCTGCACAAAGCTCAGATGACAAGTTAAACCTCGGATGCTTCCGTATGCAGAGTAATTACCACAGAGCTCTTTGCAGCTGTAAAAGAAGAAACGTGTCTGGTAATAAAGGTAAACATAGACCTGTGATCTACCTTGTGATTTGGTCAGATCCTTAATAGAAAAGTCAAAAGATGAATTTTGAATCTGTTGTTGAGGAGCCGGTTTTGTCTTCCCAGAAGCAGAACAAACATACATTTCTGAGGCAAGTTAAACTGCAGTATTTTCACAGATTTGATTCAGCGACAACGAAGACACAATCTGTGTAAATATTCACTTGTACAAGTAGAACACACACCGATCACCCACAACATTAAAACCACTGACAGGACAAGCGAATAACATCGACCATCTTGTGACAATACAATGTTCTGCTGGGAAACTTTTGGACCTGGCATTCATTCATGTGGATGTTACTTAGACATGTAGCACCCACCTAGACCAGACCAGGCACCCCCACCCCATAACAATGACACTCCTTGATGGCAGCAGACATCCCCAGCAGGATGCAGCCTGACACATGGAGGCACAAGGGAGAACTGCACAATATTAAGAAGGTGGTCATAATGTTATGCCTGATCGGTGTATATTCAAAATATAAAATTCGATTATAGCACTTTACCAAAAGAATGCAAAAATATGGAAACATATTCCTTAAACCTTCACACAGATGCCCATGTTTACTGAATATTTAACATTCACAGAAGCGTTTGCATTGTTTCAATGGAGGGATAATTTTATATTCAGTACACTGTGAAATGCACAAAAGAGTCTGTAAAGGTTCAAAGTCATCCAGGTCACGGTATTTCCAAAAAAGCTTTTAAAAAAAGTCAACTGGACTGGTGTTCTTGCCTTTTTTTATAAACGCTTTTTTGGATATGCACAAAAGAGAAAAAAATATATCGAAGACCAAACAATAAAAGCAAACCAAGAAAAGACATTACCAGCTCAGATTCATACACAAAATACCAAAGTTCACAACGATAATGTGCAGGAAAATCTATGCACCATGATGGCAGAGAGACCACATAGGTCAGATAGAGTTTCCCAGTGTCTGTTTTTGAATCTGGTAAACATGTAATGGCCCAATCGACCAGAAGTCTCTGCTGGCCTTTAGCAGATTGTGTTTTTTTTTTTTGTTGTTGTTTTTTTTTTAATAATCTGCTGGAATAAAGTGTTCTCCCTCACAACGTAAGATGAATATAATGTGTTTTTATGTTACATATCTGCAGGAAGATGCAGAATGAGGGACTCTGGATCCATCTCCGGCTTTAACCCCTGTAGTTTTTTCTTTTGTATTTCATTAATGCGCTGAACCAGTGTGTTTGCAGCTTTAGGCGTTATCATAGACACTGAGTGATGGTACCAATTTCCATGTTGCATTGAAGCCCCATGGTGAAAGAGTGGGGTTAAATTTACTGCATGTCTATAGTTTGAGGATGTGTAATCTTAGGCTGTACTGCCTTGGAATGATTTGGGGACTGAAATTGATTTAGCATGCCTCCAGATATACTCCCATATCTTGTCATCACTTGTGACAGACAGCTCATCTCCCATGTGCCCCCGAAGCCCTTGTTAAGTAACAGAGGATGCAGAACGCAACCTTTATACACTGACAGACATTTTCTCAGCCTATTTAAAGAGGAGACTTTCTAGGATTCTCAGTTAACTTTGTGCAGTGCAATGTACAGTAAAATGCCTTCTCTACAAATAATGAAAGAACTCCTACATGGGATATGGTGTAATTACTGTTTCAAATTGCATGGCTGTATTATCAGAAAATTAGCGCGTCTGTCTGTTAATCCCACTATCACCTCGTTGTCTGAAATCGGAGCGCAGCTGCCTTGGCTGAAAATCAAAATTTTTCGCTGCGGGGTTGACGGCAGATGTCAGTTTTGACATTCCCTTGAGGAATTAATTGTGTTTAATGTGACAATCTGTCTCAAAGTTAAATTGAAATGTTGGTTTTGCGGTGTGGAGGGGGCGGTTTTATCATTCCAGACAAAAAGCAGAAATCAGTAAGACCACGGGAATCAAAATCATTTAGCAGTGTGCTTAAAAGGTTTGCATACGCAGGGGAATGTTCTGCAGCTCAATCATGCCGTAATGTACGGCTGCGTGACACCGTGTTAGTGTTAAGCTATAACCATGAAAGGCTAAAAGGTGCCAGGCAAAACCCCTCATCAAGTATCTGCACCATGTTAATCCATGTGGGACACAAAACCACAAGTTTCAAAGATGAAGACTGCTGTGTGTTTGGGAAATTATTTCGGGGTAAAAATCCCCGAATCCAATTAACACAGGTAATCTAAGTTTTGCTACAGCTTCTTTACCTTTTTACCCATTTAATAATTGTATCTTCCTTCTGCCCATTTTCATTTCCTTTGTTCACAAGGCCAAATAGAATCAGACCATCACATTAAGAGCTTATCTTCAAGCAGACACTCAGTTTGACTGCCTTTCTACAACAAATGGTTTGACGTGTGAAAGGAAAAGCACATGGAAACTTAAGTACGCTTAAAGTGGCCATCTGGAAGGTTTCACTCCTGGTGGATTTTCCAACACCTGTGCTGGTAAAGGTAAAGGTGATTTAATATTGCAGCTCAGACAATTCAGAGGGCAGTTAAACTAAAAAATGTTGTTTCAGTGTAGAAGACGGGCAATAATTATCCTTTTTTCTCTAATTCTGCCTGAAACCGTCATCTGATTAGTCTAGCAAACAGTGAAAGCAGTTGGTTAACAGGCTGCATTTCTTGTGATATTACTTCATAATAAAAGTCAGCTTGTGTTTTTTCCCAGTTTAATGCTTCTAAGGTGACGCTGCAACAGCAGTTCTATTTGCATTAGTAGCAATCGTATCCAGATATCTGTTTATTGTAGATTATTTTAGCCGTAACTATCACGGTTTTCAGTTTTGAATATTTCGTGCAACCTTGTTTGTTTTTTCCTGTTTTATTTTTGTAATCTGTTTTCCTGTTGGATCGAAGTTTTACTTCCTGTCTGTTCCCGCCTCTGTGATTACGCTCACCTGTCTTGCCTTGTGTCTTTTGTCTGCATGCTCCGCCCCTCAGTGGTCTCACCTGTCTCTCGTTATTCCATCAGCCCTTGTGCGTGAGTGCATGTATATAAATACCCCCGCCTTTCCCTTTTTCGTTTGCCAACTCGTCTGTGATGTTACCCTGTTTGTCTCGCCATTCAGTTTCTCGTGTGTTCTTGTCTTGGTTTTGGTCTTTGGGTGTTTCTTTTAGATTTGTGTGTTCGGATTACTCTCTGCCATCCCTGCAGTGTTTTAAGTTCTGGGTTTTTGAGTTTTTATTAAAGTCATTTTGTTGCCTGCCCTTGCCTCCCCTTGAGACAGTAACTTAATGCAAAAAAACAAACAAACATAAACAAAACAGGAATGTCACCACAAGCACAAAACATTAAAACTCTACTTTTTCAAGCAGGTTTTTAGCCTTTTTTGCCCACACATTTGGAAAAGGAAGGTGAGGTGAGGTGAGCGGAGTCCAGTTGGTTGTAATCTGCTCTCTCACCACTAGAGGCCACTAAATCCTACTCACTGGTCCTTTAAGTGAAACACAGACACTGTTATTCCTGCCAAGTAAAAACAAAAACACACACACAACAAAAAACACTTTAGTTTTCTTTCTTTATTATTGTTATTGGAGGCAACAAACACATTTCTTGTTGAAGTTTCACTTTTAAACCCTTTACATTAAGCTTAACAGTTGCAAAATTAATTAACAATCAGCAGAGGGGTGCTACATTACGTATGTATGTGTCATGTATGATATCTGAGCGAATGGATTAACTGCGTCTTAACTGCAGAAAGATCATTTTTCAATTAAACTAAATTGCTTATTGTACAGGGGCCGGTTAATTTGACATAATGTCACAACTCAAACAGAATGTTACTGTAATCTTCCTTTGCTTGAAATCACAATAGGCAATGCAGCAATTACGTGTCATTCATTTATTAATGACTAATGTGTTTTCATATAGGGCTATTTTTATAATGTACTGAACTGGTGATATCATACGACAATGTTTGTCAGAAGACAAGTAAGCTTGGAAAACAATTATGCACACAGCAGCTAAAACGATCAGAGATATAAGGCGGAGGGAAGTAAATAAAATATATCAACAGAGAAATGTGGTATAATGATATTAACGCCTTTAAAATGAGCACAGTTCAACTTATAAACAAGCGGAAGTCCACACACAACAACACATCAAACCAGACATTAAATCTCAAGATACAGCGGTGCTTCTTAATATGTTCAGTCAGTTCATTAAATAATCTGGTGAAAAATATTTTCTGTCTCTGTATTCTGCCTACACAAAAAAAGTAATTCTTCCACCGTGGCTTGTTTTTAAGTTTGAAGTTGTTCTGTGTGTGTTTTATTTTAATTTTTTATTTTTTTCCCCTTGAAAAAAAATAAATAAAAATGAATCAGTAATCGACCGGTGGCAGCGTCACTATCTGGGTGAACTCCTCGTAGTTTACAATCCCATTCGACTTGATGTTTGCCTCTCTGAAGATCTCATCCACTGGACAAAAAAGACAAAAAAAAACCAGAAAGGAAACAGTTTTATTCGGGGAATCAACAAGAAGAGTGCTGGCTGAAAAATCATTTGTCTGCCGTGGTTAGTCAGAACTGAAAAACACAGTTTGGGGTCACTGTGAGTCTTCTGGTTTTTGCTTGTGAGTATTTTTGAACTGAGGGTAATTTAAAATGTGCTCAGTCGGACTGAGTCACAAATGCTCCATCAACAGAAATTGTACACCTTACTATTAAGGATTTTTACTTAGTATTAAAAGCTCATAAATGCTGCTTTTCTACTGTTAACTATGATTGGTATTATTTGTTATTTCAAGATGTTTAACATAGTGCTAAATTGTACCGAATCTTATTAACTGAGAAACTGTGCTCTATATTTCCATTCCCTGACGTTTATTTATACTATTCTTTACTTTATGTTTAATGATGCATTGTTGAGTAAACTGTTAATGCCATAGCTTCATTTCATAACTTTATAGGTTTTTTTACTTTTCTTTTAACACAGTTTTTATAACTTTTAATGCTTTTTAATGTACCTTTCTATCTGGTGGACACTATGAATACTGCCACCAATAATTGGTTATTTACCAACAACAGTATATTCATCATACAGTTTGAGCTTCTCTTACATCAGTATAAGGACGTATTCACATATTTCCAGTTTCCTTTCAATTAATTCCAGTTGCTATTCATTTAATTTTTTACATTTGCCTTTTCATCTGAGCACTGCTTGAGCTTTTCCCCGTCAATTAATTGTTTTATTGTCCAAAGAAAAAAATATCCTCGTTAAACTGTTTCTCGCGGCAGCCACAGTGAGGACCACCTTCGCCTTGGTTAAGAGCTGAACTACTTCAAAGCGCCGCCGCCTGCTCTTTTAGTTAAGTGGCCCCCACTATCTGCTTCAGTACCTCGGGAATGCCACAACCTGATGGATGTCTCCCCACTGAGAAGCAGTTGAACCTAATTTAACCGCACACGCTGCTTTCCGTGCAATCTGGATCATGAGTTACTTTGAATTCCACCTTTGTCTTTCTGTGAGGCTCATACCTCGGTGAAACACAAATCATCCTTTAACCACGTATCAGCATCCCTGCAGGAGTCCTCCCACCAACCTCTCAGCTTGAGATTTAAAGCTAATGCCTTCAGAAATTAAATTAAACGTTTTCTTACTATGTTAGTTGTAACCTGAGAGCCCAATATCAAATAAAATATATGTAAAAAAAAAAATACTTGCTTAAAGGTGCTTAAAGGAACATTTAGTGAAATGGTTTGCGTGACCAATGACCAAGAAACCATCCCATGATATTGTGCTTTATTGTTTTTACAATCATATTTTTGTATCATAGTTAAATGTTAAAAAATAATGAAATAACTAAAGCTTTAGAGGTGCTGATAGATTGATTTTGTTACCACTGGACAGAACTAAGCTTGTTTGCTGTTCCACATCAATATCACAGTAAAACACAAGATAATAGGCTTTTGTTGCAGTACCACAAACGTACAGGACATTTTTAGAATTTAATTCCGCCTTGACAAGCTTTTACCCCGTGGCAGCAGCAGCTGAAACAGTACAGTGTATTTCCCTGACAGCAGAGGGAAGAGTCATGTTTATGAGACTTGGAGTAAACACCAGCAGAGGAGCGAGTGTACACAGACAGGTTATAGAACAGCTGTGAAGGGAGAAGACTGGCAAACTGTAGTGGATTTAGGGAAGCCGCCTGTAATTCCCAGAGAGCTCAGTTCTAAAGCCAGACTTGCTTTGGTCAGAGTCACTGGATTGTTTTCTTTGTGGATCTCTGAGCACCATGGGAAGACATGACTCAGAAAAGGAAAGAGACAGAACTGTGGTGAATTGTCAGGTGAGATGAAGGAGAGAATCTGAACTGAAAAATATGCAGACTTATGACCGCCTTCCTAATATTCTGCCTTGTGCCTCGAAAGCAGTTGTGACTCATCAGAGAATGGATATGGGCCTTCTGAGGGTGTCCTGTGGTGTCTAGTAACAGAGTGTTGATAGTTTGGGCCTTTGTGTCTGAGTTGTTTCTAAACCATTTTGTGTGTGTGTCTGTGTCAGGCTGCATCCTGCTGGGGATGGCTGCTGCCATCAAGGAGTGTCGTTGCTATGGGGTGAGGGTGCCTGGTCTGGTCTAGGTGGGTGGTACATGTCTAAGTAACATCCACATGAATGCCAGGTCCAAAAGTTTCCCAGCAGAACATTGTATTGTCACAAGATGGTTAATGTTATTCACTTCTCCTGTCAGTGGTTTTAATGTTGTGGCTGATAGGTGTATTTTCACATTAAAAACTTAATTTCCGCACTTTAACCTCATTAGATTACTGAACACATTTAGCTAACTTGCATATTAATTGTACTGATCCAGCCTTCAAAAGAAAGAACAGGTTTACTTTACCTTCTTTGTTCGTGAGTTTCTCTCCCAACATGGTGAGCTTGGCCCGCAGCTCGGACGCCTGGATATATCCCTTCCTCTGCTTGTCCGTCATCCTCAAGGCCGCCAGGATTTCTCTCTCGGGGTCCTCCTGTTGGATCTGCCTGTGCATCATTGTCAGGAACATAGAGAAGTCCACCTCGCCTCTCTTTTCTGAACACAAATGTTGCACAAAAATTAGGTCCGTTAGTTAATCAGACCTGGCCACCGGTTAGCAAGACTGCCATCAGGGCAGGTCTTTAAACATCATCCTGGCTAGCAACAGTTTGAATTACTTCCCTCTGGTGGTAGATGTGACAGGACAGTTCAATCACACACAACAAGACTAAGAAACACACCCCATTCAACCCCCTACCCCCTTCAGCCATACACACTCACAGGAAGACAACAAATGTGAACTTCTTTGTATAATATAACCTGTTTTCGAGCCTTAAAATGGTTTTCATGTTGACATACTAGATGACCTGTCAGTTCAAGTATTGCTGCTGTCCAACATAATTTCATAGTGAATACTGCACCTTATTACTCCCACTTTTCTTAATTGTCTTAGTTTATTTTAATAAATGTCTTCTATGTTTGAGGTAGTGCTATTCAAATTTCATTATGTTGATGTCCAACCTTAATATAATGACACTTAAGGTCTTCTTGAGTCTTGAAACACTGGAAAAGAAACTATGTTTTAGGAGGAGACATTGTTTTCTTTTTGCTGTTCCTTTAGCTTTTCCACTCCATTTATGTTTTTTTTTTTTCCGTGGACTTCTTACTTCTTTTTGTCTTTGGTATGTTTTATTGCCTTATAAACACCTTGAACGCAGTAATACTATATAATTTAAAAAGGCTTTAGATAAAAATAAAACTCCACCTATTCTCCTGCATTAAATAGTGAGCTGTACAGGCCAAGTTCCAACCTCTTGGCTTTATGACACGGTGACATGTCTGATCACACAGGGTGTTGGTAACCCAGGGGCTTAACCTGCTCACACTTTTTTTTGTTAACAGCTCTCACACTTGCGCAGTTTTATTCAACCCTGACTGGCCCTCACACCAATTAAGCATGATGTACTTTACCAATTTTGTGAACTTGTAGGTGTCTTTCGATTTCTCCATATGTGGGGCTTGTGCCCAGGCAGCGCATAACTGTGATCAGGTCTTTTTCATCAATCTTGCCTTTTTGCTTCTTGTCATACAAGGAGAAGCACTCCTTGAACTCTGCAACGGGAAAATATAAAGTTTTAAATTGCACCAGGACCCATCACACAGTAACAGGTTCACTTACAAATACATTTCAGAACTGGATCGTAGAAATGAAATAGTAATCTATAGCATGTAGCACCGTAGCGTAGACGAATCTTACCATTGATCTGAAGTGGTGTGAAGAACTTAGCCTGCAAGTTGACAATAGTGTCACAACGTCATTTGTCAGGTAAATACACAAACATTGTCGGTTATATGGTGTAACACAAAAAGGCTTAATGGATATAATTTCTTGCTCTTACCATGTCTAAACTTGCTGCGTTTCTTTCCAGGAAGGAGACAAGTCTTCTGTAGCCTCTGTCACCCGTCCCTCTGTTTAAAGTCCACCACCCGCAGGCTTTGACGTAATTTAATATGCGTTGCTGTGGAAACACAGATACTAGATCCACAGAGCTGCTTTGTCCCTTCTCTTACAGCCCCTCCAATAAAGGGAAGGGACCAATTATGGCCATAAAATTACCATATGCTTCGGCAGTGTCGTATTACTAAAGAATTATTAAAGAGAGTAGAATTACTATGTGTATATCTATATACACACATACTATGTGTGTGTTCTTAAACAGATATCTTTCCAAGGACTTTCTTGAGTTTTACACCAACAGAGTGAGGACATTTTGGCCAGTCCTCACTTCATTACAAGGCTGTTTGAGGGTCTGTTCAAGGGTAAAGATTACTATTAGGTTATGGTTAGGATTAGGGTAAGGGTTATAGTTAGGGATTAGATGGTTAGGCTTAGTGTAAGAGGCTAGGGAATGTAATATGTCAATTCATGTCCTCACAAAGACAGCTATACAAATGTGTTTGTAGGTGTGTGTACTCTTATGAAGCTATCTTTCTGAGGACCAGTTTGCGTTTTACACCATCAGAGTGAGGACATTTGTGCAAAGTGAGGACATTATTCCCGGCCCTCACTTCTATACAAGGCAGTTTGAGGGTTAAGACTCTAACATGCATGTGTAAATGTGTAATGGAAAAGATACCGTTTTAACCAGTGTTGATTAAAAACAATTTCAGAGTCAAATAATGTAATTTTAGATAGAAATGTAAGTCACAAGCTGTCAGGTTTAACATTTAATTTAATTTTAATTCAAATAAACATACAGAAAATCCAATTTCCCAAGCACCAACATGAAGAGTAATATAGCAAACGTTAAAAATCACATTAACATTATGAATAAAGGCAAAAACCTCACTTTACATGTAAAAAAAAAAAAATATATATATATATATAAATATATATATGAGCAAAATAACAGTTATTACCTGATGAGTTATTTTCATTTTAAAAGCAAAACCATTTCATCAAAAATAATGCAGTACAACAAGTGGTCAGCAAGTGCATGTTGGCTAAAGTTAATAAATCTTATACGGACATTAACAACAATATAAAATTCACTGAAAAGCATCTGTGAAAGCGTGAAACCAACCTGATATAGTACCTGAGAAACTGCTTTATTTCTTTTATTATTATTCCGACATCAAATACTTCTTCAAAACAAATTTTTGTGGACGTCATCGACCAACGGGTGTATTCAGACTATTTTAACATTCTCTTTTATATTTTTTATTATTATTATTATTATTTTAGCTGTTTACCAAATAATTTTCATGTGACTGTTGTATAATGGACATAGATGTAATGTGCAGATGTTGTAATTTTAGGATATTCACAGATTTTCTGACCTTCAGAGTGAACCCTCTCTGTTTGTACTTGTCAAGTCTTTTCCTTATTGTTTGCTTGGATAATGAAAAGTCTTATAGAGAGTGTTCAGGGAAGACATTTTTCTTTATGGATAGGATCCAGACATCATCCACCATTGCTGTCCTCTGTGGATGTCCACACCATGTTATATCATCACCAGTGTGATTGTTGGAAACGACTGATTAAGCCTAACGTCAGTGCTATCTCTCTGATGGGTTTGTTTGATAGCCCCGTTTCACTTTCGCTGAGAGCTCCTTTAAACACATGTTGGGGATTCACGGCAGCCGTTTCCAAATATAAATGCCACACTTGGAATCAGCTCCAGACCTTTATTCCGCTTGATTGGTGAAGAAATAATTAAAGAACATCCCACATCTGTCCATGAAACAACTTCTAAGTCAAGTGTCCCATCACTTTTGAGCCCCTGAAAGTCATTTCCTACACCCTTCCTCCAATTTGGATTTGAATGCCCTTAAATTGAGGCTGAGAGTCTTCACTGGTTTAGAGGCAGACAGTCTACTGCTGTTAGTCCAAAGTGACAACGGCTGAAGCTTCTCTGCGTTATAAGGCTGGGTTGACCCTGAAGGAGGCTATGAGCCGAAACGAGTCGGTCTAATAAAATTGTTCCATACGCTACAAGTGCTGCTGGAGTTTTGACCTTTCGACAATTTCTTTTCCTCGTTCATGCACCTTGGTAGCAAGTGAAGTTGTGCCAGAAGTACATTTATTTTATTTTTTTTTACAAGGCTGAGTTACTAAAAGGTCCTCACCCTGAGTGCTCAATAGTTGTCTGAATGAAGATCAAAGAATGCATTTGATTATGTAAACATTTTCTTTTATATCATACACTACTATAGAACAATTTAAAGCCCCAAGGTAATTCCTGCATTTTTACACGATCTGGAAGTCCTGTGTCAAAGGGTTAAACAATTCATATATTTAAAATGTCTGTGCTGATAGGTGTATGGCCTTACACAACCTTGTGTCGTCTCAAACGATCTAAGGCTTCACTGCCATACAGCAATCTGGAAACTGGTTAGTTCTGAGAAAAGGTGTGAAAAGGCTTAATAGAGAACCACAGCTCACTTTCGCCTGTAGTGGTTGAATACCGGTCTAGGCTTTACCTTCAGTAAAAAACATCATGTCATTTACTGAAGGTAAAACCTTATAATTTTTTTACTAATATTATTTCAAGTAAAAGTGTTAGTTATGAGAATTGAAAAGCTTAGTTTTCCCTGATGAATGTCACACGTACCTGATGTTCATACTTCATATTTTTCATAACCTCAGATCAGAGCAGTGTCTCTCAGACCTGATTGTCTATGCAAAGTCAGACAAAAGAGGGTAACTTTTCACATGCATGAATATTGATCAATGAAACTCAGTGCACTTAGTTTGCTTGTAAACATTATCTGCTGGATTCAGTAGTCAGAAAAGAACGCATCTGTTGTTTTGCTTTTCAACTAACTCAGAACCAAAACTGTTATCTCAACCCGAACAGAGGAAAAAACTGCTCTGTGAATACTTCTGAAGCTGGCCGACCCTACTATTGAACAGCAAATTTGGTGCACATCAAGTTACGTTTATTGCCATATTTGTCCACGTGCATGAACTATCTCTGCGTCAGTCAGTTTGTACAAACACAAGTGGTTTCTGTCATTTAGAAACACACAGGACACGGACACATCGTTCAAGGGGCTCTACTTGATATGTAAGGTGTAGAAGGACCAGGGTTCGGGCACATAAAAAAGTCCAGGGTACTTGTTGCGTAGCACCGGATCGTTCCACAGATAGGCCACCCACAGAGCCACCAGGATCACAGTAACACTAAAACTATAGAACAGGAACAGACCATTGCTGTCTGGGCTGAGGCCTTTACGCCGCTGATATACTACCATGACTACCATGGCAAGGAAGGTGAGGAGAAAAAGTTCAGTGATTTGTCCTTCAGTGACCAGGTACCTTGAAGAGATAAAAGAAAGAGCAGGAGATGTCAAGAACTCAAAGGAAACACTTAACACTGTAACTACAAGAATTAGAAGACCAACCCTTCTTAGTACAGTCGCACAAAACCTTCAGAATTCAAATTCACCTCTCTTCAAGTCACTTCACCTACTACTTTAGTTTAGTTTATTTTGAATTTAGAAAGTAATTACTTGTCCAAAATGCATATTTCTTAGATTTGGGGCCAGTCATCAGTGCTGCTCTGGTAAAATGGAATTTCTGCACAGTGGAGACGAAAATATCTGAGCTTGTTTTCCTCTCAACAAAAGATTGCTATGCATTTTTTTCTATGAAATGCAATTTCCAAAAGCATTAAACTGTTCCAGGGAGCATGGCAACTTAAATTGGTTTTGCCGAACTCTCTATTTTTTTTGTCATTTTGTAAGTGACCCCAAGTTGCTGTCACAACAAAGCAAACATTACAGTACACCCAGTTTACTGCCAATCATCTGACAACATAAGAAGATGAGCTTCACTGAAAGTCAGGCAGAAACAAATTTTAAAAAGAAGTAGGGCTCTAATTTTTAAAAAATACATGTGGCCCGGATTGCACCATGACTGGAGGAAAAGTTCTTTAGCTATTAACTTGCCCAAATTTATACAAAATTTATTACAAAACTACTTTTCTTTATGGCTTCACATAGACATTCAAATATTAATATTCATTGTTATTAGTTAAGCAGAGTGTTTCAAGCTTTTGAACAGTCTCATTCTGCAATGTAAGTGAGACCTATGTGACATCATGGATCTATTTTACCTTAAAATAACAGCGTATGAATCACAGTTAAGGTAGACAGACTTGTAATAGAAAGAACAGTGCCTATTTCATTACCTCTCCACATCCCTAACACCTGTTCTTAGATGGTATGGCCTGGGTTCAGTGCGTACAATCTCCCACAAGAAGTGATTTACACTTTAAACTCAACTACGGATTTTCTGCTAGGTATAAAGTGAAACTAACCAGGTTTTCTCAGTAAGGACAGAGGCAAAGAGACTGAAGAGGACGTTGACCGAAGACACTTAATAGAGAAAAAGGGATCGTTTTCAAGCAAGAGGGAGGACAAAAGTAAATCCCTGGCTGTCATTGACTGTATATAAAGTTGGATGAGCCCTTCTTGAAGCTCAGTGTGGTAACACCAGCAGTTGCCATCTTGGCAGCACCTGATTCTGCCTAACTCCCAGTTAATTCAAAAACGTTAAAAGAGGTAGAGTGTGACTGGAGCTGAGGTGGACAACAGCATCCACCTGTCAATCAAAGCTGCCATGCCCTTACTAACACATAACTTTGAGCATTGATGTATTTTAAAAAGAGCCAGTTTTAACTTGCTTTAATGCTACATACCAGACAACATGATAACCCAACCTTACCTCTGCATGTGAATGACTGACTTCCTCACAAACCGCCCTCAGTAAAGCTTGGCTGCCAGATATCTTTTGTCCTCACTCTCCTCACAGAGCTGTGTGCTGAGTCCGCTACTGTATTATCTTTATACGCACAACTGTACACTCATTCATACCTCGGATGGGACGTCACAACAGTAGATGGACTTATCTTAGGTGGGGATGAGTCGGGCTACCGGGACAAGGTCCAGAAACTTAAATTGTGGTGTTCTGCAAACAACATGATTGTGAAATCGAAGAAAACTAAAGAACTCATTATCTTGACTCTAGGTAGTGCAGGGCTGACCCCCCTCCCATCCCCATTAACGGGGACTGCACAAAAAGAGTTCACAGCTTTAACTTTCTGAGAACCCACTTATCTGCCAACCTCTACTGGTCGATTAACACCACAGCTGTTGCGGAGCAGGCACAGCAGCACCTGCACTTCCTGAGAGTCCTAAAGAAAAAACACTTGTGTAGTAAGCAGCTGGTGGCCTACCCCTCTGCAATAGAGAGCATCTCAATATTATCCCTCACAGTGTGGTACGCAGGCTACTCAGCAGCTGATCAACAAGCACTACAAAGGGTTATCATCACAGCACAGGGAATCATTGGCTGACCTCTGCCCTCACTCCGTGACACTGTAAATGCCCGAGAGGAAAAAACACTGTAAGACTCTTCCCACCTGTTTGACCTCCTGTCCTCTGGGTGGGAGGCAACAGAGGTTCATAAAAACGTGCACCACCACACTGTTGAACAGTTTCTTTCCCAAGGACATCCAGTGTCTTGATAAACACGCTCAGTGACTCTAAACCCACCTCAGTATTTACAATTCTGTGCAATATGTTCAATCTGTAATATGTTTTTTTGAAAGTATCATGTATACAATGACAATGAAGACTTTTTATGTTCATTTCATTTCATTTGATGTTTGGCTGTTGTATATAAAAGAGGTTTAGCCACTAGCTAGACGTGCTGAGGTTGTCAGTCGACATGTCGTCTCTGCAGGTTTCACATCCTTCAGCTTAACAAACACATTCATACAGCTGTCAAGACTTAATTTGTGTTTGCAACTGTAGTATAAAAGATAACTGCACTCCAAAATTATACGTGTGCCTGTTTGCAAACAGTAGCAAATCATGCACAATAGGGTTAAATCTTTTAGCACCTATGTAAATGACCGAATCATGTATTCATGGAGAACATGCACAAGGTTTCAGCGACGTCAGAATACTGACCAATAGTAGAGAGAGCTGGGTCCCAGCAACAGCCAGCCAGAGATGGGAACATTCTTCTGTTCTTTAGTGCTGGAAAAGCAGCCGCAGAAATAGATGACCAGAATGATGAAGAAAGGAATATACCTGGGGGAAGAAAACAGACTGTTATGAACTCGACTGTATCACCATTAGAGTCAAGTACGTCTTTGTCATCTGATTACACTAAATGATCTAGGAGGTAATGTGTTTTTAATCTGCTTCATTTCACAAAAGTAGCTCATCAAAATTCCTACTTCCTCTCAGCTCAAGGTCAGCTGCTGGACAAAAACACAGCCGGGCAACAGCTGAGTCAAACACAATCAAAAGACTTGCTTCTTTTTTTCTCTGTGTCTTGAAATGGTTAGCCCTGAAAATGGTGATTTAATGTGTGTCTTCATCTTCTGTAACTGCTTACCCTTTGATTACGAGAGGCGGGGTACACCCTGGACAGGTCTCGAGTCTATCGCTGGGCTAACACAAAGACACTTACACTTACAGCCAATTTAGAATCACCAATTAACCTAATGAGCATGTCTTTGGACAGTGGGAGGAAGCCAGAGTACCCGGAGAGAACCCACGCAGACACAGAAAGGCCCCAGTCTGCCTGGATTCGAACCCAGAACCTTCTCGCTGTGAGGCATCAGTGCTAACCACCACGCCACTGTTCTGCAATTAATGTGTGTGTTTCTTTAAATTAACATCCGCAAGATCAATCGGTCTTTTTAGATGATATGTAGGATGGTGTAGCCTAAAGTGATTGACGCTTCATATCAAGGTGTGCATAATTATTAGACACTGAAAAGTGAAAATGCTTTTCTTGCAACAATAGAGAATAGGAAACAATCATATCCAAAAGGCTCACAAAGAATGTATGGTGAGGAAAAGTCACAAAATAACTGCAAGTGATTGGAGAAACCATGAAGCCACTAGGAATTCATCATCCTCTATTCCTGCAACCTACATCGAGGTCATCAGAGACCTGGCCAAGGTAAAGAACGCTGAGGAGTCAGGATCACGCCAAGGAATACATGAAGACAGATTTTCCAACTGATTTATGTATAAAACTGGATGAGAGTGGTGGAGGAGATGAATGGCCCTGTGGCTGGATCACTAATGGACACTGGCCACCACCTTGTGTCAAGCAGCATTAAGGGTGGAGAACAGGATGGGTGGGAGATGAAAATAGATTTCCAACCTTTCCTCAAAGAAAATCCCTAGAAGAAGTATGCCTTAAATTGCCCCCCGGGGACAAATAAAGTTTTCTGAATATGAAGAAGTCCATCATCTTCATGCAGGACAATGCTCACTGCCAAGCGAGAAGGCAAAGGCCTAGAAGATGACAGTATAATTGCCTGGCTCCTTTCCTCACCTGATTTAAATTCTACTGAAAAATTCTGGGCCCTCCTCCAGTGTGAGGTTTACAATGAGGGAATACAACAAACTTCTATGAACAACATCTGGGAAAGTTGATTAAGAACAGATCAAGAATCTGACTGACTGCGCGGATAGAAGGTTCAAGTCGGTTACTGAAAAATCTGATGGTTAAATAGGTCAACGAATAACTCTGAAAGAGTAAAAAGCTCAGTTGTCATGTTATGTATTAGTTACTCTAGAAAAAGTTTGTTGGGGAAAATGATTTTGGTGATTTGGTTGCCTTATAATTGTGCCCAACATTTAAAACCACCTGCCCTATTTTCTGTAGGTCTCCCATCTGCCTTAAAAAAGACTCATGAGGATTGACATGGCCTTCATCAGGACTTTAGAGAGAGTGTTCGGGGCCCAAGGGCTGAGGGTAGGGGCCTCTATGGACAGGGCCTGTTCTATTGCATCACACGGACACTCAGTTTGTTAGTTTTTTAGTTGTTCCTGAGCAGTTTTTGTGATGTGACAGGCTGCACTGTCCTGCTGGGGATGGCTGCTGCTGTCAGGGAGTGTGGGGTGAGGGTGCCTTGTCAGTAACAACATTTAGGTAGGTGGTAAGTAACATCCACATGAATGCCCGCACCAACGGTTGGTATTCACTACACCTGTCAGTGGTAAGGCTTTAGTCCAATAACATTTCTGTTCTAAAATTACTCCTGAGGAACACAATTTCTCTAATATCTGTGCACCCAGAGTAACGTATCCCTTTAAATTTGTTGTGTTTTGCTGATTCAGGTTGTGTGTTAGTGCAACATCCATCAGCATATCCTTTACTGCATCACCGCACACAACACAGCAGGATCAACTCATGCAAATCGTATCACCACTACAGTGAAAACACACAATGCTTGGGCACCATAAGCCACTTAACTGCCACAAATTTGTAAATTTGTGCAAATTAGAGTCAGGATTAGGAGAGTTATACCTCTTTCTGCTCACAGTAAAAACCCATTACATCATTTATTTTTGTCAAAATTAAGAAGGTTTTTACCCCTGTTTTCCTGCGAACTGTAGGACTGATTTTCCAGTCAGCACTCGGCTCAACACATCTGCTGTCAACTGTCACTACAGTGCATCTCAGGCTTTAATCTGGTTTGTATTTAGAGATGGATAACGTCCCCAAATTCCAGCACACCGTGAATTGTCTGCAGATCTCATGTGAGTTAAAATTCTCTGAATCTGCACTTATGCTCTCTAATTGCTACCATGCGTTCGTGTGTCTTCAACAGACGCATCTGTCGTTGCAAATACAAGATGCATCGTGCATATTTAAGCAGGAACTGTGGTGCCATTTAATCTTTCATGCTACATTTTAGTCATTTGTCACCGCTGTGTATGAGCAGAACATGTATAATCATCACAAAAAACATACCACATTAGATGTCCCAGCTGTTCGTCGTAATAATACAGCAGCTCAAAGGAGTCAATCTGTAAAGGAAGGACCAAAAGGCTGAATTATTACAGGGCTCATTACAATGTGTTCATGTCCTGCATGTTACAATGGCACAACGTTTAATTCTGCGTAGGTAGTCTTGACCAACAGTGCCACCTACTGTTCCGGAAACACTTTATTACAGCAATTACACAGCACTCACGTCTCCAGACAGATGGCAAATCAAAAGGGAAAAATGGATACTTGAATGCACATATTTTAAAGGGTGAGTAACACATAATATCGCCACCACTGTAACCGGATTTTAACCATGTCGAACATCTGTGGGAACAATTCTCCACCATCATCATCATCATCATCATCAAAATTGAATATTTAATCTCCTCAAGGCACATTACAACACTTTAAATGGTCACTTACCTGCGGGTAAAAGGTTTGATCCAGGCAAAATGTATTGATCAGTTGGTACAGTATCTGATTAGTCTCACCTGCTTTACACTTTACTTTGGCATTTCAAAATTTCAATCAATCCATCTTTGTGCTAATTGTCCTGTTCTGCATCTTATTTAAAGAGTATTTATTTTAAAGCCAAGGCGTCTGATCACGTAAAACTACAAAATTAGCTTCATCAGAGCTAAATTGCCGTCAAAAATGAATGTGCCATCAGTTCATTTTAATTGATTCATCTCAGTGAAGGACACAACTTACTGCTTTTCAGCGTGTCAGCGAGTATTGAAAGCGAAAATATTACACACGCGCACACGCTGCAGACTTCACAAGGCTTCGCAATCAAACTTGGTGGGGATCTGTAATTTTGTAAATATTTGAACAGCTGAGCAGTCGGATCGAATATACACAACTCACACAGCATCAAAACAGAGACATCTGTACTAAAAGAAATGCATAATCACCTCTCTGAATTTTATCATCAGACAAATTTAAATAAAACTGTCAGATGACAGCTCACCTGTGCTGTTAAGTTAAACTCTGATGTTTTGATACTGAAAATAGAATTTGTATTATGTATATGTGATTTAGTCATCTGTAATAGACAGAAATAAATGCATTACATCAAAAAGGAGACAATAAAAGGAAGCTATTATTTCATGACCCGAACAAATGGCACCTCAGGTCAACCAATGACTCCTCACGTGTTCGCCGGAGATCACTGAAAGACACATAATAGACTCCACAGGCCTATTATCCAGGCTTTCATGTGCGCCTCAGCAACTTGATTAATGTCAGCTTTCTGGAGCAATCTTGCTTCTAAAAGCTGGTGGAAATCAGACAATTTCAGCCCTCTTTTGGATGAGGAGATTTAAAGAGAAACTCAAATGATGAACAGCATGATATCTACAGCAATCGTTACTCTTTTTTTTTTTCTTTCACAACTAAGAGCGAAGACGAGGACGGCATCAGCGGCAAGGCGGGAGTGAAAAGATAAGTTCTTGTAGCTGTGCATCCTTGTGTCAACTTTGAAAGTCGGGAAGTGGCCTTAAACTAAAAAAGAAGTCTAAATAAATTAGTTTTACTATCAGTAATGCCGCAAAAACAAACAGCACCTGCACCGACACTGGGCTGTCAGTCAATGCTTTGAACATTTGTATCTCTCTCCAGCGTCACATGTCCATAAGCAGGCTTCTTGTGTAACATCTACTTTCAATGTGCTCGGTGACCACATACTTGACTAACATTATGCTACTGAGTTGACGAGAAATCAGATTTTTATAAACAACTACATATAAAGGTTGGTTTTAGACTGGATTCTTTAGTTCACTAATGGGTCACATCTGCAGCTGCAAGGACACTTAGGTAAATATGCAGATGCAGCGTTGAATACACCAACATGTTTATGTTTCTGGTCTTTCCCCAAATTTGGAGGCTCTCGCTGGCAGCTTCAAATGATACAGCCTGGAGTTGTTTTTATTTACCTTTATTAGATTTTTCTTTAACTACTGCAAACGCAGCAGTGACATATCTGGGTGTGTGGCTTCTAGGGTTTGAGTTATCTGAGTTTTTTGTTGGTCTAACTAACGTCAGTTTGAAAATAAATTTTAAAAAAAAATCATTTAACATGTGTTATCTATGAGTGAGAGAGACTTCACAGCTTGTTATGTTCCATCATTTTTATCACGTCACATACAAACAGCGCTGTTTATTCTGACAAAGTGGCTCTGATCAATTTGAGACAGCATCTGTTTGCACAATATTCCACTGCGAAAGCATGGCGGTGTTGATTTGCATCAGATCTCAAGGGGCGGTGGCTCGAGGCGCACGTGGTGACGCAATTTAATGTTCAACGCGGACGCATTTACTTAAAGCTGGATCCTTGTGATCCCCGAGGGTGCACGTTAATACCAGGTCTGGACAGGGCCTAGTGTGGCAACGCTGCTTTCTAGCGCATTTGCAACTCAGAAAACAATCAACAGATTAATTGATTGGACGTCCTAATCAGATCCATCAGTGCATGAAGCCAAAGTTGGCATAACAGATGTGCTTCTGTCAGCTCTTCATATGCCACACATAAATCTATTATATCATGTTGACAACCAAGTCACCGTGAAAAGTATGATGCTCAGCTTTTGGATGACAATAATACAATACAAGATGTGAACTCACGGGTAGAGAAAGCTCCACTTCCACGCAGCACAATAAATTCTGCTAGATCAAACCACTGTGACAATACAGATACAGTACATTCTGTGTGGTGTGCTGTCATCTTCTGCCTTAGACAGACAAGAAAAACATAGTTTTTGTCCCTGAATTGCCTCTGAAGAGTTACAATCTCTGCTGCAACATTCTGACAAGTGATGGACCAGATGTATAGAGGGAATTTCACCCATTTGTCCAACTACAGATAACCTGGAGAAATCTGACAAGCAAACAATCCCCCCAGTGTATTCCAGCAGTACAGATGTACCTTTCTCAAACAGAACGGACTCTTACCAGCGAAGCAGGTTTGAGGTCTTTGATGATGGGGTTCTCTCTGACAGACAGATGGAGCTGGTAGCCGCTCAGGATGAGCCGGTGGTTGATGGAGTCTCCCACCAGGTGGATGCTGGCCCCCATGACAAAAGTGATGATGCAGAGGTAGACAGCTGTGCGAGACAGTGCCTTTGGACTGCGCTCAATCAGCTGCAGTAGAGGAGCAACATTAATAATCTTCACATATATGAGAACAACAGTATCGGTTAACGGATTAAAAGTATTCAGGTTGCATCTTAAAAAAACTGGCATCAACCGCAGCAGTGTCTCTGTGTGTTCTTTCTTAGATGTCACGTCAAACAGAATAAACGACAAAGTGAGGTATTTTTGCAACTCCGTAGGTGGCATTTCTGTCTGAGTTCCAGTGGCTTCTGCTGCTGCTGACGCTGCCTGCCCACTTTCTTCAAAACAAATACCTACCATAAAGTAAATGAATAATATATAGCGAGCAGCTTGTTCTTAGTTTAATAACAGTCTCAGACATGAACTCATAAGAAAATAGTGTAACTTAATATTTCACCCAGTTGTCTATCCATTTCTCTGTGTTGTTAAAATCTAATCTAATTGATCTGCCTCAAATGCAGGCAAAGCACAGACGGCTTACTTTGTGTTTAAAGTGTCAAATCAATTAGTCTGTACAAAAATAATTAACACTAAAATAATACATGAAACACAGCCCTGTGATAGACATGCAGCCTGTACCCAGCCTATTGATCAATGACAGCTGGGATGGGCTCCAGCCTCCACGCAACCCTCTAGAGGACAAGGGGTTTCAGATAATGAATGAATGAATACATAAAACATTTATCTGAAACAGTTCTGAGTCCTGGAAAAGAGACAAAGTCAAACTAAAAGGAGAATACTGGATAACCCTCTCTTGGATAGTCACGTGTACACATTAAAAAAAAAAAAAAAGATCTGCAAGAACTACCCACTGACTTGCAGCACTGTTGAAATTAGCAGCACATTGCAGAACACTGCATTATCACAAGATGGTCAGTGTTATTTACTTCTCCTGACAGTGGTCATAATGTTAAACCTGCACTCCTTCTAACAGCCAGCAGGGGGCCACATCACTGATTACAAACTCAGATTGGATAGAAGTCTAACAAAATCATTGTTTTAATCTTCATAAAACCACAATGTTAAATTTGCAAATTGAAAATAATTACAAGTCGAATATGGTTTTAGAGAATAGCTTCCTTGTGACTGAGACGTCACTACTGTATTGGTGTGAATGGTGTCCTCCAGTTCTCAGTGATATCCACCACGTGCCTCTCACTTCAATGTTGAATTCCTTCAGGGCGTGAAAATGTTCTCATTTGCAAAGACTTCAGTAGGATACGTACGTAAATATTGGATGTTATCATCCAAATGATAAAGGAACTTTGTAAACACTTACCTTGAGCATTAGGAATGGCGTTATCACATTGTAGGCCATGTGGAAATAGTCTCCAGCACTGGGCTTGTTCAGGGGAAACCACTCCAGAGGAAGGCTGATCTAACACAAACAATACAAAGACTTTCAGTGTTCGCTGCTGCCTGA